>NC_050079.1:28692375-29368209 GCF_009764565.3 Dermochelys coriacea | reverse complement strand
GTTGTAATACTTTTTACTGCAACTGCGGTAGGATATAAAATACACACAAATGCTAAAGAAAGGATGATTGAACTAAAGTCTAGTGGTATTTGAAAAAAATACACAGGGCACTGGCTGACAATGTTTGTACAGAAGTACCCATAAGGTAACAAAAATAAGCATGTGGATGGTACTATTGTCTAATATTTAGCACTGGTATCAATTCCAAAAAAGTTTCTAACAGTCTGTGAACTTGTAAAATGCACTCACAATTTTGTCATACATTGGGCTTCCAGAATGTAAAACACAGTGTAAGACTTTCTTTATATGCACCAAAATCTTATTCTATATGCATTTGGTAATGGTGGAGGGATGGGAGAGGTAGGCCTTAGAAAGGGTAACGAAGGAGGAGTTCAGAACTGGTTTGGGAGTTCGAGACTAGCAAATGGATATTTCAGATAAGGAAAACTGCTATTTCTCCAGCCATTACACCTTGGGTACACAACATGCCTCTCCAAAAAACTCAAGCTGTCACCACTACAGCCAAGCACCATATTGTGGCTAGATCTGTAAGCATTAGATACTAGTGTTTCAACATGGATCTAGTTCCATAAGCACTGTGATTTGTGGAGCCTGCTAAGGCCTGGTTTACATAATGTTGCCTGATCAAGCTTCTGTAAAGACCTTACAGAATTCTTTGACAACTCTATATTCAGGAAGAAATTTCCCTACATGCAGAGGACAAGCACAATGCCTATGTACCAATTAAGTCCTAATTAATTTGCAGGCTTAAGAGGGATTTAAGTGGAGTTTAGGGTATTCTGCACAGGGATAAACTTCACTCTCACGCTCAGCCTAAACTGGAAATCTATCATGGAAATCTATCATAGGACTATCCCATCCTAAACCCCACATTTTCATTATATGGCTAAGCACACAACACACTGTCAAGATTTGCAAAGTGAAGGTTGTACAGTATGTGCAAGTTTGACTCAACTATCTTGTGCATAATCATTATAGTGTTTAATTGCATTAATATATATTTCTTGCATAAAGCAATCGTTATCTGGAGCCCTGCCTTATTAAATATGATCTTCACATGATGTGTATGTTCACTTTACAATTACATTAGTCATGCACAAATGTGCAACACAGCCTACCTTGCTTCCAATTGTTGTCAAAATGTGTTATCTAGATAAAACAAATAAACAAAAAAGCTACTTTTCCAATGCATCTAACCCAGCCAAGCCAAGAAAAAATGTAAACTCACTAGAAAACCCATTGCCCTAATACTATTAGGGCAGCAGATTACAGCATGCACATGCAGAAAGGAGAGGGAGAAAAGAGACTGACATCTGAGATTTGTATGGTCTTCAGTGCTGATTCACATTAATTGAAAGCAGAGCACAATTAGCAGCACAAGGATTAGGAAGAGATTAGAACAAATGCTGAGCAATCCTATCTTCTATTCCACCTCTCTTCCTCCCCCCCCCCAAAAAAATCCTGAACAACTCCAATCCCAAAGATATTTCAGAGGGTAAAAAGGTGGTTACACCAAACATAATAAACAATAATTTGTCAAAGAAGTTGGGCTGCTTCTGGTTCATGGGGATTCAATTCAGGGTTGAATTAGGCTAGGGGTTGTGCTTGGCAAATTGACTTGGAACTCTTTTAAATTTTCCTCTGATGCCCAAGTTAATATGTTGGACAATATTAAGTCTTTATTAGCACAATAGTGCTTGTTGGCGGCCAACTATCCATTTAGGAATAAGATTAGCAATTTAGTGTTACCGTTACATATATAGCAACACATTTCAGTCACTACTAGACAATGCTAGATACGGACCATTGATAGGAATAAAAGCATACCTGTTTTCCAATCTCCTTGAATAAAAATAGTGTTACATTTGTCTAAGGAATGAAGCAGAATATAATGTTTACAATATTTTCCATAGTGGCCCCACTGAGTTGTCTTTTTTTCAGCATGACAGCGGGTGCCAACGCTAGATTAAGTAATGTTAATTTCCGTTGATATTTTCATCTTAAACAAGTTTCACTGGTTCAAATTTTGTGGTTGCAGCAGGTCTGAGCAAAATAAGTGCAGTTTCCTTTTAAATCCACTTTATATTTAATTTAATCTTCCAGTACTGTCTTTTTCTGTTCCAATTTAATTTTAATATTGAGACATACAATGATTCAGTAGTAAACATGACTGCCTGACTTTATGATATTATATGAATTGTCAAAGAATGCTTTCTAGTTGAAGTTAAGTGACAGGTATGTAACAGATTCTGTAAAAAATAAATGTGCCACAATATGCCATAATATTTCACAATGTTCTACAACTGACAAGTGGTATACTAATTATTGCTCACACTGAAAACACTAAATACCATTTTCGTATATTTACTCTGCTAAGTAATCTATTATTTCGATGCATCCTTTGCCGGAAATGCAATTGCATGGTTAGAGAGCAACAGAGTGATGGATTTATTAATCTTCCGTACACACACACACAAAAATGTTGAGTTAATGTGATAAGTGAGGCATCAGCTGCTTAATTTAACAGATTCTATTTAGAAACAATTCTACTTATATATTTGTTGGTGTTTCTCTTTCCAATTTTTTATCACCACCACCACCGACTAACCTGGAAACATGATCTCTGCTTCTAGAGGGCTCCTCTATTCCAGTTGCTTATTTGCCAAATGAAATCATAATTGACTGGCTGAGTGAAAAATTCAGCCCTTTGCAGAAAGCTTTGAGGCCTGTGAACCACATAAGGCTCACTGAAAAGATTTAAAAAAAGACCCCCCCCCCCAAAAAAAAACCACAGTTGTTTCAAGAGCGCATAGGTTTGCTCAGGTTGCCTGCAAAGGGCTGAATTTCACCCTTGGATGATTTGCTCAATATGCAATTTTCAGATGAGCCTAACTTTGCAATATCAAAGCCAATATTTTACAAATTGAGGAAAGGCACTTATCTTCAGTTAGGATCATATGCATACCAAGTTTAAATTCCCCCCAGCCCGAAAAAGTGTTTCTCTCGTTTAGTGATCATAAGTAGACATAAATGATTCATATTCGTTTTACAGGCCTCTGGGTGGAATTTCACATCCTTTATTTTTCAACTGAGCGACGTTCAATAACTTTTCAATATGTCTCCATTCATAGTTATTTCTGCTCTATTTGGCAGAAGGAAATTATTTTTTTCTTTTAAAATAATAAATTCTGTTTTGTTTTCTGGTTCTCTTTTCTTTTCCTTTTGTTATTATTCTTTTTAATTTACTATTAATTTACTATTTACTATTATTCAGATTATAAACTCTTTGGGACAGAGACAGTCTCTTGCTATGCATGTGTGCACTGCACAATGCAGTTCTGATCTCTTGGGGCCTCCAGTGCTTCCATAATACAAAATAATAAAAGAAAAAATATGTATCAAGATGACTAATATTTATTAGAGCAGGATGAAAACTATTTTCTAACAACATTTTTAAATGTTTGTTTTAGTAAAAAAATTCCATGACATTTTTCAGATTTACATGAAAAATTGAATATTGACAAAAGATTCAATTTTGGAATGTTTAAAACTACCCAAATTTTGAATTCTAAAACAGAAACTATGAGAAATTTAGTAAAAATACCATTTTGTTCATTAAAAAAAATCCTTCAACCCGGTCTAATATTTATACATGTTTTTTAAACTATAAGTGGATCTAGCAACATGCTCCATAAAATATAAATAGCACTATATACCTATAAACATAAAAAGTGTTTACTGAGGAGGTCAACGTGGATGAGAAGCAATGTTACCATGTTTCCAAACAAACAAAAGAAAAATGCTGCAGGGACTACACTCCCTTTTCTTTTCTGTTTAGTTACAGCAATTACTTGTAAACCACCAAATACAGAAGTAAACCTGTTTCAGATATTCTGGTCTATAAAGTGAATATCCATTTAAATTTTTTTCAAAAATTCCTAACAGCATATTTGCTTAGGAGGCTGAACTGGCCTTGTGGTTGATTGTGACAAAACATACCAGGAAGAAGATTCACAGAAGAGTTAAAACAAGCACAAATTTACATTTTAAAGGGAAATTTTAATGCAAGAATACACTTATGGGATGTGCAATTATGGAGCTGGAGGATGAAGTTTTTATTCCATTTCCCCCCTCCCCCCCCTTCAAATACAGAGGAAACTCCAAGTCAGAGAAAGTTGGAAGCAGCTGCCATTTTGTGTTTCAATTCGGAAGGATTCAGAGTAGCAGCCATGTTAGTCTGTATTCGCAAAAAGAAAAGGAGTACTTGTGGCACCTTAGAGTCTAACAAATTTATTAGAGCATAAGCTTTCGTGAGCTACAGCTCACTTCATCGGATGCATTTGGTGGAAAAAAACAGAGGAAGGAGAATGTTAGAGATTTGCCATCTGTTAGGATGATTTTATACATTGTTCCCTCTCTTGCTCACTACATCTGAAAATAAAATGTCAGCTAGACAGCAAAAAGAAGGTTCTTTTTGTGTACAGAAAAAGATCAAATTAACCCAAACCTTTTATCCTATTTTCTTTTAAGCCTGCAATTCTTAAGAACAGGTGTTTGGAATTTATCATTTTGTACCTAAACACAATCAGCAGCTTTGTAGCTGCTTTTTTTTTTATTTTATTTTTTAAACTCTGAAGCCAGATCAGGGATATTTCGTTCCTAGCAGGATCTCAATTTAACATTGCCCTACCATGCTTCCAATTTGTCTCTATATTTTCATTGCTGGCAGCCATTGCAGCTCCTACTACAAACTTTTAGTTCCCATTCTACTGCAACCACAGCCTTTTTCTCCTTGAAAAATGGAGAGCTTTCTTCTTGGTAACATTAGCTTCTTTGTAGGCTTTAGGGTGTTATTTGTATTGGTCTGTTTGCTTTGCTGTATAATCTCCAATTCATTTATTGAAGAGGCTGAGTCTCTCTCTATGCCATTCTGCCAAAGCTTAGCAGAGCTACCTGAGCAGAAGCTCCATCACTGTAAGACGGAGGAGGAGTCAGATGACAGGGCAGTCTCCTTCCTCCCCAGGTCATCAACATTCCGAGTGTGTTAGTTTTCAGGATATATTGCAAGAAACACTTTTTCTCCTTGCCTATGAAGGGATCAGTATGGGACTCTAGGTGTGTCAGTTCAAATCGTTTCTGCGATCACTGGGTTGATTTGGTCTAGAGAAATTGACAGGTCTAATAATTTAAGGTATTTTTTAAAAAGCTTTATCAAGCATTGGATAGCTGCTTTAACAGAATAAAAATACAAACAAAAAATATCTTTCAGCAAGATACCTACATGTACATTTATCATTTGTCTGGTTTTTATTTTATTTTACTGCAGCCATCTGGTGCTGTGAGTAGAACGCAAATTTAAAATAGCTGCTTAATATTAAGTCATTCCATAAACAGCTGAAGTACTGACTTTTCACTGAGAACACCCTACTCATACTGTGCATTCAGTGACACAGTGGATGCATTCTGACAAATGGGTATAGCATAAACCATAGCGAAGTGGCAAACCTGTCTATAGTCAATGTATTTCAGAGGGCTTTTCAAAATACATTACACTTCCTTTAAATATACAGCATCTAAAAGATTTTCTTCACCTTTCCAGTATCTTTCCATGGTACAGTGAATTCCACCAGAGTTTGTGCAATGCATTACTTGCAATTATTGTTATATGCACAGTCTTATTAAGTACTATATAGCCGCTTTACACACACGTGTGTTTCACATGGTCTGCATATTTTATTTTAATTGTGCAACTGAAACAAGTGTGTGAACTTTGTAGGCCACAATACAATATTTAAATAAGCAGCCTCATCAGGGTATGTCTGCTTAAAGAATGGCTTAGGAACCTCAAACCTTGCTCTCAACTTCAACATAAACTGCGTGCTCATTCTGAAAAATAACGTATTGGTCAAGTTATATGAACACAGTGCTGTATTTTTAAGAGAGCAAAGCCTATTTGAAACTATTGAGAGGAACTGCACATATCAATATCTATTCTTTGATGCAGGAAATTAGATTCTGATCTATATTGTTCACAATGGATGCACTGAAATCACTAGCACTAAGAGGAAAATAGTTTTTTAAACTATGAGACTCTACACTTGATACTGTTGTTTTTCTTCTCTGTATTTATGCTGCTCTTCATTCTACTTTCTAGCTAGCATGTATTCCTTCTGTTAGCAGGAACGTGTAATGGGTTCCTTTGCACGAAAAAATGAAAAACAAATCGATTAAACTGGACATTTGAAGTCACTTATCACTGGAAGAAAGATCTAGACACCTGAGCTTAATATCACACTAATGGTGGTTGAAACTGAATAATGGTTCAAGAGTAGCAATTATGGATGTCTGATACATTTCTATTATGGTAAAAGTAAAAGTATTTTGTAGTCATGCGTTCTATACTAAAATTTGTAAGAGTGCAGAAATGATCTTGGTATTGTGAAAGCAGCACCAAGCATCCATGTAGGCGGCTGTAACAGCTCTCTTTGGTATCTAAACCTCAGCTGTATTCAATGTCCTGTACTCAATTTCCATATTCTTCATATGACACTGATCATTACTAGTCTAAGTAAATAATCACACTGATTGACACAGCAGGCACTCTCAGTGGCAATACTCCAGCTGCTGAAACAGAGATAGGGAAATTCTTTGATGGATGTTTTTGACACTTTATGGCACGGGAGTCTATTTTGATTTTGTTATAGAATCTATTCTGATGTTTGTGCTTGTGGTATCCATGAAACTTTTTGGTCTGTTTACTGACTAGAAACCTTTCCAGAGGCAGGTATTCTTCTGTTACCTCTTCAATAAGAAAATGTTAGCAGGTCGAACGGAGAGGTGAGTTTAATTTTTTTTTAATATTTATTTGATTGAGGAGGATACTCCCTCTTCAACCAACTTCAGAAAACTTCACATTGCCATTGGAAAGGGTCTATCTGCAGCATATAATTCTGTACTTGATACAGTGATTTATATTCTGATGGCTCTCAATTTCTCTGACCAAACTGAAAAGTATTGAATTTGGTTACAGGCAGTATTATTTTAGAGTAGTCAGATCATCTGATGCATGATCATATCAGAGCAATGTGTGTTGTTCATCTTGGATATCATCCACACTTTGTCCAGCTGAGGCTACTATGATGGATATATCAAAATTGAATACAATAAAGCAGAACACATCTATCTTTTCCTTTTCTACAGCTATATGGAGTATGTAAACTACAGCTCCTACAATGAAATGCTTCATCTTGATCTGAACATTATTTCACTCCTACTACTTTGAGTATAGGGGATGGGGTGGTTAGGTAGACCTGTTCCCCAAATCCTCCCCAATAGCTGATTTAAATTATTTCAACCCCTTTCCCATTACCATTCAGCAACAGGAACAAATAGGCTCCTGCTCCCACTGCTGCTGTAACTTGTGTACTGGTATTTAATTTGAAGGGTTCAGAAATGAGCCCTGATCCTAAAGAAATATATATTACACCTTGAAAGGCCACCAGATTGCCTTTACCACTCTCAAGAAATCAGTCCAGGAAAGAGGGGAAGTCCAGATCATGTACAGAAAAAAAATCACCCGGGGGCAGGTGTGAGTGAGAGAGAGAAAGAGACACAAGAGTGATATGGTCAATATTTAATCAGCAGTCAATATACATATTTATGGGTCCAAATGTCATCCACATATTAAGATTCTCAAATACAAGTATCGAAGTATCAGCCTTTGCCCATAGACAATATGTGATTCTGTTTTTTTAATCTCATTCACTCCTACTCATTGCAATAAAGGGTATCTAGACTAAGAGGAGAATTTTGGACAAAGTAAGAATCAATCTGAACCTTCAGCTAAACTTTCCAAATTTGCCACGTCCATCACCACCAATAAATCTCCTTTCCTCCCACCTAAAATTTACATCCCTCATCTATGACCAAATTTATCCCTGTAACAGTAAGTTGGTGCTCTCCAATTTAGCATTATAGAATATTTACATTAGATACAATTATGAAACTAGTTTGATAGAATGTTATTTAGGGTAAAGTTCTGAATTTTGCACATCATTTTGTGAACTATTTTCCTCTGCATCTTTGATTTGAGATTTTCATCACACATTTGCATCATTTCAAATATCACAGGTGGCAGAATACTATAGGTATATTTATTTATAGAAATCAAACTATTACCTTCATGACAAAATATCACTAAGTTGTTGTGTTAATATTGTTCATGACATTCTGATATTCATAATATTTTGAATAAGGAAAACAACAGCTTGTGATCTAGAATGTAATCCCTGAAGTATTTGTGGCCTCTCTGTAGTCAAATGATCTCTGTCACATTAGAACAAAGACAAGAATGATGAGCTTCAAAGAGTTACATACTTTGAATGGTAATAGAAAGGGCAAAGAGAAAACCTTCAATCTCCTGCTGGAGAAAGTCCTAAGAAATTTTAAAATCCACTCACAATTGAATGGATTTAGAATTTCAAGCTACAAGAATGTTGTATGCAGTGTGCAACACTCACCCCCACATCAACAATAGTTTTTCATATATGTTCTCACATATATGGAAAAATACACTCTTAAAAAAAAAGTAGCATTAAGAAGACTTCAGCTTTTGGAGGCTGTTAGGACTAATTGATCCGTATTTCCAAAATTTGTTCCAATACCACACATTCTTGCATTTAAAACAATAACTTTTGTCATCACAAGGGCTGATTGAAAAAAAGTTGTACTGGGTATTCCCCTCCCTGGATTTCTTTTTAACTGATTTTTTTTTAAAGCAGCACCAGTTATCACCATCGGAAAAGAAACAACGAAACAAACCTTTTGTTTTGTCTAGGAGAGAAAGACTCCAAGGAAGGTGAAGTCAATAACACTATTTACTGTAACTAAAGTTAAGCAGATGTATACTTTTTTGTAGGATTAGGGACCAATTCATTTCTATTTCTGTCCAAGTAGCATTCCCTCCTCCCAGAGTCTTAAGTCAACAGCATACATTGGGTACAAGCATGATGCCATACATAAAGGTTTAATAAGATTTTGGAGCTAAAAAGAAACAAAACACTTTTCTTCCATTTAAGTAGGATTGATCAAATGTTTGAGTCAACAGTCTTAACATCCAGTCAATATTTTAGAAATGAGTTAAAAGTAAGGTTGAGATCTATACTTGTCCAGATCCTCTGCCTACGTATGTATTCTTATAATTACATTTACCTATTTTTTTTTAAATATAGCAAGGAGTCCAGTGGCACCTTAAAGACAAACAGATTTATTTGGGCATAAGCTTTCGTGGGTTAAAAAAAAAAGACACTTCTTCAGATTCATCTTCCTGCATCTGAAGAAGTGGTTTTTTACCCACGAAAGCTTATGCCCAAATAAATCTGTTAGTCTTTAAGGTGCCACCGGACTCTTGTTTTTGTGAATACAGATTAATACGGCTACCCCTGATACTTTAAAAATTATGTTTACTTTCATCATTGGTGTATGAAAATCATACAGAAACTGATACGAAGTAAAGTCTGTTCCCTGCAGTGTATTAGCATTTTGTTACAATTATTGAAAATTTGTAAAATAAGGTGTGTTAACTAGTTTTGAATGAGAAACATGTCACGTAGTCAGATAGTATTGTTTATGTTACCTAATTGGATGAAAGTAATTCCTAAAATTAAGTTTATAGTCCAAATACTCATTCATGAAGGCAAAATTGGAGTTTAGAATTTATTATCCAGTAGTAATGTTTCCACAAACTCTTTCCAACAGTCAAGTCACTCACTAGAATATTAATGGAAAATGAAAACAAAAGGAGCACCAATATGTGCTAAGCAAAATTCAGCTTTTTATTTGAGTTCAAACTGACTCGGCATTTCTGAGCTATTTCACCCAGTTCCATTCTCTGTATACTTTTATAGAGGTTGTGACTCATATGCATATCACTAATTTGAGTGAGTGTCTCACCTCCACATGGTCTGTATGTGGATTTACTTTGAGGACAAAGCATTTATATATTCACACAGACAAATGCACATACACACTAACTGCCTCTCTTACACAAATTGTTCATATTTTCTTAACTCCGTTACTTAAGGCCATATATTTATTTCAATGGGTCTACTGAGGAATAGCTAACAGAATCTAGCCTTTACTAGTTTATATTGCAGCCCTTGATATATGCTTGATAATTTCACTCCTTGAGTTATTAAACCTAATGATCATATAAATAATCCCATGAAGCATTACATTTTGGCTAACTTGGTAATAAAGCACTTTAATCTATGCCAATTAAAATTCACATCTCTTGAATTATAAATTTCTCCATGTGAACAATGAGTTTAAGTGTCATTGTTACAAAGTAAATTAATCTCAGAAGTGATTTATATATCATCCAATAGTCTTATTTTCTTTAGTGTTTCTATTCTTTTATTTTTGTTACAATTTAGATAATACATGCTTGCTTTTAATAATCCTATGGAAAGAGAATCATCATCATCATCATCATCATCATTCTAGACTAGCACCACTAATGAATAAAGTCAAATATCAAACAGGTGCCAAAGTCCCCAACCTTGCAAACACTTAATGTGCATTTCAGCGGCAACATTCACATAGGTAATTCTAGGTACATGCATCAGTGTTTACCAGCAGAGCTGGCACTAGACACAAGCAGACTAAACAATTGCTTACGACCCCAAGCAGCTCAAGGGGTCTCCTATTCATTTTTTTAGTACGTGTTAGGGGGCATCCCAAAATATTCATGCTTAGGGCCTCCAATGGGCTAGCACCACCTCTTGCAGGATCCTGATTAAAACTATGTAAAAAGGTTCACAGTTAAACATAAAGTGTTATAAAGGCACAAACCAGACAACTGGGATTATATTTTTTGTTATATTAATAGTTATACATGATGAATATCTCCCCTCATGTTGCAAGGACAAACATTCCTCAAGATCACTGTTAGAGTGGATGAAATTTTCTCAACAAATTGTTTTTCCATCAAAAAATGCATGGGGGGGGGGGGCGGGGATCCTTCAGCAAGTACTTTTGGTTGAAAACAAATTTAAGGAGATTCAAAACATTTTATTTTGATTTTGACTTGAAAATGGTGTTTCAGTTTCAAATGTGGCCAATACAAATATGTGAAATACTCAGAATCAATCAAAATTAAAACCAGAAAAAAAAGTTGAGTCTACCAAAATGTTTTGGTCAATTTGAAATGAAGTTTGAGTTTTCCAGTTCAACCAAAATGCTTAAAAACAAACAAACGATTTGTTTCAATTTCAACCAAATCATAGTTTCTGGGTGGATTTTTTAGGGCAGCCTCTGAAATGAAAACCCCATTATTCATTCACTCATGTCTACTCACTGTATACCCAAAAGAATTACGAGGAGGATTTTTGAAAGCACCTGAATGATTTAGGAGAACAAGTTGAGGGTCTTGTGTTTTTAACACTGCTAGACACTATTTTTGAAAATCCTACCCTATATATGAGTGGGTTTATCAAAAGTTCCCCAGTGAGTTATGCACTTAACTCTTTGACTTTCAATGCTAGTTGGGTGCCCAGCTCCTTTGAGGCTTCTGATTTCTCATCTATTTCCCCCTCCCTCACCTACCCACTCCATTGTATTACCAGATAGCACTTATTGAAGGACTGATATGTCCTCTGATGTTTTGTTTCATTGGGAGCAGCTGAGAAAACAAATCTCTTTACAGGTCAGATTAATTAATCCATATTCATACCTCTGGCAACAAATTATAGATTTCACCCTCTTTTAGTAAGTTAGGAAAATATCTCTCACCCATTTGTTTGCATATAGAAAATTAAAATTCCTGTCTTCAGTGTTAGCTATAATATAGAATTGACTCACTACACTGAACAATAAAGAATCCATTCCTACAGGTGCAGCTTTTCATCCAACATGAGAAATTCAGAAGATCAGCGACATCAGCGATTTCTGGTGGCTGACATCTCAAATTCATAAGCTCAAGTCAAAAACCGTCATCACTGGAAATGTGTTACTTTAGTTGACATCAGATTCCCTATGTGCTGGCCATTTAGAAGACATCTGGAGAAACAGATGTTTGCTGCCTTGCATTAGGTGTAGGGAGTGTGTCAGGCCCAACAGGAGTTACAGAAGAGTGGGCCCTCTGCCAGCAGACATGGAGGAGCTCTGAGAGTCACAATTTCCTATAATAAGCAAATACATGCAAAGGAGTACTGCACATAATGCAGTAAACCTACTTATCTGTCTTAGGTAAAGTTAGCAAGACTTTATATGGCCACTGCTTATACTGTCATCCTATTTATCATAAAGTACATTGGGAAATATTAGCTAAATGAGAAAAATGGTAGGAGTTGTAGGTATGCCTATCAATATCTTAGTAGAAACTCATCAATGTTACTTAATGCCACACTCTTCTCTGCCTTTTTATTTTTAAAAAGGAAGAATACATTTAAAATGGAAAATAAATAAAAAGGGAAAGTAAAAAACAACCAATCATTGACATATTTATGACATTGATTACTGCACAGAGGTAAACAACAAACAATCCAGAAAATGGGGTATGTTATTGCTCCAAGTGAAATACTTAGTTCACCTCTATTTTTGCCTGTTTATTATTTATGGTCTTTGGGCAATTGACACAATATGATGTTTATGACAGAATAAAGCCAGCTGGTATGATTCTGTTTTAAGCTGCAAGGAGCTATCTGTAGATGTGCTTTTAAAAAGGTACAATTTCATCTAAATGATCACAGGTCTTGCATTTCTTTGAATTATTCTGGTGAGCCCTGCATTGATAACAAGATGGCTTGATGCAGCTCTTACAAACAACTTGTAAGGATTAGGAAGTTGTCAAAAAGATATCATTAGAGGCTTAGTGATTACTTTCCTACAGTAAGTCACTTTAAATTAGAAACTAATGTGTTTTTCTTTGACGGCTTTTCTAGTTATCTACAGGTGAAAGAATATCAGCCACAAAAGAAATTTGATTTTGTTTGTCATTATTTTTTAATTTGTTTTTGAAACCTCTTCCAGATATCTTCACAGGTTTTCTAATTCATCTTGTAGGCTTTAAAGCACACAGATGGAAAAGTGATTTCAAATGTTAAAACTTAGGAGTGATCCTGAATAAACATAGTATTGCTTTTTGTGTAGTACCAACTTGAGTGTTTACTAGACACTACAAAGACAGTCTACTGGCCCTACAGGAAAAATACATAAAAGAAACTGGTTAACTTTAAAACACAAAAAGTAGATTTATTCTTTTATGACCAGAAAAAAACACAAGGCAAAACACAGCTACCATCATTTCTGCCCCACAGATTTCCTTGTGTAAGTACTCATGTTAGAGGGTGGAGAGCAGCATATTTACTGTTCCTATTGAAGCCAAGCCAGAAAGACTATTAAAAATGTTTATTTTGGTAAAGAATGAAGAGAACTGGTCTGTTCTTTCCCCTACAGAAGTCAATGACCAATCTCCTAAGCCCACTAGGCAGCTGCATTTACAATTACAAATCATAACATTTTGAAACTAAAATGTTTTTTTAATTAGTTCTCAGCCTGCCAAGATCAGGCATCAGGATTTGTGTTTCCCTAACAAGAGTTAGTGACATCACATATAGCTGATCCAGATGAGGATCACAGTCCTGTTTTCAGTGCTTGTGATGCCACTGGCTCTTGCTGGAAAAACACAAAACATTACTTGTAAGCGGACCCCTTTACTTTTGTTTCATGAGAGCCTCTTTCCTGCTTCACTCCATTGCATTCTGTGTGTCCCACTCAGAAAATCACAGAACACAAAGAAACAAAAACAATCAAAGGTAAAAGAGTGCTCCTGGTGAGGATTCGTACCACCAGCAGAAAGAGGGTAACGTGGACACTAACAGCCGATTTAATTGCCGTGGTGGCTGTAGGTCAACCTAACTGAAGTTGCCCTAGTGTCACAGCTAAATGCAAGGTGGAACACATTGTTTTGCATAAATAGTTAACGTAAACGTAAAGGACCAATAGCACCTTCCAGTCACAGGGCGGTATTTACAAGCTGCTTCACCTCGAACAGTCCTTTGAAATGTGTTAACTACTTACATTAAACAATCTGTTCCACCTTGTATCTAGTGATGACACTCCGAGTACCCTTCCCAGACTTGAAAAAGAGTTCAGTGTAACTCAAAGGCTTGTCTCTCTCTCCCCCCAACGGAAGTTGTTCCGATAAAAGTGGTTACCTCATCCACCTTGTCTCTCTAATATCCTGGGACCAACATGGCTACAACTACATTGCACACAAATGAAAATCTTGGCCTGTCTGACATCTCATGGAAATCTAGCTGCCAACTCAAGCGAAACCTGGCTAAAATAGAGCTCCTAATCTCCCCTCACAATCCCCCCTGCAATAAGAAAAAACCTCCCCTCACAATCCTCTCTCTCAATACCTGTGGAGAACTTCCTGTCACTTAGGACCATGACCTAGGTATCTTTGAGTTAGATCTCTCTTTCTAGGTCCTCACATCCAAACTCTAAGTAAGTCTTGCGATTCTTTCCACATAATTTCTCTAAAATATAGTTGTCCTATCTGTCCACATGGCTAAAACTCTTATCCAAGATCCCCATCTTGCCCTCTGGCCTTCACAAAAGCAATCTTGCCACACTCATGTCCATTCAGAAGCTGCTGCAAAGAATTTCCCAAGCCTTATACTTTGACCACATCACAAAGGCCAGATGATGAAGATGTCATCAATGTAGCGCACTGATTGCTACATTGATGACATCTTCATCATCTGGACCCATGGAGAAGAAGCCCTTGAGGAATTCCACCATGATTTCAACAATTTCCATCCCACCATCAATCTCAGCCTGGACCAGTCCACACAAGAGATCCACTTCCTGGACAGTACGGTGCTAATACGCGATGGTCACAAACACCACCCTATATTGGAAACCTACTGACCGCTATTCCTACCTACATGCCTCTAGCTTTCATCCAGATCATACCACACGATCCATTGTCTACAGCCAAGCTCTACGATATAACTGCATTTACTCCAACCCCTCAGACTGAGACAAACAGCTACAGGATCTCTATCATGCATTCTTACAACTACAATGCCCACCTGCTGAAGTGAAGAAACAGATTGACAGAGCCAGAAGAGTACCCAGAAGTCACCTACTACAGGACAGGCCCAACAAAGAAAATAACAGAATGCCACTAGCCATCACCTTCAGCCCCCAACTAAAACCTCTCCAACGCATCATCAAGGATCTACAACCTATCCTGAAGGACGACCCATCACTCTCACAGATCTTGGGAGACAGGCCAGTCCTTGCTTACAGACAGCCCCCCAATCTGAAGCAAATACTCACCAGCAACCACACACCACACAACAGAACCACTAACCCAGGAACCTATCCTTGCAACAAAGCCCGTTGCCAACTCTGTCCACATATCTATTCAGGGGACACCATCATAGTGTGGCTGATGTGATTAGGCCTATCAGAGGCTCGTTTACCTGCGCATCTACCAATGTGATATATGCCATCATGTGACATACATCTGACAGCAATGCCCCTCTGCCATGTACATTGGTCAAACTGGACAGTCTCTACGTAAAAGACTAAATGGACATAAATCAGACGTCAAGAATTATTACATTCAAAAACCAATTGGAGAACACTTCAATCTCTCCGGTCACTCGATTACAGACCTGAGGGTGGCTATCCTTCAACAAAAAATAACTTCAAAAACAGACTCCAACGAGAGACTGCTGAATTGGAATTAATTTGCAAACTGGATACAATTAACTTAGGCTTGAATAGAGACTGAGAATGGATGAGTCATTACACAAAGTAAAACTATTTCCCCATGTTATTTCTCCCCCCCCACCCTACCCCCCACTGTTCCTCAGATGTTCTTGTTAACTGCTGGAAATGGCCTACCTTGCTTGTCACCATGAAAGGTTTTCCTCCTTCCCCCCACCCCCGCTGCTGGTAATAGCTCATCTTAAGTGATTACTCTCCTTACACTGTGTATGATAAAACCCATTGTTTCATGTTGTGTGCGTGTGTAAATCTCCCCACTGTATTTTCCACCAAATGCATCCAATGAAGTGAGCTGTAGCTCATGAAAGCTTATGCTCAAATAAATTTGTTAGTCTCTAAGGTGCCACAAGTACTCCTTTTCTTTTTGTCCTATCAGACTTTGTTGGGGAAATAAAAAAAGGAAAGAGAAATATCAATACACAGAGAAAGCTGAAAATTAGACTGTTTCATGTTACATGGTCTAATTAAAACTAGGCTCAAAGGTATTGTCTTTGTACAAGATGTGGTGTGCTGTACTCATTTAAAAAATAAAACAAAAAAAAATCTGCTAAAGACTTTCCGGGTTATTGCAAATAGCAGAGAATAAAGAGAGCTTGCATTGGTAGCTCTATGATATTATTAAACTTCACAACAAAAAACAACAAAACAAAGAACCCACTCTTTCTGGGGATCTAATTTGCTTAGTTTCTCTGAAATGAGAAAAAGAGGAAATCAAGTGTCCTTCTGAGCATGAACAGAAAAAAGGAAAAACCAAAAAAAAAGAAACCACTCAACTTTGTGCCTGTATGTAACTGAGTCACAGACAGAATCTGAATTTTTAAAAATAATGTTGACAGCTATTGCTTTTCATTTCATGCTTTTTCTATTTACATTTTCACAATTGTGCAAAATTATGGGTTTTGAGTTTCTCTATTTTTATTAATTTACATTTTTACAATTGCAGGAAATTATGGGGCAGGGCAGACGATGATTCAATGACAGTGGATATTGAGAATCAAATTGTTAAAGTTTTATCACCACACAAAATATACAAAGTAAAAATCCTTAAATCAAATTAAATTGTCAAGCAGCAGTTTTCTTACTTTGCCTATCTATACATTTTGATAATCATCCATGGAAATATTTCTAATCAGTTTGAGCGTATATCGTGAAATCAACATTTACTGATGATCTGACCCTTCCAAGCCGGATCACAGAGCTGACACTCAGTTACCATCATGTTAACCATGTGTCTGTCATCTTGCTTGTGCTTCATGCACAACTCTCTAACTAATAATGAAACCAAGTGTTTCTATCACATTAGCAAGTCATGCAGTGCTGTATATAGCAAAAAGCTTCCTTCCTCACCCCAAAATTTAAGTCTCATAGCAAATCCACTTGGGACATGTTCTAAAGCTCATGAGCCATAGGACTAAGTCAAAATCTGGACCTCATTCATTATTGCCATAGGTTCCCATTGCATAGGGCAGTCATACTGTTGTCCACTTCCCTCACTGCACAAATACCCTGGTTCAGGGGGCACCTATACAAATAAAGCATAAAAACAGCCCTGCAACAACCCTGAGAACATGTGGCATTCTGGGGCAGGGCATGGGCCAGTCAAGGCATTGGATTCTCTGCACTTTGAAGTCTTTAAACCACAATTTGAGGACTTCACTAGCTCAGAAATAGGTTATGGGTTTGTTACAGGAGTGGGTGGGTGAGATTCTATGGCCTGCGTTGGGCAGAAGGTCAGACTAGACGATCATAATGGTCCCTTCTGACCTTAAAGTCTATGATTCTATAATTCTAAGTCAGAAGAGACATGGAGGGGGGTCCCCTACAATGTCCATGATGAGTATTGCAACGAGGGGCACAAGTAAAGGTAGCCCTCAGGTCCAAACCTCTTTGAGCTAGTGCAAGGATGAATTAGTCCGCCCCCACCACCCATCTTGGCACTTTCACCATAGCAGAAAATTAACAGTATTCACTTGCATGCAGAGAGGGTGACAACCAAACTCTTTCACACAGAAAGAGTTTAAAGGTGTGGGGGAGGATAAATGGGTTACTGAATGCATGAGTCAGTGTATATGTTTCTTCTTCCTGGCTGGCCAATCTCTCTCTTCTGCCTGGCTGGGTGGTAGAGGGAAAGGGGCATAGTCATCTGTTCCTGAATCTCCAAAGATTACTGTAGTATTACTAGGTTCTCTGCAGAGGAGAACTGATTCCACTGAATAAAAAAAATAAGTGCCATTAACTGGTGTTTAAAACCTCAAAGCTGAAAACAGAGCAGATGGGAGATAGGAAGGAGAAAGCCAGATAGAAGCCGTTCTCTGGAGAAGCTTTTCCAAAGAAGCTGTATCCTGAGTAGCTTTGGAAGGTTGCAATAAAATGCAAAGAGACAAATCATTTGAGCGATGGGAGGGGAGGAGCTTCAAAGGTTTCTGGGAAGCCTGCGGCACTATAAAAACAGATCACAAATGCAGAGTAAATGTGAAAGAAGGCTGCTGGTGTCTCAAGGCCACAGAACTGGCCAAGCTTGAGTCTGAGATTGAAGAACCTGACCACAGAAAAACCCCGTGCATGAGAAAACAAGCAATTTAAATTTACATTACATTCATGCGTAACAGGCAGCCAGAGCATGAGGATTAGGGTGTTCGATTAACCTCTCACTTATTCTGCTGTAAGTCACTGAAATCCACACAGTTATACTGGTGTAAAAGTAGTTTTAGTGAGCGAAAAATGAGACCTAGTATATCTGACTTAAAGGCATACCTGACTACATTTGGGAAGTAGAAATCTAAGATATTCTTCTCAGCATGCATTTCCCCTCTCCTTTTTCCCTTGCAGGGTTCCTCTGTCATTCAGGGGAGAAATTATACTTTGCTTGCTTTGAGTGAATTCACATAATGATGGCATTTAAAGACTGACCTCATTGGATCTGCCTGGAAGGGAATCTCTATAGTCAACATTTCTTTCCCTTGCACTGCCTGCAGCTAAGACACTTACAGCTGCTGCACTTGACAGAAATTGTAAAATTCAAGGCAGTCTTGAATGCCTTAGCAATTCATTCCAAAATTTCAATCTTAAACTAAAATATTTTGGCTAGGCATGTGTAAATCCAGTTCTTTATCCTCAGGATGCATATACTCAGGATGGAGGTAAATTGTACGTGTGTCATGATTTGCCTTTTGGGAACTTTAAGTGTCTAGAAGTGCAATAGGTTCAGGCAACCTTTTTAACAGGCAGAGTTCAGCGCAGTGTACCACGGGAGATGTTTGCACACACTCCACTCTCATGGAGACTTCACATTTATTCCTTTTCATTTTGTTGTTTTCTTAATCCAAAAGAAAAAAGTCAGACTGAAGGAAAGTGTCTGTTTGGTCTATGTGCGAGCAAACACAGAGCGGTTCCCCATTATCATCTCCCAGAATATTTAAGAGAAATGTTCTATTTGACCTTTGACACCTAGAACCCCCAAACATGACCTCAAGCTTCATACTCCCTTGGGGCCCAACCCCATTCTCATTATAGTCAACAAGAATCTAAAGTACTTATATGGCCACCATTACAATCTTTAATGTATTTACCCTCTCCACACTCCTGTAAGGTAGGAAATGAGGATTGTTCCTGCAACACTTACTGCTGGAGTATTTCACTACCTTTACAAAGGCTAATCGTGATAGCAGACCACTTCCAATCTTGCAATCCCTGCATATCCAAGACTCTGACTTCAAACAGGGAATTCTGGTTGTGCACAGAAATGAGAATAAGGACTTCATTATCAAAAAAATCTAGAGTTTAATTTGCAATGAACAAGACAGCTTCTGTATGTTAAATACGCATTGATTTTTTAAAATTGATTTAGCATGCATTAATAGTTACACAGAACACATTTACTTATTAAAAAAGAATAATGCCCCTGTTTTTCCCTTAATAAATTGGAATTTCATTAAACATAAAAATCATTTAACCTAGATTAAATTAATACACTGAATGTATTTGGATAATTTAATTAAATCTGTAACCCAAATCCCACTCTTGTCCCCTCACCAAAGTAAGCAATCCAACTTAACTGATCATGTCACCTCTTTCACTCTTCCCCTCCACCAGCTTTGGCAATGCTCCAAGTTTAGCTCTTCAAACTTAATGAATTTCTGACAAAAATGTCACGGTTTCAGATTCCAGACACAGGGGTTGCTTGCCAAACTCACAGGCTCTTGCCTGGACAAGAGGTGATCTGCTATTAGTAAGGAATAAACAGATTTGAAGGCTGCATACAGGGTTTGCGTGATTAAATACCTTTACTGACCAGTATAACTTATTTGCTGTGAGTATCAGCTACATACCACCTGGAAAAAAAAAATATACCCTGTAGTCTAAATAGCTGGCAGCATTCTTCAGAACTCCAATTACTGAATAGACTTCTCTGTGTTACTGACAAACTGTTAACACTTTGCTTCACTGGAACCTAGAAATAACTTACACTCGATGCACTATAAGAGTCTGTCTCTCAGTGTTATTTGTACTAAATCAACACTCAGGTTCTCATTACAACAGTATATTTTTTCTTAGTGTGGAAAATATCCAGAGCCATTATATCAGCTCTCCCCAAAGCCCATCCCACAGGTAGGTGGGACATTGCAAGATCTTCACAGTTTCTGGATCAACATCTGTAGCAAATGGAAACATTACAATGAGCTAGATCAATCCGCAAAAGTAAATTTAGCATCAGGAAATTAATGTACTGACAGGGTAAAAATATAATGGATTGTGTGGGTGGTAACTTTGCTGTGTGTCTTAACCTGTAAATATTTGAATACAAGTTATCCTGTTAATTTGTTAATTCCATCATTAACAAGAAAAACGCATTGCCTAACATACATTGTAGGTATTGACATTATATAAATCAGAAGAACATATAAGGATGAAAATTTTCATCAGATGTTGTACAGAATTCACATTACAGTCAACAAGAACTGCCCGAAGTTAATAAATACAAAGTGCTACAATAGTCTAGAGTAGTGGTAGAAAGCTCCACATCTTAGAAGAACAATAATGCAATGCTTTGGTGCTATCACTGCACCATATTCTTTACACTAAGTGTGTGTTCATAAAAAAAGTCAACTCCATTACAAAGTGCATATATATGAATAGAATTTTTAGTAGTAATACTAGTTTCAGTGGGGCCAGAATTTCACCCTTTTAGTTTAAACTACCATATCTGTTGGTAACAAGTCGAACTTCTGAATATCCTTAGAGTTAAAGGTTCTCAAGTATTTTCTAAATGGTTTAGCATATCATTATGGGGTTTTATCATCTGTCAAGTGTTTATTTAATCTGATACCCACATCTATTAATCAGCTGGCACACCAGTAAACATTGCTCTTATCACTGTCACCCTTTCTAGTTAACTATACCCACTGGATTTATTTTTATCATTAGCCTTTTACAAAAGCAAGTCAAAGCATGATTTCTTTATAGCTATTGATGTGTTCAGTTTCTTGATGCCAGTTACTTTAAACATTCAGAGTATTTAACTCATGCTTAGAAATTTTAATCAATTTTAAGCACCAATATCCAGGATAGTAATGACTAGCAAAATACATTACACATTAGTGTGATCAAAATTATACCATAAATATAGTAAAATATTTACCAGATATTTACAAGAACTATCTTAAATCCACCTGTTAAAAAATGTAGGTTGAAGATTTAAGTAGAAAACAGTGAATTAATGAAATCCTGCCCAGAGGCCAAAAACCTGATGACTAATTGAGCCATATCAAATAGATTTCTTGCAATTTGCACCCTCCGAAGGTGGTGCTTCTGGGAATGATAATGTAGCATCCTTCCCAAAGATATCTACTTCTAGCACTTTTGAAGTACAATACTTTCCTGGAAAGTGATTTTCTATATGGCATAGTTGTGGTGATTTAGATGTTGCTTGTAATTATTAGAATTGGGAGCACTGGCTGTTGGGAGTCTGAAAGGACAGGAAACTGGAAGGAGGGGGAAGGAGTTGAGAGACTGGGAGAAAGCTACAGAGGGTACAGCAGCAGCTTGGTAAAGAGGTTTCCACTTTGAAAATAAAGTCCTGTTGAAGCTTGACAGTTCCTTGCCTGGTTGATACAGCAATAGTGTTTATTCCAAAAAGGACTTTTCAAACCAGCCAGGATGTGAGCACCGATTCTCGAGGGTAAGACGAGATATCAGAATTGAATGTTTGCTTATTGTATACCTATATAAAAGACTATTTCATACTCACAAGTAGTTTTGAAAGGAATTATTCTTTTTTCCCATCCTAAGTTAGGGAAGGGGCATGATAATTTTTTTGTTTAGATAACACATTGCAGGATGCATTAAAAATGCAGAGCTTTTTCCAACTTACGAATGGCACATTAAACAATTCACTCACTCCTAGACTAATATTTTTCTTTCCAATTCACACTGCAAGTTATCTTACTATGGCTTTCCGATGCCTATCCTGAACTCATCTCACAAAGGAACAATGGGACTTCTACACGTGATTGAGTGTAATGACACCTGTAGAGGAGAATTTTGCCCAAAGGTTAGAAGATCAGTTTCTTTGCTTCATACTAATTGGTATGAAACTTCAAAACATTCCAGAAGGAAGTATCATTTCACAGCAATTTCTCTCAAGTGAAAATTAAATTGCTGGGAAGATATTCAGAAAACCTGAGAGGTCAATGCATATTATGTTTCATTACTAAGAGAAACCAGTGCTGAAAGTTATAGTGTACTTTTATGTGTACACATCCTGGTGTGTACCGGTAATAATCACAGAACATAACCCTAGATACTGGTTGTTTTTCTGGACTGATTAAACTTAAAAAAAATATCACCACAGTTTTGATGTTCTCATGACTATCACAATGGGAAGACAATGTTATATGTAATACTATTAAACTAGTGAAAAGCAGTGTCTTCCCTCTGTGATAGTATATCATAAATAAATTAATGGAGTTGACACAGCAGTACCCAAATACAAAAATACATATTTTTAATGCTTTAAACCTTAGAAGTGTTTAGACTTTATTGGCACGAAGTATTTAGATATGTAAGATTTATTTAACAAGCAATCCATATAGCAAGTTAATTAGATAGCACGCTTAATATCTAATTTTTTGTATTTGTGTGCTTAAATGCTAATTAAATTGCTAAGCATTCCTCACAAGTGTAATGTAATAGGAATATAGTCACACACTTATTGGTTCTTCAGATCTGAATTAATTACATGACAAGTAGATTTATCTTTTATATACTTATACCTCAATGGGTACCTCTTCCAACAATCAACTGGGATTTAGTTTCCACACAACTGCCTTATTAGTTCTAAATTAAATAGGTTTAGGACAGTAGCACTTCAGACTTGCAGATTCTCTAGTTAATGGCAACTTTCTTTTGTTTCTGGTTTTTTAATTCAGCCTTTTGATTCTGAGAAGGGATTAAGATTAGTAATGGCAAATGAACCTCAAAAGGATTGATTCCTATAAGCACCCAAAAGCATGGATGCTTACTCAGGGCCAAATTAAGAAACTCTGGGGACCTAAGCACACCTGAACTGCTGCCTCCCTGGTCCCCCACTTTGTCAAAGCTCCACCCAAAGCTTCTTGGATTGGCAGCAGATTTCAGAGTTAAAATGAATGAGGCAGTTCACACCTCTTTCAGATGTTTCACACTATCTGCAGGGTACATCTACACTGCAATTGGAGATATAATTGCAGCGCTAAGTGTATGATGCTAGCATTAATCAGGCTAGCAGCTAAAAATAGCAGTGAAGATATGGCACCATCAACTTGGACATGGTATACAAAGAGATCTCACAAAAATGGATGACTGGGCAACAAAATGGCAGATGAAATTCAATGTTGATAAACGCAAAGTAATGAACATTGGAAAACAATCCCCAACTATACATATAAAATGATTGGGTCTAAATTAGCTG
Source organism: Dermochelys coriacea (assembly GCF_009764565.3). Taxonomy (NCBI): domain Eukaryota; kingdom Metazoa; phylum Chordata; order Testudines; family Dermochelyidae; genus Dermochelys; species Dermochelys coriacea. The sequence continues at coordinate 29,344,433 of NC_050079.1, read as the reverse complement.
TTGCCACTCAAGAAAGATCTTGGAGTCATTGTGGATAGTTCTCTTGAAACATCCACTCAATGGCAACTGCAACAGTAGTCAAAAAAAAGTGAACAGAATGTTGGGAATCATTAGGAAAGGGATAGATAATAAAACAGAAAATATATTGCCTCTATCTAAATCCATGGTACAACCACATCTTTAATACTGCATGCAGATCACTCATCTAAAAAAAAAATTATACAATATATATAGGAATTGGAAAAGGTACAAAAAAGGGCAACAAAAATTATTAGGGGTATGGAACAGCGTCCATTTGAGGAGAGATTAATAAAATGGATTTTTCATCTGGGGAAAGAAATGACTAAGAGGGGATATGATAGAGATCTATGAAATCATGACTGGTGTGTAAAAAATAAAATAAGGAAGTGTTATTTACTCCATCTTATAACACAAGAACTGGGGGTCACCAGATGTAATTAATAGGTAGCTGGTTTAAAACAAAAGGAAATATTTCTTCACACAGCACAGTCAACCTGTGGAACTCTTTGCCAGAGAATGTTGTGAAGGCCAAGACTATAACAGGGTTCAAAAAAAGAACTAGATACGTTCATGGAGGATAGGCCCATCAGTGGCTATTAGCCAGGTTGGGCAGGGATGCAAAACTATGCCTCTGAAATGTCCCAACCTCTGTTTGCCAGAAGCTGGGAATGGGGGACAGGGGATGGATCACTTGATGATTACCTGTTCTGTTCATTCCCTCTGAAATACCTTATCATTGGCCACTCTCGGAAGACAAGATACTGGGCTAGGTGGACCATTGGTCTGACCCAGTATGACTATTCTTATGACTAGTAATGTGAGTACATATACATGGTTCCAATCCATTCAGATGATCTTCATTCTATTTTTAGCCTTGGTAGCTAGATTAAAGCTAGCATGGGTACGTCAAACTAAAATCATACCTCTGATTACAGTGTACCCATACCCTCAGACAGGCATCAGTTACACCTATTGTATACCTATATAAAGAGACTTTCATATTCACAAGTATTTTTGAAAGGAATTATTCTCTTTGTTCCAAGTTGGGGAACGGGCATGATAATTCTTTTTAGATAACATTGCTGGATGCATTAAAAATGCAATAGAGCTTTGTCTAACTTCAAATGGCATATGAAACAATTCACTCACTCCTAGACCAATATTTTTCTTTCCAATTCACACCATAAGTTATTGTACTATGGCTTTCTGATGCCTATCCTGAACTCATCTCACAAATGGGAACAATGGGATTTCTATACGTGATTGTGTGTAATGAAGACTGTAGAGGAGAATTTTGCCCAAAGGTTAGATCAGTTTCTTTGCTTCATACCAATTGGTATGAAGCTTCAAAACATTCCAGAAGGAAGTATCATACACCTGGTCATATTTTCAAGCTTTTTTTGCATCCATAAGAGCTAGAAACACACATACATATTTTTGAATGAAAGATTCTAATCTCATCCTGTGACTCCAAGAGCTGTAGCCCTAGGCACAAGCCTATAATGGCTATGCTTTAGTCTGGCACTGTGCTTACTTGAACCATCCGAGTCACAGATATGAGAAGTAGGGATGTGCTACAGCACCCCAGGTTTTGAACCCAGGGGCCCAGCCACAGAGCCTGCGCCCCTCCCACTGGCCCTGCTCCACTCTGCTGCGAGCCCAACACCCAGGGGCTCCATGGCTGGCCTGGAGTCTAGCTCGGCTGCTGGCCCTGGGGGCTCTGATCCCCCTGCGGCTGGACTGGACCATGCAGGGTCCTGGATGCTGGCCCCATGCCTGAGGCTCTGCACCCACCTCTAGCTGTGGCTCAGGTCTCTACTGCCTTACCCCTGTCTACGTTGCCCCCCACCCCCGGAGCCATGGCCTTGCTCCTGACCCCAGGTGTAGCAGGTGGTGAGGGGCACAGACAGGAATAAGAGGGGTGCTGCACCTCCAGTCCAAAAACTGTTCCAACACTGCTGTCCAAGTCATCTGCATTTGAAACATCTCTAAGGGTGAGATTTTATCTGTATTCAGTTTTTATTGCTGTACTAGACTTTGACTTGCATGGTTTTATTTTATTTTTCTTAGTAATTCACTTTGTTCCATCTGTTACTACTTGGAACTACTTAAATCCTACTTTCGATATTTAATACAATCACTTTTTACTCATTAATTAACCCAGAGTATGTATTAATCCGGGGGTGGGGGCAAACAGGTGTGCATCTCTCAATCAGTATTATAGAGGGAGAACAATTTATGAGTTTACCCTGTATAAACTTTATATAGGGTAAAACGGATTTATTTAGGTTTTGGACCCCATTGGGAGTTGGGCATCTGAGTGTCAAAGACAGGAACACTTCTGTAAGCTGCTTTCAGGTAAGCCTAAAGCTGTTAGGGGACATAGTTCAGACCTGGGTCTGGGTTTGCAACAGGCTAGTGGGTCTGGCTCAAACCAGGCAGGGCACTGAAGTCCTAAGCTGACTGGGCAAGAAAGCAGGAGCAGTCTTGGCACATCAGGTGGCAGCTCCCAGGGGGTGATCCAACCTGTCACACACTGCTTCCAACAAAACAGTACACTGCAGTTTACCAATTCCACCTCAGTCCACCCCTCTGCTTAACACACAACACTTCAATATGTTTACAGTAAATTCAAGAACAGTTTTATTAACAAAAGCATTGTGATTCAAGTAAAAAAGTACTGGAAACAAATAGTTACATAGAAAATAAAATTATAACACTATTCTACAGCCTAGACCTAATTAACAAGATAGTCATGTCTTGCAGAGTATTTCTCACCCAAAATCCTTGCAGCATTTTACAGCCAGATGCTCCTTTCATGGGACAAACATGCTGTCAGTTTGCCTCCTGGGGTCCCTGGGTCACAGCCATATACTATGTTTGGAGGAGTGGTTTCTAATGTGGTAATTTATAAATTGAATTAGGAGATCTAGCTTGCTCTTTTGCAGAATAGCAGAACTGAGAAGGATTAAATATGGGTACCCTAAGAACCATTAGTCACACTGAAAAATGATGTGGTATTTTTCAGCTAAGCAGAGCCCATTTCAGAGGCCTGCCAAGTAGCTGCTACTGATTTGGGGAGCAGGCAGCTATCATATCAAGTTTAATCTAATTATTTTTTTAGTCCATTTTGTTATGGCAGAACCTTGAAAATTTGAACCCATCATTAGTGTTAAAAAGGAAAAATCACAAAGAATCCTTCAATAATTTCAGGTTCAGTATGATTAACTCACAGCTCCTAGGCTTATGGGAAACCCATGATCAGGAATCCCTTGGATGTCTACAAAGACCCCAGGCCAATGTAAGGCTATAATGGTGGTGCTGCCAATGCTACCACCATGAATGTTTCCTCACAGCTTCCTGCTTGCAGCTGAGATAGTTTTCTAGCTCGGTAGCCTGAGGAGCTATTGTGTGTAGTGGACTAAGAGCAAGGGACTTTTAGATCTCGAAATGGACTGGTGACACTGACTCCCTCTGACTTTAATCAAGTTATTTACCCTATTTTCTTTATCTGTAAAAGAGAGATAAAATGTATTGCCAACCTCCCAACTGATGCTATTTAACCTCATTCCTGGGACCATTACCAGTAGCATTACTGGTTGCCTTGCATAAGGATTTTAACCTTGTGCTTGCAAGGCATTGTGCAGGGATCATATACTTCATAATGCTAATATATTGTGTGTTTGATAAGATACGCATTATTGATCACATAGTGCATAAAGTACTTTGGAAAATGGGGGAGTGGATTGATGACTTCCAACTAAAATTTGCTATAATTTATCTGCAGCAATGACATCTTTTTGGGGATACAGCACAAAGTAAAATGCATTAGATATGGTACTTGATGGGGGGGGGGAAGGAGTTATCTAGCAACTTGTATCCAGGATGGGAGGCTGGTCTCTAACCTTGGTATTCCAAAGGCAAGGTTTTCCTTGAAATGCTATTTCTTAAAGGTTAACAATTAGAGTAGAAAATGTATTCTATTAGATGGAATTTTAAAAAAATACAAACATACCATATGTTCAAATTACTTGGAAGTACATATTTCTGTTAAATTTCCAGAAAAGGAAGTTCAATATATGATAACATTTGTAATTCGTTATTTCAACAAAGCATGCCCAGTGTGTTAAATATTTATGACTTGATTATATCAAAGCAAGAGATTTGTAAAGTATAGGAGATAATCACATGGGGATGTGATTAATCCATGATTACTTAAGCAACAATAGCATTCCATATAGGCTGTTTAACTTTTAAGTAATGTTTATATTTATAATAGGCATACAGCTAGATTTAACAAGTTGAATATCAAATTAATGCACTATTTGATTGATTAGTGAAGATACAGCTGTTTAAAGAAGATTTCACTAACTTATCTGCATACTGTAAGATCACATTTCCTTTGCATCTAATTACCACCTTTTTTAATTATTAATATTTTTATGGTGCGTGGATGACCCTTGCCTCCTATTTGATAAATGCTGTCTTCTCACCATTTAAACCTTGGAGATTAAAGACAATTATATTTTCCATGTCACAGACAATAAGCAGATATTTTGGATATTAAAAAGTTATTATTTTAGTACGTTATAGTCTGATTGGGTCAGGAAATTACAACCTTAGAGAACTAAAATTCCTTCTTGCCAGGGGAGGAATCTTCTCACCCACAAGTTGAATAACCACTGACTACTACTAAATTTCCATTAAAAAAAAAGACATTGTCTTCCCGCAGAACAAGAGAAAAATTAAGGCTCTAGGATTATATCTAAAAGGCTTGTAAAATATAGCCTATGTGCTACACATTATACAATAAGGATTTTTTCCCCCGTGGGGAAGGGGAGGAAGGAGCTGCTTCAAGTACAAATTCATGACTCCTCACTCATTGGGTCAGCTCACTGCAAAAGAATTTTGCACCGCACAGCTGATTGGAAGAAATTGCCAAACATAGAAGGACTGAGCCAAAAGTTAGAGGGGAAAAAAATCCTTACAGATTTGCTTGGAAGGATGACCAAGGAGCATTCATAATCTCAGAGAAATAAGAGCTAGAAAAGATCTCCTGCTAGTAGGTTATATATTCCATCCCTCTGAAATTACAATAGATTATGAAATGTAGGCTATATTTTCTAATACTTCATCCAATCTGTTTAAAATTGTTTCAGGTGATGGGTCTTGCATCATTTCCTTTTGAAGTATGCTCAGTAATCTAATAAAGTAGAAATTAATAATTAATATGTAGCACTTACATACCACTTTACACGCTCAAAGAGTTCTACAAATCTGACAGTTCTCACTGTTTGAGACAATATCTTCCTACTATGATCCTGTTTACAATAGGGAAGTTTTCTAAAATAAATCAGGTCCAGTCGATATGGTGTTAAAATGTCTGCAGCATAAGGCAGTTCATCTGCCCCAGGATTCCCAGTATCACTAACATCAAAGGAGGTTGAACCAGCCTCATTAGGTGCAGAGTTGGAATGCAGACAGGGCCCATGGGGTGAGAGATACTTTGTATAAAGTTTTATCTTATTTATTTTGATTTCAACACAGCCAACAGAGCTATAGTCTGCAATTTTGTCAGGGCACTTAAGAACAGCAATAATCAGGACTTCTTGGAATACTGGTTCTGCGTTGCCCCCACTTGGCCAGTGCATGACTGCCACCATCTTGCCGACCACGTACTATTTTTAGACACACTCCTTATGTAATTCCACTTGTTAATAAGAAACTCCCGCACTCACCCAGATGAAAATTCAAGGGGAATTTCCTCCAAGCAAAATGCTCTTATCCCATCAGATTGAGCCCTATGTATTATTTCAGGATGAGCAAGAGAAGATCTTCAGTGCATGGCATGTTCTCCTAGCAACAGTGCCAGTTAGCATATGACATCACATTTTTTCTTTGTTTGTAACAAAACAGCAGTCTTTTTGCCTTCTCCTTTATACGTAAAAACTTCTCTTCACATGAGGTGATTGGCATAATGACCCATTTTTCCCCTGAAGTTTCCTATTGTTTTTATTTTTCATATTCTGTGTTTCACTAAATCAAATTTTAATCTCTGAAACACGCTGTTTTGGAGAAAGCCTAGTTTTTTTCCTATAACTCTATTTGATCACTTTCAATCCTGTGCTGTTGGTGTGCATGCAACAGCTTTCATTTTGTGGGCTACAGTTTAACAGTAGGATCTTGAAAACTCATGCAGATACAAATTCAGAGGCAGGGTTTATGTAACAGATTAGTAAAGGAGTTGGGGCTCATGTGAAAGGTGAGCACAGGATTTTGTGCATACAAACTACTTACAAAGTTAGGATGTAGTCTAGAGATACACGTCTACTACTACTACAGGACCACTTGTGCATTTAAAGTGCTGATTTGTGCCCTAAACCTTGCAATACATGCCCTAAGTGCAAGGTTAGATATAAGGATTCTGAAAGGAAGACTTTTTTCTTTCTGAAAAGGAAGTCCATGATACATTGTGTGGACTGGAAATGGATGTGTATAGCTGTAGTCAGGAAGGTATAAGGTTTGTTTATAGCCTTCTTTTATTCCTGTTTTGAAAAGATAAACTATGATTTGTCAAAGGAGAGCCCCCTTTTAACCATCAGAATTTTTTATCTCACAGACATATAGGGCTAACCATACTTTTCACACTTCTCTGTCAAAAGGTGACATTTATTATCCTCAGGAAGAACAATTACTTTAAGCATTACTTTTACAGTGATTAGTGTTTAGAATAATCATTGTTTCCCTGTAACTCTGCACAACAGGCATATAAAATTCACAAAGTTGCAATTGTTTTTGTTCTTGTGTATATTCCTGGTTTAGACTAGAAAGAAACAATTAATATTTCCATAGACTATCTATAATTATCTACTGATAAAAAACCATTAATTCATTCCCTGCCCAAAATATAACTATATTAGTAAATAGAGCTGGTCACAAAAGGGATTAAGTCCCTCCCTCCCCAATTGAGGTGTTAGCAAAAAAATTGTCGTCAACATTTGAAATGGTTCAAGGTCATGTAACTGTTAGCCATTTATTAAATCACAATCTAGTTTGAGAGAGTTACAAAGGCATTCTCCATTCCTTATCACAATTTTGCTACAGAGCTTGTTCTTCATAGCCACTATAAGTGCCATCATATGTGTATAGAATACACAGCTCGGGGGGAAGAAGGGGGCAGGGAAGAGAACATCCAGGGATGGACTTCCAGCTATCTCGACTTAGAATCATATCACTTGAATTCAAACTTTATGTAGAGAATGTAGTCTAAGAGAGTTTCACAAAAGGCTCATGGGACATATTACAGGGAGTTCCCCAAATAGATTTGGCTTCACTTCATGGAGGTATTATCTGTAGACTCCAGCAAGCAAGCTGGTTGAAGCTGTTCTGCTTTGCATAAATAATTAAATATTCAGTGGAGCAGGGACTTGAGTCTGCCTTCTCCCACTTGAGTGCCTTAGCCACTGGAGTAGGGTGCCATTCTCTGACACAACTTCCAGGCTAAATTCAAAAAGGGACTTTGGCACCAGACATATGACCAGAGGTGGAGGAGCCCCCAGCCCCTTATAACCATTAGTCTAGTGGTTAAGGCATTCACCTGGTAAGGAGAAGCCCCAAATTCTAATCCCTGCTTCACATCAGGAAGAGGGAGAAGGTCAACCAATTTCACACATCCTGGGTGAGTACCCTAGCCACTGGGCTAACAGATATAAGGGGGGCTCCTCTGCCTCCTGTTTTGAGTATATCAAAGTCCCCTTGTGCATCTAGCCTCATTTTGTTTTCTGTCAAACTATTTTGCGAATTTGCCAATAGTTTTGGGTCAACTGCATCTGCATTTTTAAATTAATAAACTATTAACCAAAACAATACTACCAATAATAATTAATAAATCATCCAGCTCTATGCATGAAGTGAGGGCTACAATCTGACTCATCACAAGCTAGATAAATCAGTTTCTGAGTGTCATAACATACCAGCTGATGCTTACATTTAATAAAAGCAATGTCTCACTTCCCTGAGCCTTTCCTCGGCTCATTTCCTAGTTGCAATTTATGCAATTACTTTAAATTAAAGATTTTTTTTTTAAAATGACCATAATAATTTTACAAAAACCAAAAAACTTCTGGAGTTCACAAGTGTTTCAAGGCTGGGATCCTGGCATTATATTTTCAAACTTTCCTAAAGGTGTGATCCTATATTATCCATGCTGTGTCCAGATGGGCTGTTAAAACTCATCCTGACATGGGCTAAGACTGCTTCTCTTAGGGCTTATTTGCCTTCAACAGTATGATGTCTTTCTCCAGAGAGTGTAGGTGTTACTTCTATAGTGACCAATGATTAATATTTCATCAAGTGCAAAAAAGACAAAAATAATATTAAGGGCATGACTTTTAAGACAGAATTCTTTTTTTGACGTGAAGCCAGCCATCAGGTATGAAAGAGGTATTGTATTGTAAATGGATGTTAAATGAATTTGCATAGAATCATTTCTCATCTGAATTTACTTGAAGCACTAGATCTCTGCCTTTGAGTCACAGCTATGATTCCCAATGACGTTGTTGGCAACAAGGCAAATAAAATTTGCATTACACTTTGCATTATGAAATCATACAATACAAACTTGAGGTATACAACTGATTGTTACATATATCAAATTACAAATGCACATTTCTCTAAATTTTTCACAAGGGTGACCTTGTATAATTTTTTATGCATTCTGGAGCTGTGTTAAATATAAATTTATAATTTTAAATTCAGATGGTAACAGTTATAAAGCTGCTGACTCATAACAATTGCAACTATAGCACGAGACCAGGATCTTAACTTGATGCATGATTTAGTGAACTTTTATAATTCATATAAGTTATTGAATTAACTCTGTACTTTATATGTACACTTCAGCATACCTCCACTGGTTTGACCAGTGAATATTACTTCCCGAGATTGGACTGCTTTATAATAATGTTTCTCATTTAAACCACCGCCTTTCATCCAAAGATCTCAAAGCTCTGTACAAACATCAATCATTTAAAATTTTCCTCACACTTTTCAAAGGAACGAATGTATCAATATGCTCATTTTACGGATGATAGACTATGTCAGAGAAGTTAAATGACACACTGAGTGAGTTCAAAAAGCCAAGAATAGAATCTGGGAGTCCACAACCACAAGACACATGCTCCCTTTGGAAAATTTGTTTCAGCATCCAGACAAATTCATATTGACCTGCACATCAATAAAATTAATTTAAATACTGACAAGAACTGCTATAGTTCTAGTCCTTGTTAATTATAGTAGTTTATGTAGGAACTTAACTGCCTCATTTCATTGTCATAGGAATATAGGTACTGCCATACCAGATCACATCAACTACATCTAGTCCAGCATCTTGTCCAAGTTCTTGTCTAAACTAGAAAAGTTAGAATTCATATTAAAACAAGTACCCACAATAGTTCAGCTCAGGGTAGGTTTCTGTGGCAGGACACTAAAAACACCTAAGGATTGTCTATTCTAGTGCCTTAGCATTGATTCTACTACATCAGTGGCTCTCAACCTTTCAAAACTACTGTACCTCTTTCAGGAGTTTGATTTGTCTTGTGTACCCCAAGTTTCACTTAAAAAGTGCTTGCTTACAAAATCTGACATAAAAATACAGTGTTATAGCACACTTACTGAAAAATTGCTTACTTTCTCATTTTACCATATAATTATAAAATAAGTCAATTGGAAAATAAATATTGTACTTAAATTTCAGTGTATAGTATTCAGAACCATATATACAAGTCACTGTCTGAATGAAACTTTAGTTTGTACTGACTTTTCTAGTGCTTTTTACCTGCCTAGTTTTACAACAGTCTATACATCTAGACGAGTTGATGTACCTCTTGGAAGACCTTTGCATACCCCCAAGGGGACATGAACCTCAGAAGGAGAACTACTGTACTACATCATTGCTGGCTTTTGATGTAGTACGGATACTATTTGTTTTCAAATGAGTAACCTCATCCTACTACCTATCAATTAATGGCTAGCTTATGCCTGATCCTTGAGTGTTATATCTCTTTAAATTTTCAGGCATAACTGTGGATATTTACACAATCCATATAAAAAGTGTGCAATACTTTTTGTTTAAGAGGCAATACATAACTAGCCTCTGGACCTCACTGCCGTAACATATTATTGAGGACAAGGACTTAGCAGAAATAAAAAAAGTATTACCTTTTATCAGTAATGAAATTTATCAAATTTTAAAAGTCTCTTTATTCTTGTGTCATGAGAAATACTGACCAGGAGCATCTGATTTGCCTTCTGTTTATTATTGCTACACCATGTACCACAACCGTAGTCACTCATTCATCACAGCTGGAATTTTCAAAAGAAAATAAGTGCCCTTTTAAAATCCTAGGCCTCCTCTCCAAACTAAAAACAAATCTTTGTCCTAATCTTTTTAGACACTCCTCAAACAAAGCCTCTTCATGCATCTAATCAAAGGGACACCTGTCTCCCAAACCCTTCTATTTCCAATATATCTTCCTGTGATAGGGGGACAAGAAAAACAGACAGTATTTCAGGTATACCTTCCGTTTAAAAATGTACGCCAAAACCGAAAAAAAAAAACCCACCACCCCACACACCAAATTTGTTGCGACACAGACAGGCGTGTTACCTTGTGTAACACTGACAAACGACATAAGTAAAGAAATGGATTTGTGTACATACTCTCTTCTCTTTCATCCACAGGCGCATGGCTCTCCCTAACCACAGTTACTATACATCACTGACCACACACGCTAACTTTAACTCTACTCCCTAAACCTTCCCTTTTCCACGCAGATCTTTACCAAACAAGCCTCTTAATACTCCTAAATGGTGGATGTTTCATGTATGTGTGAGTTGGTCTGGGAGAAGATCATTTGATAAAAGGGGTGATGGAAGTCTGGTATCCCAGGGGAGGGGGAAGAGTTAAGGTTGTTGCATATGGGTTACGTTAGTTGCGGTAATAAGGTACATACCAATACATACAAACGATAAATATCTATCTATATACCTGTACATACACATAAAACTATTTACCTAAAACTTTCAAAGTTAATAGTGAAAGAATGCTAAATTTGAATGCTTATCTAGAGGCACTTTAAAAGGGTCTGATTTAATGAAAGTGCTGAGTGCCTGCTTTCTGAAACCCAGTCCACTCTAAAATTTATCAAATTGGGCTCCAAAAATTTAAGCCATCCAAAAAATCACTGTATCACACACACAGAGAATATAAAGTGGTCACCCATTTAAAAAAATCCAATTAGTTCTACAGTTCATTTTGCACATATCCTATGCAAAAAGCAGAGAGAAACTGTGGTCTCTCAAATACAAGTGTGGTGACTTTAGAATATTGCCTACAACATTTGTAAAACCCATTGATATTAGTTCTATAAATAATTCTAAAAATGTAACAAAAAAAGTTACCCCGAAACAAAAATATAATGAGGGCAAACAACCAAGGAAAAGATAATTGGATTTTTCTCAGGCTATGCTTATCTGCAGACTATAAATGCTGTCTGGTTACACTTGAATATTGTCAATTTGCATGTAGCTAGGAGCACCACAAACATATTAGATCATGACTCCTGACACTAAGTGCTCTTTCAGACTTCTAGCATTTCATACTGGAATTAGTGGACTGGGCATACTTAGACACCAAACTATCATTTTGTAGAACTATAACTCAGAGGAAATTATTCTAATACACTTTTAAATTTGAGTGTATATGTATTTGATCAAGTGTTTTCAGTAAGCAAAAGCTAACTACAAGCTATATGTGCAACAGATGCTTATGCCTTGTCTGGTGAAAACAATCACTGAGACATTGGTATTCAGACAGTAAAGTGCTGGTGAAGATCAAAATGCTAATCATTGCTTTCTGGGAAATTCAGTTGTTCCCAGCGGTAGTGAAAGCAGCATGTAACTAGAAGCAGCTGCAGCATATTATTGAAAAAAAGAAAAGGAGGACTTGTGGCACCTTAGAGACTAACAAATTTATTTGAGCATAAGCTTTCGTGAGCTAAAGCTCACTTCATCGGACGGAATGCATCCGATGAAGTGAGCTGTAGCTCACGAAAGCTTATGCTCAAATAAATTTGTTAGTCTCCAACGTGCCACAAGTCCTCCTTTTCTGTTTGCGGATACAGACTAACACGGCTGCTACTCTGAAACCAGCATATTATTAGTACCCAAGTCTTAACTGGAGTAGGATACCTGTACAAGATGCATCAGAAAATGGTCACTAATGAGTCAGGAAAATTTACAGACCATGTAAATACAGTGCTTGTACTAACCATTAAAAAAAAAATCCAGAACTGGTATCAGAAGACCTGTTATTCTTAAATTAGATTATAGTTTCCTCCAGCAGCAAAACTAAATGCATTTTCTGGGATTTCCTGTAATTCTTCCCCCTCCATATCCTCAGCAATAACCCATTTGCCTACTGCATCCATCCAAGATAAAAGTCATGAATGCCATTCAGTTACGTTGGTTTAAGGTTTGAAAGGTAAATTATTACCAACACAAATGTCCCTCTCATCTTTGTATTTTGCATTATATTCTTCCCATGGGGGGGGGGAGAAAGAGCAAAATTACATTTTCATTAAATCTCTGCCTCTTTAGAAATAATATACAAAATTAAAATCTATAAATATTTAAGCAAAAGATGAATTTGTGAATATGCTTTGTATCTCATAAAATAGCCAGAAATGAGACAGGGGATACAAACACTGTTTCAATAAAATATTTAGCAAAGTTAAACACTGAAACAATCATAGGAAAAGAATTAGAAGATGTACCACAGGATACAAATTAGGGCCCTTTTCTGCATTCAGAGCTATGCAGGTCGATCCCTGTGCCAGCGTGAAGCTCCATGGACTTTAATGGAGCGCCATACAGGTATAACTCTGCCAGCCTGGCACTGGCTACAGAATCAGGGACTAAAACATCACTCACGCTATCATGCAAAACAGGAATTGCTTGGACACACTGAACTACCATACACATTACCTCGAGATCGGCAATTATGTTTATTATGTAATTATGGTGAAAATCAGTCTATTCTCATCATAGCAATCTGTCAGAAAGTCACTGTGGGCCACAAAGACCTAATAAAAGGCTTTATTAAAAAAAATCCTTGTAACATGCAATTTTTAAATGCACAATAAAATATATCATCAAATCCCAACATCACAGAACTGATCAGGCCAGCAAAGCATATTGCTTCCACAGTCTCCCCTTCTCTGAGAACCAACCACTATCTGCCAGAATTGTGGAGAAATTTGCCTCTCCATTCAAAGCTAACCACAAGAAGGAGCCTTTTCACCTGCAGAAGGAGGTCACATTTCCCCCCACAAATTTAGAATCCCATGCCTACTAGAGATCCAACATGATAATACTTTTCCCTAGCTAAAAACTCATTTATTAGAGAGATCCCACTCAGGAATCTAACTTCAGGAGTGTCAGGATATTTGGTTGGGTCCTCAAGCAAAAGTTAGATGAGAGTTCTCTGCCATCCACAGTCTGCCCCATTAGCCTCATGAACCCAAAACATCCAACCAGTCTATGCCACACTCCCATTGTGGTGCTGACTCCCTCCACAATCTGAGTTCAAAACTTTGCCCATCATGCCTTTAGACAATCTCTCTGTTTCGGTTTGATGGATTTTCTGCCATGTGTTAGTGAATTACAAACAATACTTAACTGGATTGAAATATTAGAATACTTTATCTTTCCATATTCTTCATTCATTTGTACTTTGAGGCATTTTTATGTTTAAGGCTGATACATATCATTGATGACACATCTGCCCTTCACACAGAGGGAGGACAGGTGAAAAAGAAAAGAAAACTACAACTAGTTGCAAAGGAACAGAGAAAATCTGAAAGTAACATCAGTGAAACTTCTTATACCCGCAGGACCAAAAAGTTATTCCCACCCTACAACACCAGTGACACACTATAAAAATGTCTAATAGCAAGAAAAAAACCCAACACTTCTGGAAAATTATGATTAGTGTCTACCAATGTTCCCTCTAATTTTTGACCGGCGTATGTGCAAGAAATTTCTTCTGTGCAATGTGTTTTTTTTTCTGTGCATGTGGTGTTTCACTGTGTGCGGGGAGGCGGGGGTTAGGATTGTGTGTATGCGTGCACACACACACAGCTTAGGGAACAGTGGTGTCTACTGAACAAGTATCACAAACAAGAGGAAAGGGAACTATCTATATTTATCTAGAACATTTATGTTCCCATCACAGTGGGATTAGGCATTTATAGTAATGGTAATGCCTAGTGAAGGAAAAAAAAGTTTTCACTAACAAAGTACCCGTTAATACTTCTAATCATTCACCCAATAAAATAATTAAGACTTCATGTGGACCACAGAGAGAATAATCAAGTAACACCACATAATGCAGATTTTTTCAGTAATCAAACAACATCTAAAATGAAAAGGAGTACTTGTGGCACCTTAGAGACTAACAAATTTATTAGAGCATAAGCTTTCGTGAGCTACAGCTCACTTCATCGGATGCAAAGCTTATGCTCTAATAAATTTGTTAGTCTCTAAGGTGCCACAAGTACTCCTTTTCTTTTTGCGAATACAGACTAACACGGCTGCTACTCTGAAACATCTAAAATGAGTTATACATACTATTTAAATATTTTAAAGAAGGGGGAAAAATTGCACAATTATGATGGTCTAGTTTGTTGCTAGAGACACATTTCCAAGACACACTCTGCTTACCTTTTCAAGTATTTAATATTAAAGACAGTTGCATTAAACAATGGAGAAGATTGTTTTTAAATGATCTGTTATTCCATCTCACAGTTAATTCACAGGCGATGGCTAGTGGCATTCTGTTATTTTCTTTGTTGGGCCTGTCCTGTAGTAGGTGGGTACTCTTCTGGCTCTGCCAATCTGTTTCTTCACTTCAGCAGGTGGGTATTGTAGTTGTAAGAATGCTTGATAGAGATCTTGTAGGTGTTTCTCTGTCTGAGGGGTTGGAGCACATGTGGTTATATCATAGAGCTTGGCTGTAGACAATGGATCATGTGGTGTGGTCTGAATGAAAGCTGGAGGCATAGCGATCAATAGGTTTCCGGTATAGGGTGGTGTTTATGTGACCATCGCTTATTAGCACCGTAGCGTCCAGGAAGTGGATCTTTTGTGTGGACTGGTCCAGGCTGAGGTTGATGATGGGATGTAATGTAATGTAGGGAAACAATTGTATTGCAATTAAATTTTCCATTGCTCCATAGTTTTGAGTGTAGTAGTTTAAGAACATCCATCCCAGAGGACATGCTTGTTCTTGCACTTTAAATAAGCCATTTCACAAATTACTACATAATTCTCAATAAATGCATGCTAACTAGATGCTATAAACATGTGCCATTGATCTTCAGTATATCTACTATTACTTTTTATACACAGTGTTTTTCCAGATATGGTTCATCATTGACCTTATTGTCCCTTGAAGTAGTCTGAACATCCAATATTATACCCCTAAAATGTTTCTTTATAGATTGACATCTATATCATTCTGATGTTATTTCTGAAAGGAACATCAAACATGTTTTCAAAGACAGCATTACATTTCCTTGGGTATTTGCATGTTGAATTCAAAGACTAAAACTGACATGTTATTCTGGCAAGAGGCAATTTTTTGAATAATCAGACCTTGAGCGCCTTTCTGAGCTTCTTGAACAATAATCTGTGATAGCAGAATTGCTCAGTGTCAACTACTACAAAATTTATAACTCATTCTATGAAGGTGAAGTCACTTATTTTCATCTCCTGTTTAAGTGAAGAGATGCACCCAATTTTTTTTCTTTAATGTTATTTTAAGTTAGCAGTGTCATTTGGCTGTTTTAGAGCAGCAAAGCACTTTTATGACAAAGCAAATCAGCAATTCCAACAAACAAGTTTTAAACTAGATTGTATAGTTTTGCAGGTCCAATATGTCACTAGAATTATCTGGGGGAGAACAGAACTATTAAGTAGCCTCAGTAATATTATGTAGGAATAACAAATGTATAACTGCCAATTAAATCTACTAAATGTCTCTTTTGACCTTGTCCTGAAGTTCAAAGACAAACTTGAAAACCTCTGAAGTTGTGAAGAGTGGGAGTAATTTGGGATTAAGGGGCAGACCTTCTCTAAACAAGTTTCTCATCCCTTTGTAGTTTAGGACTAGTCCAGTAACATACTTAAGATTAAGTACATGCTTAAAATTTAAGCATGTACTTATATGCTTTGATGGACTGTGTCTAAGGAACCACCAGTTGACCTCTGTCCATTAAGAAAATTAAAGATCAGTAGCTTTGAATCTGTTGGCTATTTCTTGAGAAAGCGCAACAAATAGCAAATAGCATTCGCTACCATGACCTACGCTTTGATCACTTGAAGATTATGGTCTGAATCCTTCACTGTAGTGCAGCCATTTTGTGCTGTACTGTCAGTGGGATCTGGCTTTAAAGCTGGTTTAGCTAGTCCATGGAGGTTCATACAAGGGGGTAAAGGAACTCCTCCCACAGAACAGAGCTAATGAAAAGACTTTTATGCTACTCAACTTCCCTGCTACCAGTATACCAGGGAAAAGGTGTTGAAGCCTGGGAGCCTGTACAGATGGTGATCCTGGCTACATTTTTGGTCCCCCATGGGCATTGCAGCCCAATGTAAGTGTGAGAAATATGCAAGTTGCTTTAGCATAAAACACAGGAATTCAGTTGCACAAGGATCAGTAGAGAAATATGATTTTTAAAAGTCCTAAGGTGTTGAAGGAAAGTTTTGGTTTGGTCACATTTGTTGGCTGACTGGCTTGTGTGTGCTAGGATGGAATTTGGTACTATTTTTCTTTAATAGGTATGTATTTGCATGTAACAGAAAAAGCTTAGGAGACATCTGTGTGTGCACGCTTTAAAAAAGTTAAACTAGGATTTCTTTGAAAGAGAGGATGTTTATTTATGAATATAAATTCCACTCAGTAAGAAACTGATGACATTCATTATCAGATTTGCATAAAAATGCTCAGATTTTGTGGTGCACAATGATTTTCCAAGATGTTTTGCAGAAGGAAATTTGAAATATTACTATACTGTGCCTAGCAGGGAGGAATACATCATTTTTGGCAGTATTAAAGTTTAAGAAAATACAAATAAAAAGGTATTGTATTTCCTTGTAGTTTTTATGTGAATGGACAAAGTGCACAGAAAAGGTAAGTATTTTATGAGTTAGGAATTTCCAGACAGTAAAAACAAACCACACCATCCTTCCCCCTACCCACCAAGCATTCTGAAAAGGTCCTTACAATTTTTGTCATCAACCAGATTTCATTTCAGCTCTGACTAATGTTCCCAGGTTATAATACAGACATTTCCTCCTATTTCAATGATCCCTGACAATCACAAAATAAATTCATATTGGACGACCGTTCACTCTTATCAGCTGAATAGGTTTTCGTCTCTTACAGGGAAAAGGTGTTATTCTTGTTTGACACAAATTATTTCCTCCCCATCCCCAAAAGCGTCAGTGATGTTTGTGTATTAAAAGGGACCAGATCCCTTGCTTTTTAAACTATGTGTAGTAATGTATGATTTTAAAACAAAGAAAAGGAAGCATTTTCCCCACACACACAGAATGCAGTCAACCTGTGGAAATCCTTGTCAGAGGATGTTGTGAAGGCCAAGACTATAACAGGGTTCAAAAAAAGAACTAGATACGTTCATGGAGTATAGGTATATCAGTGGCTATTACCCTGCAATGGTGTCTCTAACCTCTGTTTGCCAGAAGCTGGGAATGGACAACAGGGGATGGATCACTTGATGATTACCTGTTCTGTTCATTCCCTCTGGGACACCTGTCATTGGTCACTGTTGGAAGATGGGATACTGGACAAGATGGACCTTTAGTCTGACCCAGTATGGCCTCTCTTATGTTATGTACTAATGAATTACTATGATAAAGTTTTACCAGACAATTTAAATCAGTGAAAGCTCATAAGTGATCAAAGAGGAGATAGGATTTCAGAATAAGTAATGATTATGCCAGTGATTTTTTTAAATGTAAGAAAAATGTTACATCAGCCAGTGACCCTAAAAGAAAATGGTGCAGTACAGAATACCAAACAGCATATATCTGAATGGTTAACAATCCAACCTATATTTAGCTGTTTACAAATAAGCTACAAAGACCTATTTTCTGAGATAACAGTTCACATACACAAAAGTTGATATACCAGAAGAAGAAGAAGAAGAAGAAAAAAAAGCCATATCTAGAGCTGTTTGGGAATTTTTTGGTGAAATGCTTTTCCATCTGAAAATGCTGATTAAGCAAAAAACTCAACTTCTTTGAAAAAAATGTATTGCATTTGACAAAAGGTTTCTCAGGGCCAAACTGGAATTTCTTTTCAAAGTGGAAGAGAACCATCCCAGAATAGCCAATAGACCAATGAGCGGGGTACCTAAATCTAGGTCACCCACATCCCAGCTGAATGCCCTAACCACCAGGATAGAGTCAGTCTCTCTCTGGTCCATTTAGCATTTAGTTATTTATGTGGAACAGCTTTAACAGAAGAGACTGATCCTGTAGCTTGCTGATTAGGGCATTCAGCTGAGATTTGAGACACACAGATTCTAGCTCCTGCTTCAAATCAGAGCAGTGATTTGATCTTTGATTGTTTCAGCTAACAAACATTTTGCGCTTTGGAGCAACTCAAAATATGTATTATTATTATTAGGTTCACCAAGTGACCAACTATGAACAGTTATTTTCATAGCTGTGCTTTAGAGTATGTTAGTCTGAGTCTGTCCTCCTCCAAGTATAGATTATCAGTTGATACTGTTGACATTTTTAGTTAAGCATCTGCCTAAATGCCTTGTGGAGGGGGAAAAAGAGTAAAAAAACCCAAACAAACAAGAAAATAGCTCTATGCAAAATACGTTTCATTTGAAATATATGTACATATTTATGAAAGTGCAATTTTTCCATAACAGACATGGGAAGGTAAGAGCATCAGCTGAAAAATACAAGCAGATGGTAATTAAGATGCACAAGTAATAACACCAGTACCAGAACCAGGATGATATTCAATGAAACTGTCACATCAAGAGTTAGAAGAAAGGAAGGATTTGCCAGTGTCTAGGATGCTAGTCTGGGATTCAGGAAACAAAACTTTAATTCCCTGTTCTGTCAGATTTCCTGTGTGATCTTTAGCAAGTCATTTGAAATTGGAAGTTAGGTTAGTGGGATTTCCAAAAGTGCCATATTGCCTGTCTGCATTTTTAGGCACCAAAATACCTTTAAGAATCTGGCCTTTAGTCTCTCTGTCTCTCACTGCCCTATTTGTGAAATAGGAATAGTAGCACTTTACTTCTTTACAGGTGTGTTAGGAAAATAAACAAAGTTTGTGAGGGTCACAGGTAGTATGGTAATCGGGGACATGTAAGTATTTTAGACAGAAGCTTTGATTGAGACTAACAAAAATAATTCTTGAATTTCAAATCTCAATTTTTGTTTAATTTTTAAAACTGTTAACAGACTGGCCCTTTAAGGATAATGTTGAATATCTTGTAGTATTAAGGATTTGATATCCTCATTTTCAGAAAGCATCTTCCACCATACTTAGTTTGATGAAATAAAAACTGTTTGAAAAAGAGTTGTGTTGATCATTAGGTGAGAAGGTTCAATACTCTTATTCATTTTAGTTAAAAAGGCCTAAAGTTACAAAGAGAACAATGGGTGTTCTTCTATCAAAGAAAATTTGATCCTTTTGATCCAAAGTGAAAAAAAAAAAAAAAAAAAAAAACGCTGTCTTGTAAGCTGCCAATTGCAGGTGCTATTTTGACATTTTTTGCTCATTGCCATCCTTGTTCCATTTTCCATATTGACATTAGCTTATCACACCTGACACTACAGGCTGCTGCTTTCATTACTTTAATGTAGCTCTAACGGAGCCCAGTTGGATCCATTTCTTGGAAGTGGATGAAACTTTTCTTTTTAGTCCGTAAATGCACTGCTATTTTTCTAGCTCTCCTTTTGATTTATACTATATATCATATGTCACATTACTGGTACATCTTTTACCTCCAATAATTCTATTATGTGCCCTAATGTAGAATTATGCCTTCATGGTAAATTTTGTCTCACAAGTTAATTAGACTATCCAAGGGTCCTGTAGAGAATTAAACAAGAGTTAAGTTCTCAGTACTTATCCCCTCATCTTTTCATTCTAGTTGCTATGTTGCACTTGTACAGCAGCCCTCTGTTCCATGGCCTCTTCTTTTTGATAGAGTTTCCATTGGTTTCTCATGAACGATCAGGACAGCTGGAGACTACTTTACATTTCCTCTGTTCTATGGTGGGATAACTTTGGTGTTCTTAAGGCCATCTAGCCTGTGACCATGCGAGTCCCAAGCAGCATAGATCTAATGAAGCTGCACTGTCAGGGACAAGAGCAAGATCCACACCATACTAGGGCTGAGGATCCTCCACTGCCTAGCACTAGGTATAGTCATTTAACACCCATGCAAGGTGAATGTAATGCATGCAAAGCCCTAGAGAATCAGGGGTAATAAGTCTGTATGCAGTGCAGTGGTCTGCACATAGCTGCAGCACATTGACACATTACATTATGCAGAATTAGTGTTAGGACTGCTGAAATCCATTGTAATTCAGTCCCCATAACTATGTCTGCATAAGTGTTTAAAGTGACAAAGGACAATTTAATAGTGATAGAGAATGCACTCAGAACCAGAGGAAACCATTGAGAGCCCACTGACGCTATAATTGGTGATGAATGTTGATGCATTAGAACTAAAGCTCAAAAAAGGACAGTGGCAAAGGGACTGGACGGGGATTCAGGAGATTTGGGTTCAGCCTCCTGCTGGGCCACAGACTCCCTGTATGACTGAGCAAATAAGGGCTTGCCTACACTACAGGTTATGTCAGTATAATTTATGTCACTCAGGAGGTGCAGCTGCACCACTGTAGTGCTTTAGTGTAGACTAGCCCTTTAATCAGTTAAGCCCCATCCCAGCAAAGCACTTAATCATGTGTATAAGTGTAAATATGTGAATGGCACCACTGTACTCAACCATGTGCTTAAGTGCTTTGATGGAGTGGGACTTTACTTGCTGTTAGAAACGGACGCATAATCTGTATATTTCCTTTCTACCCTCTTTATTATTATTTAGATTGTAAATTATTCCGAGCTGAGACCTTACTTCAAAATGTTGATAGCAATGGAATTGTGTGAGGAGTAAGGAACTATTCAAAGCAAATCAAGTAGCCATGGTGCTAATCCCCAGAGTGGGGCTTCTTGCCATAATGGAAAGAAAACACTATAATGAAACTCGGGGAAAATGTATAGGCTGAAGGTAAGAAGTGAATATGCCTATTTTATTAGTGTGAGCTTCGAGCCAGGTGGAGTTGGCATTCGTGTTTTTTATAGTTGGTGGTAGAACCTTTCGTTGGCTGAATCCTTCAGTTCTATACCTTTAATATACCTCATATTTTTGATTTACTTAACTGAAGCTGCTACTATTCTCTAAAATATGTGAAGTAAGGCAAAGGGTTACGTTTAAAATGCACATAGGGACACCTTCACTAATGCTTTCCAACTGGAATTGAACAGGAGGGCAAAGGAAAATTGCAGGCACTCATACAGGAAATCTGTGCCAACCATTGGTTTGAACAAGATGAAGTCCATGTGCTCCTCATTTTACAAGGATATTTATACACAAGTTTCCTATAGGGATTATTCCCCCCCACACACACACAATTGTAAAATCCACATTATGTGAATACATATATCATGAAAGTATTTGAGAAAAAATCTGGACTGGATTACTTCTCCAAAGTGATTTGTTAATGTTACACTGTGCCAATATTATGGAACAGTGCCTATATTTACTGTGACAAGTGATGTAATCACAAAGCTAAGTCTTTAGGGAATGATAGTTTTGCCCATCTGTCCAGCACTAGAAAATAGACTATATTTATGGCATAGTATTTCATTTCCCCTGTGTTAATTTTAGCATTATCATTTGCAATTTTAGCATCATCATATGCAATGGTAAGAAAAACTATTTTATGAGGTGTACACTGCACTGAGGACATGCAAAATCATGGCCAAATAATACATGTTTAATACAGATGTAATCAGGACACCCAGAACTATTTATGGTTTGGCTTAATTCCAAAGTTGCTATTAGTCTGCTTAGTGTGCTGTATGTTGCACATGAAAGCAAAGCAGAATTCAATGTGCTTCTTTGGCAAATCTGAAACTAGAGCAGAGTTCATGCCACAGCTCCAACTGAAACTTTCCTAATGTTCAAGGGATTTGGGAGCCAGGGTTTTGGTTTGGATACCACTCTACAAGAAAAAAACCACACTGTATTGAGGGGCTTTCTGCAATGGTAGTGCATAAGGTAACATCTTCAGTGATTGTAGCCATCACCATTAAATAAGATCTCATGTTCTAAACAGCATATTTCCTTCAGCAAAGAATGATTAGTTAGAGAGGAAACTCAAAAGGGTCTGAAGTTAAATTCAGCTAAAAACATTATGTGGCTTATGCAAAAGTTATCAGAAATAAGTATTCTGGATCTAGGGTCCTCCCGATCCCCACCTTGTCCTCCACCCCACAAGATTTCACTTTGTGCCTCATCCATTTTATCTGACCCGGTTTATCTGTTCATAAGAATTACAGTAGTGCTCATTTTCACCATAACCACCAGAGGTCCTGGGCCAACAACTATTCCCCTAGTAGAGTAAATGTGAGGCCCAAACAGTGCTGCCATATCCATTATAAATCTCATTGGCTGAGATATTACACTTCAGCACTTTTATATCAGGCTAAAACTTGGCATAATAAATTGCAAAGCCCAAGGGATGCAGACATGAGGCAGAGGTTTTTAAAAAAAAACAAAAAAACCCCCACAAAAAACGACCATTAGAAGTCAGTAAGAGAGTCCAATGGTCTCTCTTGACCTTAACACAACATACACAACAAGAAAAATCACAGGCCTGGTGAGATCCAAAAGAACATGTTTAATAAACATTAACATGTAAGGCTTAGCTACACTGCTTCAGGCTATAAATCAACAGGGAATAGGAAGGAGTTCTGTCTCAAGCAAACCGTACAGCCTTGCAGAATTGACTAGCTAAACCACAAAGGAGTTTCAATTTCCCCTGAAGATCAGATACTGGTATAATACTCTATGTGGAACACTAGACTTAACAGAGCCATAGTTGGGAGCTGCTGTGGAAAATCCTGTACAGGTATTCTTAAAACATGTTCCCATATTTCTGAAACAGAAGACAGACAATTCACATTTTTCAAACTTGGATCCATTAGTATTTTATTGTAGAGACGATATACCAATCACTCTTACATTCTAAAAAGTCCTTCAAGAAGCTACATTTTGAAGAAGGTCTTAATATATGCAAGAGCATTTTACTTGTAGTACTCATATTATTGATCTAACACCATTAAGGTTTATAACATTTTTAAAAACCCATTACCTTCCTATGTATTAGCTCTCACTAGCAAAAAGCACACCACTTTTTCTGTTAAAGGCTGGCAGACTTCAACACAAAAGGCAATTCTATCTGCTGTAGTGTCTGCCTGATGGCTTGATAATGTCAGTCAATAAGTAAATTCACTTTCTTACAGTTACTTGTAAAAAAGTATGCTATTGATTCATATGCAAATAGAGATACAAAAATCAGAAATGAAGAGTATTCTGATATTTTAATGCGTGGAATAGAAATACATTTATTCATGTGTACTTTACAAAGGAAACAGGGGCTGAAGAATACCAGTTTGGATTTACTACACTGCCTCCTTTCCTCTATGAGTAACAGGTCACCACAAACACTGGTGAATCATGGAAGACAGGCCCGAGTTTCAGATAAGGCTGGCACTTGATGATAAATTACTTACTAAGTACTTTTGTTGAACCATTAGGGAAATCCTTTCCTCTTGCCTCCCTTTCCGTTCACCCAGAAGGGAACACTAAATCCTTATTTTAAAAATTTCACACACAATGTTAAAAGGATCATAGTTAAATAGCAGTCAGGTCAATATATGGATACAGGCTCGGGATGAATTGCTCTGCAAAAAAGCCACACCCAGAAATACTGTTACAAGCATGAAAGTGCTTAGACCTTCTTCAGGATTTGATCGCCATGAGCAATTTTGCTGTCCGAGTGGAAGTTTGCAGTTAAACTATTACAACAAAATGGGTCAACCCCAAACTATTCAGACTTCAAGAGCAATGAGTTAAGTTTAGAGGCTTATCTGAACCTCTTGTGGTGTTTCCAGGAACTATTGGAAATTCCTAAGTCCACTCTTTGGGGAACGTCTGCCTCATATCCTGAGGAGAAAGGCCAGAGAACGTGAAAAATGGAAAGAAAGCAAACTAAATATTGCCAAACTTTCCAATTGCAATTCAGTTCTCATTCAGTTGAAGATTCAGGTAGAGCTCAGTAAATCTAATGATTTGGGATTCTGGTTTAGTTGAGATAAGCATCTGCCTAGTTAGGATGGAAATCTTATGAGAACAGGCTCTTTCCTAAGACTGCTTGCAATTTTACTTCTTGTCCAATGTGGAAGTTGTACAAAAAGCAGCCTTGCTTATGGCATTTCCACAATTCCAGCTGGAAACCAGAAGTGCAACTTGAAGTGAGCTGTACCTCACAAAAGCTTATGCTCAAATAAATTTGTTACTCTAAGGTGCCACAAGTACTCCTTTTTACACTTCTCTGAACATTTCAGACACCTCCAAATGACTCACTTAAATCCATACTCTCAACCTTCTCCATCCATCTCTTCTGTGTAGCCCCAAATGGTCCTATTAAGAGCAATTCAGATTAGCTCTACAATGAAGAACTTTTTTCTTCTGCCTTCCCAACTCAGACCCAGGATATCAAATAGCTACAG
Source organism: Dermochelys coriacea (assembly GCF_009764565.3). Classification (NCBI taxonomy): domain Eukaryota; kingdom Metazoa; phylum Chordata; order Testudines; family Dermochelyidae; genus Dermochelys; species Dermochelys coriacea. The sequence continues at coordinate 29,319,433 of NC_050079.1, read as the reverse complement.
AGCCCCTCCACTGGAAAAAAAACAAAAACAAACTGTAGCATCTGGTCTGGACAGTGGACTTGCATACCTCTTGGAATCACTGGTCACAATGCTGATATTGGTGTTAGTTTCCACTGCACAAGAAATGCATAGTATTGAGCCCTATGTGAAAAACACTTACAATTTTTTGTATTAAGAGTAAGTCACTCATTTTTGCATTACATAGCAGTTTTTTCTTATTATAGTCAAGTATCAAACCAACATATAACAGAGCATATATGTAGTAGTAAACTTTGAAGTTGAGGATAATATACACTCTAACCCATTAAAGATGAAATGTACTATCCGCTTGAATGACAATGGGAGTATAGCATACAGTATCCATTAGTGCATTAATACTACATGAAGCCATTACATTGTTTCCACCTATTAACATAACTGATGATAATATTGGGAGTGGGAAATCAATATTTTTGAAGTCTCAAGGGGGAGAGGAAGCTGTACATGCACTTTCAGAACATTTCACACTACGGCATGACTACAAGACCTATAATGATGCAAAAATACAGAACAAGGTTACATATGTTGGTGTTTACCAAGTGCCTCCAAAGCTGTAGGCTTGTTATTTCCATTTTTAATTTGAACATACAAGTTTTTTGGTCTATCTTCCAATCTCTCAGATCAGGAGACCACCTTTAAGAAACTATGGGCTATATCTAAGCTGTAGTGATTTGCATTACACACAATTTAACTCATGGTGCTACACTGATTTACACCAACTGAAGTTCTGGTTCTAAGTATGTGTATATCTACAGATGTGTTTACATACATGTATACTCTTTTTGTTCTTTAGAGACTAGATTGTAATACCCTTACCAAATAGTACTTTGCTACAGAAGTCCTCTCATTCCAGCCCTACATTTTTCAGCTGTACAAAGAGGTGTGTATGCATATGCTCACATGTCTGAGTACATACAGACAGGGTGACAATATCTTTGTCTTCAGACTGTAGAGTGTCTTGAACAATAAAAAAGGTCAAGATTTTCAATTGTAGGTGCCTAAAGCACTGTATGAATTCAAATAAATATGCCTTAGTTGTCAGTCCTTAAAAGAGAGATCAGCTAGAGTTATCAAAGCTTGAAGACTGATTATTAGTCTAGCACAGCAATATGTACATTCAAATATGCTTTTAATGTGCCTTCATACTGACATAAAAGAACTACAAGGTTAGTTCCCCATGGTGCTGTAAGATTATTATAAGGTATCATGATGCTGGCCAAGGTTATCAAATAATTTTGAAACTGTGTCTGGCCACAATTGCCAGAAGTATGTATGCAAACATTTGTATGCACAAATAGGAAAATATGGACTTCTATTTTAACAGCACTTCCAGCTGCCACTTCAAATTTGATTGGCATGTGCATATCTATTTGATATTTTCAAGGCCAAATAATTAGAACCACCAGTCGAGTTTTTAGTTTGAGAATGTCATTTTGCAGCTGGTGTTATGTCAATTGAAGATTGATTGGAGGAAAAAAAAATGGAAGTGATCGGTTCTTTCCTCCGATTTCAGTAAGATATGAATGAGGCTTTTACTGCCTTGTTGCTTAATTACATAATTGGAAGTTATAATGAGTAGGTTTTCCTTTTTAATGATATGAACTGTGCTCTGTGAGATCACAGTGTATCATAAATATAAAGGGAAGGGTAAACACCTTTAAAATCCCTCCTGGGCAGAGGAAAAACCTTTTCACCTGTAAAGGGTTAAGAAGCTAGGATAACCTTGCTGGCACCTGACCAAAATGACCAATGAGGAGACAAGATACTTTCAAAGCGGGGGAGGGAAAGAAACCATGTTTCTCTCTGTCTGTGTGATGCTTTTGCCAGGAACAGAAAAGGAATGGAGTCTTAGAACTTAGTAAGTAATCTAGCTAGATATGCTTTAGATTCCATTATTGCATACATAGTATTACTTCTGTGCTCTAGGAAGCAATGTAGTTTTTTAAAAAAAAAATCTGGATAGAACCAATAATGCTGATGTCTTAGATCAAGACAACACTTTAAACCAAGATGATAGATGCTTGGGAGAAATCCTGGCCTTTGTGAAGTCAATGGCTAACCTCCCATGACTTCACGAAGACCAGGATTTCACCCCTTAACCTTACCTATTCAATTGCCAGTGCTGAGGGTGGGAAGGGGAAAGAAGAGGGTGGGAAGGGCCAGTGTGTAAAGGGACAGCTTAGATTCACAACTCATTAAAGTCAGGGTAAAAACCCATACAGCTAAATTTGGACATTTGCCCTGATATTTAGTATTTCAAACATTTTTGTTAATTTGCTATATAGCAATAGAAAAGAAACATTTCAAAAAGTAATATTGTATACAGGAGAAAACCCAACAGTCTGGTTTTGAACTTGCTAATGATTTCTGCTTAGGATAATGCTGACCACCCTAATTGCTTCAGCTAGTGAGGAAGAAATAGTCTAGATGCAAATTAATATTCATCAGTCATTGGGTTACACCCATGTCAGCAAAACTATGGAACTCTTAGGGAAATCAATATGTTCCCTGTGTTATGTATGTACATGCATAATCTATATTCAGACAAATCTACTGGTACTTTACCCTTGCATAATGATATTAAAGTATATCTGGAGCTAGATTCCACTTTCTAGTGCTGTTTCTCTGCTATACTACAAGAATTATTCCCCCACCCCCGCCACCTCCTTCAGATGAAAAAGGAAAAAAAAAACACACCACATTTAATCAATTCTAGGTAAGTAGTGGAATTAAGTCATTGTTAAGGATTTGGCAACCAGAACTATGGTGAATTACTATGCTTACTTTTAGCAAGTTTTCCATTACCACGGTTAAAATTTAAAACTAGGTTGTCCAGAAATAACAGATTGGAAGTCTTTCTGCCTTGTTTTCAGGACACAGGGCCAAATCCTACACTGAAAATTTTCATCTGTTAAGGTTTCAAAACAGTTAACACTCAATGTTCTTATTTAAGGTGAGGTTGAGATTTTAAGTCTCAGCTCATACCAAGGGCAGCACACTGCTCCAGGCGCAGTCCAGGGAATGAACTGTGATCAGGAGTCAGAGCTTACTCCTGCCTTAAAGCATGAGGCAATTCAGAGATTTTGAGGCCAGGAATTTCATTAGATCATCTAGTATGACTTCCTGTAGAATGCAGTTTACAGAATTTCACCAAGTTATTCTTGTGCTGAGTTCACAAAGGGATCCACTTTCGAAAGCTGGAATCTGGTAGTCACTAACATATGCATACACAGCTAGGGCTAGACATCTGGGAGGGAAGTGTTTTTTGCACCCTCCTACCGCACTGTAGCAGCCAAGCAAGATGGAAAAAAGTGACCAAGCAGCACAGCAATGGAGCTGGGCCAGTGCCCCGGGCAACTGCCATGGACACCTGCCTCTAAACCAGCCCCGTGAATTGCCCTATAAATGATGCCCCCTTGAAAGTATGTAACATAGCCTATAATCTTGCCCTAAACAGGCAATTGCTCATAAATACAGTACAAACAAGTTATACAATCTTACTTTGCCCTTACCCTTTGGAAGGGTGTGCAGTGTTTCTGGGCCAGATCAGCCAGAGGGCAGATTTGAGGAAGATCAATTGAATGAACAACCCAGTCATGAATAAACCCCCTTCTCTAAAAGAGAAGTGAAATGGGTCAGCGCCTCCTGACAGACCCTTCTGGCAGGAATATACCCAGCAGACCCCCAGCAGCCATTCCAAAGTCACTCTTTCACCAACACTACCATCACCAAACAACTCCAAAACCTCCTCCTTTTTTTCCATAGCCAGGATTCAAGCTCACTCAACTATAGCATTAGAGTCAAGCTCAAATATCATAATTTAAAAAGTTCTCACATGACTCATGTGATTTGCAGTCCACCCAGTCTTTTCTTACTTCTCTCACAGCTCTCCCTTCTGATTAGGGACCACCAGATTTCCCCCATCACCACCTGATAAATTCAGAAACCCAAACAAGCAGTCCTGGGGTTAGACAATAGTCCCACATAATTAGTATCTATCCAACCTGGTCTTCTCTCCATCCCCACTATTCAGTCCCTCAGATGAAGCAGCAAACTTCAGGGCAATTCCTCAGAGCTTTTCTCAGTTTCTCCCACCAGCACTTTGTTCCTTTACTAGGGAACTCTCAGCCCCCCAGGAGCATGCAGCAAAGTGCTCTTAAGCTTTTCTTCATTTGAGAACTCTAGCATCCTTTATGGCTGATCCTACCTAAGCTTCCCTGCTGTAGGTAGCTTTCCCTCTCCAATACAGGTGATCCTACCAAGAAATTCCCTTTTCCCACTATAGTTTCCTTTTTACTTTACCCTGAGCTCCTTTATTTATGAGAAGCTCCTACCCACTCCCCACTGGGACTGATAACAAACTGAGCAGGCTCCAGATGGAACCAAATGAGCTAAATAGGCCCTAATGGGAGGCAGCTGATTAGTCACAGAGGGCAGCTTGATTCCCTCTTAAAGGGGCAAGTGTCACCTGTGACAAGGGAAATGAAAACCTCTGGTGCTGTGGTGGGCAACTTCTGGCCCATCAGGGTAATCTGATTGTGGGCCACAAGACATTTTGCCGACATTGACGGTCCGCAGGCACAGGGCCCTGCAGCTCCCAGTGACTGCTGTTCACCATTCCTGGCCAATGGGAACTGCATGAAGCAGCAGGCCATCTGAGAGCCTCTTAGGCCTCACCTAGAATCTGTTCAAAAAGAAATACTTGTTTTTTTTTCCCCACATGCATGCATTATAAATTTAAAGAGTTTTTAATGAAATTTAGGCTCTGGTCCTCTGTTTTGCATGCATGCACATATGGCAGAACTTGGCCCTGAGAGGGGCTGAATGCTTTTTTTTTTTTTTTTTTTTTGAAAGGTCAGTAGGAGCTGAGGGCACTCATCCCCTCATTAGGAACCTGATCCAAAGTCCACTTAAGTCCGTATAAAGACTCTAGTTGGCTTCAACAATCTTTGGATCTGGCCTAGCCCATAATTAATGTTATCTTCTATAAAACCAGCTGAGGCTACTAGGCAAGGAGCAGTAAACCTGGAAACCTAAGCTCACTACCTTCAAGAGATAATTTGCTTTCAATCACTGATAGGCCAAAGAAAATTTCCAGCTCCAACAACAATGCATTCACTGGTTCACTAAATTTGGGCCTTTTATAATGAATAAATCTCAAATTAGATATATTTTCAGTATCTAATTTACATTGTAAGATGTTTGTTTTTTGAGTTCCTGAATTTAAGCAGTGGAAGAAAAAGGAAACTTTGATAAGTTTTTAATTAAACTGATAGTATCTTTTTAAAGGCTAAAATACCTATAGTAAAAAGGACCCAAGTAATAATAGACAGGTTGTATAAGGCTTAGCAGGCAGGCTATTATAGCATTCCTTCTTAAGCACATTGCTTGCTTTGTGAAAGAGCCAGACTGCTTTTGTAAAGATGTGTATTCGGTATCTGCTTCTGTGAAGAACATTTAAAGAAGGTTAGTCACCTCTGGCGCTAAAAAGCATTGTGTGTTAAAAGTGCCACAATACACCACTGATCTATGCTTCAAAATGGGAGAGCTGTAAACCTTTTCTACTGCATTAAATAGTTTGCCATCTCATGCTCTGGCTCTGAAGCTGGGCTTTGCCCCTGCACACACTAACTTCTGTACTATCAAATAGAACTTTACTGTTGAATTACATTGTTACACTGGAATGACAATCCAGTCTATTATAAAATATTAGCAATATCCTGCATAGGGCCATATTTTCAGAGTGGCTCTTAATCCTGTTCATGGATAACTTAGCCATCTTAGTCACTGCATGTGTGTACAGAAATAGGTTTGTGTGGGTAAACTAGGTAGCAAATAAGGGAGCAAAGGGGAGTGGGAGTCGGGCACCTTTCACTGGAAGCTGACAAAACTCCCCTTTATGCCTGGCCCTTTGAAAACTTCACACTATGTGACCAGCCAGCTGTAAAGATTTTGTTTCATGCATACAAATTTTGACCCTGACTCCAACATCAGAGCCTCACACAAAGATCCTTATACCCAGATGGAGCATACCTGCAGTCACTGTGTCTTTCCATGGGGGCAGGGGTCTGCCCACACAGTCCTGATCTCAGGATCAAGTCCTCAGAGATGACGATGAGATCATCTAAACTACACTAAAAAGGCCAATCCTCAGCTAGTGTAAATCAGGATTCTGACAGACATTGCAACCACATGCATCATCTTTGAGGACCAAATTGTATTTTAAGTTTAAGTTTAAAGCATAAAGCCTTCAAAAAGCCATTACATTAGATGGGCTTTGGAATAATCATAGCCCTGTATATCAATACAGGTGATGTGTAGTTGTGTGTTCTTGGCTGACTGGGGGTGGCTTTCCTGCAGAATCTGGCATGCATATTCTCCAACTCTGGTTATGCAAAAACACAACCTTTTGAAGCTTTCCCCTAAGGAGAAGACCATTGCCTGCTGATGACCTGTTACAGAAAGCCAGAATTCAAAAGCACAAACTGTATACATAAATGGCTGAACTGACCTAAGGGCATTCTTGTTTTTGATCTGAAACCTGACATGAACTAGTAACCAAGAGAGCAAACCCTGCTGAGAGTTTTGAAAGACTGACACCCCCAGAGCCCTGTGCTGAAACTGAAGAGGGGTAACTTCTGGTAAGGCTTTATCATGCATGTAACACTGTTTATTGTTTTTTATGTTTTCTCTGTAATGCTTTTGCCCTATAAATAAATGTACTTTGCTTTGGAAGAGATGTGTGGTAACTTGGAACTGCTGGCACACACTGTTGTCCACAAAGTGATGTTTTTTAGACAGATTGGCTTGCAGGAGCTATCTCACTATCTGGCAGGGTTCTGCACAGCCTTTAAACCCCTACTCAGAAGGGAGTGTGACACAGATCTCTGCCCAGAGACGGGTGACTGCAGGAGGCCTCAGACCTGATTGGGCATTCTTGGAGTTGACTACAGTGGAGAAATACAGGTGCAGTTACTCTGAAACTGTGACAATCATAGCTCCACTGAAGTCCATGTAGCTACCCCAGTTGAGTATCTGGCCCAAAGTCTCTTTGTTTCTTTACATAATAAGGGAAAACTTCTCTTTCACCCATACTGTGAATCTGTGTTAATTCTGTGCAGAGAAAAACCTACTGGAATCAGCATGAGTTCTGTACATGGATCAAGTGCAGAATATACAATAGTGAACCACAGTGCAGAATGAAAAGGGAGATTTTTCAATAATTTTCCTTTTGCCACCTTTCTCTTCTTGGCTGCATGAAATAATCCAATGATCAGTGCCAAAGGAAGCCATCATAATATTCTATGTAATATTTATTTACCACTCATCCAGCATGGTCCAAATGTCAGAGCCTAACTCCCATTCAACACAATGGGAGTTTGATGTATGGAGGAGCTGGGAGATATTGTTTATTATGTCACTAGAAAGCAAATCACTATTGATTTTGTATTTTCACTGGGATTATTTTGACAGTTTTCCACTAGCTTGATATTTTGAAGGAAGTACCCTATGACTAAATAACTGAGTGCTTTATGTTATAAGTAATTGCAAGAAAAGAAAGTCATTTATTTCCAGCCCTGTCATTTCTTATCTTAATGAGCCATAAATTGATAGATTAAGCAAGCTAAAATTATGAGTAAGAGCTGGTTTCAAAGATATTTCCCCATTTATGGAGCTTAATAAAAAAAACCCTTTAACTGTAAATGTATTCATCGTGACCTCCAGTTCGTGGACTAACCTGTGACTTTTCTACCAGAAGCAAAAAGGAGAGATGATTTCAAACAACAATCAAACAATTGAGATGTTCTGAATAATCCCTGGTGCAATGCCCAAGAATGATTTTATCTTTACTTACCATATGGCTGTCCTGTTACCCCACAGATGTGAATGATGGGAGAAGTATATGAAAGCGATAAAATGGGAGGCTCCTGAAACTGCCCTCTATGGCTAGGAACTGCAGGAAATATCTCACAACTGAAGGAATTATTTGTACCTGAAGGCAAGTTTCTTGCCCTGCTCTTGATCCTGATGGCAGTCAGTACATTATTTTATAAATACTAGAGGTATTTTCCATATTAATACTAACTCTATCCCTACCATCTGACCATCTCCACCATCTCTCTCCCTCGATCTCCCTGCAAAATATTTATCTGGAGTGTCTGTTGAGGAAGAGTACAGACAAAATGCTCTTCTGCTAGGAACTGCAGAGAGAGAGAGAGAGAGAGAGAGAGAGAGAGAGAGAGAGAGAGGGCTGTTATGGGTTTTTTCCCCACTTCTAGCTTCTGATGCTGCCAGCACCCGCTTTATCTTCCTGCAAGCGCCCATTCTTTGATGCTGCTAGCGTCTTCTCTCTCCTACTCTAGTTTAGCAGATTCCCACTGCAATCACTACCTCCATTCAACTGACCTCATTGGACATCAGTGATGGCTTCTGACATGGCCTAATTTTCTTCGAATGTGACCAAATATTAATCAATAATATATTTGGGGTGGGAGGCGACAAAACAAACAAAATAGAGGTAAATGTGTTTTAATACATAACAGATATGGGGCTATTCCAGTTGTTTCAGTAATTTTATATTGTATTAAGTATATATGACATTTTAAAAATTCTATTCCATACATTTTATGTTTCAAGAACATTATACTAATCCAGACAGTATGTTTTCTCACATGACTGGTATGTACATGGTTAAAATTGTAATCTATTACTTTACATTTATTGTCTTGGTTGCAGTGTAAGGGGCTCTGTAGGGAAGGGTGAAATGTTGGTCTAGTAGCAGTCATTTTGACAACAGCCAGCCTATGGTAAGGTGCTAGGAGTTTTGCCTTTCTGTCTTAGGGAGCAGCCTGCTTTGTCTCTCTCTCTCCCTCTATGTGTTTTGGGGTTCTTATGTGTTATCATTCTGAATTCTAAGAAATAAAGTAGCATTACTAGCAACCTTCCAGCAAGACCACTTTGTTTTTAACTAAAGTCTCTGTGTTTGCCATGAACATAACAGCTTTGTTTAAAACAAAAAACAATCAGTCTCTAGGGTCATACTGCTATCTGGTTCCTACCATCAGTTGAGAACTAGCCAAAAACGTATAAGAAAGTGGTGAATTTTATTACACACATTGTTTTCAAAAGCCATCATATTTTCCCACAATGTAGTATCACCTTAGGAAAACATAAGCAAGTCAATTTGGGCAATGTGCAAAGCAGGGCACTTGCACAAGTTTTCCATCCTTGACAGCATGCACAGCCAATTCCCCACCCTTCAGAGCACACAACACATTTGTCCCATTATCAGCAGTAATAAAGTCAATTTACAGAGACCCAAATGGTAAGCTACTCAGCAAGCATGTCAATGCTTTTTAAAGCATTTAGTTTAGAGTTTTTCAATCCTATACATGTAGCATGTTGTTGTGACTTCTGTAGAATCAGAAGAAACTGACAGATGTTGAGTCATAATATGAAGGGAGAAGTTTTTCTCTGTGGTCAGACACCTCTGAGGCTTTTACACATCAGCTGCTCTGAAAACCATGAACAATCCTCAGCACAGTTTTACCCATCTATTTATTATGTGCAAGTTTGGACCTGAATATGCCATAAACTTAAGATTTCTGTTATCCTTCACCAACAGCACTGCCAGTCACCATTTAAGGACTCCACTCTCAGCAATATATATTTTATATGCAGTGTCCAAACTTTAGAAACATTTGTATTGCATTTATTTATCATTTTAAATATTTTTATCCAGTTTTACAGCAGATGAATTAAGAATGCACAAAGCCGCCTCACACCTAAGCTCTGATCTGGCAACTGAACCCACCTGGCCCCAATTAAGTTAATGAGGCCCTATAAGGGTACAGGAATCCACCCACGCAGAGCTCATTACATGACTGAAGCCTTCATTTTAAGGACTGATATTTGTAGAACTGAGAGAATAGTGGATCAAATGATTCAAACATTTTTTTGCAAATTTGGAAGGGATTTTCATTTTGGACTGGCTTACTTTTGCATTAACATTGGCATTTATTGGTTACTATTTGTCCAGATAGTTGGGAAGGAACCTTTATTTGTGTGAATGAGTAGGAATGTTTGTTTGGCTACCCTAGATATGGCTATGTATGTTTGGGAGTGGTGAGCATGGGGTAGAAGGGTATGGAGGGCAGGAATAGACTAGAAGAATGGTTTAGGATTCACTCATTCTATCAACTAAATCCATACAACATTAGCGTGAACAGCAGTTTGTATGAGGAGGGAAGATACGGTCAGGAGGGATGCCTGAGCTGCACAGACAATTCGTTCAACACACCCATCACGATTCCCGTACTGTAGGTAAGGAAAAGGAGTGAGAAAGAACAATCTGAAACAGGGTGTGTGGGGGGGACGGGGGTGTTTCCTGCAACCTTTTAAATCAGCAAGAGGAGGAAAAGGAGATGGGTGACATTTAGTTAATAGGTGATATACCAACATAACATCCTTAGACTATGACTTGCAAGGCATTTGAAGTAGATGAATGTGGGCCTACTTTATTTTTTTCCCAAACTGAATGATAGAAGCATGTTACATAAGGATGAAATTTCTCAGGCAGTTTCCTGCTGTTAATGAATACTAAATATAGCTAGGCACGAGGCACACTTTTCAACTTGTTAGGAACTTTGTCAATAATAAAGTTCTTTGGCTTTTCTCAGTGGTCAGATACCTTGTAGGGATGCTAGCCTTCCATTGTCCCATTTGGGAAACCAATCTTTCCCAATACAGCCAGCTACTGCACCAAGCATTCACATTTACTAATGTATAACCAAAAAAAACCCCCTCCAAACAAACAGAAAGGGGTGTAGGCAGAATGACAAAACAGGAACAGAATTAAAGTTGTATGTGGTATACGGTAGTTGTCATGATAAAGTGCACGTCTGATGGCAAAGGAATAAAGGGCATGTGGCTTAACTTTTCATTTCTTTGTTTTAATTTATTTGTATTATGTATTTGTTACATAGCAAATTTAAAAAAAGAAAAGGAGTACTTGTGGCACCTTAGAGACTAACAAATTTATTAGAGCATAAGCTTTCGTGAGCTACAGCTCACTTCATCGGATGCATTCGATGAAGTGAGCTGTAGCTCACGAAAGCTTATGCTCTAATAAATTTGTTAGTCTCTAAGGTGCCACAAGTACTCCTTTTCTTTTTGCGAATACAGACTAACACGGCTGCTACTCTAAAAATAGCAAATTTAAGTGATTCACAACTTTTTTAAAAATTAATTGAACTAACTCTCTCTCTCTCTCTCTCTCTCTGAAGAAGTCAAGTAATTATAACAAAGTATATGCAATATGTGAAGACGAGAGATTTGTTATACATAAACATATTTTATTGAGAAACAAACTGAATAATTTATTTTCATTGGTCCCGCCAAAGGGTTTTCACAGTCAGTATTAAGTGTGGAGAGGAAAGTGACAATTTAGTTCTTATGGATCTTTAAAGTGAAAATAATCATCATTACAGCTAGTGAAATTTTAATATCTATTTCTCTTCTTTAGTATTTGTCTACAGTTGGCTTTAAGACTAAGGGGGAGAAAAAGTAAAAATAAATAAGGGCTTCAATTCACTAGGGTAATATAGATATAAGTCAAAGTGATAGGTTATGTGATGTTTTCTCTGATACCTTAGGCTACTTTAGGTTGCTCCATTGGCCAGTAAATAGCAGTTCAGTAGGGCATATATTTTTCACTTAGGTTGCCAATATTTTATTGAAATAATGACTTAATAAAATTCAAGATTACTCTGCTGTTGATTTGTATTACTGAGTGTACGACACTCAGTAAAAGTGTTAGTTATTAACACTTAGTTAAAGCCAGATTAACAAAACAACAATAGCATGATTAAGTAAGGTGCATGATATTTTCAGCTGTTTACATCTTGTCAGTTTCTGACGTGTAATCATCTGGACCCATGGAAAAGAAGCCCTTGAGGAATTCCACCATGATTTCAACAATTTACATCCCACCATCAACCTCAGCCTGGACCAGTCCACACAAGAGATCCACTTCCTGGACACTATGGTGCTAATAAGCGATGGTCACATAAACAACACCCTATATCGGAAACCTACTGACTGCTACACCTACCTACATGCCTCTAGCTTTCATCCAGATCATACCACACGATCCATTGTCTACAGCCGAGCTCTACGATATAACTGCATTTGCTCCAACCCCTCAGACAGAGACAAACACCTACAAGATCTCTATCATGCATTCTTACAACTACAATACCCACTTGCTGAAGTGAAGAAACAGATTGACAGAGCCAGAAGAGTACCCAGAAGTCACCTACTACAGGACAGGCCCAACAAAGAAAATAACAGAACGCCACTAGCCATCACCTTCAGCCCCCAATTAAAACCTCTCCAACGCATCATCAAGGATCTACAACCTATCCTGAAGGATGACCCATCACTCTCACAGATCTTGGGAGACAGGCCAGTCCTTGCTTACAGACAGCCCCCCAACCTGAAGCAAATACTCACCAGCAACCACACAACAGAACCACTAACCCAGGAACCTACCCTTGCAACAAAGCCCGTTGCCAACTCTGTCCACATATCTATTCAGGGGATACCATCATAGGGCCTAATCACATCAGCCACACTATCAGAGGCTCGTTCACCTGCGCATCTACCAATGTGATATACGCCATCATGTGACATACATGTGACAGCAATGCCCCTCTGCCATGTACATTGGTCAAACTGGACAGTCTCTACGTAAAAGACTAAATGTACACAAATCAGACGTCAAAAATTATAACATTCAAAAACCAGTCGGAGAACACTTCAGTCTCTCCGGTCACTCGATTACAGACCTGAGGGTGGCTATCCTTCAACAAAAAAACTTCAAAAACAGACTCCAACGAGAGACTGCTGAATTGGAATTAATTTGCAAACTGGATACAATTAATTTAGGCTTGAATAGAGACTGGGAATGGATGAGTCATTACACAAAGTAAAACTATTTCCCCATGTTATTTCTCCCCTGCACCCTACCCCTCATTGTTCCTCAGATGTTCTTGTTAACTGCTGGAAATAGCCTACCTTGCTTGTCACCATGAAAGGTTTTCCTCCTTCCCCCTAGCTCCCTGCTGCTGGTGATGGCTCATCTTAAGTGATCACTCTCCTTACAGTGTGTATGATAAAACCCATTGTTTCATGTTCTCTGTGTGTGTAAATATATCTCCCCACTGTATTTTCCACCAAATGCATCTGATGAAGTGAGCTGTAGCTCACGAAAGCTTATGCTCTAATAAATTTGTTAGTCTCCAAGGTGCCACAAGTACTCCTTTTCTTTTTGCGAATACAGACTAACACGGCTGCTACTCTGAAACCATTCATCTTAATGTCTAATCAATTATCACCTGTGCTTAATTGTTTGTTGGGAAATAATCAACTTCTAAGTTTGGGAATTTTTTTCTTAGTTATTTATTTCTTTTTTCCAATGAAAAATGTTGTGTAATGAGTTGGTGTCAAAAAAATGACATCTTTAGGGGAACATATTTCAAATATTCTTATGTTAACTAAAAGATGTAGCTAGATAATATTATTCCACTGTGTATTAGAAATTATATTCCAAACAACAAGGACATTTAGGGTTAGATTGTGTCTTTAGGCACAGCCCTGGAAATCAGTTGATGTTTAAACTGTGCCATCCCCAAAATAGCCTTAGAAGACATTAGGACCCAGAGTTAAATCAAAACTTTTCTCCTGCATCTTCCTTGCTCTAGAGAATTCTGGACTTTGCTGCTGGACTTTGCCAGCAGCCACTTAATATGCCCACCTTGCACTGGATCAGCTGTACTGACCAGTAGATCCCTAGAGTGAAGCCTAGGCTTTGTCTATTCCTCACCGCTCTCCACTTTCTGCCCTGGAGAAGGAATATATTGGTGCATGATTTGATTTGGCAATCTCAAATGGCCTATGCACCTTTGGGACCATAATTGGCTCCCTGACCAACTACCCCCTGACTCCATCAGCTCACTAAGCTAAAATTATATCAGCAAATAAAATAACACACACTCTTCACTTCTCCCCCATCAGAGGCCCTGTGCTGTGGTAATGTTCTCTCAATCTAAGGAGAGCTGGACATTGTCCATTCTGAGATTCATCAATATCATGTCATCAGCGAGAGAAAGATAATTTGAGAAGGATTGTTGGTTGTTATAATGTCTCTTTCAATGCTTAGTTTTACTAGTTTCTTTCTGATAATGTTGAAATCCATAATTTGTGTTCTGACACCACACAGTAGCCTAATCTCAAACTCCTTCTTTACACTTACACACACACACACACACACACACAATGTAAAAAAAGAAAAGGAGTACTTGTGGCACCTTAGAGACTAACAAATTTATTTGAGCATAAGCTTTCGTGAGCTACATGAAGTGAGCTGTAGCTCATGAAAGCTTACACTCAAATAAATTTGTTAGTCTCTAAGGTGCCACAAGTACTCCTTTTCTTTTTTGCGAATACAGACTAACACGGCTGCTACTCTGAAAAACACAATGTAATCTTACAGCAAACGCTACCCTCTATATTAAGCATCTGTTTATCCCACATGTAAGTGTTTATGGGCTTGATGCCCAATTGGTGTAAACTGACATAACACTATTCATGTCAATGGCGTTGTACAGATTTGCACCCGCTGAGGATCAGACCGAATATTTTTAAGCTAGGTTTATTTCTGGTTCTGTCTTATTTTGAGTCCATTAGATGTGGTTTAGAATAAGTGCTACCAGTGAAAGTTAGTAAATTCACAAGTTAAATTACATCTGCACAAAATTGCTATTTTACCTATGTCCTCCTGCAGGATAAACAGTGTACTGTGGGTTTAATCTGATTCTTCTTCTTTTTTTTTTTTTAAGTACAGTAAGAACATGTGACAAAGCTGGAAATGTATTACAGCAACAAAACTAAGTCCAAAGCGGGCTTCACTTGAGTCAGACAAATACATTGCCTTTGGTTATTACTGATTCATGACAGTTTCTACTTTGCAACTAAAATGGGAGTCATAATTAGAAAGCAAATGAAGACATCAAAAGCATCAATCATTTCTAATAGTTCAGATTTGGGTGGTAATTATGGCAACAAAATAGCAGTCTCTACATCAAACTCTACAATTTTAACCCTCATTACATCTATTTTTCCTGAATAAAACTGGGGAAACCCAGTGGTGAAATACAAGCCAGCTCTTTTCCAACTGAAGAAAACATGATGACTATATTGAAATTGTCTCCCCTGTCTATGCTGAGAGCTAATCATCCATAAGACTAGATTTGTCAGAAAAAGGCAATCCATTGAAGAAAGTTGAAAGTAAGATCCAGTCTTCAAAATTTGAGCTGCATTAGGTTTGCACTGAGTCCCAGGGGAGATAATTAGGTCTGCAAGTGTAATCATCCAACGCAATATAACAGCCTTTGTTCTCTCCAGTCAGTTCACTATCTGAGAAATGGGAATATTCAATGTCAATAATCAATTGACCTAAATAAAGAAAGATCTTGCAATTCAAGGACTTCAGAAGCTTTGTAAAAATCTGGTAGTCTGGGAACAGGTGAAAGATTCCTTTGGCCATAATAATTTGATTGTCTCATATCAGTAATTAAAGGTGTAAAGTGTGGTGCACAGTCTCCGCATATGAGATGTAAACAGAATCCCATAAGGGTAGACTTACAGCGAAACTTAATTTAAAATGTCTTTTTTTTTGGCAAGATCTAGTATAAGCAATATTTAGTCATGAAATTTATTGCTAAAGCTATGAGCTGAATGTAGCATGGGGAGAAGAATATGTAGGGGCTATGTTTCAGGATGCAATTTCTGACAAGGCTAGAGTAGGAGTTCTTCTGGCCTTTGAAAGGATGGTCTCCCTGACAACAGACCAACTCTTCTGGCTAATGCAGCAGCCGAGAGGAAGGAAAATTTTATCATCTCTCCCTTCCCTTCTTCTTTCAAACTGCTAGCACAAGCAGGAATCCATGTTTCATTTCCCGAAAGGCTTCTTAGCCCCTAATGAAGGGGAGATTTAATCTGAGTACAAAGGATTATGTTTCTGGAAAAATCTGAAGAAGAGTCAAACTGATTTTAAGTTGCAGGTCATTTTTTTTCCATTGTAGCTGCCTATCAAACCATATATAAATCATTAAGAACATCATAAATCTTACAATGACCATGTAATTAGACTCAGCTTAAGTTTTCAATCTTTGTGTAGATACTTCGCTTCAGGCACTTAAATAAACAAGGTACTTAAACTGATTTTTCAACGTGCTAAACACTGAACTCCTTTTAAAGTTAATGGGATTTGGGTGCCTTCCCAGGGGCTGAAGGAGTGTATTTGTACACATAAGAGTTTCCCTTTACCCTCTCCTTCCACTTGTGCATTTGCAAACCACTGGACCCATATTGCTATTATTGATCCTTGTGCAATGAAACAACCATGTGGGGCTTCACAGGCAGCAGCAATTGAACCTGGGAACTTGATCTAAAAACACGTTCCTAATCTAAAAGACCTAGGTTTATTATCTCAAAGACTGTAGATGCATAGTCCTTCATGTAGTAGAGCCACTAGAGGAAGACAAAGTCACACTTTGTAAGCATTAGTTACATAAGAAAAAATGTCAATAACCTGTATAGTGTGCAGCAATTTGTTTAGGAAATTCAAAAGAATAAAATGGTCAGAATCTTTGACGCTGCTGCTCACTTGCATTGTCTGAGTTAATATTTTTTCCAATGAAACAGAAGTGGAACATGTAGTATTTTTTCCATGGGGTCTAACCATTATTTGTAGAGCTACCTTCTAACATTTTGATTCAGATTCTTTCTGTTGGTTCATCTCAATACCTTATTTACCTTTTTACTATAGCCGGAAACTGAGCTGACAATCCTTCCCTTTGAGATATACTTCATACCTCTCATTGGTTATTTTGCTGTGGACTTCAAGGGAGGAGGGTTAGCCTTGAATTTTAGTTGTGCTCTAAATGCATTCCATAGGGTCTGACCCTACATGCTTTGTGTGCCCATAACTCCCACTAAATTCCAGCTGGGAGTGATGAGTGCACAAGGAAGGCATGATTGGGCTCCGCATTACTGATTCCGCTTCCCTAAAACTTGTTTATTGAGGCAAATCTCCCTTTCCTAGTTACATCAAACAGAGTTTTGGCTCAGAAAGGTCTCCAGCATTGGGCCTGTGTAATCTATATATTTTAATAATATAGTCTTCCAATCCCACCAATGTAACCCACTTGTGAGTATGTGTTAGAGTTATCTCCTCAATGTCAATTTTCAGAGGATATGAGTTATAATCCCCAAATCCAGAGGCTTGGATCTTTAGCTCAAGCTGTAGTACCTTGTGCTTTTAGCTAAGAATGTGTCCAGTTCAATCCCCAGTGTGTCAGCCCAGCACATGGGGTGGCTGTTGCACCAGAACTTGTGCAACATATGCTTAACTTTACTCATTTACATAGCCCCACTGAAATCAAGATAACTACTCACATGTTTAAAATCAAGCATGTGTAACTATTTGAAGGATCAGGCCTTCATAGTCGTAATCACCTTCCCTCTCACTCAATGAGAATTTGGCTAGAATTCAGATGAGACTAGTAAAATGCATTTCAATTAAAGCTAGGGGAAAGAGTTTGCTCTGAGTAACAGTGTCCTCTTGCTTTATATTTCTTAAATTGCAGTCTGACAGTTTTGCTTACTGTTCCTGGAATGGCCCAAATTCATCTCAGGTGAATTTGATCCAAGAAATTAATAGCAAAATAATTGATCTTGAAAAATAAAACAAGTGTTGCACAGAGGTGTCTTATTTAATAGCGTTCTTTGTTTCTTTAAATAATCTCTGTCTTAAAAAAATATATCACTTATTGATAGTATGCTGGTCATGCACAGGAATTTATTTAAACGATCCATTATTTTAGTAAATTTTCTAATTCATTGTAAAGGGCACTGTATATTTACACATTTGCCAAAATATATTTAAAAATAGCTTGATCTTTCCTATCTACTGAGTATATTTGTAGAAAACCAAACATGACTAAAAATGGCTGGTATGCATGATACCCCTCTTTGCTTTACCTACTTTTGTTGTACCTATGAATTTTCTTAATCCATTTACCAAAGAGACTAATCTTACATATGAGAGGAAACAGAAGACGTATTCAAACAAAGAGAGTAGCAGTGCAGAGCAATGACCTGAAGGGTTTTTGTTTTTTTAATTATTAATAGTAGTAGTTTCACCTCTTCTCACAGCACATCAGTTTCATTTCAGTTACTATTCATCTGCAGTGCAAATTCTATATCACACTACCAACCATCACCGGTATGTATTTTTTTCCTAGAGTTTCACTTTGTAAAAATAAACTATTTCCTGTTTGGGAGGTACCCTGGTGACTGACATTGTGTAAAAAGAAAGAGGAATGGTGTCTTTGTATTACCAAATTCTTGTAACCCGAGATACGGTAGAGTTGCTGCCCCAAATGAATGCTTAATTGGACTTTAGAAAGAAGAACCTCCACACTACTGACCCCATATCTCATTCTCCAGGCAAATCACGGCTGCATAAATCACTGGATACTGTGTGGGAAGGAAAGAAATAAAAATATTCTTAACAGGAAACTACAGATAGAATATGAGCAAATGTTGCTCTTTCCATGCACCAATACCTCACAGAGAGACATTAAAATAGGAGGCCTTTTGATAATTAGGGGCACATATAAATTTCAGTGCCTACTGTAGCTGCTATAGAGGCCCATAGCTGCTGTTTTGCAAAGATGTCTTTTGTCTGCTTATGACATTTTAGAATGTTACTACTCAATTAGCAACAAATATGTGGCTATTACTTCATGTTGTAAAAATCACATACAAAATAATCCACAGAAAATCTTGAAAATTCTTTGCTACTTTCCACAAACTTCACATTTTTTTCCTGTAATTTTCTATTGGTTCTGCCTACTTCTCAATTCTTAAAGTAATTTTGTACCTAGTGACCTGTGTAATTCTACTATACAAAGCAGTGGGAAATGGACATTAAGAAAAAAGTCTCTTGAAAAGCACCTAACATTTTTAAAACTAAATATCTATTTCAGCCTTGTTAGCATTAACAAAAGTTTCAGGACAACACCATTGAAACACCACCACCCCTAAATGAGTTAGAAACCAAATTAATTTGCAAACGGAAGGTATGTAATATCAGACTCTCTTTTCATAAACATATAATATCACCTTGCCAATCTCTCTCTATTTTCCCAGGATAGATATGTTGCATAGTTACTAAGAAAAACTAAGGATAATCTTCATTTGTGACCAGCGCACTAAGCAGGATGATCTAGCTTGGCTAATGAGGTTGCAGATGGTAGAGGAAGATTTTTTTCTCTAAGCACCCGCTTGACCTGCCTTGTCCCCAAAATTATGAAATTTCTGGCAGACAGAAGGACGTGTTGAGTGACCTGTGGTATTTCTCTACAAAACAGCTTCAACACATGTGTGACCCAATCCTGCTCCCACTGATTTCCATGGGCACAGAGGCAGGCCCATAGAATATTAATATGTACAACAGTGGTTCTCAAACTTTTGTACTGGTGACCCCTTTCACATAGCAAGCCTCTGAGTGCGAGCCCCCCATCCCCCCTTATAAATTAAAAACACTTTTTATATATATTGAACACCATTATAAATGCTGGAGGCAAAGTGGGGTTTTGGGTGGAGGCTGACAGCTCGCAACCCGCCATGTAATAACCTCGCGACCCCCAGAGGGGTCCTGACTTCCAGTTTGAGAACCCGCAATGTACAACATTAAACATAAAGGCTTCTGCCAAACCAAATACTTTTGGCTACTGGAGATTTAGAACCCTGTGTCATGTCTATAATACATATTGATTTGTATATGCCCATCACCCATGCAGCTGGTTGCTTATACAGCTGTAAAACATTACCTAAAATATGGGGTTGGATAGGAGAAGGGGAAGAAATCACACCAAAGCCAAACCAAATAAATACGTCTATATCACAGCTGAAAGAATACCAGTGTCTGAGTCCAGTGAACAGTGAAGGGGAGTGAATTCCAAAAGTCAGGTTCCTAAAATGACAAAGTCCCAAACCAGGAGAGCTTTGCAAGTCAATGGAAGTTAGAAGCCTAACTCATTTAGCAGCTTTTGCAAAATCCCATTCTGCACCTGTCCACAACTTTAGGCATCTAAATACATTTGTGAATCTGGCCCTAGGAACCTAAGCTTCATTAATAGCCAATGGGATTTAGTGTTCTTAATGCCTCAGTTGCTTTTTAAAATAGGACTTAGTCTTCTTTTAAAAATTGTATGGGTCTTGCAATGAATTATTTTTACATCAGCTTTAGAGGGGTTGGCAATTTTGCACATCTCTTATTAGTTATGCATGTTTTTGCTTTCTTCTAATTCACATCACAAAAGTGACAGATTTATTAGGTATAACATCCAGACTCTGATCACAAGTATACCTCACATTTTGGATACAACAGAGACTTAAAAAGAAAAGGAGTACTTGTGGCACCTTAGAGACTAACAAATTTATTAGAGCATAAGCTTTCGTGAGCTACAGCTCACTTCATCGGATGGATTTGGTGGAAAAAACAGAGGAGAGATTTATATACACACACACAGAGAACATGAAACAATGGGTTTATCATATACACCGTAAGGAGAGTGATCACTTAAGATAAACCATCACCAGCAGCGGGGGGGGGGGAAAGGAGGAAAACCTTTCATGGTGACAAGCAAGGTAGGCTAATTCCAGCAGTTAACAAGAATATCAGAGGAACAGTGGGGGGTGGGGTGGGAGGGAGAAATACCATGGGGATATAGGTTTCAGAGTAGCAGCCGTGTTAGTCTGTATTCGCAAAAAGAAAAGGAGTACTTGTGGCACCTTAAAGACTAACAAATTTATTAGAGCATAAGCTTTCGTGAGCTACAGCTCACTTCATCGGATGCATCCGATGAAGTGAGCTGTAGCTCACGAAAGCTTATGCTCTAATAAATTTGTTAGTCTTTAAGGTGCCACAAGTACTCCTTTTCTTCATGGGGATATAGTTTTACTTTGTGTAATGACTCATCCATTCCCAGTCTCTATTCAAGCCTAAGTTAATTGTATCCAGTTTGCAAATTAATTCCAATTCAGCAGTCTCTCGTTGGAGTCTGTTTTTGAAGCTTTTTTGTTGAAGTATAGCCACTCTTAGGTCTGTGATCGAGTGACCAGAGAGATTGAAGTGTTCTCCAACTGGTTTTTGAATGTTATAATTCTTGACGTCTGATTTGTGTCCATTCATTCTTTTACGTAGAGACTGTCCAGTTTGGCCAATGTACATGGCAGAGGGGCATTGCTGGCACATGATGGCATATATCACATTGGTAGATGCGCAGGTGAATGAGCCTCTGATAGTGTGGCTGATGTGATTAGGCCCTATGATGGTATCCCCTGAATAGATATGTGGACAGAGTTGGCAACGGGCTTTGTTGCAAGGATAGGTTCCTGGGTTAGTGGTTCTGCTGTGTGGTGTGTGGTTGCTGGTGAGTATTTGCTTCAGATTGGGGGGCTGTCTGTAAGCAAGGACTGGTCTGTCTCTCAAGATCTGTGAGAGTGATGGGTTGTCCTTCAGGATAGGTTGTAGATCCTTGATGATGCATTGGAGAGGTTTTAGTTGGGGGCTGAAGGTGATGGCTAGTGGCGTTCTGTTGTTTTCTTTGTTGGGCCTGTCCTGTAGTAGGTGACTTCTGGGTACTCTTCAGGCTCTGTCAATCTGGACTACAAGCCGTCAGGAACAGTATCCCCGATACTGTCACGGCTAACCTGGTGGCTGAACTTTGTGACTTTGTCCTGACCCATAACTATTTCACATTTGGTGACAATGTATACCTTCAAATCAGCGGCACTGTGATGGGTACCCGCATGGCCCCACAGTATGCCAACATTTTTATGGCTGACTTAGAACAACTCTTCCTCAGCTATCGTCCCCTAATGCCCCTACTCTACTTGCGCTACATTGATGACATCTTCATCATCTGGACCCATGGAAAAGAAGCTCTTGAGGAATTCCACCATGATTTCAACAATTTCCATCCCACCATCAACCTCAGCCTGGACCAGTCCACACAAGAGATCCACTTCCTGGACACTACGGTGCTAATAAGCGATGGTCACATAAACACCACCCTATATCGGAAACCTACTGACCGCTATTCCTACCTACATGCCTCTAGCTTTCATCCAGATCATACCACTCGATCCATTGTCTACAGCCAAGCTCTATGATACAACCGCATTTGCTCCAACCCCTCAGACAGAGACAAACACCTACAAGATCTCTATCAAGCATTCTTACAACTACAATACCCACCTGCTGAAGTGAAGAAACAGATTGACAGAGCCAGAAGAGTACCCAGAAGTCACCTACAGGACAGGCCCAACAAAGAAAATAACAGAATGTCACTAGCCATCACCTTCAGCCCCCAACTAAAACCTCTCCAGCGCATCATCAAGGATCTACAACCTATCCTGTAGGACGACCCATCACTCTCACAGATCTTGGGAGACAGACCAGTCCTTGCTTACAGACAGCCCCCCAATCTGAAGCAAATACTCACCAGCAACCACACACCACACAACAGAACCACTAACCCAGGAACCTATCCTTGCAACAAAGCCCGTTGCCAACTCTGTCCACATATCTATTCAGGGGATACCATCATAGGGCCTAATCACATCAGCCACACTATCAGAGGCTCGTTCACCTGCGCATCTACCAATGTGATATATGCCATCATGTGCCAGCAATGCCCCTCTGCCATGTACATTGGCCAAACTGGACAGTCTCTACGTAAAAGAATGAATGGACACAAATCAGACATCAAGAATTATAACATTCAAAAACCAGTTGGAGAACACTTCAATCTCTCTGGTCACTCGATCACAGACCTAAGAGTGGCTATACTTCAACAAAAAAGCTTCAAAAACAGACTCCAACGAGAGACTGCTGAATTGGAATTAATTTGCAAACTGGATAAAATTAACTTAGGCTTGAATAGAGACTGGGAATGGATGAGTCATTACACAAAGTAAAACTATTTCCCCATGGTATTTCTCCCTCCCACCCCACCCCCCACTGTTCCTCTGATATTCTTGTTAACTGCTGGAATTAGCCTACCTTGCTTGTCACCATGAAAGGTTTACCTCCTTCCCCCCCCCCCCCCGCTGCTGGTGATGGCTTATCTTAAGTGATCACTCTCCTTACAGTGTGTATGATAAACCCATTGTTTCATGTTCTCTGTGTGTGTGTGTATATAAATCTCTCCTCTGTTTTTTCCACCAAATGCATCCGATGAAGTGAGCTGTAGCTCACGAAAGCTTATGCTCTAATAAATTTGTTAGTCTCTAAGGTGCCACAAGTACTCCTTTTCTTTTTGCAAATACAGACTAACACGGCTGCTACTCTGAAACAGAGACTTACAGTTTCAAGCTTAGGGGAGGATATAGTGATGCTTGTTTATAAAATGAGTATTTGAGTAACTGTCGTATGCTATAGGTAGCCAGGGAAAAAGCAAACGACATTAGACTTCTCCTTTGACAAATAATGAAACATTAAAAATACCCAAAGATATGGGAGCTTTAAAAAGAAAAATTTTGTCTATCCTCTCCCTTTTACAATACGTAGCAGTCTTTCAGCTTGTGAACCTACAAGGAATTTAGTTATAGTAATTACTGTTATTTTAAAATATGTCTGTTCCCACTAATCAGCATTATTTCCAGTGGGCCTTGCTGTGATTTTTCATAAAGGCAGGAATTGAGATATTTTAAAGTGACAGGACTGGTAAAACAAACCATTCTCTTGTTTTTCCTACACACAGTGGGGTACTTCCCCATATTCAGTGGGAAAAGAATATTAATTTTATTTTGCTTTCTGCATATTTCCATCTTGCTGCTTGTTTTGAACCAGAATGCATGGCACAGCACTTCCTTCTGGGTCAGGACAGGGGCGGGGAGAAGGTGGGGAGGTAAGAGGGGAAAAGCCTCTCAGCTGTCCATCATCTCTTCTCAGCCAGAACACAAAGTGATTTCCCCTCCTGGCTGAGAATTCTTTGATTGAGGAGTGCAAAAAAGAAGGCATGCTAGGGTTCAAATGTCACCCTACCCAAGGAGGGTATAGAATGTGAAGTGTCTCAGAGAAGTAGAAGGGATTGGGGAATGAGAAGGATAATGTATAGTGAGATTGTAGAGGAAGAAAAGCATTGCAAATAGAAAAAAAGGAAGGGCTATTAGTGTGATAGAAAGATGGGCTAACAAAAGACAAGAGAAAGGGAAGGATGGGAGGAGAGGAGAGTCACAAAAATTAGATTTATGTCAAGGGTCTGCAACTATATTTTAAGCTAAAAGAATAAAAGATAACACCCGCAAGCAACATGTCCTGGCAGCAAGAGATAGATATCTAGAGTTCTCACTGACCCACTACTCTTTCAACAGCCTAACTGTACCAGGTCTAGAGATTTTACGTAAACCAAGACTCTGCCAGGACCACACAATCCCAAGGCCTGTGATCCCAAGCAGGGAAAAAACACTAGGAAAGGGTGGCAATGTTAAAAAAAGAGAGGGGAAGAGAATGGGATATTTTGCACTAAAATGAAAACAACATTTTTGGAGACAAAAAAAAATTGTTTAGAAATATTTGGGGAAAACGGAGGAAGTCAACAACAACAAGTTTTCACACCAAAATTTGTGGTTCATTGCAAGGTCATTTTACCATCAAAAGAGAAATGCATTAAAAAATTCAGCCAGTTCTAAGTCCAATAGGATTGCTCACAGGGTCAAGGCTTTGCAGGATTGGACCTGTAGGACTGATTTATGCTCAGTCTCACACCCAGAGACACCTGAAAGCATTACTTGGACCCCTTCAGATCCTAGGGCAAGGGTGGAACACCATGTTCTTCCACAATGACACCTGTTCACTGATCCAAACCATTGTATTTTTGCTTCTCTAGCTCAGACACTGTCTGACAGAAGAGGGAAAGCTATTAAAATCCCTGCTTCCCTTCTCTTTTCTTTTCCTCCTCTCACATATGTCATTAATTTGGCTTCCATCTGACTCCTTCCCAAGATGAAAATCAAGCTGCAGTGCTAGTGAGCTCATTCTGTCATGAGCCCATAGTGGCATTATTGGGTTCAAAACCCACTCAATGAACTTCCACCTAGGATTTAGAGATTTCAGCTCTGGCTGATGTGATTTTCTTTCAACACTGAACACATAACAAGGATACCACTCACAGCAGCAGACACTCAATCTAGAGTCTAATTAAACAGCCACCAACAGAAGATTTCAAAAAGATGTCAAAGACTACAAGTCAAAGACTTCGTCTGGCAACAATTTCGGCATCTGCCAGCTGTCTTCAGCACATTACAGATGAACAACTAAAGGATGAGGCTTGCTAAAAACTTACTCAACTCTGCCAAAGAAGATCAGGTTAAAGCAATCAACTTCCAGAAGACATAATACCATATGGACTGAAATAACCTTCACATTGTTGATGTCCTGCTTCTGAAAGAATAACACACTCTTATCCCAATGGTACTTCAGAAAGAGATGCTCTCCAAAATCCCTGAGGGACATTCAAGATAAAAACAAGTGCAGGACATGAGCACAGCAAGCCATATGGTGGCTCAGTCTGAGTAGGCAAATTCAGACCTCAGTAGAGGGGTGTGATATATGTAACCAGGGGAAAAGGGAACAGGGAACTAACTAACTAACATCTGAACTACTACTCTCTACAAAGCTACCTGGCAGACCTTGCCACAGATCTTTTCTTCCCTGGTAAAGACCCACATGCATTATAGCAGTCAATTATTTCAGTCATAGCATCAATAGAGCTTAAACCTATGTAGCCCAACATGAAAAAAAGGTTGAAAACAGGAGGCTGA
Source organism: Dermochelys coriacea (assembly GCF_009764565.3). Taxonomy (NCBI): domain Eukaryota; kingdom Metazoa; phylum Chordata; order Testudines; family Dermochelyidae; genus Dermochelys; species Dermochelys coriacea. The sequence goes on along the minus strand of NC_050079.1, from coordinate 29,293,432 downwards.
AATAAAAAATTCCTCAGCAAAAGACTGAAATGATCAGCACAGAACAAAAAGCACTACCTGAACTGAGACCAGAGAACACAGTTTGGCTCAGAAGCTCCCAAACACTTAGAACTGTTCAAAGTATGTCAGAAACTCCCAGATCCCATCTAATGGAGACTTCAGAAGGACCTTTCCAGAGGAGTCCGGTTCATCATCCTTATTGCCCAACACAACAAAAAGAGGCTCTGAAACTGGCAGGGACTCAGTCAGGAAGAGAGCCCCTTCCACAGGGAACTCCACACAAACTCAACAGAAGTGAGAGCATGGTTTGAAAAACTGATCAGACTCCCTCGAAGACTAGACCTGCAGAAAAATGCTTAGGACCATTTAACTGCAATTGGTAAGGGGACATAGCCGGATAAATAGTTTTAAGGAATTTGAAGTTTATTTTCAATTATTGTGCATATATACAGCGGTGTATAATTTAAATTTTAATCTTTGGATTATAAAGAAAAGGAGATGTGGAGTGGGTACAGGATTCCTGGTCCTCCAGTTTCAGTGAGGACGAGGATATGTTACATCTGGGAGCTCAACAAATGAAGCAACTTACTGTTTTCAGGAGTTCTCTGGTTGTTGTTCTTTGTGTTTATGTCCTCACGCTACACTGGACATGCAAAAAATTGCATTTTCGGCAGTCTCAGCGGTAGAAATTTAAACATTATCTTTAGGCTTCCTAATAAATGGATTCAGGTTCATGATGAAAAGGAGGCCTAGAAGGCCAAACAGAAGACAGCTCCCAAGTTAAAACTGACAAGCTTAGACAAGTGCTGTTTGCCTGAGGATGCAGCTGAAGTGAACAGTTTGATAGAGCCCTAGTAGTTCTGGCTCAAGTATGTTTCACTGGAAACAGTTCCTAGGAATAATGTAAACAAAACTAGTATTATTCATTCCACTCCATCCTCCCCGTTTTTGAGCATTTTCATCTAATTTTATTGAAAATTCTGTAGTCTGCCTGGCAAAATGTTGCAGTGATAAATTCATCATTTCATGTTTGGGAGCTAATATAAAACACAGCTTTTGATATAAGAAAATTAACAGATCAAAAGTGGTTTTCAGGCTAAAGGTTCAGTGACAATGCTGCTTGTTATACATAAGACTTGTAGCATCAGGGCCATTCACTTTGATGAGATTACTCACATAAGTAAGGCAAAGCACAATTTGCCCCCAAATTAGAGAGATGAATCATACCTTAGGGAAGATGAAGGTCTTGAAATATTTTTTTTTAAAGGAGGGAAGACAACTTTTATTTCTATAGAAAAGAGGTCAAAGTTTAGCTTTCAATGGTTCCTTATCAAAATAATAATAATTTAAAAAACTGGGAGTTTTATGTGGTTTCAGAAAAAATATTGAAGGAAAATGTTATATGATTGAAAAGAGTGAGGTACTGATTTAAAATGTTTCCACCTTCATTATCATTATGCTTTTCTCTTTCTGAAAATAAAAATAAAAACCACTTTCTTGTTTTAATAAGAAAAAAAAAACATTTTAAGAGCATACTGAGAGCCTAGCATATGATGCTTATTTTTTTAAGAGGCTAAAAAGTAGTAGTAGTAGTCAGTTCTCCTGTTTCAAAGACAGTAGTAAATAAAGAATTTCTCCATATATGAAATTGAAAAACCGCTTTTCTTACTAACACAAGCATGTATTTTAGACTTCTTCTATCTATAATGTTTCAAAGTAAATGCCAGATTTGTTTACTTTTGCTGGAACTTTATGTATTAATGAACAACTCAGTTACTCAGGAATTTTTTGTTAACATCAAACAAAACTGTTAACCCCCAAGTTTAGCTCTAAATGAACAGCCTCACTGGAGTCAATGGGACTACTTGTGAGAGTAGCTGTGAATTCCTTACTCATATTGAAAAGGAGTACTTGTGGCACCTTAGAGACTAACAAATTTATTTGAGCATAAGCTTTCCTGAGCTACAGCTCACTTCATTGGATGCATTCAGTGGAAAATACAGTGGGGAGATTTATATACATAGAGAACATGAAAGAATGGGTGTTACCATACACACTAAGGAGAGTGATCACTTAAGATGAGATATTACCAGCAGGAAAGCGGGGGGAGGGACAGGGGGGGGACCTTTTGTAGTGATAATCAAGGTGGGCCATTTCCAGCAGTTGACAATGGCCCACCTTGATTATCAATACAAAGGGTCGTCCCCCTCCCACCCCCCGCTCTCCTGCTGGTAATATCTCACCTTAAGTAATCACTCTCCTTACAGTTTTCAGAGTAGCAGCCGTGTTAGTCTGTATTCTCAAAAAGAAAAGGAGTACTTGTGGCACCTTAGAGACTAACAAATTGATTAGAGCATAAGCTTTCGTGAGCTACAGCTCACTTCATCGGATGCATTTGGTGGAAAAAACAGAGTAGAGATTTATATACACACACACAGAGAACATGAAACAATGGGTTTATCATACACACTGCAAGGAGAGCGATCACTCAAGACAAGCCATCACCAACAGCAGGGGGGGGAAGGAGGAAAACCTTTCATGGTGACAAGCAGGTAGGCTAATTCCAGCAGTTAACAAGAATATCAGAGGAACAGTGGGGGGTGGGGTGGGAGGGAGAAATACCATGGGGAAATAGTTTTACTTTGTGTAATGACTCATCCATTCCCAGTCTCCATTCAAGCCCAAGTTAATTGCATCCAGTTTGCAAACCAATTCCAATTCAGCAGTCTCTCGTTGGAGTCTGTTTTTGAAGCTTTTTTGTTGAAGTATAGCCACTCTTAGGTCTGTGATCGAGTGACCAGAGAGATTGAAGTGTTCTCCAACTGGTTCCCGAATGTTACAACTCCTGACGTCTGATTTGTGTCCATTCATTCCTCCACGCAGAGACCGTCCAGCCTGGCCAACGTACATGGCAGAGGGGCATCGCTGGCACACGATGGCATACATCACATTGGCAGATGCGCAGGTGAAGGAGCCTCCGACAGTGTGGCCGATGTGACCAGGCCCTACGACGGCATCCCCTGAATAGACACGTGGACAGAGTCGGCAACGGGCTTTGTTGCAAGGATAGGTTCCTGGGTTAGTGGTTCTGTTGTGTGGTGTGTGGTTGCTGGTGAGTATTGCTTCAGATTGGGGGGCTGTCTGTAAGCAAGGACTGGTCTGTCTCCCAAGATCTGAGAGAGCGATGGCTCGTCCTTCAGGATAGGTTGTAGATCCTTGATGATGCGTTGGAGGGGTTTTAGTTGGGGGCTGAAGGTGATGGCTAGTGGCGTTCTGTTGTTTTCTTTGTTGGGCCTGTCCTGTAGTAGGTGACTTCTGGGTACTCTTCTGGCTCTGTCAATCTGTTTCTTCACTTCAGCAGGTGGGTACTGTAGTTGTAGGAATGCATGATAGAGATCTTGTAGGTGTTTGTCTCTGTCTGAGGGGTTGGAGCAAATGCGGTTATATCGTAGCGCCTGGCTGTAGACAATGGATCGAGTGGTATGATCTGGATGAAAGCTAGAGGCATGCAGGCAGGAACAGCGGTCAGCAGGTTTCCGATACAGGGTGGTGTCTATGTGACCATCGCTCACCAGCACCGCAGTGTCCAGGAAGTGGATCTCCCGCGTGGACCGGTCCAGGCTGAGGCCGATGGTGGGATGGAAATTATTGAAATCATGGTGGAATTCCTCAAGAGCTTCTTTTCCATGGGTCCAGATGATGAAGATGTCATCAATGTAGCGCAAGTAGAGTAGGGGCATTAGGGAACGAGAGCTGAGGAAGCGTTGTTCTAAGTCAGCCATAAAAATGTTGGCATACTGTGGGGCCATGCGGGTACCCATCGCAGTGCCGCTGATTTGAAGGTATACATTGTCACCAAATGTGAAATAGTTATGGGTCAGGACAAAGTCACAAAGTTCTGCCACCAGGTTAGCCGTGACAGTATCGGGGATACTGTTCCTGACGGCTTGTAGTCCATCTTTGTGTGGAATGTTGGTGTAGAGGGCTTCTACATCCATAGTGGCTAGGATGGTGTTTTTAGGAAGATCACCAATGGACTGTAGTTTCCTCAGTAAATCGGTTGTGTCTCGAAGATAGCTGGGAGTGCTGGTAACGAAGGGCCTGAGGAGGGAGTCTACATAGCCAGACAATCCTGCTGTCAGGGTGCCAATGCCTGAGATGATGGGGCGTCCAGGATTTCCAGGTTTATGGATCTTGGGTAGCAGATAGAATACCCCAGGTCCTGGCTCCAGGGGTGTGTCTGTGCGGATTTGTTCTTGTGCTTTTTCAGGGAGTTTCTTGAGCAAATGCTGTAGTTTCTTTTGGTAACTCTCAGTGGGATCAGAGGGTAATGGCTTGTAGAAAGTGGTGTTGGAGAGCTGCCTAGTAGCCTCTTGTTCATACTCTGACCTATTCATGATGACGACAGCACCTCCTTTGTCAGCCTTTTTGATTATGATGTCAGAGTTGTTTCTGAGGCTGTGGATGGCACTGTGTTCTGCATGGCTGAGGTTATGGGGTAAGCGATGCTGCTTTTCCACAATTTCAGCTCGTGCACGTCGGCGGAAGCAGTCTATGTAGAAATCCAGGCTGCTGTTTCGACCTTCAGGAGGAGTCCACCTAGAATCCTTCTTTTTGTAGTGTTGGCAGGAAGGGCTCTGTGGATTAATATGTTGGTCAGAGGTGTGTTGGAAATATTCCTTGAGTCTGAGACGTCGAAAATAGGATTCTAGGTCACCACAGAACTGTATCATGTTCGTGGGGGTGGAGGGGCAAAAGGAGAGGCCCCGAGATAGGACAGATTCTTCCGCTGGGCTAAGAGTATAGTTGGATAGATTAACAATATTGCTGGGTGGGTTACGGGAACCATTGTTGTGGCCCCTTGTGGCATATAGTAGTTTAGATAGCTTAGTGTCCTTTTTCTTTTGTAGGGAATCAAAGTGTGTTTTGTAAATGGCACAGACACACCCCTGGAGCCAGGACCTGGGGTATTCTATCTGCTACCCAAGATCCATAAACCTGGAAATCCTGGACGCCCCATCATCTCAGGCATTGGCACCCTGACAGCAGGATTGTCTGGCTATGTAGACTCCCTCCTCAGGCCCTTCGTTACCAGCACTCCCAGCTATCTTCGAGACACAACCGATTTCCTGAGGAAACTACAGTCCATTGGTGATCTTCCTAAAAACACCATCCTAGCCACTATGGATGTAGAAGCCCTCTACACCAACATTCCACACAAAGATGGACTACAAGCCGTCAGGAACAGTATCCCCGATACTGTCACGGCTAACCTGGTGGCAGAACTTTGTGACTTTGTCCTGACCCATAACTATTTCACATTTGGTGACAATGTATACCTTCAAATCAGCGGCACTGCGATGGGTACCCGCATGGCCCCACAGTATGCCAACATTTTTATGGCTGACTTAGAACAACGCTTCCTCAGCTCTCGTTCCCTAATGCCCCTACTCTACTTGCGCTACATTGATGACATCTTCATCATCTGGACCCATGGAAAAGAAGCTCTTGAGGAATTCCACCATGATTTCAACAATTTCCATCCCACCATCGGCCTCAGCCTGGACCGGTCCACGCGGGAGATCCACTTCCTGGACACTGCGGTGCTGGTGAGCGATGGTCACATAGACACCACCCTGTATCGGAAACCTGCTGACCGCTGTTCCTGCCTGCATGCCTCTAGCTTTCATCCAGATCATACCACTCGATCCATTGTCTACAGCCAGGCGCTACGATATAACCGCATTTGCTCCAACCCCTCAGACAGAGACAAACACCTACAAGATCTCTATCATGCATTCCTACAACTACAGTACCCACCTGCTGAAGTGAAGAAACAGATTGACAGAGCCAGAAGAGTACCCAGAAGTCACCTACTACAGGACAGGCCCAACAAAGAAAACAACAGAACGCCACTAGCCATCACCTTCAGCCCCCAACTAAAACCCCTCCAACGCATCATCAAGGATCTACAACCTATCCTGAAGGACGAGCCATCGCTCTCTCAGATCTTGGGAGACAGACCAGTCCTTGCTTACAGACAGCCCCCCAATCTGAAGCAAATACTCACCAGCAACCACACACCACACAACAGAACCACTAACCCAGGAACCTATCCTTGCAACAAAGCCCGTTGCCGACTCTGTCCACGTGTCTATTCAGGGGATGCCGTCGTAGGGCCTGGTCACATCGGCCACACTGTCGGAGGCTCCTTCACCTGCGCATCTGCCAATGTGATGTATGCCATCGTGTGCCAGCGATGCCCCTCTGCCATGTACGTTGGCCAGGCTGGACGGTCTCTGCGTGGAGGAATGAATGGACACAAATCAGACGTCAGGAGTTGTAACATTCGGGAACCAGTTGGAGAACACTTCAATCTCTCTGGTCACTCGATCACAGACCTAAGAGTGGCTATACTTCAACAAAAAAGCTTCAAAAACAGACTCCAACGAGAGACTGCTGAATTGGAATTGGTTTGCAAACTGGATGCAATTAACTTGGGCTTGAATGGAGACTGGGAATGGATGAGTCATTACACAAAGTAAAACTATTTCCCCATGGTATTTCTCCCTCCCACCCCCCCCCCCACTGTTCCTCTGATATTCTTGTTAACTGCTGGAATTAGCCTACCTGCTTGTCACCATGAAAGGTTTTCCTCCTTCCCCCCCCTGCTGTTGGTGATGGCTTGTCTTGAGTGATCGCTCTCCTTGCAGTGTGTATGATAAACCCATTGTTTCATGTTCTCTGTGTGTGTGTATATAAATCTCTACTCTGTTTTTTCCACCAAATGCATCCGATGAAGTGAGCTGTAGCTCACGAAAGCTTATGCTCTAATCAATTTGTTAGTCTCTAAGGTGCCACAAGTACTCCTTTTCTCCTTACAGTGTGTATGGTAACACCCATTGTTTCATGTTCTCTGTGTATATAAATCTCCCCACTGTATTTTCCACTGAATGCATCCGACCAAGTGAGCTGTAGCTCACGAAAGCTTATGCTCAAATAAATTTGTTAGTCTCTAAGGTGTCACAAGTACTCCTTTTCTTTTTGTGAATACAGAGTAACACAGCTGCTACTCTGAAACCAATTACTCATATTGGTAACCCTGTGGTCCAAATGATTCAGCAAAGCATGCTGCATTCAACATTTCTCAAATTGATCAACTTCCATGATTTTAAATAAGAGGCATTTATTATCCAGTAGAGTGAGGGCTGGGAAAAGCAGACACTGTAAGCAGATATTTGAAAAGCCACTCTAGGATTTGAAATCTATTGATTTACTTTTTTCTTTTTTGAATGACCCTACAATCTAGGATTTTATCAAATTTGACTGCTTTAAATTCAACTGACAGTATAGCAGAGAAGAAGGGGATTGAAAGTTATAAGTCTGACCTCATAGATTTGAAATGAAGACCATAGGCCACTTGTTGAATTGAGCCAATTCTAGAAATGTTGATGTGGGCAGAGTTTTAAACCCAGAGTGGCTTGCTGGAAAGAAAGTCACAATCATTAGGACTTTGGATAGACTTTTAAAAGTTCTTAGAAGAGAATAAGGCAGACATACGTAGGGTTTAGCCCACAATACCTTAGTGGTGCTCTGTGGCCCAGACCTGGTACTAAGTATCCACAAAGCAGTCTCATGGCCTCTCTGGATAAGCTTCCCCAGTAAGTGCAGAGCTGCCTGTGTAGCTTCCCTCGCAGGGCTCCCTGCCACAGGGCTGTTGTGTCCAGTGTACCTTCATGTGTGACATTTTATCCAAAATGTGCCATGAGCTAGATTGCATCATTTGAAAGGTTTGGGACAATAGTGATGACAGGTGGCCAGTTTCCCTCTTATGGTTCCCTACATGTGGGAACAGTTGTGGGGTGGAGGACTTTATATCTCATATCCATCAGAAACAGGATGGGAAGAAGGATGGATGAAGGGAGCCTGAGGGTAGGCAACTGTGGGAGCCTGGGGACAGAGGACTATTACAGTGAACCTGGGAGGGATTTCTAGATGGTAGCATTGACCTCAGTCCCTCATAAACTCCTGCACCCATGCTGTTCCACATTTAGCTCCTGACCCTCCCTCCCCTACCCTTCAGCTGTTATTCCCCCTCTTTCTCCCTGATTGGACCCTGCTTTCCAATAAGTGCAGCTCCTGCTCATTAATTCCTGTTCTTTCTTCCCATTAGCTTCTCAATGGCCCTATTTATGTGACATTGGCAATTATGATGCTGCCTTCCCTCTCCACATGGCTAAGAATGGACAATGGAGTAGATAGCAGATCGAGTGGGAGGCAAATAAGCTTTCTTCTCAGCTGTAGCAGCCCTAGCTTTGGCCAAGATCAAATGCAACTCCAATGTTCCTGTTTGTCCAGACGCCAGCTGCATCCATTAACAGTGGGCTGTGGGTATGCATGAGAGCGGAAGAGCCGGCAGGTGGAAGTATCACACCAGATATATGATACCTGGCAGGTCTGCTGGATGTTTGGGGCATTCTAGTGTGTGTCTGGGAGCAGGCAAGGAGGGTGGTTGTGAGGTGAAAAGAGGTGTAGCTAGGACATGCCTATTGCCTGGCAGGGACCATGAGAGCTGTGTGCAAGTTATGACAACCCTCAGAACTGCTCTAACCTGCACCACGGGTTAAACTGCCCTAAGGATGGGAGCAGTGTAATCTGCCTCCTTTCAATTACTGCATGGAGCTCTGCAGTGGCACAAGAGTACATCAGGCCGAGGAGTTTGTTGTGGCATGCCTCTTCGCCTCATATATCCATTCCCTCAATTACTTATTTCAAAGCCATTCCTAGTAGGAAAGGGCTCATATTCATCACCGGTAGATTTTTCTGTAAATTAACAGGGCTTAAGCAATACTAATAAACAGGTAATTCTATAGTTACAATGGGATCAGCTAATTAAAGTGGTGCCAAATGGGAAATATCCACTGCTCTATTCTGGCAAAGAATACAGGGAAAAAAAATCTGCTTCAAGTATGCAACTGGAGCCAGTAATGTCTCTCAGTAATTCCAGATTTCTTCCCTTTCTGATTTAAGGATTAAAACTACTTGTGACAGGGTTGCTAATAAGAGAGGAGCAAAAAGGAAAGTTTAGGAAATTTTTTAGCATGAGATTCTGCTTTGAAATTTGACTGTGTAAAAAAAATTGGAACATGTTTCCTTGTTTGTTTAATACCAGCAGCCCTCCACAGTCAAAGCAGGGGGGGGCTGAATTCTTCTCTTTCTTGTGAATCAGAAAGATAATTGTTTACTGAATTCTAGTCAATTTCACTTGTGCAACTCTACTGAAGACAATGGGGATTGCCAAGGTGTAACGGAAGGCCAAATTCATCCTGCAGAACTTTTACACACTTTTAATTCCCAAAGCATATTTGATATGAAAATCATTGACAAAAACATAGCCTCACATAATGCCTCCCATTTTAGTTTTCAGACAAGAACTGAAATATTTAATTGGATCTGTGCTTGCACTTGCAGATTGTAACCCCCCATACACACCTGTTGTGATGGATGACAGGGGCAAAGACAAAAAAAAGATGAGAGAATAGCAAGATGAGGAATGTATTAAATGTATACATCTATTTTTATGAAGAGATATGGGATCCTCAGTGTGCACTAGCTCTACGTAAAGCAACTTGGTATATGAGGTATAAAGCTTATTAAATTAGCAAATAAATAAGGGCGAAGGAGAATAACCATAGTCTGTATTTATCTGAAGCCTCTTACCAGCAAGAAGGAGGATTTTTTTAGGCAGTATAACTAGGAGTGGGTGGGATGAAATTGAGAAAAGAAAAAAAAATTATGGAGGTGGGTGAGTATTGGAATCACATAACGGAAATAATGGAAGTCCCATCCCTTGGGTATTTTAGAAATAGGTTAGACAATTCACTAGTAAAGGAGCTGTATGGAATAATCCTGCAGTACCAACACTAATACATAACCTAACATCTTTTCCAGGTCTATCTTCTGCAATTCTATGGTTTTTATAAAATGCTATTATTGTGCAACTACCGTTCTCTATAAGAAGCTATGGTTACACATTTTTAGTTCATTTTTAAATGGTCACCATTGACAGCCACCATGTTTCCATCTTTCTGACATTCTTTTAAATACAACTGGAAGTAAAAGACAGAAAATGGAGGAATTATGATATTTAATTTGCAGGAAAAGCAAGTGCTGAAAATTTTCTAATTTGAATTTTCTTTTGTCAGTAATAATGGCTGTATGCTAGCCAATATGCAGTCTTACATGCCGAAGAGTGAGAAGTTGAAGGATAAAACAACAAATTCTTTCAATACCAGACAGATCCCATAGTTGTTTTCATGTTACTGTATATTTGCCAGCAAAAGGGTCTGCCATTGGATTTACAGCTTTGTTAGGATAAAAATACTCTGTGTACAGACCCATTAAGTTTTTATTTATGTTTTCAATAGCATTGCCACACCCTAGTAAGGACCTAGTCCTAGAAGAATTATTCTGGCAGTTGCCGGTCAGTGGATCCAATTCAGACTGGGTGTAATTAAATCAGTGGTGCAAGTAGAAATAATTTCTTGCTGTTACTGCACTCATGGGAGACCCAAGGAGGGGGGCACATGACTTCCACATGTGACCTCTATGTGACTCCTCCCTGCCCTGCCCCCAGCCCAGGGTTCCCCTCCCATGCTCTCACCATTGCCTCTGACACCCCCCCTTTGTATATACAGACATCAACATGCTTAACTACTCACTTTTCCCCCATATATGTAGTATTCAGTCTGTTTATATGGAATATGGGAGTTAGGTGAGGAGCCATTTCAGCATATGTATGACTTATTAAAATACAAATTTTAAGTAGAACTATATCTTAAACTGCTTTATGGTATTGTACCCAAACACTGCATTTCAATGGGGGATTCAACTTCCTTTATAGGAACAGACTCCTGAAACTCTTACCAGGCCAAAAAAGTGGTCCATAATCATGCAAACAGTCCCCTTTGTCTTCCCATGGGATTGATCAAATGACTAAGAGTTTACAGGATTAGGTTGCAAGTTTGTAAATTGTTCTAGATGAAACTGACAATGCCTGAGCTATCAGACCAGAAGGAGCTTCATTCGAATAAAGGTGGGCAGATGTGTAATAAGTCTTAGCTCTGTTGCTAAGATGAGGAACATATTTTCAGCAAAGTTCTTGGCAGATTCCTGAGGCAGCTGGTTTAAGGTTGTCAGTGTCCGGCCTTATAATCTTCACTTATAGTTCTCTCACCCACAAAGCTGGAACAGGGCATTTGTTTTGTTTCTCCAGTTCCAGTTAATAAAATGCATGGAAGACAAGTTTGGCTGCAAAGAAGAATTCTATGTACACTAGGGACAACACCCGATTCCTGTAAGGCTGCAGAACATGCTCTGGTTAGTACAAACATCCTCTGGTTAGTGCAAGCAGAGGCATTCCTCTAATGCAGTGGTTCCCAAACTTGTTCCGCCGCTTGTGCAGGGAAAGCCCCTGGTGGGCCGGGCTGGTTTGTTTACTTACTGCATCCGCAGGTTCGGCCAGTTGAGGCTCCCAGTGGCCACGATTCACTGCTCCAGGCCAATGGGGGCTGCGGGAAGCGGCGGCCATTATGTCCCTTGGCCCGCGCTGCTTCCAGCAGCTCCCATTGGCCTGGAGCCGTGAACCGCGGCCACTGGGACCTGCGATCGGCTGAACCTGCAAACACGGCAGGTAAACAAACTGGCACGGCCCGCCAGGGATTCTCTGCACAAGCGGTGGAACAAGTTTGGGAATCACGGCTCTAATGATTTGGACTTGATGTGATGCAGTATGGATGTCATGGCTAATTCAGACCAACGGGGAGAAACAAAATAAAAAATACTGTTTAAAAAAAAACCTTCATCTCCCCCATCACATCCCCCCCCCCCCCGAGGGCTCCTGACCCATGTGACAGCACAATACATATGCTGCTTTGTTTAAGTTTGTTAGAATATGTACTGTGCTGTTAAATCCATTTAAAGAATGAATGCCCTCCTTAGTCATGTTCTGTCCTTTAAGGGCAGGGGGGAGCTAGCCCCAAGTCTTTCCAGTACCCCTTACCTGCTAAAAATCTCTTGCTGGCACTGCATACTCATGGGTACCACCCTACTTGCACTCCTGAATTAAATGCAACTACATTAACTTCAATCCTACTTTCAATGAAGTCAATGGCAACAACAACAAAAATCCACCAGTATCTCAAATGTAACTGACATCCAGGGGAGTAGCACCCAAACCCTACAGGATAGAGGAAACATTAATAATAATACCTGGCTCTTATATAGCTATTTTCATCCATAGATCTTAAAGTGCTTTACAAATTAAATCAGTATCCGTATTCCCATTTTACAGATCAGAATTTGAGGCAGTGTGGGAAGTAATGGTCCCCAGCAAAGCAGTGACAGAGCTGGGACTAGAACCCAGATTTGAGTCCTAGTGCTCTCTCTACTTGATAATGATGCCTCCCCATTAACAGTTTGGAAAGATCAAAGCTTGCACAATGAACTTTACTGCTCTGTTTTTGATGAAATTATAAAATGAATGGATGTAGTGAATGCAGAAGATAAAATGACCTGTATGAAGAGCAATAGGCACAGCTGAAGAGTGAGGACATAAAGGTGGCATTAACCCACTTTTGCAGCCAGTCCTGGGGCTAGCCTCACAGCATAAATTATAGCAGCCTTAAGGCTACTTTATTTTTTTTCCAATAGACTCAAGGAGTCATTCTGGCATCTAAGGAATGCTGGGACAACCCACCCATGCCCCAGTTACCAGGAGAAGGTATCATGAGAGCTGTTTCAATGCCTCCATGCCACCAGGGAGACTCCAACAGCTTGGTAAATTCACTTCAAGGCTGATTTGCACCAGAGATGTGAAAAACAGCATCTTAGAGAGGGGGACCTCTATGGTAGTAAATTATTAGACACAAAGTCTTACTCAATCTTCCAAAAAGCAATTTGAAATGGCTTGGACGCAAGCCAGTTGGACTGAAAACTGACTAAAGAACTTCAAGCAAATGGTAAAGTTAAACAGCAATGCATTGGAGCTGTCCACTCAGAAGGAGCAGCATTCTGTCAGCTCTTATTTAAAGTGTAGCTGTGCACTGGAAAATGGCTTGATAAAATGACACCTTCCTTAACAAATATATTTCTTGTGTACAGTCACGTCTCATTAGTGATAAAAATTTATTCCTAAAAAAAGAAAAAGGAGGACTTGTGGCACCTTAGAGACTAACAAATTTATTTGAGCATAAGCTTTCGTGAGCTGCAGCTCACTTTGTCGGATGCATTCAGAATACATACAGACTAACACGGCTGCTACTCTGAAAAATTTATTCCTATTACCCTTCAGAGCCAAAACAGTTGAGAGTGAGCTGGAGTGTATTAATGATAGTATATCAAAATGGTTTACTAGGTTCTAATCAGTTATACCTGTGTCATTCCATGATTGCACAGGTGTCACTAAGAGACTAATCTGGCATGTAGAACCTTTATAACTGGTGAAAATGCCAGAGATGGAAAGAACCCTGCTTGACTGTCCGGGCACAGCCTGAGTTTTCAGGGGTGGCAGGCAGACATCTCTTTACATGTAAGCTGAGCACATCCAATAGATATTCATAAAGGAACAATAAGCATGGAGCCCCACACCATCCTGTTCACAGAGTCACTTTTTAGAGTTCACATACACACTTAACATATCTGTTAATGATCTGAAAAAAGGTAGGAAAGAGCCTGCTAATGAAGGTCACAAGTGACACACAGAAATGAAGGCCTAAAAAGAAGAGAAAGGAATATTGAAAAGTTTAAAATACAGTGCACAAAGTAAGCCTTTAAAATAATGGACCCTGAATGTGTAATTTTAGTATTTCTGCTCCGGCAATCTCTTAAAATACCTATGCATTCAGTGTCTTAAAGTGTACATAAACTGATTGTTCTGGAATTGCCTTTAGTTCTGAAACCAGGATCCATGCGGTGACTAGATACTCCTTTTCTTAGCTGCAATTCTAGTGAATGTCTGGGAAACTGTACCAAAGCCAGCAGGTGATAGTTTATTTTAAAATAAACTAAGCTAAATGTGTACAATATACTACAATGTTAAAGGTTGCAGCATACGGCACATAATGGATTTCTTGTGGTTCACAAGTAAGCCTCAAGTATTGACTTGGTGTAATAGAAGCTAGTACAAATTGGGGAGGGGAAGGGGAGGATAGGAGAGAGAGAGAAAAAAAACAGACTAAATTCTAAAATACTGTGGAACTTTTAAAAAAGTTCTAAGTAAACAAGAACATCTGTTAAAAATAAAAAAGACCCCTGCGTGGAATGGGAAACAATAGTGAAAATTTGGATGTTGCTTTGCTGCAAATTTTGACTTAATGGTGACCATTGAAGAATCATTAATCAGAAGAACAGAATGACCCAAACATTTCTTGAAGTTTCCATCCTGGTTTATAAAATACTCTTCCTTCAGGTTTTCCAGGAAACAAGAATGCACTACAAATGTTTCCCCCACACACACACTTCCTACTGTAGGGTAAGCCATGAGTTATTCCTTGCTGCAATATTTCTGTTGTAAGGATATATCTACTTATAGTTTCCAACTTGAAATGGACATTTCCCAGGAGAGGGCTTCACAAGATTATATCTTCTGTGACCAACAAGGAGAGAGAGACAAACATTTTTCCCCCAAAAATCAAACAAGCTGTTTCTACAGCAACCAAATACAAATCTCAGTATAGCAAAAAAATAAGCACCCTTCCCCCCTCCCCCTGCCCCATGAAATCCTAATAATATGACAGAGTTCTCCCCAGGCTGTATAAGTTCCCATAGTAGAATTATCTTCCTCCCAGAATTCATGAGGAGGGGACACAAGTTTTCACCCATCCTGCACAGAAGGGAGTAGGGTTAGTTGTTTCTAGTGCTACCATCCAGCCCTTCTCTGTACCCCACAGAGGGATCTCCTCTGGTCCAGGCTCTGTGCTGGGGAAGGCACAGTAAGACAGAGTGTAGTGGTGAGTGAATTAGGAGGTTAATTAGTGGGGAAAGTGGTGAGGAACAGCCATCACTGGAGGAGCCCTGGTTGAATGGGTCCAATGACCCTGGTTTTCTACAGATTCACCTGGAAGAATGGCAATTCCTCAGTTTTGGAAGGGACGGTCCTGCAGAGTATTTTCAAGGAAGAAACCCCTCTATCCCCTGGACAGAATGATTGAAGATTACCTTTTGGTATTCTTCCCCATAGTGATTTCCTTCCAATATTTCCCTTACCCCACATTAGGGGGAATTATTTAGGAGTTCTGGATTGACATCAGCAGAACTTTGTCACAGTTTCCAACACTCAGAATCCTCCTTTTAATATAAAGGCATGAGATTGATATTACATTTGACCCCCCAATTATACACAGAACAGAGTTTTCCCCAATGTTAGCCTTTCCACATATTTAACTATGTCTAGAAATAAAGCCCCAGATCTGAACACCCCAGCCTTCTCAAAGACTGGATCCAAACTTTATGACTCATTCCACTTCTAATTATGCTCAATATCCTCTTTCCACTTGATGTTATACTTTTTAAAGGTTGGCTCTCTCTGAAAAGTGACTGAAAATAACTGTTACTTTACATTACAAACAGAATGATGCATTGTCTAACAGCTAACCTTGCAAATTTAGCCTTAAATCAGAACATCTACCTCATATTTCACCAAAACCAAACATTCTGCAATTGGATCTTAGTAAACAATCCCACTGATTATGTTTGAGTCCCAGTGGAATTGTGCTCATTCTCCTCTCGCTGCTTTCAGTGCCAGTAAGAAGACAGTTGTATAAAAGCAAGTTTTCACTCCAAATCAGCAAATGTGACTATATTAATAGAACTGCCATTTTTAGAGTCACTTGTCAATTAGAATTATACTGCAGAACACCTTTAGTAGTAGTACCTCAAATATTTTCCTAGCTTTATGCTGCCATTGCCTAATTGCCCTTATTTTTAGGGACTTTCTTAATGTAGGACTTAAATGTTTCTTTTCATACAGTCATTTCACATTATTGCTCCTTATTATGCCATTTTCAGCCATTGTCAATAACATAACAGGGATTCTTGCTATTCAATTATTTGTAGACAGTTATATTCTCCCGTTATTTCTTTTTTTCCTAAAGTGTGGTACTAGTTGGAAAGCTGAGATCATGGAATGCAGTATTTATCCTCCATCATTAGCATTTATCATATAAAAATGGTACAGTTTGCATATAAAAATAATTCTCCCACGCCCAATGCATCAAACTCAGTTTGTGCTCTGCAAGTCCAGCTGTGTTCCTTCTGCCTCATACACCACCATCTATAATAAATTCTGCGGTGGGACTCGGCAGGCAGTTCTGCCAATGATGCAAGGGGATAAATATGGTGCTAAACATAAACCCATTCACTCTTCCATTGTCTCTGAAGTTCTAATAGCAGTAGAAACTGGTCGTCACTCAAGCATAAGTGACTTAATCTGGGGCTATGCTGTCAGCATTTTATGCTTAACCTGTCATAGAAGTCCTTACTTTGGTGAATTCGAGTTCTGAAGCTTAACATTGAGAATGTTGTGACAATACATTCTGTAGGACAGAAAACTACATCTCTTTTAACTAAGTAATTTCACATGCATTAAATACTATCTTCCATTGTTCTCTTTTCTGTTGAGAAATTCATTTTCCCACCAGTCCTAAATTGTTATTAAATGTAGTACTTTTTCTAATATGAACTCATTACAGGATTTAGATAGCATTTGTTGTGTGATGTATTAGTGAAAGTAGAAATGGATTTTATAGAATGTTACATATCCTTTAGAATTACAATGGATAATTTTGAGTTATTGTGTACCAATGTCAAGTCTGCTTGCTTAAATTGGTACTCATGCAGTTTTTATTTGCCTTTTAGTGACCAAATTCTCAAACTATTGACTACATTGTTGTGAAGTTAACCTGGCCGTGCCTAAGGTTGCAAAGGAAGTACATAACACGTGCTTTGCCACCTTTATTGGACTATGATATGGACATCTCTACAGAGCACCATTTGTTTTCTGTGATCCATGAAATATAGTGTCACATTCACATGTAATATTTGGCTTTTTAAATAGTAAAAATTCAGAGTGCTTGTTCATTTTGTATCAATGCCTCACATATACACTAGGCATTTGTTGAACCGAGAGGAACAATTAATCCGATACTTTTCTATAACTCTCCAGGAACAATTGACTCTTAGATGAATTCTGTAGTCTAGAAGCAACTTTCTAGTATTCTGCCTAACAATTTTTACATTTAGTACAGAGTAAGGTACAAACATTCAGAGAAAAAACAACAAAAGAGACCATCTTAAATACTTTGAGGAGATTAGCATTTATATCATCAGACCATGTGTAGAAAGTTGAATTTTTTGGGACAAAGCATGTGTCAAAAAAAAAAAAAGTGCAGATTCAGGTCTACCAAAATGATTTGTAAATTTGTATTGAATATTATTTTTGGAATTGGGGGTTTCAACCAAAAAGGGGGAGATTAGAAAATATCAAAATGAAACAGTACAGCTTAAAATGACTTTTTTCAAATTGTACTTCAATTTTGTAACAATTTTTTTTTTAATTGAAAATGCAAAAACTAAAAAAACATTTTGTGGTGAGTTTTAAAGAGAGTGTTTGGATTAAAAAAAGCCATTTGGGGTCAAATACAAATTGGTTTGGCCACTGAACTGGAAAAATCATGAATCTGCATAGCTGTAGTCATGTTGTATTTTTAGCTGCCTAGCTAATGTATTAGAACATGATAACTGGACCGCATTGCTTTTATAAGAAAAAGAAAATCAACAAATATGGCAAAATACAATAAGATAGTATACCATGCAGCAATATTTTGAAATTACTTACCTCTTAGCAAATCAAGCACACATTTTTTAATAAAGCTTTTTGTACAGAGAGTATTACAATACAGAGGGATGTGCAGCAGCGACAGAGACACAGGCCTAAAGGTCAGACCCTTATCTATTAAAGCACTTTGGCATGTGAGTAGTCCATTAATGTCAATGGGAGTGGTCACATGATTAAAGTTAGGCATGTTCTTAAATTCTTTGCTGAATCAGAGACTAAATTTGCAATTGATTAGGAACAACGTTGTTAATGGTGTGTACCCAGTTATCATAGTCATTGATAGGGTGGCATATAAGATTTAACAACCACAAGACAGCTTTTATATCATAGCTGTACTGATAATATACTTAAAGTGATGCAGTCATTTTCTATGTAGAATAGAGATGTAGAAATGATTCCTAAACCTTGCCCATACTCTTAGATTTTAATAAATAAGAACTACTATTATTAAATAAAATCTGCCAGTTAGAGGAGCACGCAAATTTCCTAATGGACTACTTCTCTATTTATGGTATTTTAAATTTGATTGGAAACAATTACTAGATAGAGAGATGCCTATGACCATTCATTATAATAGGGCATGTGGATTTTGACTTGATTTTTTTGCTGTGCATCTAGAGCTGTTTAGAGTGATGGCACAGATTTGTCATAATAAAGATAACTGTTTCCTATAAAGGTTATCCTGGCACAAAATCATATTAAAACATATTAAATCTTTGAGAAACTTTCCAGTGAGAAGCAGCATCTTGCTACCTGAGGGAAATTTCTATCAGATGACAACCGCTCATGGACAATTTAATATGCTGTTTAGTTTAACAGCTTGTAAGTCTCTCTCCTATAAATAACATGCAGTTGTAAAAGCTGACTGCTAATGAGATGATTGACCCTAAAAGCCATACCAGCAGAATCCCCCATTGTTTGCTTAAGGATATAATTTTCATTTTGTCTAACTGAAAATTGACATTCAAGCATACTATGATGAGGAATTCGACCAAAAAAACAAAACAAAAAAAAACTAGGTGCATCGTTAGGACTCTCATCTGCTATGGAGTTTTCTTTGAGAAACATTTTCACTAAGAGACTAGCTTCGATTGAAATACTTCTAAAGTTACTCATAGTTAATCAGATGATCCAACAAACAGGGTTCTCCAAAGTCTGTAGGCAGAAGACAGGAAGATAATGCTTTGGAAAACATTTAGCAATTTAAGAAAAATCTCAGAAATGTTCACATATGGATTTATTTTTACTCAATTAGTCACCAGAACATTTTTAAAACTACATTGAAATTTAGACTTGGACAGAGGGGCTCCGAAGTTTGTATTGACATACATTTTGGAATTCACTTTTAGCTTCTGTACTTCAAAGTATTATTGTTACTGTTTTAAAATTTTAATCTTTATCGAATTGTATATGCATCTATTGGACCGGTAGAATTACACCAACTGAACCTGCTATGCATTCATTAAGAATTTCTTAGAGCTACTTGAACTCACTCCAGTGTTGTGCAAGGCAGCCTAACTGCTTGTCTACATGGCCCCACAGTACAGACTACAAGGGTAACATACAATGCAACACTTTAATGCAAGTTGCAACTGCCCTCTGTGTCAAGGTTCCTTCCCCACTCTGAACTGTAGGGTACAGATGTGAGGACCTGCATGAAAACCTCCTAAGCTTACTTTTACCAGCTTAGGTTAAAACTTCCCCGAGGTACAAACTATTTTACCTTTTGCCCTTGGACTTCCACTGCCACCACCAACTGTTAAACAGGGATATAATTTGGAAAGAGCCCGTTTGGAAACATCTTTCCCCCCAAATGTTACACCCCCTTTCCTGGGGGAGGTTTGATAAAAATCCTCACCAATTTCCATAGGTGACCACAGACCCAAACCCTGGGATCTTAAGAACAATGAAAAAGCAATCAGATTATTTAAAAGAATTTTAATAGAAAAAAAAAGTCACCTCTGTAAAATCAGGATGGTAAATACCTTACAGGGTAATCAGATTCAAAACAGAGAATCCCTCTAGGCAAAACTTTAAGTTACAAAAAGACACAAAACCAGGCATCTACATTCCATTCAGCACAGCTTCTTTTCTCAGCCATTTAAAGGAATCAGAATCTAACGCATATCTAACTAGCTTACTTACTAAGTTCTAAGACTCCATTCTTGTTCTGTCCTCGGCAAAAGCATCACACAGACAGAGAGAGGGAGAGAGGCTTTGTTTCTCCCTCCCCCCCCAAACCCCACAGCTTTTGAAAGTATCTTGTCTCCTCATTGGTCATTTTGGTCAGGTGCCAGTGAGGTTATCCTAGCTTCTTAACTCCTTACAGGTGAAAGGATTTTTCTTCTGGCCAGGAGGAATTTTAAAGGTGTTTACCCTTCCCTTTATATTTATGACACTCTGCTAGTGCAAACTAAAAGTTACATAGTTCTCTTAAACATAGTTTAGCGCAATTTAGACTCAACACATTGGTAGAGCTGTAAAAGTCAACCTAAAGGGACTCTAAGTTAGTACCACCTGACATATTTCAGTTTAGTCCCACAAGCATACATAAGGATGAAATAATATGGAATTTTGAGATTACAAGTAAGACTAGTTTATCAGAAATAGAGGTCTCCGTCATCACTCACAGAAATCAGTAGCAAAACTACCACTAATTTTGATGGGACCAGCATCAGACCCTAAATATTCAGAACAGGATTTTATCATGCTGCATAATGAGAGTAGATAGTGCTCAGATTTCTGATTTGGTTCCATTAACTAGTTTGGGAAAAATCTGAATCTATATCAGGTTCGTGATCTAAACTTCATTGCATAGACACATCACTAGTTCTCATTTAGTTTAGCAGGCATCTATTAGGCTTCTGTGACAATGTGCGCCTTGATATACAGAATCACCTGATTAATAACTATCATGCAGTAAATCCAGAAATTATAAATTCTAACCAGAGACGGAAAAGAGAACTAATCTTTCAGATGAGCTGGTCCAATACTACTCATGAATAATGTATACAACAAATGTTTGCCTGTCAGCTGTCAAGCTATATTTGTGAATAATTTTGCTGATTTGACCAACCATCAGGGAGACAGGAGTATGTCAGCAGGCTTGTAGTATCACAGATGGAAGGGATATAGATAACATATCTCAGTATCTTGACCTCCTCGATAAAGTGCTTGGAGATATACTGATAAAAGCACTATACTGAGGTAGGTATCACACACAGAGTTTATATCATGATATTAGTCATGCAGAATGCAAAACTGCCTATTTATCAAAAATAATTACTGGTTTCAAAAAAAGTAACACTTTTGTATATTCTAGAGCAATCTTCCAGCTTTAGGTTTTAAATGAATCACAACAAAATTACTTCAGATGGGCAGTCCCTGGTATGTAGTTCACAGCAAACATATACCAGCAGGGTGATTAAGATTAGCATTAATGCTCATAGATCATTCCACAGGAAAATTATAGGCTGTGGGTAGGTGGATGGTACCTCATTTTTAAAGTCATGCATATTCACCAACCTAACAGGAGCTGTGTTATTTGTATGGCTAAAATAGCTGGCCCATTTACATTTCTAAATGTTTGACAGCATGGCACAAGGAATTCAAAGTCTCCATAGCAATTCTGTAGGTTGAACATCTGTGCATCTGTTTTCATGAATCAAAAGTGATCTCCATGTTTTCATTCTCCTCATGATGGCATGGAGGCTTGCTGAGCTTGAATACAGCCCAGCTTTCATTTTGAGCTCTTCTACTTTCTAGCACACTTTTCAAGGGTTACATGCTCTTTTAGGGGCAGGAAGACAGAAGAAGCATCACACTATCTGGATAGGAAGAAAGAGGAAGAACTGCTTCAGTGGGTGGAAGAAGGGGTGGGGATTGCTCTGGTTTGGAGCTAAGCAGTAGAACTTTCTGATTTTATCAGAAACAAACCGAATCTCCAAACCTCTTATCATTTTGGCAGCCCTGACTCTCCATTTATTCACTGGTTAGAAAGGCAGAATATACAGTCTCCTCAAAGACCAGCATTACCATCAAACAATTAACCATCACCTCTGTGATGTGACTAGTCCTTCAGCCTCACAACTCTCGCCTACACTGGAAAAACTATATTGCATTAAATACAGCCTACGGTTCTGTGTAATCAGCAGCTGTCATGTTTATCCTAGCATCAGCTGACTGTGGTTATCTCTAGGATCCAGGACAGTCCCAGTCTACAATGAGAGTTAATGTTATTTATATTAGTTAACCTGATCTTTTGGGGTCAGTACCCACCTCTCACAAGTACCCACTCTGGGTGGGTGTGTCTGCATTCTTTCAGTACTGGTGACCCCTTTCAGTGGTTCTCAGATGTTGTTTTCAGTGTTTCAGCCCTCTGGCCTCACAAGTCTGCATGTGAATTAGACTAGACCCCTTCCAGGGTATACAGTCCACCAGGGCCTATCTCAGTACCTCTCCCTGCGCTTAGTCTTTAAGTCATCATGGCCCTGGTATGGGACCAAATCCCAGGTCTTCCTCCCTGTATCTTCCTACAGCCCTGCCTGGAATCAGTCCTTACTCAGTCCCAGCAGCCAGCCAGGACCTCCCCTTATCCCTGCCAGCAGATTGTCTTTGGGTCAGTCCTAGCAGCCAGCCAGCAGCCTCTCACTCACCCAGCTGCTGCCCACACTAAGCTATCTGTGGTCCTCCTATTCTTCCAGCCAGGCACACAGTCCTTTCTTCTTCAGTTCCAAGCAACAACTAACTGCTGTGCTGTTCTGCAGCTCCTTTTTATAGGGCCTTCCTGGGCCCTGATTGGCTGTGTCCCCTACAGCCACTCTGGCCTGCTCGTAGGACCTCTCCACTGCTCCTTACCTGGGATGAGTGTGGCAGGACACTGAGGTTTCCAAGAGGAGGCCTTTGAGCCTAGTCCACATTTACCAGTGTAGAGAAACCATCAAGGGCTAATGAGTCCAAACATCACCTATATACTGCTGCCATTACCTACAGGTGACTCCAAATGAAAGGAGAACATTTTCAAACAGATGTAAAAAATAGAGCTATGTGATAAACAACTCTTTTAAAACAGCATGCAATAAGAACTGAAAAGAAAAAAAGTGACAAAGCAAGAGAAAGACAATTCTGGTAGGAGTACTTCAGGGATTTGTCAGATGTCTGCATAAAAATACGGTGTGCAGAGATTATCTATCTATCATCACTTTAGCAACATCAGAAGTGTAATTTTCACTTATTCCTTCAATTTCTTTCTCTGCTGACCCCTCTCTGTTTGGTTGTTGATTTTCATTGGTGCTGTTCTGAAAGTAGTATCTTTTACTATCTCTACAGAGATGCCGTGGATGATGGTAAGGATATAACATTAAAAGCAATTTCTAGACCCTCTCAACAATTTGCTTCTTAGCCTGTTGGTGATATTCACAGCCTACACTAGTCATTTTTGTATTAAGGAAATTATGGTTCCCACAGAAAACTGATCTTTGAGCTTGGCTATTAAATTAGAGATGGGGAAAAAATTTCAGACTAATTGTTTATTCACCGAAAAATGAACTTTCAAGTCTACCATTAATTAGTGTCAAATTATCTGATTATTTCCAGCCAAAAATAAAACATGATAAAAATTTGGTTAGATTCATAAGGGGACTTTGGTACCATTTACAAAGAAGGAGAAAAAGGTGCTTTTATACCTTAGTGACTAGAGCTCTCACCTAAGATGGGGAAGACGCAGGTTCAAGTCTCCACTCTGCCTGATTTGGTGAAGGGATTTGAATTTGGGTTTCACCTCTTCTAGGTGAGTGCCCTAAGTACTGGGCTGTAGCAGCATATTCTGGGGTTGGGGCTCTCTCAAACTTTTCTGTTGAAGCTGTATTTGTATAAAATACCTAAATATTCACTGGAGCAGGGAGTAGAACCCTGGTCCTTCCTCTCCCCCAGGGAATATGCTTACCACCTTAGCGCATGGGTGGCCAAACTTACTGGCCTTCCGAGCCACATATGATAATCTTCAGAAGTTTGAGAGCCTGCTGGGAGCCAGGGCTTGGGGCTTCAGCCACATTCCTGCTGAAGCCCTGGCAAGTGCGCCATGCAGGGCTGAAGCCCCCAGCCCCCTCTCCCTGTTGGACAGAAGCCCCTTCCCCACTGCAAGGCAGAGGTCCTGAGCTCCCCTCCAAGTCTGGTAGGCAGAGAATAGGGGGATGTGGGGGACATGCGAGCTGCACTTTAACTGTAAAAGAGCCACAGAGCCACCCCGCCTTAGAGTGTCACACTCTCTCCCTCAATGAATATTTGAGTATTTAAGCAAAGTGAAGCAGCTTCAACTGAAGATACTGAGCAAGACATACCCTCTTGCCCAGTAGTTAGGGCACTCATCCGCTGTGTAGGAGACAGAAGTTCAAAGCCCAGCTAAATTAGGCAGAGTGGACTTGAGTCCCATGTAACGTGTGAGTGCTCTAGCCCCCAGGAAGGGAGCCAGCACGTATTTCCCCCTTTGGCTTTGTGAACATCATTTCCAAATTTCCTTTGCTTTTAATAAACAGCACTGATTAAAAATGCCCCAAAAGCAAAACAAAATGTTCAATTTCAGGTCAAACAACATGTTTTGTTAGATCCAAGATGATTTTCATTGTTTGGTTTTGGTTGTCCAAGAAAAATGGAAAAAAAATCAATTCAGTTAACAAGCCAAAAAAATTGATAATTTGCACAGCATTATATCTAACACTGAGGAGCAATCGGAGTATTTTTCTATAAAAGAGGTGATTCCTGACTTCCTCCGTCCTCCTTAAACTCATTGTTTGCATAGAGACCCGTTGGATTCACGGCTGTGTTTTTAACAGCCAAACAGGTTGCAAGAGAAATGTCGTTCCATCTACACAAAGCTAAAGCTAATTGAGGTGCTGGTTGTCAAAGCAACACTCCATTTTACCACTTGGATGCACCCAGAGTTCACGTACAATTACTTTATTGACACTGCAGGTAAAACTGTTCCTCATGTAATTTTTGGTTAAAAAAAGATAAACAGAGATGAGTCAAAGTGGTGTGAAACTCCTTATTAGTTCTGAGCATAAAAGTCTTGAAATGCATATAATGGAATGAGACCTCTTATTCCCTATAGTTTTTCATTGTTCACATTTTAACTGTTGTCAAAAGTGTAAAAGTGAAGCCTCATGTGTGCGTGATTTTGTGTGTGCATTTGAAAATGAAAAGTAGCTTTCACAGGTAAAAAATTAGATACTGCTTGAGTAAGGGCAACATTTCACTCCCTTCCCTTCTCTGCTTCCCAAGAAAAAACTGTATTTCCTAACAGAGATGACAAAATTACAACTTGAACCAAATTTGTGACCTTTGGCTTATGATTTTTAAATGAAAAGCTCTAGGTTTCTGTTCCCCCATAATTTACTCTGTATAAAATCTCCATTATTGTATTTTACTAAAATAAATTTTATGCTTTTTTCTATACATATATAATTTTTTTTTCAAAATATAATACATATCCCTAGTATATCCAGTATTCTATGTACTTATGCATCTGCCATTTAGATCTCTTTTTCATTCATGTAGCTTTACAGCCACTTCATAAAGTGACTATCTAAAACAATAAGCATAGAGGACTGAATTTATGCTATCTGATATTTCCAGGAAATCATGTGCTTCTTTTCAGTGGCAGAAACAGGTAATCCAACAAAATGCATGCAAGAATGTTTGTAGGCCTCCATTACTTTTCAATAAATAACACTTATTACAGTTTACAATCATGAAAGGACAATAATTACCTATTATTTAATGTAATCCAGGGCCCCTAAATAATTTAGAATCAAGAAAGGAATGAAGGATAGGGAGAAGACAGAATACACTGGGTGATCCAGCTGAAGGAAAGAACAGTGGATGGGTAATATATTTTATTTGCTTCACAGTCCATGCATGTGAGATGGATTTTACACTTAGGCCTCCAAATCAGCTGAAAGATTAACACAATGGCTTAAGGTTGAGATTTCCATATGTACCATGCATCTGAAGAGACTCCTACTCATTGTTCAGGCCAACAACTTCCTGAAGTACCTTTTGCTTCTTCAATGTCATGCAGCAACTCTTGTTGTTGACAGCAGTATGAAAACAACTGAAACAGACCTGAAGCAGTTAGGGAATCACAACTTTTTAGTGAATTATGTGAATATCCTAGCTGAGCTAATAACTTTGGGAAACCTATCCTGCTGTGGCTAAATAGATTATGCCACATGGCGGGAGGGAGGTTATGAACATGTCTATCACTTTCAGTTTAGAGATAAACTTTTAAAACCATCTCCAAAAATGAATCCTTGGAAATCTAGCTGAATAGAATAAAAGCATTTAAGACTTAAGCATTTTTTATCCAGGAGGGAATAAGTGTCCTAGGTTTGAAGAGTTGTACTTTATTCATAGCCTAGCAACACAGGGTAATATTCTGTTTTAAAGAATTGTACAAGGGAGTTTATTGGACTCATCTCAACCCCTGGTGAACAAATTACTAACTAATTACTAAACTGCCATGGAAACATCAGCACAGTTCCAGTTGATTGATAGCCTTTGTTATCTTCTAAAACACAGAGAGCAAAGAGGAGGAAGTATTTAAGTAAATGAACAATGCTTAAATGTAGGGAAAAATGTTGCCATATTCCTAAAAAAAATTGCTGTTTTAAAAGAGTAGTGTGCTTATCAAAACAGCATACATTATCTCTTCCCTTTATCCGTAATCACATAATAATAAAATCCCACAACATTCTTTTGCAGAGAGTCTCCCCAAGCCCACCAAATTTGCTGAACCTTCAGAGCCAGAATACAAAGGATCTTCAGATATCTGGAGCTAAAGAAACACTTGGCAACATGAAAAATACACACAATCAGAGCAAAAGGGTTAACAGAGATCATGGGCCAAACTCTGCTCCCAGTTACACCAAGATACAACCACAGGGGTCTAATCCAAACCCCACTGAAGTCAGTGGAAGTCTTTCCACACTGTATCATCACTGGAGTTACCATGGTATCAATAAGAGCACAATTTGGCCTTGTAGCTTAGAGGATAATTTTATTACCCAAAGGCTCCTTGATCATGCCTTTTACAACATCTCTTGTCTGTCTAGAGAGAGGTTGTTGCAGCCACTCAGTTTACTTAGCTGACAGCCTGACAACCTCATTATGTTATAATGAAAAGAAAAGTAACTAGGTTGTCAAGTTTCAGAGTAGCAGCAGTTTTAGTCTGTATTCGCAAAAAAGAAAAGGAGTACTTGTGGCACCTTAGAGACTAACAAATTTATTTGAGCATAAGCTTTCGTGAGCTACAGCTCACTTCATCCGATGAAGTGAGCTGTAGCTCACGAAAGCTTATGCTCAAATAAATTTGTTAGGTCGTCAAGCACACACTGTTACATGCATTTAAGTAAGAGTTCTTCAAAATCCATAAATTTTACTCCAGTTTTACATGGAATGAGTTTCCATTTCCTTTAGCAACACCCATGCCAGCATTTCTTTATTTGCAGTTTGGATCAATGGCTATTTTCATCTAAGAAGCTTGCAAAAATTTAATGAGAAATCTATTCTCGCTCAAAAACAGGCAGCTTTGATTGAAAAATTTGCACACCCAGGGCCTCCACACAGCTGATCAGCCCCTCTGTATCACTTTTTAAGTTCCTTCCCCCCCTCCATTCCCAGCAGTACAGCTCATACAGGAACAAAGAGACCGATTTGCCCATAATAAATATATTTACTCCTCAAATTATGGGCAGTGCATTCTGGATTCATGGCATAAGCCAATCACTCATTATTTCTATATCTCTTTAGGTAGGGAGAGAGAGAGAAAGAGAGAGGTGAATACATTATTGAAATGTACAATTCCAGAGCATGGAAACAATAGTTCTTGCCACATAATCTCCATTGAGATTACTTTAGAGTAACTAGAAACCAAATGCAAACTTTAACATTAGAAATAAATAGTTTTGTACAGAGCAAACTTTCACCCCTACCCCTTGCTTCTTCCCAGACTTTGTGTTTCCTTTGGCAAGTCATTAAGCCTTTTCCTGCCTCAATTCCTCATCTGTACCATGGTGTAATATTACTTCCCTACTTTACTGGCGTGTTTTGAGGATAAATACATTAAACACTGAGGCATTCAGATACTTGGTAATGGGGATCATATAAGACAGAGAGAGACAGAAATAATTAGTAGTACATAGAGATAGCTATCCCTCATTTTTCTGGAAAGACACATCCGATGGCATCAAACTCTAAAGATACATTTCTTAAAAGATTTTGAAATCCCAGAGTCTCCTGAGTCCAACTCTTAATTTGCCCTCTCCCACCCCCATTGAAGTGAATAGCCACTCTAATATTTCAAACACCAAATTTAAAAAAGAACCTTTGTGACATGTTTGATTTAAATTACTTTTTTGTGTGTCTTGTACCAATCCAGCTAGCTACACACTGTGGCCTCCTTTCATATTCTGACAGCCAGTACCTTTCCACTAACCTCAGACAATGTGAGGGCAAACCATTCACATTTTTCTTAATTGATGAGACAGACTCCAGACATTAATTGACTTGAATGTTCCATTTTAATTTATCTTTGGAGACTTTATAATTCAAAATGTAATTGTCTTTGGTCAAGTTGATAAAGATACACATACAAATGGCACCAGTTCCTAACACAGACACAATTTTGGCAGATGAAATTCTTGTTTAAAGGAATTAGGCTTATTTTTAGCCGTTATATCCATCCAAAAGCCAGGCTAGTTTTAGAAGGAGCTGGAGACAGCTCAGATGTACTACACTAAACAAGTCTATTATTACAAGAAGTAATTGACTAAGTGATTCGTATACTACCGAGGTGCATCTACTTTGAGTGTTTGCCATTATGGGCCCCACATATCACTCTTCTAAATGAAAAAAAATAGATTACTTGAAGGAGCAGCAATAAAGAGGAAAATATGTTTCTTAATAGAACCAGGTACTAACCCACACTAAGTAGAACAATTGGTGTATGGCATATTCCACAGAAACATCATCAGTGACACACAACCATTGATAGATAAAAGCAAGAAATCTTCCATGAACAGCACATAAAATAAGGAACAAGAATAGAATAATGGCTAATGAGGAACTGACCACTTCTTCTAAAGCACCTACTTGGGAGCAAACCCTCTTTACTGTTCCTTGTATTTTGACAATTCCTATCCCATAACTCAAGTTATTTATAGTGTTATATAATTTATTGATGCTTATTGTATATTTTGACAAGATAAACAAGATATTGAAGAGGCCTTCTTTTAAGTTCTTGAGACAGCTTTTCTTCAATAAAATATGATGCTAGGATATAGCTACCTCACTGTTAGAGTCTAAAGGCAAACTAAACTGGCTACCAGGTAAACTGTAAGTTCCAGTGTATTCTAGAGGTCTCAAAAGGCCAACATATAGGATAATAGATAACATACTAGATAATTCATCTGGTCATTTCCACCTGTGTCTTTTATAGGCCAAATTCTGATACTATTAAATATGAAAAAGGTATGTTACTTAAATCCTACCCAAAGTGAGTAAAGGAATCAGAATCTGACCCTCTGATACATCATTTATAAGACAGGAAATTATTTTCAGAGAAAGCTGAAGTCATCTGGGTCTTCTTCCAGGCTTTTCTTTTTGGAATATATAGATAATAACAGCCATGTTGTCTGGGTACACATGGCTTATCCAGAGATACCCAACCTACTTGATCTCCGTCTATTTGAAGAAATACTGACAACTAAATTATACTTTAGCAATCATTCACTTTAGAAACAATATACATATTCTTGATAAAAATAAACTCTTCCTTTTTTGGCAAAAGTATCTCTAAGCTTCTATCACAGAAGTATATTAAAATTGTCTGATGCGCCAGAGCATCAGGTGGAGTAAATCAGTGCATCCCCAACAGTCAGTGGGTATGGTTATTTATGCCATCTGATGACCTGATTCATGTGCAATTTTCCAGGTCTATCATTATTTAGTCAAATAGTTGAATATCCTGTCCTAATTATTTCCTAACCCTTGTCAGAATGTAAGATCAGCCATTTCTTTAGGTAATTTAATTTGAAGGGTACACATATTGTTTTAATGTATGTCTACACAGCACTCAGATGTAATCCTAGCACATATAGACATACCCAAGCGAGTTATGATGTAGCTAAATCAAAGCTAGCTTGAGAAATAATAGCAGTGAAGCCATGGCAGCATGCATGGTGGCCACTCAAGTATGTATCCAGGGTTGTGGGCTGAGGGACACCTCCTGATTGGAGTGTAGATATATCTTCAGTAGGAGGTATTTGAGAAATTATGGTATTTATTTGTGGAATCCAAACAGCCTAAACTAAGCTGTTTGTACGTATGCTGGTTATGTCAAAAAGATACATGTGTTCTATGATTGTTGTATAGTTCATGATTTCTGTATTCAGGCCTGAGATTTTGCTATTCATCCTGAGCCTTGACACTCCATGAACTTCATTTGCAAAAATTCTGTGAAGATGGAAGGGTGCAGGGAATGGATGGCAACAGTCATGTTGCTCTTATGAGGGCCATTGTTTATTAGGTGGTTTTGAAGTGTGTACACTTGTTCACTATCTGTCTTCAGCTCATTCTACATCACCCACTCTAACAAGTCTGATTCATTGTCAGTCTGGTTTGGATTTAAATTTGTTGCTTAAAGATGAAATTTCCTGAGCCATCCACTCCCCTTCAGTGGCTACATTAACTCAAAGTTAATGTACACTCACCACATGTGATTAGCCCTCCTTCGACCACAGCTTTCACACTTGGTGCAGAGCTCTAACAGCCATCCTTCAGCCTCCTCAGGCTAAACAGTTAAATGCTCCTTTACTCTTCTGAGAAGAGCTCAGGATGCTCTTCCCCCTTCAGCCATATAAACTCCACAGCACCACCATGCACTGTAGTGGGGCCTGTGCCCTCTACAGGCCCTGGAACATTACATCACGAAGGGGCTGTCTGCATTCCACCTCAAGCCCCCCAGCTTTGTTTTTAAGGACTGCTCTCCACAGTGCCTGTTTATCCCAAAGCCTGTGGCCGCCAAAGGGTGGAAAGGACATGGAAGATTAAGAAGAGTATGCCTTTAACAGCATATCATTGAAGGGGGTGTGGGGGAGAATCATTGTTTCATTGTCCAGCTTTCAGATGTATGGAGAATAATTATTTAAGGTCTTTTTTTAGTCTCTTCCCAGATTATTTCAGCTCAGCCCTCCTAGGCTATTTCTCAGAAGTTCTGGCACACACACCTCCTCCAAGCGGCTTGTTTAGCACCACTGCTACTCCTCCTTTCCCTGCTCCCTTAGCAGGGAGTCCCACACCAGATTTTACTTCAATCAAAGCCTTGCCTCAACACTTCCTACTCCCTCCAAGTCTCACTCTTTTAAATGAAGCCACTTTGTTTGTTCCCTGATATTCCTTCCCAGAATTCCTTGCAACACCCTACACTCCCCAGAAATCCTTTTTAATATGCTGCACTGGACCAACCATGTTAACCTGTATTAAAAGGTCAGTTCTTGAACAGGGATGTGCTAGCTAGAGCTGTGCAATTTTTTGTTTGGATGAATAATGTATTCATTTTAAAAAATGCAGTTTGGGGCAAAGTTAAAGATTTTGCAAATTTTACATGATTTGTTTCAGCTGGGAAAAACCTTTCTTCCAGGCCAGCAAACTCCTCTGGGTGTGTGTGTGTGTGTTCACATGCACACATCCCTTTTACCCAATAGTTAGGGCACTTGCCCCTATGATGTGGGAAAAACAGATTTGAATCCTTATTGTGGAACAGCCACTTGAACTCAGATCTATCCCTTTGAGATGATCAGTCTAACCACTAAGCTATCACAGTGCGGGAGAAAGTTGCTCTCAGTCTCTCCTGTTGAAGCTGTTCCAGCATGTATACACACTTATATAATCATCAGAGTAGGGACTTAGTTTCACCCTACCCCTTGCCAGGTGAATGTCTTAACCCTAGGCTAGGTGAATGTCTGCTCTGAAGTTGTCCTATTGATGATCTTCCATTTTGTATAAATACTTAAATATTCAGTAGGCCAAAGTGAGTGAAAATAGCTTAATAGCCCAGTGATTAAGGCACTTATTAGGGAGATAGGAGATATGGTCAAATCCCTCTAAATCAAGCAGAAACTATTTGTCTTTTAAATCTATGTTTCCTACTTCACAGCAAAGTGCCTTAATCAGCAGCCTATGAAGTAATGCTCACTCTTTTGCTTTGGCCTACTGAATAATCAAGTATTTATACAAAGTGAAACAGCTTCTACAGGTGAGATTTAGAGCAAGGAACAATCCACCTCAGAATAGCCTCTTGTCTGGTGGTTAAGCTTCTCAGCCAGGAAAATGGGAAGATAAATTTGAGTCCTTGCTCCCCAGTAAGGATTCAAACCTGGATCTCCCACATCCCATGGAAGAGCCCTAATTGCTGGGCTAAAGGTTATAAGACATGATACATGCCCTGTAATGGGCTGAAAAAGACTTTCTGACACATTCCAAACATTTTTGGAACAGAACCAAATATTTTTTCTGATTTTTATGTTTGCTTCTCAAACCTGAAAAATCAATTATTCATCCAGCTCAAGTTCTGGCCTATTCATAAAAAGGGATAGAAATCCTTGTCACAATTACCGATTTATATATTGTTTTCCATGTATATTCTACAATATTCACTTAAAGTTCAAAATAATTATGGGGATTCCTTTATATTTGCTCAGAGTATGAAAGATTCATGTTAAAGTTTATCTCCTCCAACTGGGGTACTGGTATGCCATGCTCACTTCTAGTTTCCCTCTATCAAACCATAACATAAAGAATTTGTCTGTGTTGGGTTTACAAAAACAAATAAAACAAAACAAAAAAAACCAACCACCAAAAAGCCCAACAACACACCACTTAGATTAAAATCCTGTAGTCCATAGTCAGTTCTGCTTGGACAAAACACCCGTGCACCTCATTGTGAATGTTTTCTTGATGAAAGATTGACAAATACACTCTAGCTTGCAAATACTTTCCTCTTTTAAAAACATACTTTTGTGTGTTTGCACATGGAATTTTAGACTCTAATGAAAACCCTACATGAACAGAGACCCCAAGAGTATTCAACAATAGAAGAGTAACTGCTTGAAAGTAAAAGAATGCTTCCTACCAATATCAGTACTTCAGCTTTTGGTATGTCTTCTCTTGGGATGAAGGAGAGGATTTTCCCTGTGAACTCTCTATCAAAATCGGAACATTTGGTAAGCATTCCTTGAAGCTATCTCTTGCTCCTCTCCATTATGCAAAACTAACCAGAAGACATTGGCTCCAGTGAGCTGGGAGTAGGGTAACCAGGATCCAATGCTTAAGTGTCAATGGAACCAATAGCTACACAATGAAAACCGAACAGAACCATTTCCAAGGTTAAAAAAAAACAACAACCACAAAGTATCATCTTTTCCTTGTTATTTTAAAATTATGTGTCTTCACACTTTTGCTTTCTGCTCTTAATTAGAAGGGGATAGTCACAAATACTCATTCAGTATCAGTATGCTGTTTGGGCATTTAGATAATGTAGGAAGAAATAAATCCTCACTATTAACAGATTTAGTTTCATATCAGTGTTAAGAAGATGCTCAAAAAAGTTAATTAATTCTTTGCTGTGCTCTTAACTGACAAAATATATATAGAAAAAAGGCAACTGCAGAAAAGACTGAAAAGCAGTTATTAAGACAATCACAGGTTCTTAAGATATTACTTTCCGTTCATATCTATTATTAGCAGGATGAGAGAAAGGGACTAATTCCTAATAGAGCTGAATCAAACAGCTCTCAAATGGGCTCTTATGTGGATGAGGGATGATAAACATAATAAATGGTTAAACAAGCAAAATGCATTCATGAGGATAGGATAGAGAGAAGCCACTAATGTCATCTGCCCCTCTGGTCAGATACCAACCTGTTATTATAGGATTCAGGCTGGGTTTAAAAAGTCCTCTTGATTTAGCTATGTGAGATGTAAGAACTATAAAGGATCTGCATTTATACTGTAGAATACTGTAACATCAATTATTTTGAAGGGAAGGATTTCTGTTATGCAATTATGATGATGACTGGTCTTTGGCATGAAATATGAAGCTTGGAAAATATTAGTTTTAAATAATACAAAGTGTAGAGAGTTTTTCTGCAAAGATTAATTACTTCTCTTCTGTATATTTTGATGACATTATATCTAACAATGATTTACCTTCTTTTGGCCTAACATGCTATATTTTCCATGAGGCAAACATAGTTGTGGCTGCAAAGGTTGAAAGGTTGAAAGCAATGTTGGTTGGAGCTTGGAAAAGTTTACATGATGTGTAATTGCAAAAAAAAAAAGGATTGTTTAGGCTTCCAAGGAAGAGTTAGAGGTGGTTGGTTGAGATCTGTAAGATTATGAAGGGTATACTCAAACCTGCTGAGTTTCTCCTTTCAACTGTCCTGTTATGTGGTGACACAGGATTAGCTGGTAGAGTTAATAGCTGGGGAATTAAAATAAGTTAATATATGGAAATATCACCTTCTACAGCATGTGTAATTAGGTATTACAGGAGGTCATAGGGTCAAAGGTCCTGATTCTCCTCTCACTGGCTGGAAGACTGGTCTATAAAGGAAGGATAGTCTCATGGTTAAGTCACTGGACCAGGAGATTTGAGTTCAGGTCTTGGCTCTGCCACAGATGGTGTGAAATTGGACTATAAGTCAGTATAGATTTTGGCTCCAGGCATAAGTAGTCCTTTTCTCATCCATTTTTTAGGTCATGGAATGTCCCTGGGATAAATCATTAGCAAAGGAAAAATGGAAGTAAAGCCCCAAGATAAGCATTTTGGCTCCATAGTTTAAAGATCTGGTTTTCAAAGACAAGCTACCCATTGGAATGAGCAAAACTGCATTCACATTTGCACAATCAAGCTGCATGCCAAATGCATGTGTAAAACAGATACAAATTCCCAAATGGGCATTCATTTATATGAAAAGCACTTCATTCCCTTATGCAGTCACAGTAATTGTGCAAGCATTCAAGTACACCTAGCTGTTTGAAAAAACAGCCCAGAATGTGTATTTATGTGGAATTTATGACTTCTGGAATGACGAATCTTTGTAAAGGGGATTTGACACTCCCTGTATTGCCACTGCAGCAGCATGTGCAGATCTGTTGGTTTTTCATACAAACATCTGAAAATATCTGTAACCTATGAACTGTGATGGCATGAACTGTAAGGCCAGGTGTGCTTTAATGCCATCCACTTCTTGGGTCAGTGTGTGATCAATAGAAGTTCCATTTATGAAACAAGAACAGAATATCCAACAGAGACTTATGCATTGTAAATAAGATATACTATAAACCTCAGGGAGGAGAATTTTGCCGTTGTTAAAAAAAACCACTAGAAGTTATTATTGTGATACTCCAGAACTCACTAAGACTGAAGATATTGGGCTGCATCTTGGACATATTAATGTGGACGTATTCTGATTCTTAACTTACAGAACAACTGGTATATGTGTTATTATGAGACCCTGATCTGGGCAACTTGATCTCCAGGGAGGTGTGAAGGGTGTGGGGAGACATGACACACCACGCTAGCGCATCCTGCTGGTCATCTTGCAGATCAGCTCCATAGGTTGGTACGCTGACTCCTCGTGGTGTCTCACCCGCCATCACTTATGCTCCGAGGACCGTGGAATCCTTTTCAGGACACAGCCCTCCCACTGTGTCACATTCTGTGTTCTTCCCTTCCGGGGGGACAGTACCATAGTCTGAGTGTCTAGCCACTTCCTCAGTGATGAGTGTGGGGGGAGGGGAGGAGACCCAGGCCCACCCATATGCCAGGTCCCAGCCCAGGGACCCTGTAGATAGAAGCCATGTACTGCATCCCCTCCAACCTCTCAGTCTACTTCCCTAGGCTGCTTCCCCACAGCCCCAACACCTTTTTCACCCTTATCTCAGGGCCTCAGCATGCCAGTTTTAGCAGTCAGCCAGGAGCTCACTCTCACAATCCTGCCCAGCACTGCTCTGTCCAAGGTGCTAGCATTCTTCCTCCTTTAAGGCAGCCGGCTTTCTATCCTCAAGCTCCAGGGAGCAACTGAATCTGCTCTGCTCTGCAGCTCTTCTTTTATGAGCCTGTCCAGTCCTGACTGGCTGCTCCTCACAGCCCCTCTCCTTACAGGCCAGTTTGGATTGGACGCCCCATCACAGGAGGTAACGAGCAGACTTCACACTTTTTGGATCAGAGAGGAATATCTAGTCGAGGAGCATTTTGTTTGTGTGTATTTAGAAGGCTTCATTTTCTCCATATGTTTTTCAGGTGCCCTCCAGCCACACATTAAACTGAGATGTCATTGTCACACTGAGCATACTAGTGTGGGACAAGGTCCACAGGAGTGTAAGGGAGAGGGAACATGGCTTTGTAAGTTATATTTCTCCCAAACACGATAACTAAAGCTGCAGCCTTCTCTTCATTTTGTTCATTTTTATTGGATTAATTCTGGCAAAAAGTGAGCATGTGGCTGAGAAAGAAGTAGGTGTGTTCAATGCTAATGAGTACATTTGCCAGCCGCTGCCAGAAGCTGACTGCCTCAGCTTGCCTTTATTAACCATTTTGGAAAATGTCTCAGTTGCAGATGCACAATAGCAGTTGTCAGTGCTTTTATAATTTCTCATTTAGAACACTATGACATTATTTGGAGTAGGACTAGTTCTGCAGCACTCAAGCCTATATCAGTATTGTATAATAGATCAGCTAGACTCATTTTGCAGTGTGATTACAAAACCCATCACTGTGAATTATACAGCAAGCTAAATTGGTTTCCAACTTCTGCAAAGCCAGAATATTATCTTGCACAAATAGTGTACAAATGTAGAAATAATATGAGCCTGACTTATCTGAATGATAGACTACAGAAAGCTTCTGCTGTTCGCTCCATCAGTGCTGTGTCTGCTGCTAATGACACCTACCACATTCTGAAAGTAAATTCTAATAATGCCAAATATTCTTGCTTATTTTCTCCATACAAAGGCTCAGTTTACTACACCATTCCGTCGATTGCTGAAACATTCTCCCAAAATGAAAATTAATTTTTCAAGTAACTTATCTACATTTCTCTGGGTCAGAAATACTTGTGAACATATTTGATTCTAATGTACATACATCCTGTTAATTGAACCTTACTAAGAATGTTTTTGATGTATTTTCTGTATCATTTTACATATAAAACTCTATCAATTTTGATACACTGTAGTTTTGTATCATTTTTACATATATTATTTAACAATAAATAACCCAGATTGTTCACTGCAGTTTCCCCTCCTTTTCTTTGTGCAGTTTTCCATTAATGTGTTTTATTTTTCATACTGTATTTGATCCATATATATTTATGCTATAGTTCTGGTCCGTATCTGGAAGAGCAAGCTGACTGCGTGAGGATTTTTTAAATGAAACTGCATATATAAGCTAGTGTAGAAGAAGCAGAGGGCTAGATGAACTGAGATATGCTGCCCCACCTGGCTGTCTCCTGGTGCTGAGCAGCAACAAGATGTGGCAATGTCAACACCACCTTGGGAGAGGACCACAGGGGAACAATATGTGAGCAGGGAAAAGGGAACCAGGGTAGACTGAGACCTGTGTTAGCTGTTTATACTTTTTTGATGTAAGAAACAGTTTCTGGGTTGCAGAAACAGGGTTGGGAAGGAGGGAGGCCCAGTGTGGATCAGGAGAGCAAGCTGTAGGAGATGGATGTCTGGGGAAATAGAGGACAATGAATGGGTGACAAGGCTAAAAGGAACTAGAAGAGCCAGGAACAAAGAAACAGCTGGGAAAAAAACAATGAAGATAAAAATAGGGGCCAGATGAAAGAGAAGAAACTCACCTCATTTGCTCACATGGATGTAAAGAATTTCTCTGTGTAGAAACTTGCAGCTAATGAATGGCATGCAGGGGCAGAAGTGACAGGTGGAAATGAGGGTGTGTGGTGGGCCACAGCAGCATGTGGTGTGAAAAGTGGCTGGATGAGGCAACAGCAAGAAGTTTGGAGCCCTTGATAATCAGGGGAAACAGCTGTGAGTGGGAGCACTCAGGGAGTTAGAACGTGGACTAGGTGGGAGGATGGTGAGAGGCAGATAGATCAGTTGCTGGAAAGGAAATAGGTTACTTGGGGCACAGACATCAAAAAGAGCATGTTCTAGTTTTTGCACTGGGCCCAGAGTCTGCACTTTGGCCAGCCGTACATTATGTTTATACATTATGCCCTGCATTCTAGACCAATGGTCTTCAATCTGTTCCAGGCTGAGTCTCCCTTTTCCAAACAAGGACCCTTCCACTGGAATCCCCCCCATATTGTAATGGGGGAATGGCAGGGTGGTCATGACCCCCTGACACATGTTGGTGAACAGCTAAGTTGGTGAACCCCTGAGTTAGCTCTTTCTTTTCTTAATGAAACTGTGTTTCCTAAACATTATATGCAGCAAATGGCAATGAAGGATGGGTGACCTGGCTTCATAACATTAGAGCCAGTTTAATCTTCAGTTAAAAATTTTAAGCAAATTTATCCTAACATTAAAAAAAATCATATGTACACAACCTTAACTACCTTTGAGATGTGGTTAAGGCCACACCTTCTCTTTGGCATTTCCATTCACCTTGCTGTGAATTCCTTTTTCCAGGGCCCAACTCTCCCCATGCACTGGAAAGCCTGGGCACAGAACCAGGCTATGAATTCCATTGTGTGGCAGGATGCCAAAAGTCACGCTCTGCGATGCCTAAATTCCCCATGTGAATCTATACTATCTCGTCTCCTCTGTGCTTTCACCCATGGGATGATTTACTTTTGTATCCCAAATGAATGAGGTAGCATGGTGGGTCAGGGAGGAAAAGGCAAAATCTAAGGTAGCTGGGCTCTATGCCATTTAGGGCTTTTAAGGGATTTGGGGAATTTACCTTAGGAATTTGTAAATGTTATTAATTCTAATGTAACCCATTTTACTTGTCATTTAAGTTGATCCAACAGCCAAATCAGCCTAATAAAAAGGGACAATAATTATTTTATGTGATTAAAAAGAATATTTAGATAAAAATGTCTAAATCCAGCTGTAAAATGAGGGTTGGTATGATTCTAATCCCAAGGATTATAAACCATCAACGTGGCACACAAATCATGCAGCACAATTCCTATCCAAAACAATTGAACACTGAACTAATTTCATCCACACACAACGAGCAAGTACTGAAAACTAGAGGTCAACATTTCACTTCCTAAAGTGTGAAAGGACCCACAATGCCATAACTCATCCATTCAAAGTATCCTGAGTTTACTTGTTTACTGACTGAACCTTTTTGCCATTAATATTGTCAGATTTAAGAAGAAAACGTTGCACGTTACCATTGGTAGATACAACGGTTCCATTGCTTTTTTGCCCCCTTCTTTTCATTGTTGATATTTATGTTTAGAAGCTATATGAAAGCACAATTTAAAGCAATACCTACTAGTAGTGGTAACCTTATCTTTTTGATTGACAAAGATGAAATTTCTGTCATGCTTTATGTCTTCTATAGTGCTAGTGATTGGATTTTTTGGAAATCTTATTACTAGGCTCACAGTCATGGTCTCAGATGGAACTTTCAATCAAAAAGGCAATCAGAAGGTGATACATTTGTGAGTTTCCCTACAAAGGAGCCCTGCAAAGAGCCACAGTGAATAACATAACACCTACTCAGGAGCTACTTGCCTTATATCTGTGTGTGGATATAAACAATAATCTCATCCATATCTTACATCACCTTCTTTTGATCCAAGGAGTGTGGTCTAGATTAGAACTTGGTCTAACATCAGATGGAAATCAGACCTTAACACCTGTGCTACCGTAAGATGGCACATTACACTACGCAGCATCCTTTCACTTTGGCCAAATGATTAATAGAGCCTTCACAAGAACACATTTGACTGTTATTGAAATCTATGACAAAATGTGTTGAGTTTCATTTGAAACCCTACTGAATGCAGCTTTTCTATCTTTAGATGACTCCACTGTTTAGTGTACATTGCTGAGAGTGTTGTGTAAAGCTATTCAGATGGAACTTGTGAATACAGCCTAATTTAAATAAATTGGAGACTTCATTAAACATTAAAACCTTTACAATGCATTTAGAAGTGGTGTTAGCATATTAGTTATCTGCAAACTACAGTCATTGAAGGCAGCTGCGGCATAGCTGAAGCAAATGTCAATGCTTCCATTTTGAAATGCATGCAGAGTTGCGGCTGATGCATCAAGCTATTTTTGTTTGTAGAAGAAACATAACTGAGAATCCTAGAGACAATAATTTATTTTTATTAGCAACATTCAAAAAAGGTTGGAAGGTTAATTTTCAGCATGGCACACAGAAAATTAGACATATGCATAAATCCTCTTGTGGTATGAGGTTGCTGCATGTTTAATTCTCCGTGCACTGTCCCCAAATTGCCCCCAACATCTTTTTCTTTTGTTATTCTGATTTTATCCCCTATTTTAAACAGGGTATTGATGTGATTGCCAATAGTGAACGATTTAATTGACTAATAAATGACTGAAGAAATTGTAGCAGTCAGAGGTTTATAGAGAACTTTTTAGCTATTCACAGCTGATGATTCCTGTCTATAGGGTACAGGTTAAACTGAAAAGAAACAGTGATCACAAGAAAGGTATTTATAAAAATATATTTCACAAAGTAGGAAACAATACAGGAGTTTCTCTGAATACAATACATGAAGTAAATAAACAAATGATAATATAGCATCAAAAGAAAGTAGAAAATTAAAATGATTTGCATGTAATACTCAGTTTTATTATACAATTGCTACTTCTAAATGGCAAGTTTGCATTACAAATTTAATATGCTTGCAGCTCCTAGTGCTGTTTTCTGTGTGTGTGCAAGAGCCCTGGTGCACCACCATGAATATTATATAAAAGAAATGCTAGTAAGAGAAGCAGTAAAATTATGTACATACTGGTTCCTGCTCTAATACAGTGGAGAACTATAAGCATTGTTTTACTGTACTGTGTAATGTGTGGATTTCTAAAAGTCTACAGTTTAAATATTCACATGAACCAGTTTACTTCCAGCTGTTTGTGCTTGTATTAAAAATGTCAGTTACTAGATTTATGAAGAAAATATAAAAGTGTCAAAAGTTTTATCTGGGAAAGTTTTATTCCTGCCAGCATTCACTTAAAACTCAGCTACTGCAAATGGATAGGTTACTGCTTTAACCTGCAACAAATTGTCATTTTCTTTTCAAAATGTACATGTATTAAACATTCATTTTATATATAGAAAAAACTCTAAAGGTTTATTAATTAATATAATTTAGTTTTCTTTATAATCTTACTCTATAGATTATTATCCTTAATAAATAAAAGCAGTAATGGACATCAATAAAATATTTATTTCAAGGATTAAACAAATAAATTCAATCTTTACCAATAAAATAATTAATTGTTTCATATATGTAAGTTCATCTCCTTTCACAGTTTTTTTTTTTCTTTCCCCTTTCAGAAGATGGAGTAGAGGATAAGAGTGTTTCTTCTTCTAGAAAACAATCGTCTTTTAAAGTAGGGTTTTGAACCCCCACTCTTGAACCTCTGCATATTGGTAAGGTTTATACGCCCATCACTGGAATGGATTAAGAACATGTGAATATTTTAAGGCTTGACACAATATTTAAAGATGACATTCAGTCCGTGGTTATGTGGCCAACAATTACTGTATGTACAATGTATGGTCACTGCACAGTAGAAGCCAGTAGGGATTTACAGCGCTGTTTCCATTCAGCATTGCAAAGAAGACCAGATATTGCTTTTAACATTTTTGTGGCAGGATCTTTGTTGGCAATGCGGAAACAAACCATTAGCTTTACATACTGACAGTTGATTCTGTTCAACAGCAGAATCATTGTAAGTCCATTATCTAGAAAAGCACCTTTTTCTTTTAATTCCTTTCATTTCACTGAAGATTATCAAAGATCAAATCTCCATCTTCAGAGTGGTCAAGTGAATATCGAATATCCAAAGACTTCTAGACACTCCACATACTTTACTTCACACTCCACAAGACTTATACCTCCTAACATATACTTTTTTTTTATTCAACATTACAATGAAGGTGATTTTATGATTTTTTAGATGACTGGCGCTAAACTTGCCTCTAAAACAAAAAGCCACATTAGTCGTAACTAATAGCAGTGGCCCTAGAATATTATATGATCCTTAAGTCAAGAGTGAAAAAGTTTGTAATCCACTGTCAAGTTTCTTTGTCACTTTCTCCGACTGAGTAAAGTTCTCCAAGTCTTTTAAAGCGGGGACCCCATTCACTGAGGTAGTCAAAATTCTGATCTGAGTCTGATGTAGAGGACTCCAAAGAACTAAGGGAACCAGCCACTGAGCCTCTTCCTTCATAGCCATAAATCTGGATAGAGTCATAAGGTGGAGCCGTGGGATCATTATCAGCTTCATGAAGCCTTACGTTAATAAATTCATCAATGTCAACACCATTAGGAACAGGTGTAAGCCCCTGCCTGGGCATAAATTGAAGATCAGGCTTAATATCCTTACGGGGTAAAAATCCATTAATTCCATCTGGATTTTGCAAAGTTGCAATATCAAAAGCTTCTGTATCTTCTTCACCCCCTCCTTCATCATCATAACGGATTATATTTTCCCTCACGTCTTCCTCATCTTTGATAATCAGAGGCTCATTTTTATGTCTTCTCAATGTCACAAACAGCACCACAATAACTGTAAAAAAGCATCATAGGTTGATTAGTTAAGAAAACATCTAATCAAAACAGCTGTAAACTAGATTTTTTGTAGAGGGTTGCAGACGGTATCCTTCTACAAGAGTAATAAAGCCATGATAAAAGCTGAAAGAACTAGAAATGTAACACACTGGTGGAATGATGAAAATTTGATCAGGAGCTAGGGGGAAGGAGCTCTTCCTTCCTATTACTGTAACCCTATATTTATAAAATAGCTTATTTAGGCCCCTTTTTTAAAAAAGTCAGAATTTTGAATGTCTCCATTTCAAAGCTTCACTTCAGACAGGTTTGGCCTGATTTTCAGATGACTGATTTCTGAGAATTCCCAATCCCAACCGAAATCAATAGGAACTGCTCAGCATCTGTGAAAATGAGACCCTAGTGCCTAGATGCACAAAGGTATTTATGTACTTAACTCCCACTGATGTACCTTTATGAATCTGGGCATACTTGTCTAAAGATGGGCAAGAAAAAATGGAAACAACCAAAATTAGGTGACAGTTTTTGAAAATATGGCTCTGATCATAGTCACAGGAAGAAATTTTTTG
The DNA here is from genome assembly GCF_009764565.3 of Dermochelys coriacea. NCBI lineage: Eukaryota > Metazoa > Chordata > Testudines > Dermochelyidae > Dermochelys > Dermochelys coriacea. Next base: position 29,250,155 of record NC_050079.1, on the reverse strand, counting down.
TTGACCTGTTGCTCGAAGGCCATACAGTACTACAGGAAGGAGAGTGAAAGTGTAATGGGGGGGAGGGTTAGATCATGTTAATTTTAGAATTATGGGTAGGTGCACAACTTTAGTTGGGCTTTAGTTACTATTTGTTGCTTTTGCTGCTTAATTCTGAAACCTGTTACTCAGCAGAGCAACAGGGCTCTTCCATCACAGTTCTCTTTTACTTGCTAATATCATATTCTACTTTTTGTGTTTTATTCAAATACACTGTGCTGCTTATCTTGTAAAACTGCAATATCCCTTAAACCATTACAATCTGGAATAAACTCATACAAGTCTTGGAAGAAATAGCATATAACAAATAATTCAGTTTTCAACATTCACAGTAAAGTGAGCTGTAGCTCACGAAAGCTTATGCTCTAATAAATTTGTTAGTCTCTAAGGTGCCACAAGTACTCCTTTTCTTTTTGAGTATAGTCTCAGTTCGCCTTCTTATTCAACATTTCTAAAGCCTGATGTGACTTGATAGATTTGATTTCATAATACAACTTTTATTTAAATTCAATTTCTATGTTCTATTTTCCTTCTATGTAAGGATCTTTAGAATAGGGCCTGTGCTTTCTGTTTTTGTACAGAATCTAGCACTATAAAGCCAATCCTGACTGGGTCTTAGGGCACTAATATAATTCATATATATTCTTTTTCTTCTTCTAGCCTTAGTCCCAGCTATACACAGTTGAAGCAATTCCTCCAAAACTCCACAGCTACTCAAATCTCTATATATTAATACTAATAATTAGATAATATTTTTCCAGATAGCATCACCTTTACCATTTGGTTTCTTTGTTTATTTATAGTCATTTATAACCAGAAAAATGTTGAATACATACCTAGCAGCAAAATGATGCATGCTAATATGGCAATTAAGGCTCCCATACTGAGTCCAATAGGAAGTACATAAGCTTCAACATTACAGGACTGGACAACACCATCACTGCTGCAACCGCAGACCCGAATTGTAAGGGTGCTAGTGCTGCTCATGGGAGGATTTCCACTATCACTTATTATGATTGGTAAAAGATACACTTCTTGCTTCTGACGGCTGAATCTGCTGTGCTTTGCCAAAATGCTGAGTGTATTATCTGGAAAAGTGAACATTTAAACAGTTGGATCATTTCAAAATAGCTGCTGAAAACAATTTTCCCCTAGTTCATAAATCCCCCGCAAAAGCACATACATACTGTGTCACTCACATCACCCCCGTTCCCCAGCTCCAGCCCCGCTTACCAGATACATAAGACACTGACTTTCTCAGCTTGTCCATTCATAAAAACTAACTTCATTAAACAAGTGCATGGAAAAGTATTATTTTTTTTAAAAATAATCCCACCTGCTATTAGTTCATTTAATAAAATACTTCAGTCAACACAAATTGTGTTTATTAATTAATTAATTTTACATTGAAGCTACATAGTATTGCTCCCGCAGTAAAAGAAGAATTTTTGTTGTTTAAAGTGGCAGAATTGTATAGAAGAAAACCAAAAGGAAGTGATAGTTTGGATTAAAAGCTGTGGGCCTGATTTTCAAAGATGATTAGCATTTATTTGAATGGTAGTCATTGGTACCTTGAAAACTAGACCCTGTTTTCTTTTGAAAAAAATAAGAGAAACTGATTCCAGATCATCCTAGCCCTCAATCTTGCAAAGACTTATGAACATGCTTTAATTTTATGCATGCTAGTTGCCCCATTGACTTCAGTGGAATCACTCGTGCGTAAAGCTACCTTTTACCATTGGCAGCATATCCAGCATTGTGCACTGGAACTGAGCACAGTCACTAATACTGGAAGAGTGACAAGGGAAGAGAAGGATTGCTAGAATTACAACTGGAAGAACTGCCTTCACTTTGACAACTTCTTTTCCGGTGGTGTTTTAAACAGAATTTTGGTAGGTTGTTGGTTAGGAGATTCTAGGAAGTAACCATCAAGAGACCAGTTTTGGCCATCAGCTGCCTGTTTGTTGGCTTTGATTTTTAAAGAGATATATGTGGTAATGAAGTTGTGCTAATATCAAGGATCACTCAGCTAGATGGTGTACATGGCATTTGCTTTACCCATGTGGTTAGGGTGAATATTTGATTTACGAATCACATGTACTGCTCTTTACATATAGTTAACCTCTTATATTCTCACAGCTTTCAACTACAGTGGACACAATTAAAACAATCAAGATTTAACTCCAGCAGTAGTTAAATTTACTGTGCTATTTGTGATATTTTAAATATAGGCAATACTGTAAATACTATGATGTGGCAAATGTTGATTTTGTTTAATGGTACTTAATATGTGTAGCTATACATCAGATAACTAACTCAGATTCTGAAGTAATTACTGAATTTAGTTCCTCACTTAACAAGAGATTTTCTATTGCCTTTAGATAACCATAGAATCCAAATATTTTACCAGCCTACCCTTTCTGATATAAATTATTTTGTATGTGGCAGAATGTTCACATTTTAACCACTGTAAGTAAGCACTTAAAATACACAAGACACTTTGATTTATTTACATACTTAATGATTCATCTTAAGCTTTTAACTGCTTGATGCAGAGGAACAAATAATAAAACTCAATGTTTTGAGTCATGCCCTAACAGAGTGCATGATGATTCACGTTAACTTGCTTTGTATATTCCTTCACGAAAAATAATAATAATAAAATAATTACCCCAGACCCTCTAAAATATTATGATTTTATATGTCTTTCTGAAAAGCCTAATATCACTGATGGAAAATGGAAAGATAAAGCTATATATCACATTTGGGGCAGAAGGGTTAGATTGCACTCTTTTCAGTAACCTCTTTTCTCCTGTATTCCCACAGTAAATGTGCTTGAAATACTATGAAAAAAGCAGTCTCCTGATATTTTGTGTTATTAAATGGTTTTGACTTAATCGCTAAATGACATTTCATGGAAGGTAGGGAATTGAAGAGGGAGGTTTGTGTGGCTGGAAGGGAGAGAAAATTGAAAGATAGGCAAAGTTCATACAACCGACAGATAGCACAAAGGCCCCTCTCCTGAGATGTGGCTGAAAAACACTCAGTGCAGCTCAGGAGGTTGTTGGTGGCTGTGCGTGGGCACAAGGTACCTCTGAGATACCTTTGTGCTCCCTTGATCCTGGTGCCATTCAGGTTTCTGGTGTACACTGGAACTCCCTTAGGGCTGTTCTATTTATACCAAATTTTCATGGACTCAGGGGCCATTCCAACAGCAGTAGATCACTGGGGCAGTGACCACTAGCATTAGCCCAACATAAAAGAAAGCATGCTCAGTGCCACCAAAGAGCTTGCATCCTATAAAATACAAAATAAACTGGAAGAGAGAGATGGAAGGTAGGGGAACAGGTGGGGGGAAGCTATTCAAATGGTTGGTCACATTCTGATAAAGTTTTAACAATACAGTGCTCTGTTCTTGGTGTGTGTGCCCACCCATGCACGCGCACACATTCATTTAGGTGAGGGTCGATAGAGAATACAGACAACTCCATACAACCCAACGATAATACCCTAGGAAATACTTACTAGTAGATGTGGTATTACTGATATAACAGGAGTAATTTCTCTAATTGATTGAGCCTGTACCAGGGTATTAGAAACTGGAAAGGTTCTTGTAGCTGACCAATTAGTTCCATGAACAGAAGAATAAAAGAGGGATTTGGCTGGTGCTTAGAGCAGGGAAATGAAGATTAGGACTCCTAGGAACCTACTTCTCCACTCGCATACACCAGTTTCATGATGGTGTAACCACAAGGACTGCGGGAGAAATGGTTTTCCCATCCCATGAGAATGTAAGAGTTCAATAAATGTCCCCATCCCAAATTGGGACAAAAAGTCAAATTCTCAAAAAAAAATTGGGGTCCAGAATGCCCTGCCCCCCCCAAAAAAAATCAGTTCAGGTCATTAAACACATTTTGTTTCAGTAATTTCAAAACACTTTTTTTAGATTTTTGACCTTGTTTTCCTCTTTTTAAATTTTTATATATATAAATTAAGTTACATTTCTAACTGAAGTCATTTTGAACTAAAACCAAAACCCCTTTTTGTTTAGAAATTTAAAAAACTTTTACTCACCATTTTATTGAGTCAGGAAACTTGTCTAAAACAACCCTTTCCTGTGAACAGTTTCAGTTTCAATGAATCAATATTTTTGGCAAAAAAAGTGTAATCAAAAATTTCCCAACCAGCTCTAATAATCACATGGGGTGTGTCTACACTGCATCTGGCAACGAGTTTCCCACCCCGGGTAGACAAGCTCCCACTAGCTTGAGTCAAGCGAGCACACTAAAAATAGCAGCACGGATCATGAAGCTTGGGCTCCCAAGCTGACCCGCTGGATCTGAACTCAGGTCGTAAGCCTCTGCCAGGGCTGCAAAATCCACGCTGCTATTTTTAGCATGTGAGCTTGAGCCAAGCTAATGAGAGTCTATCTACCAAGGTGGGAGCATGCTCCCAGCTGCAGTGTAGATACACCCATAGTGTAGCAGAGAAGAGAACCAGGCCTGCTTTTACCAGGTTGAATTTCAAAATCCCTCCTCCAAAAATTCAGGGGTACTTGGTTTCATGGTTCTGATTTAACCGATTATATCTAAAGAGGACCTAAGTATTTAGATCTGAGTTTGAATTTTAGAAATGTTTAGACTAGACATTCAGACAAAGACCACCATAAATCAAAATAGTGAAATTATAAAGGAACATTTTTGAAGTTGGACCTGATTAGAGCTCTAGTACAGAAAGGGTTCTCCTTCACTTTTCAACCATGGGAATCAGATTTTCCTTACGTCTTCTCAAGTTAGCAACAGTCACATCACAACTGATGGCACCATGGAGCTAAATAGATAGTCTAGTCCTTTCTCATGTCCTTTTTGGAATTATAGGAAGCATGCCTGTTTATTAAAGCTAAATTTCAGGTGTGAGTTCTCAAGGATTTAGACAACCCAAACAGCATCAAACTCTTTAATTATACTCCTTATTCTGTGTGCCACTCTGATGTAATGAAGAAGATATATGTGTATGAAATCAATGATTAGTACATCTTCAGAATGAAGCACAAACTGCACTTCTTTACACTGGTTAAAAATGTCAGAGGTGACACTGAAATGCACATATAGCAACAAAATCTCCCTCCTATCTCATACATGCTCACCAGCGGAATTGCATGGTATCAAATATAAAGGGAAAAAAGCTACATTACTAAAATTATGCTGTAGTTTAGTTTATTTAAGGGTTTTTTTTAAAATGAACCTAATTTCTTTTGTGGGAATAATCTTGGAATATCCTAGCAGGGCATGTTCAGCAAGTTGTGCTTTCCCTTTCCTAGTCCCCATCACTATTTTGGTGAGATTTTTTTTTTAAAAACACATTTCTGTACTTTTTTTTTTTTGCAATGACCATTTAAAGAGGTTTAAGCAGGAGTTAAATCCATAATCCTTTTCTTTTGAACTTCCAAAGGAAGGGTAAAACAAAACTAAATCCCAATCCTCCACTGAGAGCCACACTCCTATGTTGAAGTCCATGGGACTGCACATAGTTCTCAAGGAGCAGGACCATATATGGTTGTTTTGTCCACATTGTTCCTATTCTCTCTTCTTTCTCCACATGATTAAAAAAAAAAGCAGCTGAACTTTTTGGGCTCAATCCCTACCCTCTCACTATCTTGTAACTAAGACATAGTCCTGCATGGGATAGCATCATGCATGGGGTCATTTTCCTATTGGGAGCTCCAGAGGAGCCTTAAACACATACAATGATTTCCAGTTCCAGAGACCCTCCCTCAAAAGGTGACTAGCCTCTGTGACTAGCCAACTCTGCTAAACCTGGCCCAACCTATACCCTTTGAAAAGGCTAGCACTACTGTGAGTGGAAGCTTTGCACAGTCTTTATGCTGGCGGAGCACAAAGCCCTCTTGGGAAGGCTCCTTGCATTCCATTCCTGGCCTCCTCGTCCTCTCCCCATTACAGATAGGAAGGGTCAGACACCGGCTTTGACATGAAAAAAAAATACATATTTTTTTGTTTGCAGCTCCCCCTTCTTTCTGACTCAGTCACCCTATTCCTGTTCAGCCCGGGGTCATGTGTTGAGAGTATAGAACGGACAGATGCAGATGAATCCAGAACAAAAAGGGCAGGCTGTGCAAAGAGAAATTCTTTTTACTGGGCCCTGCTTGCACAATGAGCTTCATAAATAGCTACTTCTCCTATGCTGCCCTTCCCCTATTACCCTTTTACACACAAGGGTGCATCTAAATCATTCAGCCACTAGGTGGCTCCACTGAAACTTCCATGAGAAAGAACATTGAAGAATATATAAGAATAATGCAAAAATGGCAGCTGCCATTGCATGAAGAGGGGATTCATGTATGTTTAAAGATGTTTACAAACCATGGGATGACAACAGATCTTTCACAAGGAAAGATCAGCACAAGGAAGAGGGGATGGAACAATGTCTACTGGGAGGGCCAGAGAGGGGGAAGAGAGGAAAACTGGAGAGCAATGTAAGAGGGAGGAATTGGATGCCACGGGGCTAAAGTAGAAAGGCAAAGTGTGTGTGTGGGGAGGGGGAGAATTGCGGAAAACACATGGGAAAAGGACTGGAGAACATGGGATGGAGGAGAACTGGGATGGGGACAATGAAAGACCCATTTTTTTCCACCCTTGCTCATGCTGGGTGGTAAGTTACTTTGCAAATAGTGCTATTGATTTCAGGAGGACTACTTCTCACCAAGTAAGGTACTACTCAGTATGAGTAATCTGGCCCAGAAGAAGGGGAAAAGAGTGGACTAAATTTGCTCTTTGGGCAGTGACTGTCATTTACTACATATTTGTACAGCTAGCACCTAGCACCATGTGAGCTCAACCTGGATGGCCTGTAGGTACCAACGTGATATAAGATGAGACAGTAGACAAAAAGAGGAGACAGAGAGAGAGAGCTTTGTCAGCTAGAAGAAGGTTACTGTTGAGCTAAATGATAATTAACCTTCAATATGGTGATGTAGATATCGAGGAGACACATGGGTGGGGATCAATCAGATGTGCCCACAATGGCAACCTGAACCTGTCCTCAGGAAAAAAAAGCAGAGGGTAACATTGAGAAAATTGGTTTGACAATGGATAGATGCTGCTCACTGCTGCTGTGGGAATCATGTTAGCAACAGCCTCTAATTTGCCCCCTCAAAAGTAAAAAAAGAAGAAAATGTCACCTAGTGCTGCTGGAAATATGGCCTGTACATGAAGAGCAACAGCCCCCAGCTTGCCTTTTATTTAGTTCCTAAAACTTGAAACTTGCAAATAAATCACACCAGCTGATTAGTAATAAATTCAATTTATCTGATTTGCTTTCCCCTCCCTGTGGACCCTTTCTTTATAGTACTTGTAGCTGGAAAAGCAGCAGGCAGCTCCTCCAGGAACAGACACCAATGCTGCTGCATGAATTAACTTGGCAGCAGATGCTCAGCAGGTAGAGGATGATCACTCTCCACTCATCTCTCTAATTAACCTGCTGATCCTTCATTATAGCGCTGTCCATGTTATTTATTTATTCACGCTACTTTTATCATAATAAAGAAAATTACATAAAGGGGGGGACAAAAAAAACCAAAACCCCTCCATGTATTAATAAAGCTCTGACTGAAGCTGACAGAAGCAGAGATATTCAAAACTGAGGCTCATGGATGCACAGAGGATTCAGACACACTGTTCAGAGAGTCCACAAACATCCATAGTAGTCACAGTGACAAAATGTAACACTCTTGCTGCTGAATTCTGTTATGAACTATAGGACATTGATGGAGTTCATTGGAATACCCAAGTTTCTTTAAATATCAGTTGTTCACTGGGGAGGGAACAGGAGATGCATTTTATCCTGAGGCCTGGAGAATGGTGTGATATGAGTCTGGAGTGAAGAATTAGGCCTCTGGTAGCTCAGTCAGCATAATTGTCAAGAAATTTGTATTGATTCAAGCCAAATTCTGCTGTTATTTACTCCAATAATTATGTTTTTTATAACTCAGAGCAGAATTTGGCTTTGGCCATTTATTTTAACCAAACACAAAATTGGTAATCTAAGTCTGAGAATGAGTTTCGGTTTCTTGGCATGTCTCAATACAATGTACTTCAGTGGAGGCGAAAAATGGGAGCCCTGGAACAATGAAATATTAAGCATATGCTGATCGTGTTGTTTAGTGAAAGCATCATTTTGATAAAGAGTTTGGCAATGTTAAATAAATCTGACATCCTATGGAATCACATTGTTTTGATTTCATTTATGCAGGTTGACACCTTATGTTTTTCTTGGAGTTTTTAAGATGTTTCCCCCCTTTCACTCTCCTTGTGCTCAAAACTGGCTGAATCATTCTTGCTCAGACTTCCACACACACACACAAATATCCACAACTTTGGATGGATACCAATCCTCGAATATCTCAGCCAAAATGAAGAAAGTATCAAAAATTACAAGGGACTAAAACATAGGAGAATAGATTGGATAGTGTGCAACTTTATTTATGCCAGTTGCTGCTGCTCCTACTATCATGGAACAAGGACCAACCCCAAACCACAATATGTCCAAAGACTGAACATAATCTTTCTAATGATTGAAAAGCATTTCACTGAAAATATTTAAAAAATAGCATTGTGGCAGTCTCTGTACTTACAAGGTTTGTCTACAAGTGGATTTGCCAAATTCCTATAAAATAGACTGCTATGGGAACATTTCCCGCACAAGTGAAACCAAGAAGTGACAATGGAGCCAGTACTAATGAGATGGCTAGTGTGATTTCTAGACCCAAATGGCTTGAAAAAGCACCACTTAGAACTTGTTCCTGCACAGGGATGAGTGCTTCCAGAAGGCTTCCATGAACCCTCAGCTCTCACTGAGCTGTTCTGAGATCGCTGGATGAAATGTTACAAGGGCAAGCGAAAAGTGTTATCACAATGCCCAAAAGTTTCAAAATAAAAAGCCATGTTCATGTCAAAGTGTGTTGATTTTATTAAGTAAAATGCTAACCCAAAACATATGTACATAAAAGTGTGGGTATACTGCTCATGCAGTAGACATGAGTGGCTTTATGACACTGGCACCAACCTTGATTAACCTGCACGTGAAAATAAAAAGCTGGTCCTCAAAATGGAAAGACGCATACAGAAAATGTGATTTACAATTTTTAAGAGTTTAAAAAAAGTAACGCCAGCAGTCTGTTTACATTCAAGTGTAACTTTGTGCATGCACCTCAGCTTGCTTCTTTAATTCCTTGACACACTCTATTTACAGATCAGTAGATTTTCCTGCTGGGTAAGCTTCCACCTACCTAGCTTTTTTTCTGTCTCTCTCTTTCTCTCCCTTTTACAGTGCACTCAGAAAGATCAAATCATTAATGGTATTAAGGACTTTGTGGTAGAAATTATTATCTATGCTGGATATATTACTTACATGAAGAAAGTTTTTAATTGGAAATTTTACAGCTGGAAATCTCACAACTAAAGAGCTGTGTATTTCTTCACATTTATTGGAGCTAATATAATATATAATATGTATTGTACAGGATTTGAATAAACACTATCATCATAGGTGGCTTTTTATATGCACTTTGGAGAGCTAAAAAGCAGTTTCTCCATAACACAAAGAGCCCTGTCGGATAACATAGAGAGCAGTAAAGATATCCTTATTAAGATGTTCTGTGCATTTTAGAAGTGAAAATACGAGGACATTTTATTCATTTCTTATCTCATTCCATAAGTGATAGGAGTTCTCCTGGAGAGTTTTAAAGAATTTAATAATAAAGTTGTCAGTAAGTAAGTTGGAATGGGAACTGTCACAAAACAAGCACAAAATCAAAGAAATGAGAGTCATACATTTGGTAGCCAAATATAAGTCTATAGAGGGGGAAAATACCAGACAAATGCTTGGAGAACATTTCAGCTCTTTACATGACTATTAATCCACTTTAATCCACATGACTATTGATCCATTATGCCTCCTTACTACTATTAACTATGATAAGCCAATGTCTTCAGATCACCAATACTTTGTTCATGTATTAACTTGCTCATTGACAATTATGGTCAAATTTTCAAAAGGTAGAGACCTCAGCCAACCCCCAATACATGTACATTGAAAGAACTCTAACTTAGATCGTTAGCTCTTTGAGGCAGAGACCATCTTTTTTCTCTCTGTTTGTACAGCACCTAGCACAATGAGGACCCGCCTCCTTGATTTGGGCTCCTAGGCACTATAGTAATACAATAATAATAACAAATGAACACTTAGTGCCTCATTGTTCCACACACTGTACATACACAGTAAGAGACCATCTCTGCATTGGAGATCTGACAGTGTTAAATTGGAGGTTTAAAGGAGTCTAATACACAAGATAGATACAGAGCGGTAGAAAAGAAGGATTATTATCCCTATTTTACAGTATGGAAAATGAGGCAAAGAGAGATTAAATGACTTTTCTAAGTTTACACAGTAAGGCTGATATAGACCCAGGAATTGAAACCAGAGCTCCTCAGTCCCACTCTTGCCTTAATCACAAGACTACCTTAGAGGGGTAGCTGTGTTAGTCTGTATCAGTAAAAACAACGAGAAGTCCTTGTGGCACCTTAGAGACTAACAAATGTATTTAGGCATAAGCTTTTGTGGGATATAACCCACTTCATCAGATGCTTGGAGTGGAAGATACAGGAAGCAGGTATAAATATACAGCACGTGAAAAAATGGCTCCTCACTTAGTAAGGCAATTCCAATCTTTTCATGTGCTGTATATTTATACCTGCTTCCTGTATTTTCCACTCGATGCATAGGATGAAGAGGGTTATATCCCATGAAAGCTTATGCCCAAATACATTTGTTAGTCTCTAAGGTGCCACAAGGACTCCTCATTGTTAAGACTACCTTACTTTCTTGTATTCCTCTATGTTAACACAATCACAGTGACAATAACAAAAATCAATGAACCCCAAAACTGTTAAGTTTTTATCTGTAGAGACAGGACCAAAATTAAGTACACACCAAACAAGTCACTCTCATAGTCCTGTACATTGGGGAACCCTCTGCGAGGTCAGCTGTTCCGGAACGCATTTCCCTTTTCTGGTTCTAGCAGACCCAGAGAAAAAGAAAATTCACAGATCAATCTCTCTTCTAGCATCAGGAATTTAGGAGCCAACTCAAAGCCCAGCCCCTTCATCACCAACAATGTAACAGGACACACAAATCCTAGGTAAGGCTACGTTTATGTCATGGAGGTCACAGAAGACATGACTTCCGAAGACGTCTCTGTCATTTTCTGCTTCAGCCCCTGGGTCTATGGGACTGGAGCTGTCAGCCAGTGGGGCCCAGGCAGGGTTCCAGAAGAGCGACAGCCTCCTCAGGTTACCCCTACAGGTGTCCAGTGACAGGAGACAGCCTCCTCAGGGTCCCACTATAGGTTTCCAGTGACAGGAGACAGCCTCTTCAGGGTCTACCTGCAGGGTTCCAGAAACAGGCGACAGCCTACTCAGGGGGCCCTCCTCAGGGTTCTAGCCACCATGGACAGCCTTGTGGGTATGGGAGAACCCTGCAACTCCCACCCACCAGGGTGGCAGGGGAAACCATGGAGCCGCAGTAGCAAAAGTCACAGGTAGGTCACGGCTTCTGTTAATTTTTGTTTATTGCCCATGACCTGTCCATGATTTTTACTAAAAATAACCATGACAAAATCTTAGCCTTAATCATAAGGCTAGCCCTGCATTGCAAAACTGGTCTAGAAATCCCAGACTATGCTAGCATACAAGGCACAGACACTAGTTCATTGCTCCTGAAAGGATTCTATTTACACTGCTGAAAGATACATCTGTGGGTTTTTTACTTAATTTTCTTTAGTGTCGCACATTTAAAACGTTGTAAAAGGGGAACAGGACTACTTTTGATGATGCAAATTACCGTTGCAAGCCATATGAGCAAGTGAACATGTGATTAATTTCACTGAGGGAGAGGAGAGACAGCATTTTTTTTCCTAGAGCAAATTGAATGCTTTGGAATACCTAGTTGTATGCAGTGTAGTTGTAGCTGTGTCAGTCCCAGGATATTAGTGAGACAAGGTGAGGGAAGTAATACCTTTTATTGGACCAACTTCTGTGGGAGACCTGAGTTCAGTTCCTGCTCTGCCCTACCTTGTCTCTCTCATCAACAGAAGTTGGTCCAATAAAAGATATTACCCCACCCATTCTAAAATACCTGGTGCATCACACATATATAACATACAGTAGGTAGGTTCACATGCAAGGTCTGCTTTGAAAAAGGATATTTTAGTAAAAACAAAAAGTCATGCTGATCACAAGCACAATATTGCTTGAGTGAAGCCCTTTGCATAATCTTTACAATAAAAATAAAAATGTCCCATTGAACCAGAAGGCTTACTAAAATAATCTGAAACGAAATTATGTAGTTTTTATGGTACTTTTTGGTGATCTATGATAACTAAGCTTACAGGCATGGAAACATTCATGGATATTTCAAAATGACCTGCTTTTCATGAGAGCCAACATGTGTGATGCATCTTCTGAAAAAAAAAACAGAAATTTTGATAGCAAATTTGATAGCAGATACCAGATATGAAGAAAAAAATTGCACTATACAATTTTAGCTGGCTGATCAAATTATGTCATTTACATCCTATTATGTCACATGTCATGCTGACACATGGCAGCAGAGTATAATTTAACTCGAATAATAGATGGCTGACATACACAATGTAACTTCCTAATTGTGAGCTCTATTAGTCTGGGGAAATAGCCTTCCAAGAGAAGTATGGAAGACCTAAATTTCTTGAATCATTTAAAATACTGAATAAAATACCAGGGAACCTAGCAGAGAGAACAATATTGCACAGATGGGGAGATCCACTGGATAATTTCATAAATCTTGTACATCCCTAAATTTATGGTTCTCTGCCAACAGCTTAAATAATACTTGTTTATAACATAAATTAACCACTGGATCAACTGGTGGATAATCAGGCTAACGTGTTTACAGAATATCTATTCCTATGCTTCAGAGTAGCAGCCGTGTTAGTCTGTATTCACAAAAAGAGAAGGAGTACTTGTGGCACCTTGTAGACTAACAAATTTATTTGAACATTTATTGCTCAGATAAATTTGTTAGTCTCTAAGGTGCCACAAATACTCCTTTTCTTATTCCTATGCTGAGATTAAAGTGCACCATGGAGAATTTCAAAATAATCAACAAACTATCTTCTGGTTTATTGTTTTCATTCTTACAAGTTAAAATTCCTCAGAAATGAAAAATAATCATATTTATTCTGCTCTAGTGCAGCTCTGACATAAAAAGGGATTATATAAAATAATAAAATAGAGGCAAACAATGCCAAGGTGAAGGAATGGACATTTTTTCCTCCCTTTTGAAAAATGTGAACTTTAAATAATTGTCTGAATAATTTCTAGTTGTATGCCTTTGGAAAAGTCAGAACTTTAGATAATTGTCTCTTAAGTATTCTAAAACTTTCCTGTGACCTTTAGTCCAGCAGAGCTGTAATCAAACATACTCGTATGGTCATTTCTAGTCTAGTGGCAACTATTATATTTTACACTTGGGTCTGCTAACTCTTTAAAAGCTGGATAGAAACTGCTTTGTCCACGAGGTGATCATACAGAAACTTTGTACTGACAGTATGAGACTGTATTTGTTTTATCTTTAACAGGAAGGTGAAGAAACAAGTCAATAATTCAGATGCAGAATCTCTACTCTTTTTTTTTTAACTTACATGCAACTATGTATGTCAAGGAGTGGGGAGGCACAGAGGACAGCAGCTTTGGTATCCAGATCTATCTCATATACCTATATACCCATCACCACACAGTCTTTAACTGATTTATCTTCCCAACACCCCATGTGAGGGAGGGAAATGCTACCAGCCCCATTACAGATGGGGAATTGAGGTAGAGTGACTTGCCCAGGGTCACACAGGAAGTGTGGGGTACACCAGAAACTGAACAGAGTCCGAGTTAGTGCTCTAGCCACTGGAACATCCTTCCTCTCTAAACTCCTATTGACTTCAATGGGGTCAGGTTTTCACTTGAAGTTCTTATTATAGAATATCAGGGTTGGAAGAGACCTCAGGAGGTCATCTAGTACAACCCCCTGCTAAAAGCAGGACCAATCCCAATTTTTGCCCCAGATCCCTAAATGGCCCCCTCAAGGAGGGAACTCACAACTCTGGATTTAGCAGGCCAATGCTCAAATCACTGAGCTATCCCTGTGTGCTGCCTACAGCCTTCAGACAGTTTCAAGGTACAGCTTTCCCTACCATCCTGATGTATATTTGTACCCTTGTTTCTGTTATTTCTCTCTTCCATAGTTACCAGCTTTAAAAAAAAATAATCACTGCTAAAGATAAGAGTCTCTTTTGTGTCTTCAGCATACTTGTGTCTTTATCTGAAATGGCAGAATAATCACCCGGGATACTTACAGATTTAGGGTCAATTTCTGCTCTCAGTTACACTGTTGGAAATCTGGAGTGACTCCATTAATTTCAATGACCCTTGGATTTTGGTCTTCCTGGTAATTTGTGTGTTTTCTCAGTATTAATTGCCACTTATGTCTTTTTCTTAAGAAAGGATGTAGCAGACTTCAGCTGAACCAAGAGGACTCCAACCTGCAAGTGGAACATCCCTGGCCATATAATATTTTGTGTGTATGAATTACCACAATTTTCACTGAATTGCATCCTGTACAACTTCTTTACAGTCAATAGCCTGATTCTGATCTCACCTCACTCTGATCTTACTCACACTGACTCCAGTGGAGCTTCTTCTGATTTATACCCTTGTAAATGGAAATTGGATTCACACCAATGGAATTGCAAGAGTCATTAAGTTAGCACAAAATTTGGCTCCTCAGTTTTGCCCAATGTACTCAGTTAGCCAGACACCTTGTTTACTTGTAATCATATTGTTCTGACATGTTGATCATTTCATTCGGATCACATCACTACATATCACGTGTGTTGAATGTTGCAGCTGTAAACTATGAGAATTAATGCAAGACACCAAGCTCTAGTATGGAAAAGAGATGAAATGGTTGTCAGATGTGCTTAGCATTAAACATACATTATTAACATGGCAATTTGCATTGACTAATGGATCATTTTCAGCATCTACATATTATATTTAATTCGATTATGTTGTTCATTTAATCAAAAGTTTCAAAAAGTAATAACATACTCCATTGGTCATTATTTTAAAATTCTTTGGTAAAACTAGTGGCTATATTCTGACCTGGAGCCATGAACTTCCAATTAATTAGTATTTATATTTGCCAAATTTGAGCCAGGTGCTATGGGGGCAAATAAAAAGCTAATAACCCCATCCAGAGGGCCTTGCAACCTGAATTTTACTTAAAATAGAATGAAATTTCATAGTACTGATGACTGTGCTACAGGCATTGACATGTGAGATTTAGACATTGAAAATAATGGAAGATATGCATCTAACCCCCTCAAACATTCTAAAAGATTCAGTTGAGAGAATCTTTCAATGCTCAGCCTCAGAGGACATGGGTTTTAGTATACACACACACGTATATCTTTCTCTCATGCAGGTTCAATGAAATTCATGAACCTTTCATTAAACAAAGGATGAGTTTCAAGAATCCCTTCCCTAGCCCCATCTCCTTCCTTCACCTAAGCTATTTTCTCACAGGTTCTGGGAAGAGTTTCTTAGCTTAAATCAAAATCTTGAGAAACTATGAAATTACTCTTGCTTTCTAAAAATCAAACTGAACTAAAAATTTGAACCCCGTGCTATTAAAAATATAAAATAAAAGCAGAGAATTTAAAATATATCTATTTGTAAAAAGTGTGTATGGGGAGCTTAAGGATCAGGAGTTTCTTTTTATATTGGCATTAATCAAATGTTAGCACAAATAACTTAGCATCTCACTGTCAATGCTGAGATGACTCTTGGTTACACAGGTTTTTCTTTGCAATGTAGACATATCCCAAGTCTCTGGGCCTTTAGGGCTCAAGCTATGGGGCTAAAAATAGCAGGGTAGACGTACCTACTCAGAAGAGCCCAGACTCTGAGACTGTTCCCCCTCACCGGGTTTCAGAGCCTGGGCTCCAGTCTGAGAGGGAATGTCTCCACTGCTATTTTTAGCTCTGCAGCCTGAGCCAATTGACCCAGGTTCTGAGACTTGATGCTGTGGGTTTTTCTTTGCAGTGTAGACATACCCTTCTTCACACAGATGCTGACTCTACACACATCTAGAATTGTAAAAGATTTACCAACAAGTCATACAGCACTCCACTACAGTTGACCTGGGATCAACCATATCAAATTTCTATTAAAACATTTAAGAGGACAAATATAGGCCATGGTATTTTAGTACTGCCAAGCCATTAATTCTTATAATGTGCACTTTGAGATAGTGGCAGAAAGTGACCACTTGACTATAAAAACTGACTAGAATTTATCAGAGAAGTGCTTGTTGGTACTGTGGTAATACAGGTTCTTTCAGCACTTCTATTACAAACTCTTATTTTCAGGGATTTTTAACTCAGCTGTAACTTGCTATGAGAAAATTTTTAGCATGCATAGTCTTTGCCTAAGATCAGTCCAAGCTAAATGTGGCTTAAATTATCTGAGACACTTTAAGAAAAAAAAATTGTCACTTGAAATTTCCTTGGAGCTGCTGCAACTCAAAAATTGTGCTTTGGTTTCAACAGTGTCTGATCCCTCAGTCTTTCAACATGCAAAATTCCATTTGACTTCAGTGAGAATAAAGTGTGTGTATGACTGCAAAAATGTGCCCTTATGTATATTTTTAAATGTAATCCATACTGTAAACTGGTGACATCATGTGTTATATTTGCTTCTAAATTTTTAAAGTCTGAAATATTGAAGTGTATAAATTGGCCCCTGGGCACAGGCAATCCAATAACTATTTTATAAAGGATTTTAGTATCCACATTATAACTAATAATAGTTCATTGTTGTTCTTATTCCTGTATAAAGTGCCATGGGATATTCTGGAACCCAGTTTCCAAAGGAAAATGTATATAGGCACCCATTGTCTGCATGTATTACCACCTAGATAGCTATAGATATCCATAGCTTGCACATGCATTTAGGATAGTATATGTCAAAGCAGGTGTGCATGTGCACATGCACTGTCCTGTGAATATCAACTCCTTAATGTATGCGCAGTGTGGACAAAGGTCATAACTGTAAGACCCACACCCAGTAAAAGTCATAGTTCCCAACATATCTAGCTTGGAAAGGTGAAGAGTTGTCAGCATATGACACTTTGCTTCTGGGCAGAATAGTTATTTCAAACCTGACGACTAAGCCATGTAAATGCTATAGGCATGCACTATCAAAACTGGCAGATAAAGTGCTCAACAGTTTTGCAAAAATTGAAACACTTGGCAGGTACAATTCATTTGTGTGTGAGAGGAAACAAAAAGGCTATTTAGTTAGTTAGTTTGTTATGAATCACTTTTGTACCAAGTCAAAAACATGTGAGGCAGAAATCAAATATGGAATCCTTCCCACTGCCTCTTTCCTAAGGGGTCTCACTACATCGATTTTGTGGCTTCTGGGTAAATTGTCCCTTTTCCGGAATTGCCCAGAATTTTAGATTTGTGCACACAATTAGCTAGTGAAATGCCTCAATTGCTTATGGAAATTAAGTACATTTTTGCAGTTGCTTTTCTGAATACATGGTCTCTAAATCTCTGGGGCACAGCTTGCACCAGTGATACTGATAGCCAAATATTGCTTGCCACACTGGATTTGCTCCCTCTATCATCTGTAATTCATGAATGAAGAATCCATAACAGTACAGACAGTAGCTAAGATAATACAACGTGAGATGAGCATAGTAAAAATATTAAAAGGAATAAGAATCTTAAGTGATTCTATTGGCTCATATTGGGGACATGAGAAGATTTTAACAATAATCCAACAAATAATTTTAATCACTGCAAGAAGGCTGAAATAGCTAAGCAGTGAATCAGAAGAGCAGAGGGAAATAAACTTGGAATAGCATGAGAAATTCTGAAGGAGAATGTTAGGTACTCTGAGAAAGATGTTAGCTTCCTTACTGGATGAAACAGAAGGCCAGATTAAAGGAATCCCAGAACAAGATGAGTGCAAGAATTCTTTATACAAAGTTTTCTGAAGGAACTTCTTCTGAAGTCCATAGAATTCTCAACAACAACAACAGTCACGAGAGAAGCATAAAATAAGAGCATGGATTTTTCATGAAAAAAATCAACTGGAATCTTTACTGATTTAAAAAATGGAGATGTTACTAGAGAAATGGGACTAGTACCACTTCTTGAATAGACTAAGAAGATGCAGAGTGAGATCTGAAGTGTGATATCCATCTCCAATTACCCTCCTTTATTTTTTTAATATAGAGATCAGCACAAAGATTGTATCCAGATGAACAAGGAATTGGAGAATCTGCTGGTACGGTATCCACCAGCAGGAGCAACAGTATTTCGTGAGACTAGTCCCTCCATGTAGTTCACTTGGTTGAGACCTAGAAGCATTTACTTATTTATTTTTATGAGGATTTCCTTGTGGCTCTTATGAAAAATCACAACTTGTATTGACTTATAAACTGTTATGGTCCCCACCATCATCTGAGCACTAAGCACACATGAAAAAAAAATGTACCCATTCAGCCCTTCTGGGAAATGAGTATTATCCCCACTGTATATATGGGAAAATGACACACACACAATGATTAAAGAAAAGAAGTACTTGTGGCACCTTAGAGACCAGCAAATAAGTACTCCTTTTCTGTTTGCAGATACAGACTAACACAGCTGCTACTCTGAAACCTGACACAATGATTAAGTGACTTATCCAAAGCTTGTACTATTTCTAGGGAAAGACACTCTAAATCCCAGTCCAGTTCCATAATTACAAGGCCATCCTTTGGAGTGAGGCTTGCTAAGGTTTAAAGTGATACTGGAATGACTTTCATGTCAGTTATAGAAGGATAATAGTTAGAAAATGGCTACATCAAAGATTATTGTTGTTTATTATTTGTATTGTTGTAGCACCTAGGATCCTTAGAGGGAAACTTAGGTATGGCAGTTTACAACAAAACATTTTGATTTCAGTTCTTATGAGTTCCCATCTCCTATATTTTGCTTTGAATTTGGGGTTAGGTTGAATCAAAATCTCCAAGAGAAGCAAACAAAATCATCAAATTCTACCTGGTTTTAGGTGAAAACCATATAAAACCATCAAGGCATTAATTATATCCTAAAAAAAAAATAACCAGCTTCCATATGTGGGACAGGCATAAATCTGCCTAAATGTGCAAATATCAAAAACGATTGCTCAAGTGACCACCTGATTTTTCTCTTCAACAACCTGAAAATTCTATAAACACTGTGGCAAAATGGCCAATGTTGGTATGGTGAGTCCCATGCTTTTCTTGGTGAGGGGGCTAAGACACTACCCTTTTTCCTGCTCTTGGGCACCAAGGGCACCGCTAGTAGCCTGGGAAGGTGGTAGAGAAGGGAAGCAAGGGAGGGGTCTGGATTTGCGCCTCACTTTGAGCCCCAGCCCCTCTCAACCCATGCGGGTTTCTTCCACTCTTCCCCCTTGGTTAGAGAGTTACTCTTGGTCCTTGATCCCAGGGGAGGGAGTCTCCCTGGCCTGCTGGGGCAGGGTCTCCCTTCGTTTGGTTCTCTGGTCTTTCAGGTCTCAGCAACACACCTCCAAACTCCAGTCCTCTCTCCTTCTTCACACACCTTGACTGCCTGTAGCAGGGTTTTTTATTTATTAGTTTTCTGCAGGGCCTTAATTGACTATAGGTGCTCCAATTAACCTGTAACAACCCTCTCTAGCCTATATGGAACCACATCTTAATTAGCCTAGAACTTATTTATCTCCCCTCTACCACTGTCCCACTGCTCCCTGGCCCTTCTGTATCACAGCACCCAATGGCCTACGATTTTGCCGATTTTACTGAGATGGTCATAAGCACCGCGTGTAGTATTCTTATTGAAACTCCTGCAGAACTCAGTCTTGCATCCCTTTTCCTATCAGCTCAATTCAAAATATGACAGCCAGATCTTCCTCTGGCATTCTGAATGTTATATTTTGGGTCTCTTGTTTAGTAGGTCCCTTGAGGCTCCAGATTGAGGGTATCGATAGAAAGAGAACTTTTAGGAAGAAAAATATTTTTGTCAGCTAATCGACCATTATAAATCCCTGCTTTACACTGTATATTGTCCGCAAACTTGATTCTCTCCCTAGAAGAGGTGTATATCTGTTTAACTGTACTATAACTTCAGGCAGTGGGAATATCAGTTAATTCTCATCTACTGAGACCCAATGGTTAGAAGAGAAAAAAATACAACTGAGGGGTGGATGAATTAATTGGTATTCTTCCCGACAGCCATTGGAAGATGATTAAAACAGAACAGGTATGCGGAACCCTTACAAAATTAAATTAAAAATTAAAAATGGACTAATGCCATAATTGCCAATTAGCGGCTCAGAACTACAAAACCAAACACATGCACACAGACCCTCAGCCAATAATGAGGCTGGGGAGAGGGTAGGGAGCATTTGTTAAAATATCATGTTTTTCCTGACCTGTGACCAGCTTAGGGACAAACATCAACAACAATTTCCCCTCCTACCAGCACCTCCACTTCCGAGACATTATTCCTCCTACTCAGTGAATAAATACCACTTAACAAAATATCCCTATCATGGATAGAAAGCATATTGTCCATGAGTACCTCTACTGAGGGATCTGATTTTTGAGTGCAGAAAACTTGGAGGGATTAATTCCAAATAAGAAACCAGAGGTGTCTTATATTCTGACAGAGGCATGTAAGCTACATGTTGCAGAAGACCATCTCCTGAATATCTGGAAAAATATGTCCAAGTGTTCTGATGTACATTTGGTAAAAGAAGTCAAGGCAAAGATAGCCACTCTGCTTATATACATGATTCCAGGCAGGAAGCAACAACCTGTGTAAGTTGTGGGGGAATAGTTTCTTTTGCTCCCACATAGTTTGAGTTCTGAATGAGATCCAGTACATTGTGAACATTGTAAAGCTACAATTTGAGAGATCTAGCAATCGTCTTCTTGGAAGAACGTTACCCCTTTGTAAACACCTTATACTTCTGGTGCAAGCTATCAGATGTTAGAGTATAAATACTCCACTATGCACAACAACCAAATGAGACTGGCAAACCTGACAAATAATGGTGAGGAACAGACTGTGAAATGTTTTCCCCTCAAATAAACCCTGATTCTAAGCCCCAACTTATATAGTGAAGTTCCCACACTGTTTCCAAGGAGAATATGGCCCACTGTCTTCATTATTGAAAGACAATTTATATTATAAGTCTTAGCGTTTCTGCATCCATAGCCGAACCCAAGATGTGACAGAAAACGCAAGTAATTTGTAACAGGGATGGAACAGGAGGACAAGAAGAGTTACTGCCACTAAAGTTTATTTATAGACAAGTTCATTGGTTTACACATCAGAAAGATACTGTCAGGATACACAAAGATCTGAAATACAGACAAACCTACAAGTGTCCAAGCAGATGTTGCCAGATAAGAAAGAGGAATCATCTCTCGAAACTCCCATTAATGTTAATGTTTATTTTTCTCTGGTTTTCTTTCAGTCACTTTCTTTATTTTAATCATGGTTAATGATTATATTAAAATGACAAAATGGGAGGAAATGTGTGTATGAGGGGTGTGAGAGGGGTAGAATATAGTTTAATAGTTTGTGTGTACTGTGGAAGTTTTGGTGAAGAGTACAATGTTGCTGCCATGTGTGACTACATGTTGGCCCCCCATTAAAGACAAGTGAAAACTGAAGTGATACAGAAAATAAACATGATGAAGGAAACATTAAGTCCTCTCATCAAATCATCATGTATGTGCTGAGGCTTCATTAATTTATGTTTGTAAAGCACTTTGAGATCCTACATACAATTAAGACATTGCTGTACATCTGAGAAAACTTCTAAAATTTCAGAGGGATCCAACTTTGGATTCCTTTATTGCTGGGATGCTCCTGGATATGAAATTAGCACACTTGCTACCATCAAGGCCCGAGGTCCCTTGAGTGTGTTGAGTGGTACAGGTTTAATATGCCATTTTTCTTTTTTTTTTGCCATATCGTTTAGCTGAAATTATGTCAGACTGAAGCTTTAATTTGTTCTTATCTCTGTGTGTCTACTTGGTGTTGTATCCACATTCCAGATTTTCTTTCCTAAAATGAATTTATTCTTTCATGGTGATTGCCTGGCCCATTTTTTTCGTTTTTCTGTTTTGTTTTCTTAATCTTTTTTTTCCCCTTGTGCTGTTTTAAAATGATGCCACCATTACTTACTTTACCATATTTCTATTGACAAGTTAATGAAATAATTATTGGAAAAAGAAAGAAAACTATATTAAACTATTGGATCTGGCAAACACTGCAGCAGAAAAATTTGCAATGTTTTCCATTGTAGTGCATATGGTGCTCAACACTGACTTCAGATCTTTTTCACTTAGATTGCTGTCCTGGTTCTTAATTAGTTTGATTTATAAAATGAAACATAACTGACTCCTTGTCAAGATTATGTTGCTAGCAGCACAAATCATAAATTATGAATAAGTGAAGTAAAAGCCTTTTATGATCATGTATGCATAATGGCATGCTGTACATATACAATATTATCCCTTCCTTTATTGCTCTCCTTTCATATTTGCTTGTACTGGTTCATGTTCACATAAATATTCTGAAATAAATTGTGTCATTGTGACTGATACATCATGTGGGAAAAAAAGGGATATGATGCTGTGGAAGTGAGCCCTCCATTTGGGTATATGGATTCCCTGATGATTGGCTGGATACTTTTATCTGTGGGGTTGATGGAGAAGCCAAACACAACAGAGATAGGATGAAGACAGGACTGAAAAGGTTAAAAAAGAGTATCTGGAACAAAAATGCTCCAGTCGAAGCACTTTGTTAGCTATAAAATAGCAAAAAAAGCAGGGAAAATAATAATATTAATAATAAATAATAATAATAAAAATAATTTAAAAAAACAACAAACAAAAACCCCCAAACCACAGGACAGCTGAAGAAGATCCTAAGGATGCCTAAAAGAGGACAATCAGCTTACCAGGTGGCCCCCTTCTTGTTGGCTGGAACATCAGGTTGGCCTGTCCGGTCCAATGAAGCCTTGATTGATCACATCTGGCTTATGGCGGAGGAGAGAGGGGATTTGTCTGGCTGGTGCCCTGCATCCTGAATACAGGAGAGGAGTGAATAAGGTTTCAGCTGGACAGAATAGACATCATGGTCAAAATGTGGAGGAAGTTGGTAGCTGTGTTAGTATTTGTGGATCTGGTTCTGTTATCTGGTACTGGATTTCAGCTAGAACAGAGGAAGATCTTTCTCAAGCTGCCAAAAGGAGGCCATTCTTCAGCCTACAGAGATGGCAAAAACTGCATCAATCATTGAAAGAAAGTGTAGGCAGCAGCCAGGTAGGGTTAAAAGATATGTTTGAAGAAGAAATTGCACGCAGTCCTCACCTGTTCTGTGGCTCCAATTAGAGGTGAGCCTGGAAAGAGTAGCTGCCTACACATGAAAAGAAAGATGGGGCAGGTGGCAGAGCACCAGGTATTGGTGGAAGAAGCAGAACAAGATTAAATGTCCAACGTGGAGGGATTACATGCCCAATACACACTCTGCTACAGTGGTGGCAGCAGGAAAATGCAGATCCCCTGTATTGCTGTTGTCCTCACTACGGACAATAATGGAAACTTCTTTTCAGAAAGACAGCTGATTTCAAATATCACTCAGGTGATAGCATGGGGGCATTACAGAAAATAGGCTATACGTGAGGTAGTAGAGGAAGATAGGAGAAGGAAAATCTCAGATATGAAGGATACATGCTGAGTGAAAGAAACAAATGCTGGATTTTCATTGTTACTGGGATTCTAAATAGATGGGGCACATTCTATGGTTTCTGAATAATGCAGAAAACGTGAATTACTAGCACTGAAAAATGGGATGTTCTAAAAAGTGAAATATGTTATTTACATTACAATATAAGACAACTGAAACTATGCAAACTGAAACACAAGTGTATTTGTACAGTGCCTAGCAATATGACCTCTGGGCATTTCTGCAGTATATCAGAGACTCCTTTGTAAAAAGAATCATTAACTTGAAACTAGTGGCTTGTCTATGACTTAGAGTAACTGTCAAGAAGAGTGTGAACACTATGAAAAAAAAAAATCAGATGTTCCTGATCCCTCACTCTCATCATCAGTACATCATGTTGCTGTTCATATCATGGAGCCACAAACACATCCAACACACTTGTAGGATGACATTATGTTTCAGAACTTCTTCAGTTGTATGACTGAATAGGTTTAAGTCTACTTGCCTAGTTAGTGCTAAGAATGAAAATGTTCACCACAGCCACTGATCCCTGGCAGTTCCCATCAGATCAATCACGTAGGGACTAAGAATGGGTGAACCAATGCAGAACAAACAGATAACCCTGCTCCAGTCTCAATGTCCATTTCTACAAAGTGAACCCTTTTCAAAACTTTACAACTGTCTTCCCTCAAAGACACCCCTGAAGCTCAAGTTCCTCTCAGCTTTTTTCTTGTTCCAGTGACAATAATTTTCTGCCAGTTTTGATAGGCAGCAAATTACCATGCCCTCTGTATTGGCTACCTTCCACTTTCTGACACACAGAGACAGAGGTTAGACATCACCCACATTCCCTATCTAGCCATGACCACACTCCACCCACCTGCTAAAGTGGTGGTGAAGAGCAAGATGGTGGCAACATGCGCTTATCTCTATCTCTGGATCCAGGGTGCTTACGTCTTCTTTGCTCCCCTGTACTGGCGCAAAGTACAAGTCACAAAGCTAGGCTTTTTTTTTTTTGAAGAGTTGACCATGAACAATCACCGACATCTAAACACCCTTGAATTTTGCAAATCTTCTGGATCAAAAACTGAATTTTGTGAAGTTATAGGCCTAGACCTAGAATGTTATCTTTTAACTAGAACTGGTCAGAAAATGCTGACTTGATTAAATTGAAAAGTTTCATAAGAACATAGCTATTCCATTGATTATTTGCAGGAAATTAGTGAAATCTTTTGTTTCAATAAGGTCATAAGATTTAATTTTGACTACTCTTTTTTACATTTATATTATAATACAAAAGCAAAAATAACGAAGTTGAAACAACATGGTTCAACCTTCTTGAAAGGAAATGTTAGATTAAAATGAAATTTTTTGGAATGTTTTGCGAAAAATTCTGAGATTTTGACTTTTTGTCCTGATTTGGGACAAAATGAAGTTGATGGAAGTTCCAAATTTTGATCATCTCTTCTTTTAATCCAGTACAATTAAAGATTGTTAATATGATATTGATAACATGATGTACAGGCTTAGGCCCAGACACTGCAACGATTAGTGGTTTTGGAGTAAGGTGCCGCTTCTGTCAGTGGGTGGCAGACTGTTGCACACATGTTACCTAATAACCCTAGTGTCCATGAAGTATTTTCAGATGTTCAATTATTTAAATACATAGGCATCCAGTCCACTTAGGGCCAAATACTGGCATCTGCCCAGTGAGTAGCACCTCATTATGCAAGCAGTCCCATTGATTTGAGATGTCATAATGGTCTCCATAGCAATTAAAGAAATTCTGACCAGTGGCCTTCCTAGGGCTTAGCAATTTATTTTTTTACATTAATAAAATGCAACTCATACTCTAAGTGCATGTACACACTGACGGTGCTGCAGATAGGACCTGCAGTAAGTGCTTTGCAATCACATCAGTGATTTTTAAAGAAAAGCATGACTTGAGATGTGATTTGGTACATTTTAGAATTGCACTTTGAAAAATATGCAAACCACCTTAATTACTATGAATAAAAATGAGGATAATAGTTAAGCACATTAGAAATATGGAAGCATGTGCTTCCCCTGGAGAACTGCCACTCTTAAATGAAATCTGAGCCAGGGTGGATGACAGCTGGCCACAAAGATTCCTGAGGCTCATATAACACTACAGAAATGGCAGTGGAATATGAGGATTTATAGCACATGTGCATAAAACAATAGAAATGCTGATATTCGGGACATGCAGTGTACATCCATAGGCAGTGATGGGTTTCATAGTGTTGTTGGTAAGCAATTTGTACTAGAGGTTGTCTTTCAAACTGGGAACAGCAAAGAAAGAGCATTCAGCTAACATATCTTAACTCTAAAATATCTATATCTTCTCTCTCTCTATATATATGAACGTCAATCAAAAACACAGTAGGAACTTTTAAAGGCAGTAGAGCCAATGACAGACAGACAGACAGATCGATCAAGGAAAGGAAAGGGAGAACGATACTTAGTGACAGAATCCTGTATTAGCACAACCAGAATTACTATGGTGGGAGAAAAAGCTATTTTGCCATAGATTACCCTGTAAGTATGCATGTGACAAACACTGCTAAAGAAAATATCTGACAGTTGGGATATTTAGATATTTTTCTTTTTGTTTTTATGAAACTGAAGGCAAAGAGATAACAAACATTTTCTGATTTCATATATATTCTGGACATTAGCTTTTAGCATCTTTATTTTGGACAGTAAAATGAGAGGAAACAATCCCAAAGGGGGTTGCATACTTTTTCAGATAATTCATATAGTTTGGAAACGATATCTTATAAATGGGAAGGAATGATGTGGAAAGCAATGTTCAAATAAAGTGAGTGATTCAAGCACAGGATGGCATGTAATGCAACTAGTGCTTGGGGGGGTACATAAGGTATTATTATAACAACAGGATCTTTTACTTTAACCACATGACACGTTGCCTACCAGTTTCAAGTCATCTTACCAAGGAAATAACTGACAGATTAAAATTGTTCAATCCAAAGAGCAAAAATATTGCACTTTTAAGTATTTAAATATTCTGGGAAATATTGTGTACATGTACACACACACACACTGATAACTTTGTGTGTGTGTGTGCGCGTGTGTGTGAGAGAGAGCGCAGAGGAAATGGTGCGATGTAGTCATAAGTGTGAGAGTCTAGATACAATATTGATTGTATACATAATGAGTATTGTACCTAGGCTACCCAGAAATTGAGAATGGCATTTATAACATTTAATTTTGCTAGGAATAAGCTACACCACAGAAAGGTTTCTCATTAGAGTATATATGATGCTTCAATTTAAAAGCAAAGTAAAGAAATATATACTCTTGGTTTTATTCATTACGCTTGCACCAATATTCACTTTGGTCCAGATTCTGGCTCCATCACCCAGCTCAAGTAGCCAGGCTGGGGCAATGGGAACGGGAGAAAGGAGGACAGCTTCCCAACAAGAGCATGGAATATCTGTTGAGCTTTTTCAGGAGCATCAATGTATGCCCCAATGTGGTCCCCTCTGTGCTTAGCAGATTTTCCCTTGCCTTCCACCCTCTGGTGACCCATTATATGTTGCGAGATTGGCTCTAAATGAACAAACATTCTAAGGGTTGAGATAGATTTTGATAAACTGACAATGTATCTGAACATCTATGTTTGCCTGGACATCTTACAAAATCAGGTTTTCACCTGAGATTATTTTCAGCATTTCTTGCTTTGGAGGCAGTCAGAAGTAATGCAAGAACAGCATTACTCATGGTATTTTATACATCCATGCAGACACAAAGACATGCAAAAATTAGATAATCACTTCACTCATAATTAGCAACTGTGTGGCCATATAGCTCCAGGTAGCCATGGGATCTGTCCTTGACTCACATGGTTGGGTACCTGGACTGATGTTGCTACATGATTTATAAGGTTGGGTAACCTGATTATGTGTTAACTGATGGAGAGAGAAGGATTTAATGCTTCTGGCCAGTTAACAGAATGATCAGTTCTGCTTGCATCACAGTTCTAGAGAGTGAGCCTATCTTTCAGTTGGTTTTCTGTGGCCAGCAGCTGCACATTTTGCTAAATTTAAAAATTACCAACCCATTCAGTGGCACCAGAGAGAAGTGAAGTTTTGGGCTGAGACAGAATGGAAGAAAATCATTGCACATTGTTTGTTAACAGATGTTCTAGCGAGATTCATGAGGTTCCTGATAACTTTTCTAGTCTAGCCATCAGAAAGGCCGTAGAGATCCCAGTGAGTTATTTCAGGGTGTCTTGTCTATGGAAGAGATTGTAAATATGCAAATTTACTGGATAGAAAAGACAAAAATCTTGTCATGGTGCCTGTAAATCATTTCACAGGAACAGAATGTAGCTATGAACACTGGCCAATTTCCGTGACACAATGTATTCTTTGGGTGGCGGGGGTGGAGGGGGAGGGTTTTGCTAGGTGCAAATGAAGGCCCAACATTATGTCAAAAGATAAATTAAAAAAATTTAGTAAAAGCAGGTTTTAGCTATTAGAATATCACTCATCACCTGTGCAGCACAGTTAAGACAGTTCACAAATTGTTAGATCACCTAGTGACAGTCTGGAAGGCTTAAAAGTCATATTAGCCCAAAGGGGATGAATTAAAGTTAATTGATAGTCAGAGGTTTTTGTAAGTATGTTACGAGAACAAATTCAAGCCAGTACTACTATTTAGCCTTTCTTTATTATTTGGGCCAGAAAATATGCCCCTGTCAGAAACAAAACTACACAGCTTTGATTTCCACAACAGATGTCAATCTGCATTGGTTGAGTACTAGTGCCAAGAGAAGAGATCAATTAAAACTATGGCTTCTTCAAGTGCAAAGGTGTCTGCCAATCCCAAAAATGCCAGTGCAGCACAAAGGAAGCAATATTAGAGGGTAAGACAGTTTCAGAAAGACCCTAGAGAAGTGGGAGGTTTTGCGCAGCATTGTGCTTCACAGAGTATAGAGAAAGGCAAGAAATGCTCCAAAAGAAATTAAAAAGCATAAAGAAAATGAAAACACAAATGTAGTAACTTTATAATTTAAAAAAATGGATTTGTTGGTTAAGAAGTCACTGAGACACATTCACTTAATTCCACATTCAGTAATTAATTAATTAAATTAATTACTTCACTTGATTCCACATTCAGTAATGCTCGGGAAATACTCTAATAGTCACCAAAGCTATTCCTGACTTGCACTATTACACCAAAAGAAGAATTTGGACCAATTAGTTGAATTTTATAGGAACAATAGAATAAATTCATCAGGCATAATTGGTCATGCTGATTGTGAAGAGAGAGAACATTTTAAAAGTCATACTTAAGCGTCGATGATTAAGTGGCTTGACTACGTAAGGAGCCTTTATGGCTCTGTCCGCATAGACCCTGGGAGTAAGTCTTGTAGCCTGGGTGGACAGAGTTCTGTTTATGGAGCTCGCACTAATATGCTAAAAATAGTAACGTGGATTTTCCGGCTCATGCTGGAGCTCAGGCTCTGTAGCCAAGGGAGGGGGGTGGACTTCAGAATCCATGAGCCAAAGCAATGTCTACACTTGTATTTTTAGCATGCTCGCCTGAACTCCACTAACATGAGTCTGTATAGACATATCCTCTGTGACATGACACGTTGCCTCACCTAAGCTATATTATCCCGATTTTGAATTTGGTAAGAGTCCTTCCTGTACAAGGGAAGATTTGTTCTAGCAGATAAAACTAGGACTATTTTAACCAGGATAACAGTCTTGATAAAAAACATGCTTAAAGGGTGTATATTATAAGTATGTTTAAAGGGAATAATGTTATTAGACACAGAAAGATTAATGTAACTGTATATCCTCACATGGAATTTGAGAAAGTTTATTCCTCAATGGGTGTGAATTTGTTATTCAAAGAAAAAATGTAGTGGATTTATTATGATTATGATGATGATTATTATTAAAATGTTAATTACAAAACAGTATCTCTGTTGTACACAAGAGTGGGATGTCAAAAAGAATATTAAGGCTCCACTTCTTCTCCCTACTAGTCAATGGGAATTTTGCCATTGACTTCAGTTGGAAGTAAGAGTGAATCTTAAAAGGGTAATAGATTGAAGCAGGAAGATTAATTAGTGGTCTGAGCAGATAGTCTATGCTCAAAAAAGAAATGTAAAAACCTTTGTTTATTCTGTCGTGCTGTGGAAGGCAATCCACTGTTTATGGGAGCTTCATATTTAGGGCACTTAATTCACACTGTGTTCTATGATTTTTGGATTATGAAGAAGGTTTTTTTAAGTCACTTTATTTTCTATAATAAATGTACCAACTAAAGAATAATGGCACTTTCATTATATACACACACACACACACACACATATACATACACTTAGAGTGAATAGTGCTACAATAAACATATCCAAAAAGAGAAAGCCATAATACTTTTAAATGGCTTCAGAAATTTATTTTTTAAAAGGCCATATTTATCAAAACAGTACCAACATACTTCACTGGCTGCTACAGCTAGAATAACAATTGGTATGAAAATGGTGTTTTCTTATTAAATGTTTATACATTTCCTTTACACACACACAAATAAAATTTCATATTAATACTAACAAGGCTGACTAGCATGTTTTGATTTCCTTCATAATCATTGCACAAACATGATATAAAAGAGACTGAAATACAGGATGCAATATTATGAGAAAGGAAACCCTTGCCTGACATACAAATACAGAGGAATGCACTGTTTATAAAATTATTGTGATCATTTCCAGCTCTCTCACTATATGACCTTCAGGTATAGCTGTGTGCCAAGAACAAAGGATAAGACGAAATTTATTACTCAAAAAAAGTCAAATGGATTGAATTTGTTTTTTTCTCCCCCCCCCACCACGAATGCATTCCTCTTCTATACTGTTACACAATGAGACTGTGCCCTTCCAGAAGTGCTATAAGACAGCAATTCTAATACAAAGTGCCCTTCAAGACTTTGCTGATCTAATAGTTTTCTCGTCCTAGTTAGAACGTGTCTAACTGTAGTAGTTCAGAATCTGTACACAGACACCAAGCTGGCTTAAAATGTGTTTCCCTTTGGGGATTTAGTAAACATTTAGTTAGATTTCCTGACTAGATGTGAGCCAACATGGGTTCAATATTTATCAAGATAGGTTTAACCACTTATTTTACAATCTCTCTCTCTATCTCTCTGATATCTCAAAATTAAGAAAAGTAGAGTACACATTAAATCTCTCCATTCAAGTTTTATGTAACCCAATGAGTTATTTTCTGGATCTAAATTCTGTTTGCATTTTAGTTTTATTCTTATCTATTGTACAGATATTGGAAATAGTTGAAGATGTACAATTATGATATCATTACACAGATAAACCACATTCTAATCGCTCAAGGGACAAATTGGTAAAGTAAATGGAAGTCAACCAAGCAACACAAAAGAGAAATAAAATAAGTTATACAGTGCCATACTATATACGTTTTATATTTACCTTCATTTTTATTGATGGTGAAATTCGGATTGTTGACCATTTCAGGAAGAAGACTATACAGAAAAAAATGTCCATTTTTAGGATCGTCTTTGTCAATGGCACTGACAGTTTGAATTACCTGCAATAGAAAAAGGTAACAAAATCGACAGCCTCAACATAAGTTCTGTTGATCAACAGCAAAGGTTTTATAAATTAACCTGCTAGATATAAAGATACTGAAAATCTGCATTAACTGTTGAAAAGGACATTCTTTATTATTCAGTATACATTCTGATTTCTACTTTCAGAGGTGTAAGAACCCCTCCACACACCTAAACTTCTATGTGGACTGCCCAGATCTTATAGAAATGTAGGGCTGGAAGGGACCTTGGGAAGTCATCAAGTCCAGCCCACTGTGATGAGGGAGGACCTAGTAAACCTAGACCTCTAACAGGTGATTGTCCCACCTGTTCCAGTGATGGGGATTCCCAAACCTTCCTTGGAAGCCTTATAATTAGAAAGATTTTCCTAACATCTAACCTACATTTCCTTTGCTATAGATTAAGCCCGTTACTTCTTGTCCTACCTTCAGTGGATATGGAGAACAACATTCCCTTTTATAACAGCCCTTCACATATTTGAAGACTGTCTTCAGGTGCTCCAGCAGTCGTCTTTTCTCAAGATTAAGCATGCCCAATTTTGGTAACCTATCTTCATGCGCGGTAGCCTCTGAGGCAACTCTGACTCCTGGGCGACTCATGGTTTGATATAGCTTTGCATCAGGATGTGCTTAGAACAGTCCAGCCATAAAACTCCCTTACCACCATTCTTTTCCCCCTGAGCTGAAAAAAGTTCTTAAAAATGTACCTTTTTGTGTGAAATTTTACATGTCTAATATCAACCTAACTGTGATGTTTTTAAATTAGAAGAAAATCTGATTGGCCATTTCAGAATGTATGAAATTGCAAAAACAATCAAAACCTTTTCTTCTTTTAATAAAATGCTTAACAATTCTTGTGGAACCTCCCCCCCACCCGCCGCCCCGCACAAAACTAGGATTGATTTAACATATTAAACGTAGGATGCTTTGCACATTGTTCAGAACATGACATGTTGTTATTTTAGCTAAATTTGGTGGGGAGGGTTGTTTTTAAATAACAAAATTAGGAAAATTTGGAAATCAACTGCACTTATTCTGCACAATATCCATATTCAGTGGTGCATACGGAATACTAGCACTGCAGGTACAGTTGCTGATCTTCCTCCAAGCCAAATGGGATTGCAAAGAACAGGGAAGAATAGAATAAGAATACAGCACTTCCAGAAAAGTAGGAGAGGGATTTAATGAGGTTTAAAGTTTGGGACAGACTTAGTTGATTCCAAATATTTCCCCATCAGAAGAAGTGTAGACAGGGAGAGATAGGGACCTAGACAAAGGTCTTAGGGCCTGATACTACACTCTTGAACAAAATGGGAATTTTGCTGTTAGCTTCAATTGATGTAGGATCAGACACTTAATAAGTATTATTTAAATTTTCATTTCCCCACTGAAATCAATACAAATTTTCTCTTCTTGTTTTATTGCCAAAAGCATCAGACCCTAAAACAAAAAAATAAACAAACAAAATCCCTCATGATAATAACTAAACATGTGCAAATTCATCCTGGGACAAATATATTTTAAGAGTCACAGCAAGTTCCAATTAAAAGAAAATAACCGTATGTTTGGATATGGTCTTACTCGTGAGGAGGAACTTGAATGGGCCTGATCCTGCACAACTTTCAAAGTTAGCTAAAGATCAATATTTCAAATTTCAAAGTTTCTGGCATGGAGGAATAACCGCTAATTGCCGTTAGTGAGAGAGAATAGCTTGATAACATAAATATCTATCACAATGCATATATTATCATATTCATGATCATTCTCTTCACTACTATTTATTTTATATATATAGGGCTAACTTTTACATCCCTCCACTTGCAAAGATTTAGTTGCCATAACTTCAAATATATAGTGCTCAAGGGGAAACAAAAATACCTATAAAATAACCTAAAGTAGCATTTCACTACATGAAAAGTCTCCCAATTAAATAATTTTATCAGAGGACCTCCAAGGCTAGAAGCAAGTGTTGTCTGTCCCACTGCAAAGATGGAATTTTCCCTTTTCCAGAGGTGTTCAGTTCCAGTTTCTATCTCTGCGGGTTTGTAAAATATCAGCCCTTGGCTCTAGCTCAGGACTGAATATTGCTGATCATGGTGTCTTAAGGCAGTGAAGGTTGGAATAGAATTCTAGTTTTTGGAGGAAACAAAACGTTGTGCAAGGCTTTTTTACTTCTTTTTTTAAACTGACTTTTTGAAACTTGTTGGAGGTGTAGAATGTTAGTGGAAGACATAATGGGGAGATTATTTAGCATGCAGAGTGAATTTAGGTGCTCAAGTGTGTATGATAAATGCAATTTATCACATGGGTATGCAATTTAAGTATCTTGCTGGTTGCTTAACTGTAGTTCTTTCCAGTGTTATGTGGGGGAATTGTTTCTAATTATTTCTCTCCTTGTCCAGGGTTTCAATGAACTAAAAGTCACTAGCCAGCTACCATAGTGCCATGAACTTTTCAGCTCCCAGAAACTATGCAAGATAGTTCAGGTCATTATTTAGATTGGGAATCTTTGAGAAGTGGAATCTGTGCGCACATAAATTGTTTTTTTTGTGAACATATTTGATGCTTCTCAATCTCCTATGAAACTTATTCCTTACATTGAAATTTATTCTCACCCACATGTTACCAATTTATTTTTTTTATAAATACATAAAAATATAGTCAAAACTTAGCATTAACAAAATGATACAATTATTATTTTACTAGCATGAGTCAAGAATTTAAGAGTTAGCATTCCCATAGCAACCTTACTCTACTCCTTTCTGTGTATGCATTACAAAAGGATTTTCTTCAGCATATAACATATGTGCCGTAATATTAACTGCTTTCTGGGTAACCTGTCCTCCCGTTTCCTCACAGGATTTTCAAATGATTCTGAACAGCACAATAAGTAACTCCACAGAATAAAATTGGTTCCATAAAGGATAGTTTTAAAACCTCTGACTTATTGATGCATATATATCAGGTTGCTACCCTTAAGATTGCTCAATTGCTTGACATTTTTCCACATAAAATTTCAACCTTGATTTTCTGTTAAAGTTTGTGCATGTGATTGACTATGTACATGTATTAAGGAAGAGAGCACTAAATTAACACCTTGCCTAACAGGCATATCTGAATTGAAATGAATAGCAAAGGTATCCCAGAGGACCGCACATGGCTCACGAAAGCTTATGCTCAAATAAATTTGTTAGTCTCTAAGGTGCCTCAAATACTCTTTTTGAGAATACAGATTAACACGGCTGCTACTCTGAAACCAGTTATATTCTATAACCCTATATTACATTCCTGCAAAGTCACAGATGCCTAAAATTATAGCATTCCTAGAAGAGTATCAGGATAGTAATAGTGAATGCTTTGGAAAGGTAAGTAGCAAAATCTTGCAAATATAATGTACCTATCTCTGTATGATTTTAATGCACAGCATAATTTTTATATACTCAAAACATACCAGAGCTGAGCAGCATTATAGAGTATGGTTTTATGTGATTACAAAACTTTGCATTGGTAGAAACTGGGAGGAAAGGCATTCTCAAAACTAAAGTCTAGTTTCTACTATTTGTAACCCTCCCCGTGACTAGAATATCACAGACACCAAAACTTTCCCAGAAAGTGCACTGTTGAGGCACACTTTGGGTTACAACTGAACTATCCTGCAGATTCACAGAAACATAGAAGTGGACCCCTGGTCTCTGCAATTGTCTCCATGACTATGCAGCTAGAGCCCAGCTTCACCAGTAGCATGGTCTTCCCATCATTACATGGGACCGGTTGACACTGTACACTATTAGTACAACTAAGTAGAATCAAGTTAGAGACAAAATGTCTCAGAAAGTTGTATTCTATTTTAAAGTAGCCTGGCCCTAAGGCCTATGGGCTTTCTGGGTCTACAGTAATTTGAACTTTGTAGTAGCAAGGGATAATATCAAAGGCATAAACTGCTTTTCATTCAGTTGGAAAATGCCTTGACAATAAATCAGATGTTTTCCCTCAAAAAGACATTTTTAGTACTTTCCTGTTGTATGTAAAATGTACAAAGAGCTATATGCATACATGTGCACACACACTTTTTCTACCAGCTTTGAGTTTTGTATTTTGCTGTCAGATTCAGAATAAAAAGCAAAGAAAATTCATTTGGCAATATTATACGTCAACAGTTTTTAATACATTCTGTCACGTCACCAGCAGCCGTGCTTGCCACTCTCAATTATATCAGGACTCAAAATAGAACACTTAGCAAACTGAACTGTAATAGATGGTTCAGTCAATATATTTAGGGACTGCAAATTAGGTTTTGTAAAAGGTTCAGATATAATCTTTTCCCTTAAGGTGATTCAAATTCAGTTTGAACTTAGGTTTAAGTTAAACTGCAAATGTAAATATACTGATGTAGCATAAAGCAATCACACCCTTTCTTCACATGCAATGATGCTGCTTTAAAATTTTAAACACACAGATAAATTAGAATTTAGATACTACATATTACAGTCACTTTCTCATATTAACCTTCTTATGGCTTGGAGATATAGCATTATTTCTACTTCAAAATGAAAACCTTGGCTTGTAAATATGTTTACTTGCAAAATTTTTAACACCGAATACTAAAAGAAGTAAAATATCAGCCACTGTATTTGCTGAAAAGAAAAGGAGTACTTGTGGCACCTTAGAGACTAACAAATTTATTTGCGCATAAGCTTTCGTGAGCTACAGCTCATTTCATCAGATGAAGTGAGCTGTAGCTCACGAAAGCTTATACTCAAATAAATGTCAGGTTTCAGAATAGCAGCCGTGTTAGTCTGTATTCGCAAAAAGAAAAGGAGTACTTGTGGCACCTTAGAGAGTAACAAATTTATTAGAGCATAAGCTTATCCGATGAAGTGAGCTGTAGCTCACGAAAGCTTATGCTCTAATAAATTTGTTAGTCTCTAAGGTGCCACAAGTACTCCTTTTCTTTTCAGCAAATACAGGCTAACACAGCTGCTACTCTGAAACCTGTATTTGCTGAGATTTTGAGATGAGCTGTATGTTGCATAGTATGACACTGCTAATTTAGAACTTAGTCCTGCAAGTTACAGTGCAATGGTGGATACTCGCACCTGCCCTGGGGCAAAAAAATGGAGAATAAGGTGCAGAATCAGGGCCACATGCCCCACTGTGGGAATTAGGAGGATCCACTATTTCATAGGATTTTCTGTCTCTTCTCTTACTAATGTTTGTGGTACTCTGATATTACAGTGATTAGAGTAGTATAGAGCTGGTTATATTTTTTTTATACAATTTTTTCATGAACACTTTAAAATGTTAAGTGATTTTGTCAGTGTTGTTACTGGTTTTCCACCAGCTGTTTGAGTTTAATTTAAAATTTTGGAAAAAAACACATTTGTGATTTTTTTTCACCCAACTCCAATGTGGTACAAATGCTGAGCTAGATGGATACTAAAACCACTTCAGATATATCTTTCTCATTTCAAGCTACGTCTAGTACATGCTCACATTTTGAGAACAGTCACTGAGCCTTAGATCAGGATGTAATCATTAGCAATAATACAATATTAGAAACAGAGCTTATGGGGATCTAAAATTCACTCTGAAATTTGGGAGTATAAATATCAATATATTATCTGGAAAGAAAATACCCTCTAAAAGGAGATTTACAATAATCTTATCTTCAATGGTTATAAAGAATGTTTACTACTCAAATGATGCATGTGTGACAGTAAGGGGAAAAAGCAGCTGAAAGGTCAAAACATGGATCTTTTACAACAATCAAATCTTGGCACAAAAAGGTTCTAAAACAGTACTACTAAAATAAAACAATTTCTGATTATTGTCAGGTAAGATGTTTTGGCAAATAGTGAGTTTAATGCCTACCACCCACATGAGGCACAAGAATAGTTGGATTAACAACTGTAGTGTCATGCTGTCAGCTGCTGTTTATTTAAAATTAAAATGTCACTACCCAGAATAAATTATGTAGTTGAAAAACAGTGGATTTCTATAACACAGTACTTCACAAGCTGGACAAAAATGATTACATTTCATCCATTCTGTATCACTTTATTTAAGGTTATGTCATATCACTGATATTGTATGTGATGTACTCACCCTTAACTCTCTATACTTCTGTCTAATGAAGGACACATATGAAAATGCTTGGAGGTTTGGTTTTCTTTGAAGAAGTCCCTAAAGGTTAGAATTAACTTCTTAAACGTAACCAAATGTATCTGACCTTTTTGAAGTCTCTTGCCTCTTCTTGGCATGCATCCTTCTTCTTTCCTCAATCCATAGTCCATTTCACCAAACCACAAGAGGCACATCACCCACCAAGTCTCTCTCTGAGACCACATTCCTGAACCAAAACCTTCCAAAACTCTAGCCATACCCATTATTAAAGTCCCTGGTTTTGGTCCCAATTGTGACACAACTTCAATGTTTTATTATACATTCTGAGGTTTCCCCTTCTGCCCCATAATAATTCACTTCCAGCCACAAGCGAAACCTGAGAACTCTAGAGCAATAGAAGAAAAAAACTGGCCCAGAAAAGACTGCCAAAGTACATGAGATGGATATTTATAAAGCTGAGAATCAGGAAGAGGGAAGGTCTTCTAAAATGACCTATTTTCACCTAGCATACGGTTTGAGTTAGGCCCACCATAGTTTGACATTTGAACAGAGATTGAAGCAGGATCATAATTTTCTCCAAATCAAGGACAAGATCTTGTTAGATGCTGTTGAGCTCCCTGAACTCCTACTGAAGTCAATGGGAGTTTAAGGAACTCTGCACCTTACAGGATCAGGCCCCAACCTACTTATCTTTATTTCAAATCTCATCATTTTGATTATAAATAAAGTAATGAGGTTTCTCCTAAGGGGTGACTAATAATAGCTCAGACATCTGCAAATATTTTGAGATAAAGGGTGTATTAGCTCAACATTACATTCCAGACAAAATCTTGGTAATTTGGAGATACGATACAACTCACATTTGCTGACAGATTACGGGGAGAATTTAGAAAAATAACACAGCAACAACAACATGGAGATATTTACTTGTCCAGGCTTCCCATTCTCACATAAAAAGGCGTCATGCTCTGATGCAAACTCAGGAGCGTTGTCATTTACATCAAGAACTTTGATAGCAACAGGCACTCGGGATACTTGACTGTGGTTCCCTAAGAGAAGAAAACATAGCATAAAAGGTAAGAATATTTCATTTGGGATTGATGCCATAAAGGGCACAAGATATAAACACTTCCATATAGAAAGTGTCCTGTGCCCATTCTCAATCTTTGCTTAATTGGGGTGCTTTCTTCACAATGGATTATATAATTGGAGCAAAAGATAAAGATGAATAGTCAGTATTTACTGAAAGTAGGGAAAAGCAAATAAATCCCTATTGCAAACAGTATTTGTTGTTAGACCTTCTCAGCCTAAATTGCTAGATTTTTCTCTGATGAAGTTTGTATTGTTTTATTGATAAAGTCCATTATACCATGGCAAGAGAAGGCTGTAAACAACATAGATTTATTTCTTTGTTTATCTTTGGCAGAGCACTGTGCATTTTACTCTATTAGTTGTTTTGACTGCACATCTATTATTTCTTCATTGCAAATACGATTAATGTTGAGACCGAATTGGAGAGAGATGGGTTGGAGGCTTGACGTCGACGATACTGGATATTACTTGAGCTTATTAAAGCACTCCGATTCATTTATTGTTGACCAGAAAAGTGGCCTATGAACTTCTTAGTTTTCTGAAATAAAGCACCATCATTTTTAATATTAAACTATTTTGCATAAGGTTCATCAGTGTACATTGCAAAATAATCTTGTTCTTTACCGCTTTGGAAAGCTGAGCTAAAGCAACAATTGGAGTTCTACTTTGACCAAAATTTACAGACCAGTTTTATTGTCCTCTCTGAATTAGAGTGTGTATGTGTGTGTGTGGTTGCATGTGTGTTTGTGTGTGAGCGTGTGTGTGTGCATGTATTTTAGAGACAATTAATAACTTAGAATATCTGATCTTAGGACCATTTTCTCTAAATAGCAAATATATGTTTTATTTAAAAGAGTTATTGTCCAAGTGGCTATTATAATGGTTAGAAAAATGTTATAAACTGTAATAGTATTTCAGTAGCCTAATGCTAGCTCCATTATCCAGCTATGAATCATAGACTCATGGAAGTGTAGGACTGGAAGGAACCTTGATAGGTCTTCTAGTCCAGTCCTCTGCACTCAAGACAGGACTAAGTATTATCTGCACCATTCCTGACAAGTGTTTGTTTAACTTGCTCTTAAAAACCTCCAATGATGGCGATTCCACAACCTCCCTACGCAATTTAATCCAGTGCTTAACTACCCTGGGAGGAAGTTTTTCCTGATGTCCAGCCTAAACTGCCCTGACTGCAATTTAAGCCCATTGCTTCTTGTTCTATCCACAGAGATTAACAAGAATGACCGCCCTGCACCTTTAAGGGGGCAGGGGGGAGCGGGGAGGGAAATGTGTCTGGCTGGCCGAATGAAGGGAGCAATACTTTATGGCTGTTGGGGGAGTGGGAGATGAAAACTGCTGCAAAAAGGGTCAGCATGGTCGCTGACTCAGTTGCAAGGAATACAGGGTTTAAAAGGGGCAGCTTGCATCTGTAGCCTCCCTTTTTACATGGACCAGGCTGAAGAAGGACCCACCCTTGCTCCCTTTTAGTTTTTACCTGCTGGGGGGCATTACGCTAGCCACTCCTTTTTTAGGGGGGCTGGGAAGGAATTTTTCTCTTACCACCAGATTGGCTTGGGTGCAGTTGTTTTATTTTTCACCTTCCCCACAGCGGGTTCAGCAAGGGCTCTGTTCGTACACGGCAAGATGAGTGGTAGGCCGTATGTTGCAACTCATTATTTAAGTGTTGGGCAGATATCC
Organism: Dermochelys coriacea; assembly: GCF_009764565.3. NCBI lineage: Eukaryota > Metazoa > Chordata > Testudines > Dermochelyidae > Dermochelys > Dermochelys coriacea. Next base: position 29,209,637 of record NC_050079.1, on the reverse strand, counting down.
GGTGCAGGTACTCCATAGGGAAGGTCTACAGTAACCAGATAAATGGCTTGGAAAAGGACTTAAAGAGATGTTCCTTAAAGGAATGAACAGGGGGTGATTGGGGACGCCTATGATTGGTACGGCAGGGAGCCAACCCCCCATTCTTATAGCTCATCTTAACCCTCCTACAAGGGGGCAGGGGTGAATGATAAGCCCTGGCAATGGATTTGCTGGAGGGACCTGGATGGAAAAAGAGGGGCAGCTGGTAAAAGCTCCTGGGTGATTATGGAATAAGCATGGGGTTACCTGCACTGTACATTTTTATCTGCCAAGAAGTCCCAGATATCTAATAGAGTTGTGGCCTGATTAAACGCATGTCAAATATCTCCTGTCCTTCTTTCAGCATAGCCAGACAATTATTTTTCCTCCTCCTTGTAAAAACCTTTAATGTACTTGAAAACCGTTATCACGTCCCCCCTCAGTCTTCTCTCCTCCAGACTAAACAAACCCATTTTTTTAAATCTTTCCTCTTAGATCATGTTTTCTTTATCTTTAATAATTTTTTTGCTTTTCTCAGGGCTATCTCCAATTTATCTACATCCTTCCTAAAATGTGTCACCCAGGACTAGATACAATACTCCAGTTGAGGCCATATCAGTGCAGAGTAGTGCAGAAGAATTACTTCTCGTGTCTTCCTTATAACACACTTGCTAATACATCCCAGAATGATGTTTGCATTTTTTGTAACAGTGTTACACTGTTGACTCATATTCAGCTTGTGATCCACTATGACACCTAGATTCCCTTCCACAGTACTTCTTCCTAGGCAGTCATTTCCCATTTTGTATGTGTACAACTGATGGTTCCTTCTTATGTGGAGTATTTTGCATTTGTCCTTATTAAACTTTATCCTATATTATATTACCTTATTTTATATCATTTTTTCCAATTAAGTATCAACACTCTGAAGAACTGCCTACTACGTGAGTTCAATTCAGAGCCTATCTCAGGCAAAACTAATTATCCTGAGCAGAAGTTTTGCCTGAGTAAGTACTGCAGAATCAGTTCCTGTCAGGAAATTGCAGGTTAAAGAACAGGCAGGTTTTCATGATAATGATGGAACTTTAATTAATAACTATATCAGATACCACAATATTAATAAGAATAATATTTCCCTCTTTTTAGCACCAGCCATTCAAGAACCTCTAAGGATGTCACACATGCTATTTATTTATCAGACCATTATCATACCCATTATAGGGCAGGTAAACTGGGCCACAGAGAGTACATCTACACAATGAGCCTCAGCCCCTGGCAGTGAGCCACAGAGCCTGGGTCTATAGATTCGGGCTCGTGGGAGTTGGGCTACTGTGCTAAAACTAGATGTGTAAACGATATAGCTTGGGCTAGAGCTCGGGCTTCGAAGCCCAGGGCGGGGATTCTTGCCCTCTGTATAAGTGTTTCTAAACAAACTCCAGGCAGGTGCTTCCAAACAAATGTTAATAAAACCTTTATACTACACCACAGTACAACCCATTCTAGCAATGCCACATATTTTATGGGGGGGTTGGAATTACTGTACACAAGTTTTATGGAGTTTAAAAAATAAATACTGGGATTATCCTTTATGTCCCTCCACCTGTAACCCGGTTTCCTTAGTTATCATGATTCTCAAAATACATTGCTCAGAGGGAAGAGGCATTACCCTAAATACATTCACAACACTTCTAAAAAATTTCTGAAATAACATAAAAGTGTCTACTTAAAGATTCAAAAGTATGATATCAGCAAACCTTGCAGGGTTAGAAGCAAATGCTTGGTGTCAACTGGAAAGCTTGGAACATTCAATTTCCAGTTATATAAGGTATGAGGGTTTTCTAGATATTATATCTTAAATGCTTAATGCTTGAAGCTGCTCAGAGTTAGATAGCCTCAGAAAAGTTCTAGGGGAGATTGTCTCTGGACAGGATAAACTTGTTCCATCAAAAGGTGCATGATAAATGCAATGAATCAAAGTTTCATAATTTATCACATTCATAATAACATTGCATTGATAATATGTACACATTCAAAAAAGGTTAATATACAATTCACAAAGCCAAAACATTTTAAGCACATTTTCTTTATCTTAACTTTATAATATATAAAAAAATGAAATGTTTTGGCTTTTCAGAATTCGTAGCACTAGTGTCACATTTAAACACTAAAGATTTACTTTTATCTAAATTAAAGAAACAATGACAGTTCAAATTTTAAATATATTACAGAGGAATGTAATTAATTAGATAAGCGTCTAAAGAAATTACTCATGTCCCTTGTGACTGCCCCCAAAATGTTTGTCTTTCAAGTGAAATACAAACATTATATTTAAATATATTATAACTAGAAAGTTGATGAGAGTTAATTAAAAAAATAATTTACTAAACACTACAGAGAGACCCAACTGGTTTGGAAATGCTTGTTATTTGTGTTCTTCAGACTACAATGAAATAAACTGTCATTTAAGAGAATGAGAGAGAAATTTACATTGATCACCAATTTTTGTCATTAACACTATGAGCCACACATCCTTGTTATCACCTCGAACACTGCATTGTCTTTTCACTTATGTACATTGCTTTCCATATAAGTATAAATCAGAACAAATAGCTATTAAAATAGTGAAAACAAACTAAGAAATACTAAGACATGTAGATCTACACTTGGATTAATATAGGATGAATACAAAATAGTTAACATTTCTTTCATATTCCTATTTTGGCACTTCCAGCATACACCTCTTTCTCTATGGCAAAGCACTTGTATGCATTTTATCAGACTCTCAAGTTCAAACCTGTCTGTTAGCTATAGTCCAATATTCTTAGAATCCTCATTCCCTGTTACATATTAGAAAAGCTTTACAGAATATGATGGGGGCTATTTCTCCCATGCAGCTAATGGATTGTTCCAATTAGTTACTCTGGTGCAAAACTATTAAAGGCAATGAGGTTGCACAGGTGTCATGACATCACTAAGGTAATGGGATACAACAGTTTTCACAATGGGCCTAATTTGGCTTCTAAAGATTTTATTACTGAGGAGGAGGAGGAGGATGCACAACAAGAAAAGGCCCAGCTTGAGTCTTGCAACCTAAGGGAGTTTGTAGGGCTGTCACTTAAAATAAAATAAATAAAATAATGACTTTGTAAATTAAGTATAATTGATATGGATATCAATGATGTGAACAAGGACTCCCACAATGCAATTTTTAGCAAGTCTCTTTTAAGAGCTACACCTTAAAGACCTCATTTTCTGTCCTGGTAAGGGCACACCCACTTGGTATTCTGCACAATTGCCACAAACATGTAATCACAATAATTGCACTGTACTTGCAAATTAGGTGCATACACATGGACATGTTGCTTCTTTCCATGTAATTACAGAAGTCAACATTGCTGCCTGTGATCTGCAGACTCTGAATACTTCTGAATTGGCACTGGTGAAAGCAGCCAGACTTCCCACTGTCTAACAAGATAGACATCAGGAAAGGATGCAACAGTGTAAAAGAGTTAGAGGAACCAATTAGTGATAAGTGAATCAGAAAATATTAGAAGGCTCAGCTGAGTTCAGATCCACAAGTTTAAAGGTTTACCTGAACCACATGTGTCTGAAAAAAGTTGCACTAGAAATTTAATGAAATGTTATTTTATTCCAGCACTGTCTGGACGTGAACCTGGAAATAAAGGTCAAATCTGGCAGTCATTGTTCAGGCAAACTATCCATTGATGGCAAACTTGCTCAAGGAAGGACTTAAAAGGGCTCCAGAATTTGACACAAAGTACAAAGAGATGAGAAAATTAGAACTTGCCAAATAACCTAAACTTTTCCAAACCTCCAAACATGATCTTTTAGATTTGTTTGAGGACAGTGAGTTGGTTGTTATAGCCAAACAATTTTGCTGACACATTGGGAAAAAATAGATATAACATTTTAATTTAAAACACCACAGTTCAATTATTATTGTTGTTGTTTATTAATATTTATATCTCTGGAGCACATAAGGGCCCTAACCAAGATACAGAATAGAAGACAGTTTTGCCCTAAAGAGCATACAATCAAGACAAAATGAACAATGAAAAGCAATTTGCTAAAAGTGCAACACTTGGTACTGAGTGTAGTGGGTAGTACCATGAGTAATTGGTCCCTCTGAAACACTATAAGCCAAGTTATTGGCCTTCACTATGCAACTTATGAAGTAGTGCAAAGCAGCTGTAAAGCTGCCATGAAGGGGTAGCCAAGGATTCCTCCACTGCTGGAACAGCAGCCTTCATTCAAAGTCCTAATTTAGTGCATAGAGATGTACACTTTAATATTTCCTTTATCAAAGTCTATTTTTGTTTGTTTAAATAGATTATCAGATTACATCAGTGTTCTGCTTAAATAGTAGTAAACTGTGTTGTATTTTAACTAAAAGCAAGCAATACCTAAATACAAAAAAAGAATCCTGGAAAATTACAAGCTTTTTGTCATCAAGTAGCTTGGAAGTGGCTACTCTGAATTTCATGCTCCTCTGGCTCGGTGAAACTTCAAGTATAATAAGATTTTAAATTAGAAATAGGAGAACCCAGAGAAGTTCCAGTTCTAATACAGAAATCAAAAACACACAAAATCTAAACTACTGATTAATGAATAAACAAACAACCCCCTCAAAACAAAACAACCACCAAAATCAGAGTTTCACATATCTATTTTTTCAAGCTCAACAAGTTGCATTTAACAGATCATTTTCCTTCACCATTCTGATAGTATCTGATGGGTCTCATAAAATAATCTACACATATGATAAATTTATTCTGTTTGACTTTACACTCCCCCCTCCATGTATTCCTTTATCTGTATAACACTGTACCCTATAACAACTCTTTGCCATATAAAACTGACAGAGCCAATCTTGATAAAAAGGGATGCTATTATGAAGCTGAATTTTTATTTAGATGGTACATTCCAACTGTGGAAATACTACAACATAGATAATGTGTCCTTTTGTCTTGAATGCTGCATAATGCCCTGATTTTAACCGGACCTGAGCACCTGAGACTAACTATGAACTAATTAAGATAAGCCCTATCAGTCTACAACTTTCCTATTAAAAATAATGGACCACAATGGATTCTGAATTGGAAAGTCATATTAAGGAGTGGTAATTTTTGAAGAATTAATACTACAAGAAAAGATTCCCTATTTGAAAAGTATGGGGAGATACTGCCATTGAGAAATTACCAAGAATCAGTGTAAATCTACCAGTACATAGGGAAAAGGCTGCTAGAACATGCTGTTCAGGAAAAAGATCATTGGTTCCAAATTAATGTTCCAATGGTATTTACCTTCAGCACACCTAAAGAGATGTATTATTGGAATACAGATTAGAGGGAGTATGTGGAAAAGAAGAATGCTGAGCACATTTTTTGAGCCTGTCCTTTAAATCATTCTTTGTGGGGAAAAATAAGGATGATTGAAAGCATTGTCTGCTTCCAATGGGTTCTTTAGTCATTTTCCAGGTAAAGGAGATAAATAACTCAAAAGGAAATTTAAATTTTTATATTTATAATAACACATTGACATGCTGCCAATTTTTTTTTAACTGTGGACTTTTTCAAATATTTGCCAGTGATGCATGCTAGATAAAATATTCTCCCTTCTGTTCCTCATCACCACCACATATCCCAGATTCTTGCCAAACTATGTCAACTCTGATATGGGTGTGTCAAGGACAGCATTATTTCCTGGCTGATAAGTGAGGTGGAGTTGGGCTAGGGGAGTAGCCTTGGCTTTTGGTGAAAGCAGCTCCAGCAGCATGGATGGGTTATGTTTTAAGGGTAACTTACTTTGAAACTAACATTTTTCTTCACAGGATCCAGCTGCCAACTCTGCTAATAACATGGCTATGGGTGTGTCTACATAGGAGCTGGAAGGTGTTAATTCCAGTTTAATGAGGCATACCTGTGCTAGCACTGATCAAGTGAGTGCGCTAAAAAAACCCCTGCAACTGTTGCAGTGCAAGCAGCAGGATGGGCTAGGCACCCCAAAGTATCTATGGTCTTGGAAAAATTCGTATTTGGTGCAGTTACACGTTCCAACTCTATCGTAGACATACCATAAGACAGGCTGATGTCAGCTAAGCAGTGTACCAAGACTTGTGAATGGTGATGGAATGGTACCTAATACTTTTGCTTCACTTGACCTTCCTCATACCCCTTCTTTTCACTGCTCATAAGAAGAATTTGAGAAATTTTAGAGGTGGAAAATGCAAGCTGCTCCAGAAGATTTTAATTAATTAGGGCCATATCCTTCAGGCTGTGTTCAGGCAAAAATCTCAGCATCTTTAATTTTTGCTTGAGTTTTGTAAAGCATAAAAATTGCTGAACTTGGACCAGCACTATTATGAAATATGGATTTCTTCCTCTTCAAGTGACATATCTGATATGGAAGTTATCAACCACCACCTTCCATCTTTCACAGTCCTGACAGAGTTGTAAAACTTCCACTCTCTTTTGGATACCAGTCCATCTGGAGATGTTTCTGACATAGTTGGTTCTCTCTTTAACTGTAATCTTTCCTGATTGTATAAGTGCTGGATTTAAGTCACTTTCCAATCAACCTGCATGTTCACAAAAAAGATGTTATTCTCTTACCTAGGGTCTCAAGCAACTGTGTTCTTTTTAATTCCATCCTTCTCATCACCTTATTTTTCATAGTTTTATTTACTCAGCTAATTTTAAAAATTATTCCATAAACTCAAACTCAAATATTATAACTCATGTCTCAGTGTCCTTTCATGTCTCACATCCATATGTGGAACACATGTAGTACTTCAGCAATCTAGTGCAAATGTGTAGTTTTAACTTTCGACAACACAGAAGTTTTTGGAAGTTGCTGAATGCATTTTGTAAGCTGTATCCTTAGCTCTGAAAAATTCACAGAAATGTAAATACCCTGGGGCTACATGACCAAGCAGATTAATTTTATTGGTGATATTCTGCCCATCCTCTATAGCCCCCTTTGCTGGTGCAACATTAATGGATTATATCTTTCACATACTTTTTATTTTTCCTTTAAGGCCTGATTCAGCTCTCATTGAGGTCAATGGGAGTCTTTTTACTAACTTCAATGGAAGTTTGATTTAGTTCTTACTCTTGATATTGTATTGTCCAATTTAATTTCTTTGAAATTATTATAACAGTATTCTCAGCTCGTGTAAATCAGCTCCATTAATTTCAATGGATCTTCACTGATTTACACTAGCTCACGATCAGATCCATAATATTTAAAAATTAAACCAGCATATTCTGTACAGATATACACACACAATCCTGTTGGAGTCAAAGGGATGTGAGTTTGAATATCTGAAGGCAGAATGTATCTCAGTATTTATATGGAACCTCTTTGCTACTCTTTCCTGTAATTAAGCTGCATATTGCGTTGCTTTGCAGTTATTCAGCAACCTAGTAAATAGTTACAGTGTAATTACCTCTGATCCTCTGTGAATTAAGAAATCCATTTTGTTAGTGCCCTTCAAATCAGCTGAGCAGTAATTAGGGGTATTTGTTTTTTGCAGAATGCTCTGATTGCAAACATAGCAAAGTCTCTAGAAACTATGGTTCTGCATATTTCATTTTGACTGCAGTGAGCTTCATATTCATTGTGACTCATAACCAAGATATATGTGACACATCAATATGAGTAAACAAATAGATAATTCAAAATAAATTACCAGTATAACTCCTTGGATAACACTATTGTAACCTGCTATCTCAGTGTCAAGCTTTTGGAGATTTTTTTTTTAAAAGATTCTGCTTTAGTCATAACTCCCACTGCACATACTTGAAAAAATGTAGGGAACATTCTCCCAGCCACCCTTCCATCCTGATATCACATTATATACAAATCTGGGAATTATCTGGCAATAACTCATACAGTGTAGATCACTTTCCTTCCTCACTCATTCCCACCTATTTGGGGAGGGCTATTATCAGTTCCCAACCCTCCAAACCTGGTCTCAGCCCACTGCTGGAATCTCACCTCTGTCTCCTTGCATAAGGGCAAAGGGGCTGACTCTATTGTGCCAGACATTAGGAGCCCCAACCCCATTCACAGCTTCTTTAGGGGATGCCTTCCCCTAAGACCACTTCTGATTCCTGTTTACCAGGAAACCAGACCACCTTTGAAATAACTATCTGCACTGGACATCAGTTACCTGCTAAATTGTGACAGCATGAACTGTACCTCCTGACTTACCCAAACGGATCCTGGAGCTTCTGTGGAGAAGATTTCAGAGTAGCAGCCATGTTAGTCTGTATTTGCAAAAAGAAAAGGAGTACTTGTGGCACCTTAGAGACTAAAAAATTTATTTGAGCATAAGCTTAATTTGATGCATCCGATGAAGTGAGCTGTAGCTCACAAAAGCTTATGCTCAAATAAATTTGTTAGTCTCTAAGGTACCACAAGTACTCCTTTTCTTTTTGTGGAGAAGATGAACTCCAATCCCATTCCCACCCAATCTCAGTACTGAGGGAAAAAATCCTTCCCAGTCCTGAAAACCACAACTAGAACAATGCTCACATCACACCAAAAAAAACACCAGACCTACACTGATTCCATGGGTGAGAAAGTGGGAGCTGCTGGTCTGGACAGGAGAGAGATCTCCATCAAGCAGAACAGGCCATATAGGGAAAAATTGGCGTGCAGGGGGAAAATGGCATACCTGAACCTCTTCAGCCTGACCTCAGCTCGAGTGATGCCCCCACCTCCTGCTCCCCCAACACAAAGGAGGAAGGGAACCCTTCAAGGAGCTATGACCCTTTCTTTCCACTTGGCCAGAAAAAGCCTCCTGCCATTGAGATTGTAGGTATTGTATTCATTTGAGCCTTTCTGTTAACTGGAGTTAGAATCTATTTACAGCTTCTTAGTAGCTTCTACACTCCTTATGGCAGCTGCCACTTGTTAACTCTCCCAGTATGTGAAAGAGATATTCCTACGGGTCAGATGGAAGTAAGTGACAGGGAGATATTTCAGGGAATCCAAGGAACAGCTTGGATTTAGGAGACACCCTTGGCTGTGATTTGCATTCTGATATCATTATTATTTGAGTTATCAATAAATCCAAACCCCAGAAGTTTGTCTTTACACAATGTGTGTTGTAAACTTTATTTGGAACAGACTGGGATGGGAATGCTACCAGCATATAGCAACATAAGCATTATAAAATGGATTTCTTATATTTTCAGAGGCTATAAGCAATATCATAATCATTGTTAGGAAGTAATGGGTTCTCATTTGTACACATTACCATGAGTTATTTCCGGAAAATAATGTAGCACCATTATATGACTTGAAATAAACACATAATAAAAGCACTAGGATAAAGAGATTAAGTCTACTTTATAGGATAAAGAGATTAAGGAGCCAGTCTCAGACACAACAAATCTAGCAGGTAAATTCACAGGGCTTGAGTCACCATTGTGTTGCTCCTGTTTTAGGTTGGAGTAACTCCATGTTAATCAATGGAGCTTGAATAGTATAAAGTTGGAGTAGCACAATCAGGAATCAAACCCACCTTTTAGAGCTATTATAATGTTAATATGGTGATGGTATATCACACATTAAAAATGCTATAAAATATTGACTCATACAAAACAACTTATTATAATTAGCTTTGAAATTGTATAATGAATAGCAGCAATAGTAAATAAATGTTATTGATGACTAGATGTCTGGGATGTTTTAGATTTTTAAATTAAAAATCATTTCACAAACAACAAAATAAACAACTCAGAAGAAAACTGACCCAAAACATTTCAATAAGTTTGTTTACATCTAAATTATAAAATATGTTTCTTATATTTATTTATGTAATAAGTGGGCAGATTTTAAAATATGCTCAGCACCTGGCAGTTCCCATTGTTCTCAACTGAGCATGTTGAGCAACTGGGAAAATCTGCCCCTTTACCTCTAAGCCTGAAGGTACTATAACTCCCCACCACAACAACCTTTGTTAAAACTCTCAGTATGCTCCTCTGAGTAGCTTCATTATTTGAGATGGAAATTCCATCCACATCCATGCACCAGGGAGACTGACTATCATGGTGTTCAATTATAGATATATCTCCACCCTGTTTTATTCCCAAGCTATGACCTGCAATCAACCACACACAATTTTCATGTCACATATTGCCCAGAATAATAAGTGTACTCACATCAAATAGCTGAGTATTGTGCACTACTGATCTGGGGGAAAAAAATCCTTCAGAAATTATAAAATTCAAGGTGCAGATGCCCATTTGGCAATTGTCCAGTTTAGTCCTTTTTAACTTGCTTCACTTCAGTCTCATACTCATTTTGCTAAGTCAATAATGAAATATTGTCAGTTTGTACTTTCCTCCATTTCTTTTGTGGCAATTAACAAATAGGTCAAGCATATTCAGCCCTTTAGCTAACAGACGTGCTTGCATTTGTACTTATTTTAGTCTTATATTTTCTCACTTTCTCTCAAACAATCCCTCCCCTTCATGCCCATTTTTATGGTGTAAATTTTGATCCGTGTTGTCAGTTTCCAAAGTCTTTTTGCGAAATCAGTGTTTTTCAAAATGTACAGCTTTACAGACTAACATTGCATGGTTACCACCTCCTACAAAGTATGCTTCTTGCATTTTTTTTCTTCAGCTAAGTGTTCATTTTTATAGTTTCCTTGTGATTTCTCCCTACCAGATAACTGGAAACACAATTTCCTTGCCCACTTACCTTCTCTGCAGTGCCCCCAGTGCCTGTTGTTCATTCCAGTTCTCAAAGTATGGAGCATATCTTACTATTGAGATCTCTATTCCATTCTATATCGGCTTTTATACCACACTCCTAACCATAAAATGTGAGCACCTTTCTAGCAATGTGACTACATATCTGTCATGTGTTTGTTCTCTCATCTTCTTCACACAGGGCGTGGATTGTTTTGGTAGCACATTTCCATTCCCATTGGCATCCATATGGGCCACTTCCCCTCAGACAAATTTCTGAGGTAAATACATCAATAGCTCACATTGAAAGCAATACAGTCTTTGGAAAGTAGGTAATGCATTTTAGTACATTTTTTAGTGCAGTTTAGTAGACAGAAGCAAGGAGAGCCAAGATCATGTGACCAAACAATGCCTCAAGGACATCCAGTACTTGCTTTGTTGTCTATAATGGGTATGCCTCTAGCCTGTAGTTATAACCAAATAAACATGAAATCTAGCTTAGTAAATTCAGTAGAGCAAAAATTATGCGTTATATAATTTCTATCATGCTAATCAGAAAAGAAAGGGTCTGGTGAAAAGGTTAAGCAGTTCTGAGCTCCTGTTTAAACCTTCTCTGATGCTTCTCTTTCTTCTTTAAGCTTTACTGAAATTTATTCAAGCCCTAAATGAAAGATAATTATATAGTGTACCAAAGTAATTCCCTAAAACATTATTATTCTTAATAATGTCAATAGTAGTTTTACAATAAAAGACAAAATAAAATTAAGAAATTAAAAATATTAATAAAAGAATTCATGACATTAAGATGTAGTTTTCAAGTACATAAAAGGTTGTTACAAGGAGGAGGGAGAAAAAAAATATTCTTCTTAACCTCTGAGGATAGGACAAGGAGCAATGGGCTTAAATTCAGACAGGGTGGTTTAGGTTGGACATTAGGAAAACTTTCTAACTGTGAGATAATTTAAGCACTGGAATAAATTACCTAAGGACGTTGTGGAATCTCCATCATGGGGGTTTTTAAGAGCAGGTTGGTCAAACTCCTGTCAGGGATGGTCTAGATAATACTTAGTCCTGCCTTGAGTGCAGGGGACTGGACTAGATGTCCTCTCGAGGTCTCTTCCAGTTCTATGATTCTATGTGCTTGCTGAATGCACAAACATTAATCTGAAGAATATTTTACTATTTGTCTTTCTTTCTTTTTAACTTGTGTCCCTGCATCCTAAAAATCCCACCTGAAATATATAAAGAAGATAGCTTAGCATAGAATGCACTGTGTGATGATTCATAATTGCATTTATATTTTTGGTAAACCATAGCCTTTTTGGATTTATGCCTTTTGGATTTATGGATTTTTTTTCCAATAGGTGACAGAAAGGGACAAAATTGCCCCATATTTCTTCATTTCTAAAGGATGCAGCAAGTATGGGCAATTGACTTTGTTAGTTACATGCCATAGCTTTGTCCTCGAGATTTCCTACGTCTATAAAAAAAAATTGTGGTCACACCATTTTCATTTCAAGATCTCTTCTATTTTCTCATCCGGTGTTTTGATTAATGATCCACCAGAATTTGTACTGGTTGTGGTACTTTGCCAAACACCATCAGGAATATTAAAATGATTGTTAGAATAACTATATTATAATGCAAAAATGATGTTACTTAATTTTACACGGAAATTAGTTAGTGATTTCTACTTTACTAAGTCAGAAAAAAAATCTTTTTTTCAAATAAGCATGGTTCAAGAGCTATTTATTTCATATCACTTCCTAGCTAAAAATAAATATTTTACATTCTCAATAATAGCTAAACAATTTCTTTATCAATATTTGGTAACCCAACTAATAAGTTTAATATTAGTAAAAGTAGAGCAGTGAAGAGAAGGAAAATTTATGGAGGATTCTGAATTTTCAAAATTTGTTTTTATTCCAATATGGAACAAACCCCCACAATTTGAAAACACTCCACAAAACCATTTCCATCCATCCATCCATCCAGGATTGATTAAAATGTTTAATTTAAATTTTGATTTTTTACATTTATAATATATAATGCAATAAAATAAAAAAATCAAAATGAAAAGTCATTCAAAAACGAACAACAAAATGCATTCGGAAAAGTCAAAATATAATGTGTTGACATTTTTAGGAACTATTCTTTCCCCTTTTTTCCCCAAAAGGAATTTTTGATAAAATCAATATGCTGTATTTTCTGTGGATAATACATGCCATCCTGCTCAGGTGCTAAATTGCGCTAAATTGCCAGGCGCTAAAATCTTGAGATCCCTTGGGCTTTGGAGTGTTTAATTTCTCTGTCACGTCAGGCCCATCAGAATTAGCAAAGGTAGGAGTGCTAGATCAGCAATAAGAGTATGTGTACACTGCCGTCGTAGGTGTGACTGCACCTCAGGGAGAAGTCCAGGCAGGCTTATATAGCCCATGCTGAAGCCCAGGCTGTCATATCTTTACTGCTATTTTTAGCAGAGCTAGTTAGATTAATACCAATCTGTGCTGCAGTGAAACCTCTAATTCAGTGTAGACACATTGGAGGTGTTGCTGTACCCATGATAGAGCAAGAGTGGGAGGTTTCCCTGTGTTTTTAACATAGCTGCACCATGTTAGAAAAAGCAAATCCTTTCATATGTGGGAGAGAGAAAACAGCAGGCGAAGCTCAAGCCATGATGGAATTTGTCACTGGTAGAAGTGAGGTTGAAGTAAAAGAGGAAACCTGCAAGAGGTGGAGCCAATGAGAAAAAAATATATCTTTACAGAGATAGCTCAGTAGTCTCCCAGTTAAAGAGGAAAGAGAAACACCACCCATTGTGTTCTGCTGCCTGTGTATGGACAGAGAACACCAAGTATTCTGATAAAAGCAACTAAAAAGTGTGAATGGAAACCAAATACAGAGGTACTCTTTAAGGTGGTCACAGACAGGTAGTTGGATAGTAGGGACTTAATTTTGGTTTGGTAAATTTTGGTAAAGAGAATTAATTTTATTTATGGGTTCTAGAATAAATAATATCTGAATTTAAACCATCTTGCTGTGTAGAGTGGTCCTACGCAAGGATTTGATTACTATTGTTTTCCTCCTCCTCCGCACCAATTATACTCATGTTTCATCTTAATAGACTGTAAATTCTCTGGGGCAGGGACTGTCCTTTCTCTCGGTGTCTGATCAGTACACAGCGCAATGAGGCCCTGTTTCTGGCTGATGCAAGTATGTCAGTAGCATAAAGAACAGGGTGTAACTTACATGTGAGCAACTGGTTATAACTGCGTTTCTCAACTGCTGAAAGTTACATGCCGTAAAACTGATTGAAGGTGTAAATTATGATTCAGAGTCACACAGACTGAATTTGGGACACACAATGCAACACATCAAATATCACAAGAACAAATATACCATAGAATAATTAACTCCTGATAAATCTCTCTCTCTCTTTGCTCCTATATATAGTTTGCATACAAGAAGGGTGTGTATTTTTAAACCTAGGGCTGGACTGGCACATTGCAATCTACCCTGAAGGGCAGCATGTTGCTGCACTGTGGTAGGATCAGAACAGACCAACCATTGTGAACTTTGCTCCAAGGCAGATGTAAGCCAAACCTGCCCCTTTTCTAGATCAACTTACTTCCCCCTCTACAGCTGTGCTGATGGATCTGCTGTGAAGTAGGGAGGAGCCAAGACTCTTACCCATCCCACACCCACATATGCAAGAGGAGGAGCAGCAGCCTGGGAGAAGCTGCACCATGTTGTAACCCATAATGTACGTGGCCGACACAGGGAACGGAAGGAGATATATTTTTACTCCCCAGTGTACTCTTTACTCTTTTTACTTCCTCTTTACCCCCCAGGGTAGGGGTGTAGGCTGGCTCAACATTGAGCCCATAGAATGCAAGCAGAACATTCCACTTATTTAAGTCTCAGCATCCTCATTTGCATAAGATCATATGTCACAAACCATAACTGAGATCCACTTGAAATATGGAGTTTAGGGAATCCAAATAAATAAATAAATAAGCAATACAGCTACACACACACACACACACGAGGATGTGTGTTAATCTTGAGTGGCAATTTTTAATGAGCACTAATGTCAGGTGAGAGAAAGCTTGTGTATTTTAAAGGGATCATCACTTATTCACCTTTAAAGCTTACCATGTTTTCTTGACTCTTGCTAATCTGAGTCTTTACAAAAGATACATCTTAGAAAATGGAATTTTGTAGAAGATTTTAATGTTGTAATTTATGACATAATTTTATATTTTTGTGCACATATTTCTGAAACACACTTTATCACCTTTTGCAAGGCCAGTTCCAGACAGGCATAGTTAATAAGAAGCCATGTCTTATAATAAACCAGACATTTCTTTTAAGATTCACCAGAGCCCCATAATTAAAGTGGACCTCACTTATGGTCTATGAGATATGAGCATGAAAATATCAGTGTGTTCAGCCTCAGATTAGTTAAATGTTCGGCAGTCATACTATATGACTAATGCACCCCTTCCATGCCCAAGTTGTAATACTGTCTTTGATATAAGCCTTTACCTTGGCTCCCAGCTACATTAAACCTCCATTTATTATTAGTCTTTTTATAGCAGTTAATCAGTAATGACTGAAATGCAGGGCATTTCCTTAGCACTAATGACAGACTGGAAGGAATTGATGGCATGAAGAACAGATGAGGAAATAGCCTGAGCAAAGGGTGTTATTGGTATTATAAGATGGAGTTGGAAAAATCACAGAAGAGGAGTATGAAGGCAGAGGGAAAATAGAAATGTCTAACATACAACAGTGAAAACTAAAAATGTAATGCCCTATACATAAAGCAGTCTGATTGCTTGAATCATCAAATTCTACTCAGCTTACAATATTTGGATAACATTAGTGAGAATGGTGTAAATAAATAATAAATAGTGCACATTTGACTTTATTTTGATGTTAGAGCTGAAGACACAGTAATTACTGTGTCATCTTAATTGTGTATTGATAGATAAGGCAAAGCTTTCTTTACCCATTTACATGTCATCAGTGAGACTAGGGACAGGATGGACCAGCAGATTAGCCACTCAGTGGTAGAATTTCCATCTATTCACAGCCTATGTCCGTCATTGTTTAATTTATTTTTCTATTTTCATAGGCACATTGTAAATCATTAATTTCTAGTACCATTATACCATATCATATTCCCTTTACTTTCACAGGATACTGAGTTTCCCTTCATAATGTAAAATGATGTGCTACTATTCATTATGCTGTCAAGTGACCAGTTGTATGGCTGTGGGAGAATGAAGCCATACTTTTGACACTGGAGTGTGTTTTTGTAGAGTGATATTTATATCCTAAGTGCATGTTTTGTTCAAGGGCAATTCAAATGGCAGGTACAGTTCAAACCTGGACCAATTAGGACAGAGTTGCCCATCTGACAGGACAATAACACAACTATGGGAAGCATGGAAATTGGGGAGGGGAAGGAAAAACTGACTGGGAAGGAAAATGAGATGCAGGTGCTAGGAAGAATGTGAGCAGATGACTGGGAATTACAAATGACTGGTGGACTTTTCCCTTATAATGAGTATAGTTAAGCAGTCAGAAAACTGCACTGCAAAGATAGTACAAGGCAAATCAAGGATGGAAGGAACACTGCACAGAAAGAAGAGGGAAGTTAAGGGTGCACCAGAAGTTACTGAGAATGTTGATTTCATTCTTATTGCAATAAAGTTCTGCTCAGCATCTCAAGCAAGTGTTTTTTATGCCTATATATTTCCCCAACCCTTCCTTATCTTCAGACTGCAACACAGGAAAATAAAACCATGTCAACTCCCCAGCCATCTGGTGAATTCTCCCAAGCTTCTAATCACAATAAAGACTCCATTCTCAGCATACATTATGAAGTTCTTTAGATCTCAGTCACATATTACCTTGTAATACAACAAAACAATGTGAAATTCCATTACTCCAGTATCTAAAGTCCAGAGTCAGTGACAGGAAACAAAGTTCACCTTTTATATTCAAAGAACAAAAAGGCATGTTCCTGGTAGGAAAAGGTCACCTGGCCAACAAGACTGTTCCCTTTAGATTTTAATCAATTTCATGTTCTTACTTTATATTCTTCTTGACTCACAAAAGATTCTCTCTCTGGAGCAAGCTTGGCAGGGGGCAGGGGGGAAGGAAACACACAAGAATCAGTTTATGTCCCTAGTCATTTTTGGTATCCCTCTTGCTGTATTTTAATAAGTGAGTTTCTGTCTTACACTCCAAGCTTCTATTTCAGTGTGATTTTGCAGTAAGATAAAAATCCTTTGTTTTATTCTGTTATCTTAAAAATCAATGTGACATAATATATCAGCGTAGCAGGATCACTAGATGACAGGATAGGAAATATGTTTAACTGTAAAGGTGCAAACTTTTGTTGAAATACAAATATTTTTCAATAGTAAGAAATATTTAGTAGAATAAATAAGGGGTGACTTGATTTATGTTTTAAGACTAATGCTTGAGCTTCTCAAAGCAATGCAAGAAACTTATCCACACATCTTTCCATTAAAATTAAAGATACATGGCAATATCTCCTGCACTGGTTTGAAAATCTGAAGCTGCTGTGCGGTATTTAAGATTACTTTCAGCCCCACATTTTCCACTGATGTCTCTCTGTATAGACAGAGAAGCACACCGCATCTTCAGCATTGTGACAATAAATCCAGGCTGAAGACTTGTCTGAGAATCCCCACTGTGGGACATTCACTTTGTTGGTGAAGACTGTATGCTATTTAGTTCTTGCAATTTAGTAGTTTGTGAGATGGTCAGGATCAAGACAACTTTTTTAGCATGGGCCTAATACTTCTCACTTGAGTGAAACTGGCCCTCTGCCTTCTCAAAGGAATATATTAAAAGTTTCCACCAACTAGGGACATCATATTCCTGACCAGCTAATTTTACCAGATGTAAAAGGTATTGATCCATCTTGTATGTCACAAGATGTAGCTCTGCAACTACATCTTGAAACTGGTTGAAACTCAATTCCCAAACACTGATTCTACCAGAAGGCAGCCAAAGGCTGTCTGAATCTAATTATTTGTGTTCACCACAAGGTAAATAGAAAATTTACAGCAAGAAATATTAAACTCTGCTTCCGAGAGAAGGCAGCTCATATTCACCAGACAATCTACCACCTAAAAGAGTACCACTATTTTAGACTTCATGTCTGGGTCGTAGAACAAAATACTTTCTTTGTTTTCATCATTGCAGAAGATTGCCAACATTTATTTACGTCAGAACTGAAAAGAATCAGAGATCAGTTTCTACTCAAAACATGACAGCCAGTGGAGGAGGCTATCATGTGAGGATGTGGCAAAAGGAGGAAACACTTAGTAGTCACCTGATTAATAGTCAAGGACAAAAGCTGATTATTATGTCCTACAGTTGGCCACTAACTAAGAGAACTCTGGAACCCAAACAAGTCAATTTCTCTCTACCCCAGCCCACAATTAGAGTAAAGTTGGGCCCTAAACAGAGTCTGGAAAGTAATGGCCAAGGACTAGACTAGCGATAGACTAGGACAGAATGAGCTCTTCAATATCCATCCAAATCCCATATTGAATTTTCTACATATATGTTAACTCTTTATTTTTATGTGCATTAATTCATTGATATCATCATCAGACAATTACATTGAAAATGCTTTTTGAATTTCCCTTCATAGTTAGTGCCTGAGAGATAGTACCCTGCCTCTATTAGATTTCCAAGGAACATACTGTCTCATAAAAAGACCAAACTTAAAGTAACAACAAAATAAAATATGTTCCTTCTTGTCCCCCTCCCCATGACAACTCACCAAACACACTTATTTCTGTCTTAGAAGCTTTTAAATATATTTCCTCAAATTAAAAAAAAAATGTAGGTTTCTATGGTCTTCTGTTTTGTTTCATTGTAAATGCCACATAATTACACTGGAAATGTGGAAAAGCCATCAGCAGGAACTCTAATGCAAGGTGCAAGCTAGGTATTATTTTTTTTCATAGCCACCCTGTAGGCAGCAGTTTCACAATAGTGATGGATGCTGTGGCTCACATGAGGCCTAATGATAAGGCTTATTAATAAAAATACTTAAGTATAATTATTTTTTTAAAAAAGCTGGGGAGGGCGGGGACTTGATTCTGATGTCAATGTAACAAAATCATGGACATGTTTGTGAAATATCTTTCTACTTTTCTGACACAATTTTGTTTTTGTAGAAAATTTCCAACCAGCTCTAATTACTATAGACCTTAGATGCCTTATACATCAGATTCCAAAGCAAGCAGCCTCTCTGGCTGGCAGCCCACAGCAACTCTGAGGGTTTCCTAATAAACCTTTCCCTATTTCACATGATTACTGTCTCCTGGCTTCCACCTATTCTGGAGGATTACTGTCTCCAGGTCTCAGTGCTTCCCCCACTTCTTACTGGTGACGGCAAATGCAATGTACACCCATATACCCAGAAAACACTAATTCCACTCTGCTGATGACAGAGGACTTTCCACACCCAATGCCAAGTATTGCTTTTGGAAGCTACAAGAAAACTATATATTCACAAAAAAAAAAAGAATAGTGTTAGCATGGCGGTGCCTTTCCTGCAGATTGTGCAACTATACGAGTAGTGAAACAGACGAACAGAGGAAAGCTCTTTTGTGTGAGATGTGTTCTTTCTTGGGTGTGTTTGTTATATTTTATTTTTGGCCTTATTCAGCCTCTCTCCTGAACAAGTCAGCCTTCCACTATCAATATCTTTCTTTAGCTCAGAAGACTTTGGATGTGCTATGCTGGATGAGGCTCAGGAAGTAATGAAAAACAACCATTTTGCTTCATTTAGCTAGTCAACACTGGTGCATTTCTTTTATGGCTGGACTCAGTATTCAATGTCAGTAAAGTTCTGGGTGAAGATATAATGACGTGTGTTAATCCGTGTGATGAATCTCATAATACAGTATTATGTGATAGAAGTAAGGATGCCTTGAGGAAAACTGATATGGAGAATTTCCTTTGAATCAGTATTTCTACTTCCATAACAATCTAGCCATTAGACTTTTCAGCTTTCTTCACTAGAGATGGTAGTATTGCTCACTGGCTGATATTAACCTGGGCAAAAGATGCTCCATACAATAGACTCACACTTCTTTCCCTGTAAATGGATGTTTCCATAGTTTAGGGCTTTTCCAATAGAAAGAACTCAGGCCATGCTATCAAACTGGTGTTAGCCCACAAGATTTAGCAGTAATTAATAGGGCAAGTGTTATTTATAGTACTACACACAAATCACAATGGCAGGTCATATTAATACAGTTTACTGTGCATGTAACTTATAGATTCCAAGGTAGAAGGAACCACTGTAATCACCTAGTTTGACCACCCACATATCACAGGCCATAGAACTTTAACATAATTCCTAGAGCAACATATCTTTTCAAAAAATTGATAAATTGTTCCAGTGATTAATTATCTTTACTGTTAAAAAGTTACACCTTATTTCCAGTCTGAATTTGTCCACTTTCAACTTCCAACCATTGGATCATGGTATATCTTTCTCTGTTAGATTGAAGAGCCTGTTATTAAATATTTGTTTCCCATATAGGTATTTGTAAGACTGCATTTCCCATTAATCTTTTCTTTGATAAACTAAATAGATTGAGTTTCTTGAATCTGTAAGTATAAGCCATTTTTCTAATCCTTTAATCATTCTTGCTGCTCTTCTCTGAATCCTCTCCAATTTATCCATCGTTCTTCAATTGTGAACACAGAACTGGATACAGTATTCTAGCTGTGGTTGTACTACTGCCAAATACAGAGGTTAAATAACTTCTCTACTCATACTGGAGATTCCACTCTTTATGCTTTGATGGATTGCATTAGCCCTTTTGTCACAGCCTTGCAATGGGAGCCCACGTTCAGCTATTATTTACCACAACCCCTACATTTTTTTCAGTCACTACTTTCCAGGATAGTCACCCCTTGTATAAGTATGGACTGTGTTCTTTGATCCCAGACATCTACATTTACCTTCAGACATATTAAGATTGCTCTGTATCAGTGACCTGTCCTGTTCATTATTTACCACTCCCAGCAATTTTTGTGTCATCTGCAAATTATCTAAGAGATAATATTTTGTTTTCTTCCAGGTAATTGATAAAAATGTTAATTAGCATGGGGCCAACTTGAGACTTTATTTTATATTCAATTATATCTTCCTGGTTTATGCACACACTCATGGCTTTCACTTTTAAATATAAATACTATGGGGGAAATTGACTACAAAAAATATTGTAAAGTCCAAGTAAAAACCTTTTTTTCAATCATTCATTTTCATGTTGGAAGATAATGGTGTTTTGAGCTTCATAATTAAAAGTAGCAGTCACTACAGCACCAAATATTTAAATCCAATGGTTGGGTAAGGGTGGGAGGAAAAAAGCTGAAAATCAGTAGAGATCATTTAAATGGTTAGTATGATTATGGTTATCATATCATTAGAAGAGCAGTATGGTTTCTTCAACAGAAGACTACTTTCTTAGGACAGTATGGGACGAGCGCATCTACTAATAGAAATTGTGTATACATTGATGGCAGAATAAATATATTAGCAAGAACACATATACATCTCACCTGAACCTGTAAAAGATGGGAAAACCACTTAGCAACATCATTAAAGAATAAAAGACCAACTTTCCTAAGGTTTCTTTACTGCAATAAGTTCTCCATGTCAAGTTTCTTTTCTAAAATAATAATAAAACTTTTTTAAGCCCTAACCCCCCAAAATTGAACTAATCGAGAATTTTCCCTGGTTATGATCTAAGGCCCAGGTTTGTAATGGTATTTAGTCGTTACTGTGCTCAGTGTTGCAAAGCCTAATTCAAAGCCTAGATCTCATTCAGTCTCAATAGGACTTAGATTTTAGAAACCTGGCCTAAGACCCTGAATCCTGTGGATACTTAAACACGTATGTAACTTTGATCATGTGCAAAGTTACATACATGCTTAACCATTTATGGGACTGGAACAAAGTAAACACTCAGAGAAAAGACCTCAGGGTTTGGCCCACAGTTGACTTCAATGGTGTGAGAATTTCACCCTCCTTCTATCAGATTCTCACCATGTATTCCTTCTCTCTTACATTTACAGTTTTTCCTGCACAAACATATCCATATTTTCTTTTATAACTATATTCCTCACTTATAAAACATTTTTGAAAATAGACATGAGGAGATCATAAAATTAGCTTAGCTTTCAAAACCTTGTTATTTTAAAATCTAAAATACGTATACTGTAGACTAACTTTCACAAGCTATACAATCTCTAATAGTATTCAAACATTTGAAATGACAAGAGACAATACTACAAGACAAACAGAACCAAAAGTAAAGCATGGAAAAATGCATAAACACTTACTAGTTTCCGTAGCTACAATAGTTATGTTGTGCCATATGTTTGTTTCTCTGTCGAGTGGTGTTGCTAAAGTTATTTTTCCATCATCTGCATTAATGTTGAACTGTCTCTCGAGATCAGTGTGTCGATCAATGGAAAACCTACAAAATGGACAACCCTGTAATCTACTCAGATAAGTTTGTATGATCTGTACATATTGTAGAAGAATTTACGTAATCTTCTGAGAACTGCAGTTTTCTAGCCAAATGGACTGAGAAGCTCAATAGCATAATAATTTATAAGACAAAATGAGTGACTGTCTCAAGAAACTTAATTATTGTCCAAGGAGTAATTAGCTGCATATTCAACATGAAGGTCATAAACTGCCATCAGGTTCAGTAGGTAACATCTTTAAAAGCCGCTGCTGATCAAGAGTTAATTAGACAACCCATCACATTTATTAGACAGCTTATATAGTATTTCATAGCATCTGCTTATAATTTCAACACCAATACATTAAACACACAAAAATATTGGGCTTCATGGTTATTTTAAAGGAGTACTGAAAAACACATTCTTTTACTAATATTCTTCAGTTTTAATGAAGCATGAAATATTAACCAAGCATGTTACCTGCTTAGTTTTCAAGCAATTCCATGGACAATAGGTGGTTAATGAATCACCATTTAACAGTAACACACTTAAAAAAAATCCAACCAACAACACAGGGATTGACTGTTATATGGATTGACATAATTGGTTTCTAACAAAACAACTTTGATCTGACAGCTAGTCAGAGCTTGCAAATCAGAATATACAGGTAAATTATGCAGCCTAAACATAGCCAGCTTGACTAACAAGAGCGAGCTGCAGTAGACTGCTCCAACAGTGCATTAAGCAGAATGATGATTTAGGGCTCAGCACAAGAAAGCTTTTATACAGGTTCATTTTCACAGAGTTGTTTTATTAATGTATTACTTGTAAAAATAAACTAAATTGGAAAATTAAGCCTTCCAATTTTTTTGATGGGTGAGGTGCAAAAAGAATCTATCATAAACTACTGATATGGTACAACCAGTCACTGGCTTCAATGGGGTTTTACTGAATCTGAACTGTGGAGTTATATAAAAGACTGTAATTCTTTTGCGTCTAGGTATTATTGAGAATAACAGCATGCACTGGTGGTTCTGCATCTGTTCTGCATTATATCTAGGCATAATTGGGTGAGTTAAGATGGAGTGTCAGAGTGGATTACACAGTTTATATTGTGGTTATGGTCTGGAGAGTGACTAAAAATGGCAGTGTCCTATTACACATCTGTTTGTTACTAACACTTTGCACTATATCTGCTTAGTTCACTGATGAAAAACTAACATATTTCACTTCAGTCAACAAGACAGTTATTAAGATACCAGTTTATTCTATTCCTGCTCATGCACCATCATCAACTTCCATCAAAGTTCTGATTCGAGAGCCTTTCTTTGTCACGATGACATACAATGGGGACTGATGTAGGATTAAACAAAACTTGATTAACCAGAACTCATTCCTGGTGTAACTCCACTAAAGTCAACAGAATACACCAGAAAAGATCTTGACCCATCAGACTTACCTACCTAGCTGTCGTAATTGAATCTTAAATCTCAGTGTTACAACAGGTTTTTTGTTTTCAGTATTTGAATAGTAAATTGTTTGTTCATATTTAGAAGTAGACAAGGTTGCAATTTAACTATGTTGCTGGTAATTTAGTAAAATATATTGCCCATTAAAAAACATTAGTTCACTGCAAATGTTTATTGGGGAAGCTCTGCTGTACAAACATAGCTCTAGGAAAATCTAGTGTAGGCCTTAATATTGCTACATTGAATAACTACTGATGGACTTAAAATTAAAATGTCTCTTTGGCCCAAAAGACATTTTATACTTGATTTATTCCATCTTCAAGGAGTTATTATCTGTGTAAAGAACTACCGTAGCTAAAAAGAATGGCAAAGAAGGATCCATGGCCAATTTTTCATAAATGGTTGCTTAGGGCAAGGCACCTACATTCATATTCGGACCCTTAAGTAAAGTGATGTTCAGGTGAGCTGAGCACACTCAATTCCTATCGGCTTGAATAAAAATGAAAATCTTTCCATTTGTACGAGGCCCTCTCTATATCATAATTCCATTCCTGGTTCTGGACCAACAGTATATATATTTTTAAAGTTATATAACTGGGGATTTAACATCAGTGAGTTTATTGTATTGACTTTAATCCTAACAATATTTATTCAGAAATGCTTTAAAAATAAAACATTACTTAACACAAGTTACATGGGGTTACAAGGTTGCCAAGAGGCAAAAATCCCCTCATGACTATAAATTAAGAAATATCTTGTACAAAGTAAAAAAAAAATAAAATAAAATCTGTACTGCCATGAACTTGGGGAGACTAATAGCATATATGAAGCTACTTTTTCATGATAATGATTATACTCTTTTTAATGGGGATGCATTGTCAAATATATACATGATGCATAAAATATACATTTCTATAAAAATGGAAAAGAATATCTCAGAAAATAATATCCTTTGAAATTGCCATAGTAACACAACAGGCTATTTGGTCTTTTTTTTTTTGAGAAAGAGTTTATTAAACTGTGCAAGAGAAGATAGGTGGTGTGATCATAGGTTCCTTTAGCAAAAGACTCTAGGCCTGAATCTGATTGCTCTCACTAGATTTACCTTGATGCATCTCCACTGACTTAATTTGAGTTATTCTTGATTTACATCAAGATAAAGAGAGCAGAATGCAACCTTCATTGTTGAAAACTCTCCTTTGCTGATCCTGCTGAGATCTGAATTACAATATTGATCCTATAAATCACCCAATCTCAATGATGCCAGGCAAAGAGGGCATGTTACTTGGTGACTGAGAAGCAGCTGTACCTAAGAAAGGCAAAAAAATGTTGTATTGAGGTTTTTAAGGCCTGCTGTTAATTAAGAAAATGATGCACTGCTGCCAAAAATGAAGTCTCTCCAGAATGAATTTGAGGGAAACCTTCTACAATGAAGCTTACTTCTCTCACAGAGAGAGACTGAAGGGCAGTGATCATCTCTGAATGTATAGGAGGGCAGAGAGTGTATAGAAAGCACAAATTATTATGCATGCTTTTTGCTATGCATTTGGACCAAAACTTGGCCAAGGCAATAAAATAACAGAAATATGAAATGAGCAGCACTGGAATAAGTCAGAACATATTTGAAGACGAACTTAGAATGATAAAAGATGCTGATGTGATACACTGAATTACTATAGAGCAGTTTGACTACCTTTACTCAAGTTCAGCAATGGAACTCCCTACAGAGTAAGGTGCTACTCATTGTGATTAAGAGTATCCCTAGACACAAGTTTAGAACTACACATTTATGAAACTACACATTTATGAAAGTTTTGATGGAATTTGGTAACTGTCTGATTAGAGCACTGTAGTTAATACACTAATTAGTTACACTAGTAAGCTTTTCATCAGCCCTCAGTTTGGCCACTCTTGCTAGTGGCTCAAACCTGCTGTCCATTCAGCTAACCTCATCACTGGCCAGCATGGGGAAACGGAGAACAATCCCCGCAGTCTCTGTGCCCCACCTACTGGATGGGGGACAGGGCAAATCCCTTTCCAATTTAGACCTTCCCTTCTGATGTTTCTCACAGACCAGGTCAACTCCTCCTGTGTCCGATCAGGAGTTGGGGGGGATGGGAGGGAACCCAGGCCCACCCTCCACCCAGGGTTCCAACCCAGGGCCCTGTGGATAACAGCTGTCCACAATGTTCCCTGTATCAGCTGTGTGACAGCTACAACTCCCTGGGTTACTTCCCCATTGCCTTCCCCCCAGCACCTTCTTTATCCTCCCTACAGGATCTTCCTCCTGAAGCCTGACCATGCTTGAACTCTTCACTCCTCCATCAGCACACCTTCTCATTCCCTGTTACTGGCACACCCCTCTGCTAACTGATGGGAGGTCCTTTTTAAACCAGGCGTCCTGATTAGCCTGCCTGCCATAATTGAATCTAGAAAGTTCTTAATTGGCTCCAGGTGTCTTGATTAGCTTGCCTGTCTTAATTGGTTCTGGCAGGTTCCTGATTGCTCTCAGGCAGCCCCTGCTCTGGTCACTCAGGAAACAGAAAACTGTTCATCCAGTGGCCAATATATTTGCCTTCTACCAGACTCCTGTATCCCACTGGTCTGGATCTGTAACATATCAATAAATAAATTATATGCAAGGGAATACCATAACAGATAATTAAGACAGAATCAACAGCTGGATCTTACATAACTACCTCCCTACTTCACAGAGCACTAGTATCCCTCCATTCCCAGACCTACAGCCAGACAGAGGTAGTGTGAGAATGGCCACATTACACATACACACAAAGCCTCATCCTTCAATCTGTCCTGCCACAACTCCCTTTGAATATAATGGAGTTTTGCTGGTATGAAGATTGCTGGATTCAGGATTGAGCAAATCTGTTTTCTATAGGTTATTGCTGTCCCTTATTACCCTTCCTGACAAACAATCACTCAACTGGACTGGGACCAAATTGTGAGGCTAAAGAGAAGTAAGACACCCTCTACCACCATTTAGAACAGGGTTTCTCAAACTGTGGGTCAGTACCGAAACTGGGTCATCAGAATGTTTCAAAGGGTCATATGGTAGTTCCTGTGGCTCCAATCCCCCGGGGCTGGCGGGGCTCACCCCCCTTCTCCAGGCACTGCAACCTCTGGGGTCCCAGCACCATTCTAGTTTAGCCTAGCCATCATGATGATGGGAACCCAGGCATGGGCGCTGATTCTGTGGGTGCTCTGGGGCTAGAGCATCCATGGGGGAAAAATGGTGGGTGCTGAGCACCGGCAATCCCCTTAACAGAAACACCCCCCAACCCTGGGCCTCCTGCTCACTGGTGGGCCCCACCGATCAGCACTCAGTGGGCCATCCAGCCTGTCTGGGTTAGGAGGGCACAACCAAAAAAACTGGGGGGGCATGTGACCCCACACGTCACCTCTGATAGGGGAGGAAATATGCTTACTCGTCCCAGGAGCTAAAATGCCTAGTCTGCCACAGGGCCTCCATGCCAGACTATTTACTGGGTCGTGACAGGCCATAAACATTTACAAATTTGTTCTGAGCCCAAAAAGTTTGAGAGCAACTGATCTAGATGGTGCTTTCTGCATCTCAGCTGAAGTGATGGGAGAGAGCAAGGATTGAAAACAATGTTATTCTCAAAATCATATAAATCTCCCTGAAATTTCGTTTGGGAGCAAATAAAGGAAAAAACATTCTATTTTGACATTTTTGGAATAAAATGTTTTGATTTTTCCTTTCAAAACAACTTTGTTTCCATTTTTTAAAAATGTATAATATACATTTTTTGAAATGTCAAAATCAAAACAAAACATTTTGTTTCAGCCCAAATGATTTATTTTTATTTTTTAATTTTTCTTTCAGACTATTTTAAAATGTGTGGGTTTTGTTCCAAATTGGGACAAAAACAAATTTTGAAATCTCAAAATCCTCACAAAATGGATATTCAATTTTATGCCCAGCTCTAGTGGATAATAGTGCTATTGTAGAGATGCAAGGACTCATGGCCTTCTTTTATCTTTTAAAATAATTTGTCCAAGAGATAAAAATATATTTAAATTCACTCGGCCTGTCTGCAACCAACTAGTGCTATAGTAGCTAGTGCCAGAATTAGCCTGTAATATGCCAAAAATAAACATGAAAATGCAGAAAATTACACTTTGTACTTTTCTCATTTAGTTAACAAGAAAATACTGTGGAAAGATGGCAACTTTTTTAAAAATTAGCCCTATCATCTATTGTATTTATTTTTTAAAGAAAAAAAATTGAATTTACACTAAAGAATTCGACATTTCTCATTTTAATAGGCTTGGTTCTGTCCTTTCTTGTATCAAGGATATATGTGGTATCTATATAATTTGATCAAGAACTAGCATTACCTGGTTCTGCCATTCAGTCTGTATAAGATTTTGGAGAACATCATGAGAGATGTACCATGTGCACATAAGGTGAAGAAAGGGAAGACTTAACGATGTTACACATCCAGAGGGGAATAAAGCAAGGAAGTGGTTCAGATGTCAGGACTAGGGAATCGGCAACCTGGCCTAGGGGTTAGCATTAGGCATGCACCAAGCATCCAGAAGCCAATTACAAGGAATCAGGCTGGGTTGGAACACCATGAGATTAGAATTGGGAGAAACCAGATGGCAGGGATCAAGAATCAGTTATCAAGTGTCAGGCCAAGCCAGGATACCAGCAGGTCACGCTCAGAAGGCACAAACAGGTAAACACCAGTGGTCCATGGCAGGATGAATCCCACTTGTACAATTTCCTGTTTCCTCCTCTGGCTTAAATAGGAACTGCAGCCCAATCAGGAGACTTGGAGTTCTCCCAATCAGAGTATAGAGATCATGTGCCCCAGTTAGGCTTCATGAACTCTTGTCCTAGCTGCTGTCTGTGAGCTGCCAGATGGAGGATTGGAGGGTGATGAATCCACAGAATTAGGGTTCGAGGCCCCTGGGGCCTGACATCAGGAAGATCAAGATGTGTGTATTTTTCTTCCCTTTTTTTTTCTGCAACTTTTTTAATCCTGAGAAAATACGCTATGCTGTTCAAAATAAAGATGTGTCAGTAATTTTTAATTGACACTTCTCATAGTCCCTCTGTTGAGAATGACAAAAGGGGTTCCAATTAACACTAATTTGGACGTGCCCATTAGAAACTAGGCTGTAATCATCTATTAATTGCACAAAAGAACCTGAACAGTTATTAGATGTTAACAATCTTTTGTCACTACTAAACTTAACTAGATTTTAATTGCTGACCTAGAGGTGAAAGGCTCCCTACTAATGGTAATCTTCCAAACAAACCAGTCCTACAGGAGCTAACTTTTCTGATTCTGCTGAGGAAACAATAATTTTCCTGTTACTGTAAGCTAGTCAAACTTAGTGTGCAACATTTGGCTCATTGTGTGATATGGTAAATGTTGTAAATGACGGTGGTCAGAAAATGGGTGATATGGGTGTAAATGGGTGTAAATTTAAAATGGGTGTAAATGTGATATTGTAACTGATGTAATGATGGTGGTAAGAACATAAGAACATAAGAATGGCCATACTGGGTCAGACCAAAGGTCCATCCAGCCCAGTATCCTGTTTACCGACAGTGGCCAATGCCAGGTGCCCCAGAGGGAGTGAACCTAACAGGTAATAATCTAGTGATCTCTCTCCGGCCATCCATCTGTACCCTCTGAAAAACAGAGACTAGGGACACCATTCCTTACCCATCCTGGCTAATAGCCATTAATGGATTTAACCTCCATGAATTTATCCATGGGTGTAAGTGGTAAAATATTGTAATTAGCATCATTTTGTCATCCTTATGTGTGCAAAATGAGTATACACTTATACATAATGAGGGAGGAAAGGTGTGGTGGTGAATAATCTTATCAGAAGTCATATGGCTTCAACTTTACCAAATCTTTCAAAATATATCCTCACTGTTGGACTGACTCTGCAGTCTATTTTGATAAGAGTTTTATTGACTTTGAAAGGAGTTTTGCCTGAGCAAATTGTTCTGCATTGGGCCCAGAATTCCTTCATACAGCAAACAAAGTGTTCTTTTGGAACTATCTGATGTTATCAATAAGATATTAGCAAAGGGAAAAGATGTGTGTGAATAAAAACCGGACAGAAATAATCCTAATTTGCATAAAACCTTAATAGTGAATTTTATCTAATTTGGGTCAGATCAAAGAGGGACAAAATATAAATGAAAGAAAAAAAGCAAAATTCTTCCCTGGTGCAAACACTGCTCTTTTCATTGGCATTAAAGCAGGGATGAGTTTGGTTTAAGAAATTCATTATGGACTATAAAGGAAATATTTCCAACATTACAGCCAATTATGTGGAATTGCTTGTACTCAGGATTGTTAACAAGGAAGCTGGAGGATGATTTCAAACTAAACACAGTAAATGAAATAAACATTAATGTGTCAAATGCTGTGCTCAGATTTCTTATATCCCTATATGTCTTATATCCATTTCATTCCCATTGTTGGGCAAGACAACTGAATTGGAAAAGAAACAACACAGCTTATGTTTTTATATATGAAAATTATTTGATTAGAAGTGTGACATATAACACAGCAAAGCTGTTTTTCAAGTGAAACACAGAAAGACAATGCTTTCTCAAAAACGAAACATGGAGAGTGAGAACAAACTGTTATCCACTCTATCATCCATTGCACTAAAAATATACTTAGAATTCTGACAGCAGCTTCTTTAATGATAACTTTAAAGCAGCACTACCTTATAGGACTAGAAGACACATCAGGGTCATGAGAGGTCACCTGACCAATCACAGAGTTAATAGCAGCATTTTCATGCACTTCCAGTAGATAAGTAGGTGATGAAAAGACTGGTGGTTCATCAGCATCCTCCACTACAATTTTTACTGTTGCTGTATCCTTGAATGGTCCTCCACTGATGAAGCGAGGATCAATATGAACGTTGGCTGCTTCTACCTTCAGAGTATAGGATTTTTTGGTCTCAAAGTCCAGGGGCTGTTTAGAATGACAAAGATAAATGACTTGCACTAATGACCAGAGAAGCCAGGACAAATAAATATAATGCTGATGGATGAAAGTTACATGCATTTAAGTATGTTCACTGAGTTTTCATGCAATCACTTCCTATTCCCTGAATTCCAACCTGTAAATTATCTAGGCATTTATTGATATGTTTGGTATTTAGCCTCAGTGAAAGCAGTCCCTCATCTTTTTTTCTTCACTAGAAATTCACAATGATATATTCTCTCTTATGAATTGTACGATCACAATTTCATGTTAGATTCACGATAAAATTTTACTGGTGATTAGCTGATGTGCATGATAATCATGCATTTAATCAGTGTTCTCTTAATTAAAGATAAGGATAAATCTTATACAAGTTTCATGTGAAATAAATATATTATTGTTTTTAGAACAGTGTGAAAAAATGTAAAGAACTAGCAATTATTGTTCTTTACACAGAAGAGGCATTATGCAGAGCAATTTAGAGATAATCATATGAAAAATATTTTAATATTACTACACCTCAAATAACTCTTTGCATCAGTATTTATAGGGATAAATGAGGCAGATCTATCTCAGGAATTTCTTATAACTACCGCAATTTATATTGCTGTATCCTTCTTTAATTTCAGACAGATAAACATGGAGCCAATTACTCTAATCCACCAACTTCACCATCATTGCCACTGTTTTTGATATTTTATTGCTGTACATCAAAATGTAAAATTTGGAAAAAAATGTCATTGATGTAAAGGAATGAGTCATATAGTAAAAAGCAAGTCTATGATATGTAAGAATTTATGAGTATGTAAGATTCAGATCTGCAGTTTCATGCACATCTGCGTCAGTATATTCACAATATAATTCTCATGTCTCAGAATGATTCAAATTTCAAAATCACAAATTTGTTAAGCTTTGAAAGATTTGCATTACAATGTTCAATGGAAAAAAGAAAAGGACAGAGAAGTCTCAAATCTGCAATGCAAATGCAAACAAGAACACAAGCAGGCATTACAAAACTCTTTCAGAACTCTCTGAAAGCTTTAAATATATATTCTTACTTTGAAAATTTGTGTTGATTTTTAGATATGAATCCAGCTCTAATTGGACTTTGCTCTTTCTCAACAATTTCTAGAAAACATGACAAGCACTTGCTTCTCCATCTACTCAGAAATTACTAAGCTTTTGTACTTATGAATAGGTGATTGTAGATCAGCATATTCACAATTTGCCAATCACACCTTCTGTATCCTTTATAGCAATTTCAAATTCTTCATGATAATGACAGTATTCCTTGGAATTTGTCACACCTAGTCCCCAGAGTACCATATTCAAAATTTACTTTACATTGTCTGAAATGCTATGAATTTAAAACTGCAGGGGGGCAGGAAGAAATAAAAGAAGAAAAGAAAGAACCCCCCATACCTTTTGCAAATATCTCCTTACATACATTTTCTGCTACAGAGAACAAAAGTGGTTATTGCTGTCTGGATGAATATGCGAAACAACACTATGTTAGATGATCAGTTATGAAATAACTGGTGAGGGAAACAGGGCAAAAGGCTAATTGCTTTAGTTTATAAAGTAGGCCCACAGCATACAATGATTAACAGAGTATAGGAGCCTGTATCATGTCTTTAACCTGTGGAAAAGAGAATCTAAAGCACAGACGCATACATAGTTTTTCTTTATATATTTCTTATGAGTAGGTCTGCACTGTAAATGTATAATAAACCATTTTCATTGGTAGAGGTCCACATTCTGACCTCTTTAAGCTAATAACAGCCACAAAGTTAAATGTTAACTATCTATACATATTGGATTCTTATCTTCCAACTAGAACATCATGTGGACATTTATTATATTTGTTTAATTACAAAAGACTATTTTGCTTTATGGTAGGCATGAAATTCAAACACTTTCATGATCACTTTTATAATGTTATAATTTATAGTCATATTTAGAGTCAGGTTTCTAAAAGACGTGAGTCTTGCCATTGACTTCAGTGGGACCAGGATTTCACCCCAGATGTCTTCTGAATGTACATGGCTAGATGAGTGCCTCTTCAGACAGGCAAGTACACAGCCCTCCATGTTGCATACACACATGCAGTGAGTACACACACAAAAAGGAGTAGTGGACCTGAAGCTTTACTTTGGGCCTGCATTTGCCACCATTACTCATGTTGGGTAGTTCCTTACGTCATGATTTGGTCCACATAAATCACTACTCATGGAGTAAAGTAGTGGTCTACATGAGTAGGGGTGGCAGAATTAGTCTCTCTGAATTACAGATACCTTATTACTCATGAAATTATATATTAACCAATCAGGATTCAACTAGCCATACAGTTGGCCAAATACCATAAAAAATATTTGACCAATGGCGAAACTGAATAATTGAAAATGGATGAAAGTTAATTTTACACAGTTGTCATTTACCTTTCTCAGTCTAATAATACCATCCTGAGTCTGAGCCTCTGACGTGATTTCAAATATATCCATTCCATCTCCTTCAATGATGTCATAGGATGATTTAGCATTTTCTCCAATATCCAGGTCATTTGCTTTAACCCTTCCTATTGGCTCCCCAAGAGCAATGTCTTCCATTACTGAGAAGTGATACAGACCTTACAAACAAGAGGAAAAGACTAAACATTAAGCCTGATTCTAGTTTCCCTTTCTTGCTCTTTGTTCATCTCTGTTTCCCCAAAGTAAATGCTTGAGATGTGCAACTGATACAAACCACATTAAAACAAATTATTTACTTAAAGCTGCATAATCTGCTCCATACAGGGGAATGCTCTGTTGACTCAATGTGAATGTTCTTCTTTTCCACTTACTATATTATCCCATCTCCTGCTTGCGGGGATGTTCAGTGTTGCCAAACATAATATATTAAGCTATTTTCAGCACAGAAAGATGCAATGTGTAATTTACTGCAAGGCACTTTTGAACTTACCTTTGTATTTACAGACTTGTAGACCATTTTTGATAAAATCCAATTACTAAACTTCAGCTTGTGCCCTGCAGCAAACTGATCAGATACATTAAAGATGTCTCTTGTGACTTAAAATCCTCACTGCTCTGTTGACCATAAACTTTACCTTCTACTACTTTCTGGTCAGAATCTAATTGGTCTGTATATTTTCTTCTGTGAGGCAGAAAACTCACTAATTAGGAGAAAGGCAGGAAATGTCCTCCAACTCATGTTTCAAAGGAAATAATGCCTACTTCATAATGAGGGATTACCATCTTTACAATTTTGCCAAGGGATGACTTAATCCCAGTGGAAAGCCCTATATGTGCCCTGCATTATGTGAAAATTCAGTAATAGTATTTTATTTCTTATTTTAATCAGTAACTTCAGACACCTTTATATTCAAATGGGATTTATTTAAAGGAGATACAAAGTCTGTTTTTATTGAAATACCATGTTTTATCCCTCAGATTACTAGTTTGTTAAGAAGAGAATCAAATTTGGGTGAAATATCTTCCTGGTTTTAGCAAAGACCTGGAGGCCAGTAGATGCATGCAAAGCCTCTGGAATCCTCTACAGATGGCCTAATTACTGCAGCTTCTTAATAATTTCTCCCCATTGTAGCTACAGGTAAGGGCTGAGCATGTCACCTTCAGTACTGTTTGTTAGTTGGAAGAATTCAAACTTTGCAGACAAGTATGTTACAAATATCCTGTGGTAGAGGATCTGAACCTGTTCTTTTCATTCCCTCTCAATGACTGTTTACTCCATCACAATATGTGATTTTTAGCCTAATATGCTGCTTTTCGTTTTCTGAAACCATGATTTGCTGATGAAAAGCTTACTAGTGTAACTAATTAGTGTATTAACTACACTGACAATATTCCAATCTGAGTAAGGAAAAGGGCAAATATACAAAATACATAAATATATACATTGGATATCAAAAAGCATATATACATAGCCTTCCCTAAAATTAACTGGATTCCTTCTCAAATTTTTCCTTTTCACTTTACACCAACTCTCTCTAGAGGAGTTCATCTCTTTTGATGTCATTAACATTTGTGTCATTGTGTTTACTGTATAAAACTGACATTTGCATGGGGCAGGAAAAGTAACAGCAGTTTAATCTATAATTTATTTTTTCTTTAATGTTTCCCAGGCTGAAGACATAATTTGGAGATCATTGAGAATCCTCAAACACATAAAAGCTCAGAAACAATGAGCAGCCATAGCAATCAGTTTCCTCCAGAGACTAAATTATGTATTTATGATTTATACTGCTGTCCACACATTATGGTTTGTCTCTCTACACAGTTGATTGAAATTCTTTAAGGAGGTATTTTTTCTTTGATTTACAAAGAAGGTATACAAAATTAACATTTATTTTTCACGTTGTTTTTCACATTGTTGACTAATGGATAAAAATAGTCCCTAAGACTTATGAAGAGGACTGCCATGACATCATAGTTCAGACTGTGACCAGCAATCCATTCTAAGCTTATTTTAAAGCATTCTAACTTTTCACAGCAGTGAGCTGTTCTTCTGAATAAAATCTTAATGTAAACTGTTGGGTTAAAAACTTCAGTGTTTTATAAAATGCCTCTAAAATGATTTCAAAGAGAGCACAGAAGTAGTGAAAGTTCATCTTTTTCATTTCTAAAACCCAGGAGGCTCTTTCAAATCTAACCATAAACATATATTTGTGTCCTGCCTGGAAACAATAAACCGATAAAACACACTGAGTTCATTACAATTTATTGTGAAAACAGCAGGTATTACATATTATGAATTTCCATTTCATTCTGGTAAGTCTCCATTGTAAGTATGATCCTTTCTTATTTTGACTCTACCAGGCAAATGCAAACTGTGCTTTAACAAAGGTGTCCTAACAAGTGTCAAAGAATTGAACAATGATTGTATAAGATTAGACTAATCTGCAATATTAGCCAGCCTGGCTATGAATACTCAGTTCTAACAGACCATAATGACAATAGTGTCCAGATACAATATTTAACAATGTGTACCCTCTTTATACAGGGTTTCTTTTTTCTGTTATTGCTTTATATAAATAAAAAAAATCTATCTTTGAATCTTTGCACTGATGAAAAGTGCTGGACATTACAGCTCTTTCTGTATTTATGTTTAGATCTGAAAGAGTATTAGTCCACATTAATTGTCCACCTAGCCGGTATATCACAAGGAGTGGTGGAGCAGGCTTCCTCATATTGCCCCGTCAATGTGTTTCAAAATCCAAAGCTGGAAAGACCACATTTGAGGAGTTTATAGGGTAAAAGTACAACTTAGGCCCTGTCTACAGTATGGGGGGGAGATCGATCTAAGTGATGCAACTTCAGCCTTGTGAATAACGTAGCTGAAGTCGAAGTACTTAGATCTACTTACTACAGGGTCCACACTACGCTGTCGATGGGAGACCCTCTCCTGTTGACTCCCCTTGGGCTTCTCGTTCAGATGGAGTACAGGAATTGCTGGGAGGGCAATCTGCGGACAATTTAGCAGGTCTTCACTAGACCCGCTAAATTTACCGCTGATGCATTGATCGCCGAACGTCAATCCCCCAGTAAGTGTAGACAAGCCCTTAGTCTCCATACCCATTCAGTCCTTGATCTCCAGGCTGAGACTCCCAACAAGAGAGACAATAGTACCAGCTATGTAATGATTTTCTGATCTGCTTATCTGTTTCCTAAGTCCTGTACTGACACTATCGGCTCATTTCATATTGTTATTAAAGCCCTTTAACAAAGGTGTAACTAATTCTGATGTAAGTACAAAAGCTAGATATCTGGCCAAAATAGCCCTGTAGTTACAGATTTAGAACTATTGTCCATTGCACATATACAAAATAAATGTTTCTGCATTATGGTGATACAGCCCATATATTAGCTTCATCTATAAATGTGTGCATCATTAAGGGACATGTCACCTTAAGATTGTATAACACTGATGCAGAAGGCCATGTGACACAATGTGACATGAAGTAAGAAACTCAGGGATTTCATCATATAACATAACAAGAGAAAAAAGGGGGGAAAAGATTGTGCATTCAGTACTTGTCACTTATAAACCTCACTGAAATTAGGTATTAACATAACGTTGTTCACAATAACCCCTTATAGCTGCTTACTTATTTTATTATATTTTCTTCTTCTCCCTCCACTTATATGCACCTACCCTAAGCTCTAGGGATGAAATTTACACTGTGTAGGGGTCTGGCATAAGACACTATTTAAATCCTCAAAAAAGGGCAAATTGGAGCTTAAAATGGTGCATAGGTATCTCCATCTTGATGGGATGACTTTTACCTTGGACACACAAATAATTTGCTTTAAAATCACATATGTAGAGAAGTATAGATGACCCAATGTCAACATTAAAATATTTCCTAGCCCTAACTGCCTACCTACTTATCTAATCATCCAGGCTTTTTTCTGAAGGGTTAAGATTACACATTAGAGGAATATATTCTAACATGACATTAAAATACACTATTCCAAATAAAATCAAACCAGTTGTGTTTCTTTTTTTTAACTTTGAAACAGATTACAAAGCACTGCAGAGAAACTCAGCAGGGTGCCAAATCATTTTAACCTAACCCAGCAAGACATACATTGGAACCATAGCAGTAAATATGTTTTTAGAATTAAAGGTCAACAATTAACTAGACTCATATTTTAAAAAAAAATCTCCTCTCATACTCAGTCAAATCTTTATTTCTTTTATCAACTATTTTAAAACTAGTCTTCTAAAACTAGTATTACTGTACCTCCTTTCACATAAGGCAGGAATGGATTTAAAAGTAACTAGAAACTTAGAGACAATACAATAAATAAATATTTCCCTCCTCCTTCTGAATGCTCATGTGTTTGCTCATCAATCTATATGGGCACAACTCTCTTTCCAAAAGCTCTTAATCAGTCAGTGGTCCAGGATACTGTATTTCACCTTGCTACATTTTTGCAAAAAAAATTCTGCAGTAAGCAAATGCAATATAAATGTTAAAATACAAAGAGGTGTGTTACATATTCAATCAGGAGAACAGGCACACTTACTCTGTGCAAATTTGGGAGGGTTGTCATTAACATCAGTGAGGGTAATTGTCACTGTTGTGGTTCCAGACAGTCCGCCCATATGTCCGCCCATGTCCTTTGCTTGGATGACCACAAAGTATTCTTCTTTGGCTTCTCTGTCCATGTTAGGAAGGGCAGTTTTAATTATAGCTGGGGAAAAAAAAGGAAGGGGGAAGGAATCATGAGGATGGTTAGATTCATACCCAATTTACAATAAAGAAAAGAAAAAACACATAATTAAGAACAGAGAAACTTTTTCATGTCATTTCTATTTAGGCAAATATCAGTATAAAAAGTGAACTCTTCTCTGCCCAATTGAAGTTGGCTCTTGTTGATACCAGGGCAGAAAGAACTTGCAGACTTCCAGAAAAGTGTATGAGAGGTCTCCTGCCTTTTGTCTCATTAAAAATACAATGGAATTATAAACCAGAAGAGCAAAATCAATCAAACCTCTGATATATTTTCATTTCTACAGCTTACTTTCTGACATAAACTTAGATTCTTTCCCTATTGAGGTCAATAGAAGTTCTGCCGTTAACATCACAAACAGGATCAAATTACATAGTGCAAACAGAGCTTTTTTTCCAGAATTCCACAGTCCAACAATTTCATAGATTTCAAAGCCAGAAGGGCCATTTTTAAATCTGACCTCATGCACAGCACAGGCAATGGAACCTCCTGCTGTAATTCCTGCATCAAAGCCATAACTTCTGTTTGAGCTATGCACTATCTT
Organism: Dermochelys coriacea; assembly: GCF_009764565.3. Classification (NCBI taxonomy): domain Eukaryota; kingdom Metazoa; phylum Chordata; order Testudines; family Dermochelyidae; genus Dermochelys; species Dermochelys coriacea. Next base: position 29,171,063 of record NC_050079.1, on the reverse strand, counting down.
TGAGAAAGATCTCCAATACAGTACAGGGCCCCAACCAGCAGTCATTCATATAATCCTTGCTCAGGCAGAGCTCCCATTGCAAGTGTAGGGCAAGATTGGGTTCATATATTTTAAAGGGTTTTGATGAAGTGAAACAGCTCTGTGATTCTCAAAAATGTGATTTGGAGCTCTGAAAACAATATGGTTAATGGCCAAACTAAAAACCCTATCTTGCAGGGAGATCCATGTAGGTAGATTCCAACCATCACCCTACCATAAACCCCCATTAAAGTCATGGTGCCTACATGGTTCTCATGGCAGTACTGGGGACTGAAATGGTAAAAAAATAAACCTACACAAAATTAAAGACCAAGATCACGCTTACAATAGCCGCAATATGATGCTATGCCTTGAAATTCACAACTTCCAATCATATAGAACAGACATAATTTAAAAAAATAATAATTAGCCACATCACCACCCTTAAATCACTGCCATATTCACAGCATTCACTATACTTAGAATGGGAAATACAACACCAAATATGCAGTGGAAAATTCAGCCATGTCCACCATAACAAAAAGAACCTCTATAACGGGAGCCTCTATAAATGTTAAATCAAAATACAGCATAAAGTAGTTTCTCTGGGAAGGTTCCTCCCTGCCCCATTAATCTTGATTTTGAATAATACTTTTTAATGAAATCATCTGTCTGTGAAAAGAGAGCAAGGAGTTCAAGTTACTGAATCATCTTTGTAGTAAGTGAAGCGTAAGAGTGCCAAGGGAAATCTAATCCACCAGTGCAGTGGTCTTTTTAAACCACGATGCTCTAGGGCTCTTATCAGGCATAAAGAAGAATGTCTCTTTCTAAGGGCCCATATTTCCAGAACTCTCAGCTGGAGGATACTGTTTATGTAGAAACATTTACACTAACTCAGTAAGAGCTTAGGATTCACTTTTGTTTTAAAAAGGCAGCAATTATAACACATGGCATAAAAAGAGAGTCACATGACAGATCACACATCTGTTTTCATTATTTTTAACAAAACGTTTATGTCTATTATGTGCAAATCTAAGAATTGCTTGGGTTATGTTCTCTGATAATCAAGATTTCTTTAAAACAAAATCACTGGATTATTTACCTATAGCGAATAGTACAATCCCGGAGCCTTCAAATGCCTCCTGCTCTGACAAGAAGGCTGATTTACATTAATAAGAATGAGCTCTGGGGAAAAAAGATACTCTGTTCTTGCAGGGCAGCAGGAAGGCTGAGGCTCCAGGATTATATGTATCCAGATATTTACAGTAAATATTATGGATCAAATTTGAAATGGAAGTATGAAGCTAGTCAAGACTGGATGTTTTACTAAAATATCTGCTCTAGAAGTTTTTCTGGGGAAGTTCTATGCTTATGTTATACAGGAGGTCAGACTAGATGATCACAGTGATCCCTTCTGGCCTTGGAATCTATGAACCCTGCCAATGTCAATGGATTGTATCTGTTCATTCTAGGTATGAAATTTTGTCCCGTTATCTATCCCAATTAGAGAGGGGCCTGATTCAGAACTCTGAATTCAATTATCCTTGAACTTCAGTGGTGGCTGGAATTCAAACCCAGAGCTAAATTTTATGGCTGAATATATGGCTAAACCAAAACCATAATGGTGGTGGGGGGAAGGAGGCATGCTTATAAAAAATGAATACACTCTCCTGCAGTAATCACATCGATCATTGCACTAGCACTATTATAAGCTTCAGTGATGTCAAGAGCTAATCGTGATTTTCTAACTAAATATTTAGTCAAAACTGAAATGGTTCAAGAGAAAGGGTCTGTTTAGATTAATCTCCTGATTCAAAAATAAAATTTTAAAAAATTGAAAATTGTCAAGATTGGATGTTTTGACATTTTGGAAACAAAAAAAAGTGTTTTTTTTAAATGAGTTGTGTTTCAGATTTGAGTTAATTTATACTAAAAAGATTACAAATATGAAAAACAAAACAGTTTGAAATTATCAAAACAAAACATTTCCATTGAATCAATCCATTTTCCTCCCAGGATTCCTGGTTCATGAAAATTTGAGTTTTAGACTTTTTGTGACTATTTGGGAAAACATCTCAAAATCTCTGACAAGATGATAAAACTGTTTCCCACCCAATTCTGTTGTGGACCATTAATCTAAAATATTGTGGGTTTTCTTCATATAATATAATCAGAATTTTGCCCTGTCTTGATATGGGGCAGTCTTAAATTATGTAACACATTAGGGAGTGGGTGGGTTCTTAATTCTGCATGTTCGTTTTAGTGTTACAGTGTTATAAGGGGTGTGTGGGTCTTGAAAATCACCTAAAACTGTATTATGTAATTTATGGACAGCCTGAATCCAATCCATCCCTAGTTCTTAAACCTTGAAAATCAAAAAGGCAGGATCCGAATTATTTTTCAACTCAGTTCCATCTCTCTGATGGCTATGCTAAACACCTACAGTAAGTGGGATTAGGAAATGGTTAATACAATCTAATCTTTCCTCATAAGTGTTAGGAAAACAGCCCTCCAGCACTATGTACTCATATTGTAACTGCTATTTTTACTACTAGAACCAGCAGCAACCTATCAACAGGGAACTTAAATTGTCCTCAGACGTTCTTGTCAACTGCTGGAAATGGCCCACCTTGATTATCGCTACAAAAGGTTTTCTTCCCTCTCCCCCAACCCCCCCCCCCCCGCCGCTCTCCTGCTGGCAATAGCTCATCTTAAGTGATCACCCTCCTTACAGTGTGTATGGTAACACCATTGTTTCATGTTCTCTGTGTATATGTGTATATAAATCTCCCCACTGTATTTTTCACTGAATGCATCCAATGAAGTGAGCTGTAGCTCACGAAAGCTTATGCGCAAATAAATTTGTTAGTCTCTAAGGTGCCACAAGTACTCCTTTTCTTTTTGTGAATACAGACTAACACAGCTGCTACTCTGAAACCTTAAATTGTCCTTGTTACTCAGGCAAAAAGTCCTATTGACATCCATTGGAATTCTACATGCTGAATAAGGGTCATTGTGGTCCACTACTTGAAAGAAAAGTGGGAGCAGAAAACTCACTGAAGGAAATGGAAATAATTTCTCAGAGACACATAGTACACTAAATATGTCACAGGTGAAAAGAGCAGGACCTTTTACTGCATGGGGAATTCCCACTGAAATCAATGGCAGCTCTCTCAAAAACAGCTGGTACGTTACAACTGACACACATTTGGTTACAGGGCCAGATTCAACTCCCTTATTCATGCTTAATAGAACTTTATGCCATAAACAGTTCTCTTGAAATCAGTGGGACCACTCATGAAGTAAGATTCTACTAATCTTCAGTAAAGATATCAGAATATGGTCCATTATGAGTTTCTCTCGTATTAGGCCTGATCCAAAGATCATTAAAGCCAACCTTCTGCATTGACTTCAATCAGTTTTGGATCAGGCCCACTATGAAAAAGACATGGATTATTGAATCTTCTTGGAATAATTCTCACTCACACTGTTTTCCCTCTCACTTACACAGTTAATCCAGATATTTGTCTCTCATTGTATGAAATAGACAACACTGTATTTGTGGAGTTGACAAAAAGGGGTGTTGTGGGGTGGAGATTTAAATACTCCAAAAACTTTCTATACCATAATAAAGGTTCCAAGTTTCTGATTTTTAAAGCACACAATTTCATTTTGCTGTGTTACCAGCACAACCATGTCATTTCAATGGTTTTAGACATATCCCAACATGAAGTCTCAGTTCATAAACCTTTTGCCATGGGCTGCAAGTCACAGACAAAGCTCAGTCTCAATTTCAAACAAAATAAAAAGGTAAAAAGAAAAAGTTAATAGCCTCTGTTACTATCACCAGGTCTGAACATTCTGTAACATCAAAAAAGTCTGAATACAAGGGTTTACTGTCACCACTACTACAGCTATGCTCAATATCAATGGTATGCTGTCCAGAAAAAGAACAGAAGTGTCAGTATCTCCTAACAACCAGATTAAAGAACATAAAAGCCCCCCCTTTTCTCTGCATTCTCAGCTAAATAAATAATGTGATTAAAACAGGAGAAGATAAGAAGAGTTGAACACAGAAGGTTTCAGACTGAGTCTCTGAAACTTATTTATTCTTTCACCTCATACACTGTATCGATCTTCAAGCTGTAGTCACAGGAATAACTCAAACTTCTCTTAGAAAGCAATTGAAGCTCACCTAATATTAATGCTAAAGAAATCCTTAGTGCACACAAAAATTAAGAGCCTTTTCATTCAACCTTCTCGATCCTAACTCAACTCAGAAAAAACCTTGAATAAATAATCTTTGTGATATGCCCTGAAATGTGGGTTCTGATGGATTAAAATGGGAAAGGAGTAAGTCCCAGAGTAAAGAATTATGGCAGCTAGAGACATAAACTAACGGGGGAGGGGGAATTATGAGAGTGGCTTAAAGCTAGGGAGGAGAAGAATAGTAAAGGCTGTGTGAATGAGCCGGTAGAGAGTATTTCAGAGAGTCTAGTTGCTGAGGGGAGAGCTTTCTTAGACTGTAGTCAGTAAATAGATATCTAAAAGATATCTTATCTATGGAATCTATCTTCAAAGACAAAGAAAATAAAGGAAATATGCTGACAAACAAAAAACAAAAAAACAAGGAGTAAGCCACACTTTAAAAGTCTCCCGGAAAAAAGTCCCAATATAGGAGTCACAATGTTTACGCTATGTTACTTTCCCTAAACAGCTATTGGTGTCACACTGCTCCATAGCAAATAAAACAGCTGCAGGATGGGATTTTCTTTTACAGTGGCCCTAAATGCATTCACTGAGCAATTTGCACAATCTGCCTCACGACTTGAATCAGTTAATATACACCTCTGTGGACTGTTTTCAGAAACCTGTTTGGACGAGCGCACAGTGTCTGACACTGGAAAAGATCAGGGAATAAGAACCGAGGCATCAGAGGCTGCAGATAGTGAGGAGGAAAAGGAGGAGCAAGCAGCACAAAAGTACTTGAGCATTTTTTTCCCTTTGTCATTCCCACTCTTTCTATTCTCTTTTTTAAATGTCTATTAATATAGTTCTATAAAACAATACACAACTGTGTATATGTGGGGAAGTAGCAAAACACAAGCAAACACTTAAAAAAACCCAACTTGGAATGATTCATTATCTCACCAATACACCACCTCCCAAGTGATCTCCTGTGTCTCATATTCCAATGGAGAAATTTCTGCCATATCTGTTGAAAGTAGGATATCAGAATTTTTCAGTTTTCTACAGATCAGTCTCTGAAGGATGTACAGTTATGTCTGTTTTGTCTCCATTCTAATGCTAAGATCTTGGCACAGATTTTTACTTCTACATGTAGTAGTAATTTAAGGCCTAATCCAACTCAATGGAAGTATTTTTAGTAAGGGAGGTTGTGATTGAGCCCTGAGGCCTGATCCTGCAGGATCCTGAGCCCTGTACCTACATGGAGCCCCACAGACTTCTACAGAGCTCTAAGCAGTACAGGGACTCTGCCCTTTTGGAGTCACTTTTGGGATCTGGGCCAAGGTCTCAGCACTCATACAGACTAGTGAGATTCTACATTTCTTGAACACAAATGAAATTATAGCCTTGTTAAGATGTGTGTAAAACTTTCCCTCAGTTTCCATTAGGACTAAACTTCATATTGGTCACAATAATTTTAATAACATTTAGCCATCAAACCATCCTCCCTGGATATTTGCCTACTTTTGAGTGCTGTCTTGGATTTTTTGGGGATTTTTTTTTTGGTATGTTTGTTTTAGTTTATAAAGAGAGAAGGAACTTTCAATATCGTCTTTATCAGGATCTGCTAATTTTACTCTAATTCTCTGTATAAAGTATTATATTATATAATATACTCATTGAATAGCAGCACTGAGTTATGAGTTTGTTTAAGATTCAAATGAAAGAGGGCACAATTCTACTTGCTTGCTAAACAAACATTTTAAATCTCTTAAGACCTTAAATGTTGGAAACTCTAGATAACAACCTAGAAACTGTTGTTCTTTATTTGTCTAGAACTATCACATTTTGAATATTTTTGTGACTGCTTACGTATTAGGCTTCCTTTTAATTAGATCTTGCATGTTTCCCATTGTGTAAGAACTAACAGCATCTTCATTTTCCTGCATATATGCATCCCTCTGTCATTTAATAAAATCTCTTGAGATAGAAGCTGGTATGTTTTATTAGACCCTATCTGGGTTTCATAGTTATGGGGAAAATGGTCTTTTCATCTGTTCTTACCAACTATTCAATTTATTCACTCAAGCATAAATTTTCAAAGGTACACACAAAACGTGAGAATAGATGATATTGTTTTATGAGTGAAAAAAGCAGATGAACATATTTCACTGCAAAATCACATATGTAAACCCTGCATCCTTAAGATTTCATTTTATTTCTGATAGTACTCTGCCTAACTATAATTGCCCTTGATATTGCAGGAAGGAGGACGATACCATGCACTGAATGAGGCAGAGATCCTGTGGAAAAAAATAGTATGCAGGTTAATTGCTAGGATCATCTGGGTGCATCTCAACACATCAGTCTGCTGCTATTGCAGGGACCTCATGCACTGGTATGCCTCGGTCCACCCTATTCTCTGCCAGTAGTTTAATCTCCTGAGGTCTGAATACTTCAGTCTAATCCAGGTTATTGGGTTCAATACAGGTGTAACTGAGTGGGAGGAGTAACCTCTAATGTGCAAAAGGTCAGGCTAGATGATCTGGTGGGACCTTCTGGCCTTAAACTCTATGGTTATTTGTAATTAGAAATGTCGTGTCATAATGCATATACCCAAGGGGGCCAGAATTAGGTTGCACAAGAAACCTCATATTCAGGTAGTTCCGAACTTTTCAGAGCTTGACTTTGCAACCTTGATGTTCTTTTAATGTAGATCTTTGAATATATTATAGAAGTAGTTACACTTGTTATAGAGATTGGCTGAGCTAGTAGGGTTCTCTCTGTGGGTCTTCAGCACTCCGACCAAGCCACATACGCGGTCTTCCCTTCTGGGTATACAGTCCTAAGTTCTTATTATGGTACTGGTATAGGGCCATAGCTCTTATTCTTCTTCATAGAGGCATTGCCTTCTTCAACCACCCAACTGGGGCCCATCTCAGTACCCTCAGCTGCTGTCCTTTTCAGCAGCCCTCCCTGGGCGCAGTCTGCAACCAGATCAGCAGGGCCCATCTTGGTACCCTTGTCTGGTCTAGGCAGGTTCTGCACTCAGTCCTCTGGGCTCAGCCTGCCCACACTGACCTTTCCTTGGTCCTGCTGCTCATTGAACCAGCTAGGCACCCAGTCTTCGGCAGTCTTCCCTGGGCTTGGCTCTGTCTGGTGAGCTCTCTTAGTGACCTGTCCATGGTCCTGCTGTTCGTCTAGCCAGCCTGGCACTGGGTACTCCCCCATCAAGCTCCACAAAGCAGCTGAAGGCTCTGTTTTGCTGCTTGCCTTTTATCTGTCCCTTCTGGCCCTTTACTGGTCACTCCAGCAGACCCTCTGATTGGCTGCTCCTCTGAAGTCACTCTAGCCTGCCTGGTGGACTTCTCACTGTTCTATTCTGGGGCAGGGTGACACAGGGCCATGAGAACTCCGGATCTAGTCCATCCTGCCACACAGAGGTAGTCAATAGGTGGATTGCAGGCCAAATCCAGACCACCAGATGCTTTTGAACTGACTGACATCTTTTTATTTGCTTACAATAATCATCATTATTGTTATTGCGGTGTGAAAAATGTTTCTCTGGAGTCTGGACCTTGACTACACCTTGACAAAAAATAATTAATTCTATTAAAGTACAAAATTAATCAGACAGATATATCAAAAGTCTGCGCTTCATACTCCATATCAGGAACATACCTCAGTCTAATATAATCCACTAGCATTGTGAGGTGATATAGGTTGATCTGCCGTGTTAAAAATACCAATATTATTACTACTTGGTAAATTTTAGAAGCAGAAATCATCCCTTTGGAGTCCAGACTCCTCTGTTCATAATGTTCTGTTCACTCCTATTTTCCAACCAGAAATCATTGTAATTATTTTCAAACATCCACAGTGGTTAAATCTTTTCCTTATGAATATGAAAAGACAACTCTTCTCTTGTTGTGATCAAGGGGCCCAATCCTACAGCTTTTACTCACAAGAATTATCCTTCTGACTCACGAATGAAAACAAGGACTTCAGAATTTAGCCCCAGGGCTGCAGCACAAGCAATCTCTCTGCAAAAGACTCTCCCTACTGGGTCATCACCAAGACAACTCACAGGATCTACTAAGGAGAGTTAGCCTTATAAATGCCTTAACACATCTCCTAAGGATAAAAGGAGCTTAGTATACAGTGACAGGAAAAACTGCATACTTGCTTTGAAAATGTGGCCTTCTGAGTTCATCTTCAGCACTGCTTCTAGCACTGTCAAACAAAAAAAATCCTACTTAGTGAAGCCAAAAATGAATCACTGCTTCAGATTTTGAAACAGGAACCAGATTCTGACTGGACACACCGATGATTTAAATGGAGGTATTCCACATTTACACCGTGATCAGAACCTGGCCTGACATTTTCCATTCAAACACTAGGAAGAGCAAGAAGAAAGAGCTGGGAAGATTCTCTGTTTGAGGCATGACAGACTTGCCCCACACCAGTGTAGATTCAAAGATAACGACGCTGGAAAATTCCTCTTGAGCTGTCTAGTCCAGCAATAGTGGGGAGAAGAGGTGAAAAAAGGTAGTATTCGGCTCTACCCACTTAAGCTGTGCCCATAATCCTATGTGTGGCTAACAATCTTAAGGGATCTACTAAAATGTAAGCTATAAGTCTGTCAACAGCTCTAACATTGAAATTGTCACCACTGGGGTTCAGATTTTAACAGCCCTTGTTGATAAATGAGAGTTAGTTTCCACTTCTTTTAGAACTAAGGGGCCAAATTCTGCTTTCAGCTGGAGCTGGTTGAAATTTTTCAGATGAATAGTTTATTTGCCAAAAAAAAACCAGTTTTAGTTGACCTGAAACTATTCACAAATTTGACATGAATTTGTCAAATTCTCTCAGACATTTTTTTCTCCCCCTCCCTCAGCTAGATTCACAAGTGGACTTAGGTGTCATTCACAAAACAGAGAAGAAGAATATGGTGATGATCCTCCCTTTTAACATCCAGCCCAGTGGCTAGGCTACTCACTTTGGATATATATGGGAGAACAAGGTTCAATGCTACATTTTGCCTGAAGTGGAGCATGGATTTGAACTTGGGTGTCTCAGGTGACAGCCCTATTTACTGAGTAATAGAGTATTTAGAGCAAGTCTTTCTCAGGGCTTGTCTACACTTACTGGGGGATTGACACATGGGAACCAATGCATCGGTGGTTGATTTACCGGGTCTAGTGAAGATCCACTAAACCGACCACAGATTGCTCTCCTGTCAACTCCTGTACTCCACTGGATCGAGACGAGTAAATGGAGTTGATGGGAGGGCATCTCCTGTCGGCACTGCATAGTGAGGACCCTGTGGTAAGTAGATCTAAGCTACGTTGAGTTGAGTTATGCTATTCACGTAACTCAAATTGCGTAGCTCAGGTCGACTATTTCCTATAGTGTATACAAGGCCTCAGTCTCTCCTGTTGAAGCTGTTCTACTTTGTATATAATATTTGAATAGTCTTTGGGCCAGAGAGAAATGGAATTGAACTTGAATCTCCCACATCCCAGATGAATGCCTTAAGCACTGGGCTAAAAGTTGCACAGGGGAAGCAACCCCCTTCTCTAGCTAGTGTGTGAATCTAACCCATTAAAAACGCTAGGAAACAAAATCTTTTGGATTGAACAAAATGTTTTATTTGACTCAAAATTGACTTATTCAATTAACTGAAAATTCCAAAAGTGTTTGGAGTCAGTTTGACTTCAACCTTTTTTCTTTTCAATTTTTCAGAACTGCTAGCAAAGCACCCCACCCCCAAATCCTATTATTTTCAGTAGGTGTTATACCCATTTAACAGAATAGAATTTAAACCACAGGTTCACTCGTCTGCATGCTTATTAAGACAGCACAACATTCAGTCTCATTCAATACATAATCAAAACAGCTAGAAAGTTATAAAAAAGTATTTTAAATGAAAGCTTAAATCTGCAATAACTAGTGCAGGTCCCACACAGCATTAGCTGGTAAAGAGAGCCACAGAATCATGGCTCAATCAAAGCCCAGAAGAACACAGAGTAACTTCTCCCTCTGTACTAATCCCACTAGGGTTTAATTCTAAACTATTTAGAAAGCCTCTAGAGAAAATGAGGACTTGTGGCATCTTAGAGACTAACAAATTTATTTGAGCATACGCTTTCATGAGCTACAGCTCACTTCATCGATGCATTCAGTGGAAAATACAGTGGGCTGTGCAAGTCCTCCTTTTCTTTTTGCGGATACAGACTAACACGGCTGCTACTCTGAAACCTGTCTAGAGAAAATGGTTCATCTCCCTTCTGAGGAAGTTCATTACACAGCTCCAGATTGCATTTCTTGTATCAAAGCTCAATTTTCCCCATCTCTCTTTCTAGTCTGAGAATGTTACTTCTCCATTTTATCACACATAATTACAATAATAGTCCCTTCCCCTCCCTCTTATTAACACCTGTCTAATATTTGTGCAATGCTTTCATATCCTCCCTTAATCACATTTTAATCAGTTTATACAAATAAAGTTCAGTCAGTCTCTCATCACATCATATTCTTTCATCACTCTCACCTTAGTTGGCCACCTATGAACTTTCTCCAGTTTCTCCAAAAGCATTTTTATATTGAAGAACCTTATATCTGCTCGCAGTATTCCTAGGGCATTTTTCCTAAGGCTATACAGAATGTAGTATTTTATTAATAAACTAGGTGCTTTCCCAGCTAGACAGAGGAAGTCAATTGTGCCAGAAACGTTTGTAATGTAATGTATTTTATACTGTTTATATTATTTTGTTTGTACTCTCTTCCAACATGGTTGTGAAATGAGAGGGAGCAAATAAAGACTGAAGAATGATCAGAGTTAAAATACAAGACTCGGGCATGCCCATTTGCAGGTGCAATTTCTATTATTAGATTGGCTTACTCATGTATGTTCCAGTTTGAGAACCACCAGGTATCTCAACTTCAGCAATATGATCCAGGGAGAGGGGTTGGACCAAGTCCCAAACCATTAGGCCTTTATAGCTTAAAACCAGACACCTTGAATTCCACCTAGAAATTCATGGTGAGAAGCACATCACACATTGATTAGTCCCATTCAAATCAGTAGGCAGTGGCTTCAATTCAGCCCTTGCTTGGCTCACCAGAAATTAATGGGATCAGTGAATGGCTAAGGTACTTCTCAACACAAGTAACGGTGGCAGGATATAGCTTTTATTTTGTAGATTCTCTAAGACTTGCAATATGAGTTAGTCATGGAGGTCATGTGTGTGATATGAACACCTGTCAACTCTCAATTGGATTGGTTTCCTATGGATGTTCAACACATCTGATCATGGAAACCCTTCAGTCGCTAACAATCAGGGCTGAATTCAAGTCAATGACCTATGTGTGAAAGTTTCCATATTCCTCTGACAAATGACCTCAGCTCTGTAGATCTCCTGGTTTGCATGTTTTTTATCTCAGTTTTATTGAATCAGACTCTACCCATGACACCCAGACCAGGTCTACAGTACCAGCACTACAGCAATACAGGTACGGTGCTGTACCTGTACTACTTGTAGCACCGTAGGACACACATTTCCTACATCGATAGAAGGGGCTTTTCTAACTGTAGTTAATCCATCTCTCCAAGAGTTGGTAAAAATTCTTCCGTTGACCTAGCTATGTCTACCCCCAGGGATTAGGTCGTCCTAACTGCAGAACTCAGGGCACAACACTTTTCACAGCTCTGAGCCACATACCTAGGTTGATCTAATTTTTTACTGTATACAGGGCCCCAGTGAGCAGTTCCAAGACAGCCTCTTTTAAAATGTAAAACATTTACTGCTTTATAAACAATCAGGGTTTCCGTTTGAATAATATACTGTGCCTTCTAGTATAATAAAGCAATATGTTAAACTGCAGCCTTCACGAAACTTTATTTCAAAGACAGTGTAGGAGTTACAGTATTTTAATAAGTTCATATGAAATGTAAATAAGTCAGAAAGTTGAAAATGTATTTTCTCTGACACCTCTATATTGTAGAACACCATGTCACTTTAGATTATGTTCCATAATGATAATCATATTGTAAAACTGACTGTTGTGATTTAATATCCTAGGAAAAGCTGAAAAATGAGAACTATTCTTGAGCTTCTTCTTGGGGAAAAATTGTAAGTGTGTGACTTATTAGAGAATAAATGCAATTTGCATACCTTTATAAATAATATCAGAATCCTGTCTTAACACCAAACATTGGAAAAATTAAGCCATAGCTCCATATCTGTCTGACATGCTATAGCTTTGATTTATGGAGGTGACAGTTATTTAGTCCAGTGAGAGTTATATCACTAATTTGGTGTCATAACTTGGTGTCATACAAAATCTTCATTTTAAAAAAAATATTTATTTATTTTTCCTCTCTAACTTATGAATTAACAGCCCTGTTAAAACTCATCTGTAGAAAAAACCATGCAGGTGGAAAGGAGGAGAGAATTATATCCAGAAAGTATTCTCCTCAAACTGTGACAATGACATTTAATGGAAAGATAATTACTGGATTACTTTCTGGGATGTGCACTATAACCTACATAACAGAGTTTGAAAATCATAACTTGAGAAATACTATATGAAAATGCATTTTCCGTAAAAGGTAATGGAAAATGACTGTTTTAAGCATGGGTCTTCTACCAATACTTATGACTATACATGCAGCTACACAGAAACGTGGCAAACAAACTGAAAACCAGTGTCAGAGTCTTGACTAAGAATTTGATTCAACAAGATCCTGTAGCCCATTTATGACAGGTAGGCAGGTGCAAAGAGGAAGCAAGGCAGCCCTAAGGCTTCCCAAAGAATATCCCCAGCCACAGCAGGCCTCTACAGTGTACAGAAGGCAAAGAGACAAGTCTCCCTGCGCTTAAGCATCTCTGCTGTGGTGCCCAGTGTACGAGGGTATTCCAGGGCTGGGGTGGGCCAGAGGAGGAAGGAAGCAGGAGATGATGTAACTAGGGAAGGTCCTATCAGTTCTATAATTTTATAATAACTATAGGGGTCATTGTAACAGAGGAATAAATCTAGCCTGTGCCAGAAACTGAACCTGAATAGAGGAGGCAACAAGCCACCTTCATTCTAACACCGCACTAGGTGCTCGCGTCACCACAGGGAGGAATCTGGACTAAAATTTTCAAAAGACCGTCATCTCAGAAAATATTTACTGCAACATCTGAGGGATGGAAAATATAAATATGGATTTTTAAGTAGTTCACATTTTTATATTCATCCATTCATACAGGGATGCTTTTATCTGTGGCACAGAATTGTAGAAATAATATGAATGCACAAATATCTGTATTATATGTGGAAAGCTCCTGCACTTCATATGGATGTATGAAAATGGAACCCCAGAGGAAAAAACAGAAATCAGCTACGCTACTTGAAATTGCCTCCTTCTGAAGGTTTCCTTCATTTTTACACCTGTTTCTGACAAGATCCTAGTCTAACTAATCTAAGTTGTTATATTAGTGCCCTATCACCATTGCATCTGAACACCTCTCAGGAGTTAAACTACCACAAATATTCCCATGCTTAGGGTATTAGGAATACATTGTCCTAGCCTATTTAGCAAGGGAAAAAATACTAGTTGTGAGGCTCTCAGATTTCTAAGATTAGACACATATAAGAAAGAGCCCAGGATGTCTACTTTAATTCTGCTTGCTTCTCTGAAGACCCAGACTTTTTGTCTTTGTTAATATGCATCCTCCCCCCACTTCACCTGCTAATGTTAATTTTTAAGCTTTACTATTTAAATTATAAAGTTGCTGAACTCCAGAAATGCACAGAGAATACTGCCATTTGTATGTTTTATGCATTGCTACCTCGAGAAGATGAAATTTACAATGCCACAAACTGCTAGGAAATTGTAACTATATTTGATCTATTACTATTGGCTTTCTGAGACTGAATGTAACAACCCATAAAAGTGTCCCTGGTGTGTATCAGGCATTATCAATTCTATTACTCCCAGATGCTCAGATTATCAGGAAAATTTGCTGCATATTTCCTCATCAGTTTCTGAAAACAGTGCAACTCTTTGGAAGCCTCGTGACTGTAAACCTTTAGTCTACCTGAATAATCCATTTCATCCAGTAACTGTGCAAGGCTGCAGTTTCTATAAGGCTAGTACTCACTTTTGATGTGCCAGATAAATTTTCTGTCAATGAGTATTTGTTTAACCATTTTATATTCTAGACAACAAGGTTATGTAGATGTCATTTCTATGATTTAATATTCAGTATGGCTCATGGTTCCTCTAGGATCTACCCGCAATAACTCCCCAGCATGACACTGCAATTTGTTTTAAAATTTAAAGACAGGATTATCTGATCTGGTATGCACTGGTGTACAGGAGTAGAAAGGAACCCTCTCACTCCTCTGTGCTGACAGCCCATATTATACATAGCAACATGAGTCACAGAGCAGCATCCATGGGGTCACTCCTCTTTCCACACAGATCAGGAGGAAGTGGGCAGGGAAAGGGTAGAGTTTTGGCTCCTCCCCCACAACATGTGAGCCAGATCAGATGTCCTGGTGATGAAGGGGATACAATCTGGGCCAAACTTAAATCTGGGGAAAATTATTTCTCCCATAGAGTAAGGAGGAATCCTGGACCCGGACTATGGGTCACAATATTGCCTGTGGGACTACTTCTGTGGCAGCACAACTGTATGCTGCCACTTACTCAGGATCTGTCACAATTGAACCCTATATGAGTTAATGCATTTTACAGAACTGATTTATCACCTTTTTATGCTCACTGAACTGCTACTGATAGCACTGTTGATGAGTGGAAATGAGGTGGGGAAATGTAATACTAATGAAACAGGAGAAAAATCATGATCTGTAGGTTCTCAAACAATCCTCAGAGATTTTACTGGCTTTCATGAAAATAAACATCTGCTTTCCTGGGAGATAAATTGTCATTTCTTGTATTAAGCATTTTTTCCAGAAAGAAAAAGAGCCAATATAGGTAAAAAAAAAATAATTGAAATACAAATAATAAACCTAGGGCAAATTCATAACATTTTAGGTTTGGGATTTTTGCCATGAAGGTCATTTTGAATGAAATAAATGAAAGAGCTTCACCTTGGATAAACAAAACACTTTTCAGCTCCTCTGTGAAAGCTGCTAGTTTTACACAGCTCTTGAGAACAGCTAAAGGAATTATAAACATGTGCATCAGGCTGCTCCTTGGAGAATCCAAGAAATTGGTGATCAAAAAGCCCTATTAAGTCTTCTAATGCATTCTCTGACTAAAGCTATATTGTTCTGTACAGTTTACTTTCTAGTGCTTTACCAGGTCTTTCAAATATTTCCAGCAATGGGAATTCTACTACTTTACTTTGATAATAATTTCACAGTATAAAAGATCTCACTGTTAGATATGGGTTCCCCCGCCTCAATATTCAAACTAAGTTTTCCTTTATTTCATTTTATTATATTACCCTATAGCTATTACCTCCTGGACCACTTTAAACTATTTTTCTTCCTGAAAGATTTGGGTGTCTGAAGCACAGAACACACTGAATGCTACATTTGTTGCACTAGATATATACCAATATATCTAACTCTAGTCATTACTATATATAATATTTTGTAATATCTTATGTTTGAAAGGTATTATAGAAACCAACAAATATGTTCTAAGGCCCCAGAAGGGACTCTGCATGGTCAGGCCTCTGCCTACATATATGCGGATGCACGATATAGGGACTAAGTGGTACTTGAACTAGGATGAGAAAATTCTTCAATGGGAAGAGGGGACGGCCCTATGCCATTCAATGGACATGTTTCTCTCTGACAACAGGAAATCACTATAATTTAATTGTGCTGCATTCAGAAGAGATTTTCATAGACCTGAGATTCACGTAAGGCGTGCAATGTATTAATAAACCATGCTGCAAAAGGTTCTATAGCTATGGTTGCTTTTGATTTTTCTTCTGACCACATGAAAACACTTTATTAGAGCGATCTCTGTCATATTATATGCATAAAACACTATTTTAGGCTCACAGGTGCTTCTGTACATTTTATTATAATCAATGAACAACAGTTTTCCTTGTGCAACTTAGCTGAAGCCAAGAGGAATTTATTGGTGTGTCAAGCAAGGTAAAAATCGGGCTCATTTTAACTGATTTAGGAGCATCATCTAATAATTTCTTCTGAACAGAACTTTTTGGTGTTGATGAAAGATTTAATCTACATAAGCATGAGATGGCTGCTTTACTTATGAATGGCAAAGTTATTTCAGGTAACTTTAGTTTCTTCTCCTTCTGAGGCCAGCACAACTGACTTACAATAACTAACATGAAAAAATATGAAAATTAACATTGGGAAAAAAGACAACAGAACAAATCTCTCCAAAACATTTCTCAATAGCTTTTTTGTTTTAAATGTGGCATAAACAGAATAAACAATGTGGGGTTGGCTTTATTAGCACTTCTTTGAAATGACCTATATCACCAGACACTTACTAATGGCTTTGCAAACGGTGAGAAATAAAGCCATGTCAAATTCATGCAACTAAAACATATTCTCTGTCCCCAGATCCATCCAATCAAGGAATACAAATATTTCTTAATGAAAGCACACAGTATATTCATTAAAATACCCAAGCCAAATCTTACAGTCTATAGCCAGAAATTCTAAAGTCTTTTATTAAAAAAAATAATCTATTCATTACAATCCCCAGGCCAAATCATACAGTCCCTAACCAGTTGTTAGTCATACAGTAATGGGAGTTTTGCTTCAGTAATTTCTACACTATTGGCTTTGGCATTATAGTCAGCATCACTAATAGAGGGTCTTTTTTTTAAATCATCATCAGATCACGATTGGAAATGAATCAGATACTCATGGATTACAGCCTGACTAATGCTGACAGACACCTATGTACACATCGTGTTTAAGTGCAGTGAGTGAAATATTCAGAAAATGCTGTTTCTTATGTATATTGTTACCTGGAGAGTCCTAATTCAGGGTCACCTACCTGTATGTGGTTCAATGGAGAAGTAAGGCTGTCCTTCCAAAATGCTGTAAACCAGCTTTGCGCTATTTCCATAAACTGGATCATCTGCATCTGTGGCTGTTACTTTAGTAACAAAGGTACCTAGTTTAAAAGAATATTTAATTAACATTTCAGTTCTTGCCAGAGATTTGTATGTTTCTTTATGAAAAAATCAATTTGTTTAAATATATACAGAAATTCATGAAGTGAGAGATGTCAGTAAAATGAAAAAGTAATCAGTTATGACTTAAAACATTATTCAGAGAGCACAGACAAAACATTATGCTTTGAGAAGAAATATGCCACCAGCCTAATGTTCTAGATAAAGAAAACCCTTTTTAGTAGTTGTATTATTTAAGGTTCCTTTATAGAATTCATTTTAAAGTTACCTGTTAGATCTATGCAGACTTCAAGCATTTGCAAAGGGAATCATATCAAAGGGATATGAAATACAAGGTTAATACAGTAATACAATATAATATGTTGCACTTAAGTTTTGAAAAAGCACATTTGAAAGAATCTGGCCAACTTACAGTGGCTGCATAGAAAAGTAATAATATAAAGG
The DNA here is from genome assembly GCF_009764565.3 of Dermochelys coriacea. NCBI lineage: Eukaryota > Metazoa > Chordata > Testudines > Dermochelyidae > Dermochelys > Dermochelys coriacea. The sequence goes on along the minus strand of NC_050079.1, from coordinate 29,153,265 downwards.
ATTTTTCTCTCTTTTTCTTTGGCTTCCAGCTACAGTAATGGTTTGATGTGGCCAGAGTCAAGGCATTATCTCTTGTCTCTGAAATGACTCCCCATCACTGAGGGGGTCCACTTCCCAGCTGCCATTGTGCCTTCACTAGCCTGTCCAGAAAAGAAAATAAACAAAGACATGACAAGAAATTGTTCATTTTCCTTCTCAGACCACACTCTGGCTTCTGATTGTGTAGAAAGCCGCATCAAATCAAACTCAAATGTGCTTCATGGTTTTGTTGCAGCGACTTCTTTTGAATGACTTTAAATAATAATGATGACACTAATTAAGCTAATTCATATGCGAAAAAGACAATATCGAGAGAGAAAGAGAATGAGAGAGCGAGACAGAGTTTGAGGGCTGAATTATGCTTCTTGTGAGCTGAGATATGCTTGGCAAGGGAAAGAATAACAGCATCCACCAAGATGTGCCACCTCTCTGGGTCTGCTGGCATTGCTAGAAATGATGGCTCATGCCTGCTCTTTGTCCCTGTGTGCTGCTGAACCCAGGTTATTCCTGATTCCTGTATGGGAACACTAAGTGCAGGGTCTCCCTTTGCTCTTTACATGCCCTTTGCTCCCCTTTACTGCCCCATATGAGGAGATTCATAGCTGCCAAGTTTTGTGCAACTCTTGAGATTTTATGCAAATTATGTAGGGACTAATTTGCATGTTTGTAATTACTTTACATATATCTACCCTCTTCAGTGTCTACACATTATCTCAGGCAGCGGCAGGGGTAGAAAATGGAACTACAAAAAATATTGGCAACTGTGACTAGGGTACGGTGTGACTAGGAGAGGGCCCTGGGTGTCTGAGGGCTATTTGGTGGGCTAGCTTAATGGAGGTGTCTGTGAGGGAAAGTGGTGGCTGGATATAGGGATGAGTTCAGGGGAAAATGATGATTCCCTGGGAAATAGCTGAATGCCAGGTTGCCTCCGGTAGCTAGAGGTGCTGCATGGGTGGGTCCCAGGGAATATGGGAGTGTTGTGATACACAGAGTTGCTGGGATGGATGAGCATTGAGGGGAGAGAGGTGTATGATGAGGGTGATCCTGGTGCAGCTTACTGGAAGTGAAGGAGCTTGTGGCCTACTTTGAGTCCCTTGCCTTGAGCTTGTGATCTGCCTTGAGTCCCTTGCCTTGTGTCTGCGCTGAATCCCCCACGACCTCTTACTATTGCTCAATCCAACAAGGTGGGCACCAAGAGGAGAAATAGAGTGGCTGCTTGCTCAGAAGGCTCCCCTGGGGCCTTGGCACAGGGGACTCCCCTCCAGCACTCCCCTCCCATTGTAGGTTGAATCAAAACACATACCTCCTTTCATGGGGTCTGATATATGATGTCATTCTACGAAGTGTAACTTGCTTTTTTCATTGCCCCAGATCACCCTGCACTGAGTCCATGTAAGAATCCTGGCCAGCTCTTGTCCCAATGCAGGAGACCTTCCCCAGTTCCCTTCCTGTTGTGCTTCAAATGGTCACTCTGTCAGGACAAGAGTCTGCAGCTCTCCTCCTGGAGCTAGTTTTAGGGCCTTAGATCACTTCTCCCTCACTAGCTCATTTTCCCCCACCAGTCCTCAAAGAGTTCTCTGGCTAGTGTCCGCCCTGGTGCTCTTCTCCCAGCTCTTCCCCAACTGGATGAGTGAGAGAAGAGTCTTGCCCCACCTTTCTTGCAATGTTCTTGGGCCCAGACCCTTAAAGACATAGTCACAGAATTTACCATCACTACTCTGAAGAAGGCAGACTACTTTGTCACATCCCATCTGGCAGGATGGCACCACAGCAGGCAAATGCCTGCAGCCTTCCCATAGCTCAACTGTTTGCACAGGAATCCTCCTGGGCTGTGGAAATGTGTGACATGGCAGAGAAATCCAGGAGTGTAAAAACGTACAGAATGCATTACATGACACTTGCAGCCATGGGAGGGAGAACTTTATCTGGCCTGTGTTATACAGGAATCAGATAATCACAGTGGTCCCTTCTGGCCTTGGAATCTATGAGCAACTATTCCTAATTTAAATATCATTTCCTATGAAGGAAACAACAACATTTTCCTGAACCCTTTTGCCCCAAACAAAACCAACCAATCATTGGACCCAGTGTTCCATTTGATAATTATTTACTTTAATTTGGCAATCGTTATTCCCATGTGGTTAAACTCCTGTAGCATAACATGCCTCCCCCGCCATGGAAGAAGAATGGATGACAATGGTATGGGAAAAGGCAGATATGGGAGAAACACAGAGCCCTGGCATGTGGTGGAGGAAGAAATGGGAAGTACACATGATAAAGAAGTGGGGAATGGCAGGGAGGAGGGGCATGAGAGAGCCCACAGAACCCCTAGCAAAGGAAGAGAGTCATGGCCCCCATCTAGTGGGGAGGGAAGAATGGGGAACATTGGTGCAGAGCCATCCTTTGTGTACGGCAAATCAGGCCGACTGCTCCAGGCCCTAGGCTTGTGAGCTCTGCTAAGATCCTAAGATCTGCCTGTCCCAGTTCTGAGGAGGGCAGTCCTCTACAGCCATGGATGGGACAAGATTTCCTTTGGTAAGCACATGTATCTCCAATTAGTGTCAATATGAGCTATATTTATGGGTGTGGCATACCTCACAACTGCCAAGGCCCAGATATAGGATGCAATGTGAGACAAGGATCCAAAATGAGGGACACAAACTGCTCTGTGATTCACTCTGTTAGTGTATATAACACTTTGTGTAAATCATTTTCAACAATAAAAGTGTTGGGGATGGGACACCTCATTTCTATCAACAGAGGTCATCTTGGAATTAAAAGGAAGTAGTATCCCTTGAGATGTGGTTCAGGAAATATGAGGTATGATGTAGAGAATAGATCCTGTGACTCTGGAAAATATTCTGCCTTTCCAATTCTGCCAGTGGTGTATTAGTTTTATTAGGTAAAAAGATATCAACTTTAAAAGTCACCTGCAAAGAAAATCAAATGGGCTAATGACCTTTTTTATTTCTTTATGATGTATAAATAAGGGCTATGAGAAAATGTCTTGTTTTTATTTATTTTTTATTCTTTTATTTGAGAAATATAGGTCTATTGGTGACTGGAGAAGAGGTAAAATTATGATATCACAAGAGAAATGAGGCAGGAGGCTGATCAACAGAGTAGGGAAGCAATTTTGCAACTGGATGGATTGTTTTTGTTATGGCATATTTAGCTCCAATACCTAATGATCACTTGGGGCAGAGGCTGCCTTTGTTAAAGATTTAACATATGCACCTTCCAATTAAGGTATGAGAGCTCAGAACAAATATTTCTAAGATCCCTGAAAAAGGATCCTCAGCTGAGAAAGGAAAAAACAGACTTGACATGCCAGATATTCCTAAACGAGCAATAGAAAAACTATTTTTAAACAAATAAATAAACCTTTCAGATCTTCTTTCTACATCAGAAGGAGAAACTTGGGCAAAAGAAACTCTCAGAAAAGTCCGTGGTTTTGTTCCTTTGTTTCTAAAGACAATGTAATAAAATTCAAAAGGCACAACCACGAGGTAAGAAGCACCTGTGAAAGTTCCAACTGCTCTCTGAATGAGCTACATCTTATCCCTGCCCAAGCCACATCCTCTAAGAGTCTGACCACACAACCTACTGACATAGCAAGCAGGTTACATTTTACAGCTTCTGCCACTCTCCTAGAAATAGAAAATATCTCTTCTGCTATTTTAGCCTAATCCAATTGGGGTGTGCATCGATCTCTCTCTCACTCTCTCCATTGTCATTTGGGGCAGCAGCTGCAGAATGTAACCTATTGGGAGGGTGGGGCTGTGGCCAGATCTGTGCAAGAGGGCAGAAGTAGATGAGACAAGCTTGCAAGACTCCTTATCCTGCAAGATGACAAAGCTGATAAGCACTGGGTAAATTATAGCTAGAGTTTGAATTATAAAAGAAAGCCAATATCACTTTTAAATATATGAGATGATTCTAGTTTAAAATAACTAGAGGGTCACACAAATCGTTGTCTCTGTAGACTGAATTCCCTGCACACACCAGGGACTCCTTGCATTCTTCTACCCCACCCCACATAGTCCCCTACACAAGCTCCATTTGCCACTCTCACATCCCCCTCTATTTCAGGGACAACCTGCAACTGTCCTCACACCTCCTCCCACGCTAAGGGCTTTTGGTACCTCCCATTACCCCTTTCACTGATTCTACCTTACCCCAACTCCATGTGGTTTCCTTCTATGTGAACATGAAGGCAGGGCTATGAAAATCACCACACCACCCTACAGATGGGAAAGTTCTACAAGTACATGAGCTGTGGAATCCACAGACATCTCCCCACTCAGCAGAATTCCCCAGATCTCAGACTAGAAACTTAGACTATGAACTTTGCAATAGGATTTGCTCTGCAATTGATAGGCAGTTACATGTTAAATATACATAAATATTGCTATATACATATGCAATGGATGCATTTTTGTATGTTTTTTTCCATTAAAAAAATCCTACCACCATGTTGAGAAAATGTCAAGGTTGCATAGCTAAGCACTCAGTGTTTGTCATTTGAAAATTAGTGTCCCAGAATCTAGCCAGAAAACAAAAGACCAGGATTTTCCATTAGTGTTTAATTTTGACTGCATTTGGCATGTTTGTTCCTTTGTCAATGCTACAACAAACTAATTTAGCTAGAGACTATAAATTTGACATGGTGCCATTTTCACAAGAAAGCCACTGTTATAGTCCAAGTTGCTGTTGTCCTAATTATAATAATTTAGCAGTTTTATATAATCTAGTCTAACAACGTAATCACTGATTCTCCTTTTTGTGTTCATACCCAATACTGCCGTATGTAATACAAAAACATTTTTAGATAGAAGTCTGGGCAAATATTAGCATGTTAATTTTAAAACTTTCTGCATTTTTCCTGAGACACATTTCTGCAATGCTAATGACATTGTGATTAAATGTGGACTGCAAAGAGGTTCGACAGATTTTAATTAATGAACACTTCTAAAGTGATTTAATTGTTAACCATGGCTGATTGTTTCGCTCTGTTAGTGTCAGGTTTCATAGGTTCCCATTGCCACATGCTAACAACCAGAGACACAGTTAATGATAAAAATATTTTTATACAGCTAGGTAAGGAGGCTTCTGTTTGCTGACAAACTAAGATTAAAAGCCTCCATAAAAATAAGATGTGTACGCTCGGGTAGTGTTGTTCTATTGTTTTGGCTATGCTTTTTATGTGCAAGTCAAGGTGCAGATTCTGCATATTAGTCAGAAAGAAAAATGCACACACTGCCATGGGGAGTAGGAAAGCAAAGATTTTGGTGTGGCAGTGAAATGGGTGTAATGGAAAAAAATAAAACTTGTATATCCTGGAGGACTGAACAAATAGTCAGCATCTGAAATTTACATGAATCCATATTCAATGAAGCAACCATTTTGTTGAAAGATTGTAATGGTTAGGGGAATATAGAAATGTGACCATAGTATAGTCTAGTAGACCATATTGTGCTTTCTTGGTTTCTCTGGGACTTAAAAAAAAACAACCCAAAATAAAACATCCTCTGTAGTCTTTCCTCTCCCCAAACCACGGCAGGCTGAAATCTCCAGCTGATTAGGAGATCCAATCACCATTCTAGCTGAGCATTAACAGTATACTTGCATAAAGAAAGTACTTGCCACTATTTACCAACAGATATGTTTTCTATGAGATTCACTTTGCTTTAAAATCTGCAGCTAGAATTTTACTCTGTCTGATGATGGCTGTGTAGTCAACGATGGTCAAAACAACATGCTGTTTGTATTCACTAGGTCAGATAAGCATTCGTTCCCAAATAAACCCTTTGCCTGATTGTCCTTCTTTTCTATAATCTCACAGGTAGAATGACAGCTGTTGTCATGGTAACTATTTTTTATTGAATAACATCGCAATAATCTCATAAAAACCTGTATAACTTCTTGACATGTAAATTATTGCTGCCTGGAAGCTGAAGGAACTTACTCTTCTTTTTTTGTTCCTTGAAATTTTTAATGTTTCACCATGAATGCAATATGTTTAATTCATATATGTACACTTTCTTATTTTTACTATACTAAATTCATGCTAAATAGAATTGTGTGTCCAACAATTTACAGCAAAGGACTAGAAATCAGGACTCCTGGGTTCCATTCATAGTGCTACTCATACCCTGAGTGTTTATGTGCACAGCACCTCTCTGCATCTCAGTTTCCATGTCTGTGAAATGGGTAAAAAATACTTGCAGTGTAAAGAGACTCAGTTAATTAATGTTTGATTTCTTTTTAAGTTCTCAGATATAAGGAGTGTTAAATGCAACATATTAGTAGTAGTAAGTAAATATCCTAAACAGAGAAAAGCCAGATGGGTGAAACATACAGAAGCGCACACAGACCCCCTGCCATGACGTAAAAAGGAGGGCCCTTGTATGAGGGAAGGGGAAAATGGGGGCACACACAGCCTCTGTCACAGGAAGAATAGAGGGCTCCAAAATAAGGGAAGAGGGAATGGAGGCACACAGAATCCTCGTTGTGGGATATTGGGGAATACGGGAATAAGGGAAGGAGATACCCAAAGCCCCTGACATTGGGTGAAGGTAAAAATAGGGCACATACAGAATCCTTTCCACTGGAGTGAAGGGGGGACCTAGAATGGAGGGAGCAGGGAAACAGGGGAACACATAACACCAGTAGGGTCAGATTGAGAACCCTGGTATCAGAGGAAGGGAGAAATTGGGGGCACACAAAACCCCTGACAGGGGAGAGACTGGGGGAATTTCTGAAATAGAAGAGGTGGGAAGATAGCTCACAGGGAGCATGTGGGGTGGAATAGAGGAACGTACAAAGCCCCTGGTGCCTGCAACTACTTCTGTCTAAAGAAGCTATGAAGTGTGTGACCACTTTGTTATGTATTATTTGCTTTTCCATAGAGCCTAGAGGCCCTCATCATAGACCCAGTGCTGCTAGGCGCAGTACAAACAGAACAAAAAGATGGTCCCTACCCCAAGTAGCTTACATTCTAAATACAAGAAGACAGACAACAGATGGACACAGACAGACATGGGAGTTCAGAAGAACACAAGGAAACAATGAGACTGTATTGGTCAGGATAACAGGCTGTGGTCTCAGCACGCCAGTGGCCTAACCATTTTTTTTTGTAAGCAAAGGATTGTTGTAAAGAACTATTTGAATAAGGATAATCAGGGAGCTTTGTAGGTATTCACTGGAAATTCCACTAAGCATGAGGGACAGCCTAGGAGAAAACACCAAGATAGTCATCGAAAAAATTTAAAAGTGAAGGACAGCACCAGCCCAATTGAAAAATGGGAGTCACCATCTCAAAAGTGAGTAAGAGATGACAGGTGGGAAGGGACTGACTGTGAAGGGCCTAGAAAGAGAATACAAGCAGCTAAAGTGTTTATTGTGTGCACAATCTTGTACCAAGCTACCCCTAGAGAGGGGGGATCAAAAGAGATGTTGCTTATTCTTCTTTACCACCAAGAGACAATTTAGATACTTGGGTGATGATGGCCTTATAAATACCTTGTTTGAGAGATGAAGAGGAGGCATTATTCAGTCATGTATAAGGGGGGGGTAAAACTAGGATCGATGGGATATAATTAAAAAAATGTAGGATAACATGCCGGGGCTGGACGGGGGGGGAGGGGGAATCTTCCTCACAACAAGATCTAACAGTATGTGGAATAGTACCTCAAGGGAAATAGCAGAAGCCCCTTCACTTGAGACATTTCACAGTACTGCATGAAGCATGAGATAGTGTATTGTAAGGAAATCCTATATTGACAGAAAGATGAACTAATGAGCTACGAGGTTTTTTGCAGCTGTAATTTGGTGGCACTGTTATGATTTTTATATTTGTTTGCTGAGCATTTTGTAGAGAATATGAAACATACCGATTTCAGAATATCTGCTTCTTCCATAATATATTGTATATGTATATGTATGGGTGTGTGTATATATATGTATACACACACACACACACACACACACACACACACACATTGTATACCTACCCACACTATATATATGTGGTGGAAGAAGCAGACATTCTGAAACTGGTATGTTTCATATTAATTCATTTTTAAATCAAAATTGAAATATGTGACAAAAGTGTAAAATTTTAACAGTGAGTTAACCATTTGGAGAACTTATCACGGTAACTGACAATTTTTAAAATATTGGATTTTTTCCCCCTAAAAGATATGGTCTAGGAAATATTTTGGGGAAGTTCTATGGCCTGTGTTACACAAGACGTCAGACTTGATCACAATTGGTCATTATGGCCTTGAAGTTTATAAAAGCTATTAAAGTATTCACACATACTATCAAAAAGCTATGAGCAAATTTCATATTATTAATAATATTATTTATCATTCATATTGCAGAGGTACCCAAAAGCCTGTGATATCAGAATTCCCTGGTACTAGGTGCTTTACAAATCTATAGAAAATGACAGACCCTATCCCAAACAACTTACAATCTAAAAAAAAATCACTTTTATTGCTAACATTTTTTAAAAAATGGTCTAATCATGGAAAATCAAAATAATCATAACAGCAGCTGCATGGACATGACCATAAGTTATTCTGATATACCCTAGTTTCATGATTTCTTTAAAGTAAATGAAAGGAATACAAATGTTGGACCAAACTCTTTTCAAACTCCATCAGCAGAATTTTGCTGCTTTGAGGTCCTGACCTCAAAGTAGTCATGCCAGGTTTACACCAGTATAACAGAGTAGAATTTGGATTTCTGTTTCCAAATGTTAAATGTAATTTATTTTAATATACTTGAAGTGTACATAGTCTAGAAATCTAATGATACTGGAAGAAATGTTAATATAAGGGGGAAAAAAACCTGTGAATGAGTCAAAAACTTCTTTGAAAAATTAAATACCCCGGAACACACACAGCAACAAAGCAATGTTTTCAGATTGCTCATCTGTCCTTCTAATGAGCCTTTATAATGTGAAGCAAATGGAAAATATATATATTGTCTGGAAAAGTGTAACTAAGATCTGGAGGTGCTTGCTATGCATAGAAGAAAACTGTCTTCTGCACAGCACATAGACAATAGAGCAAGCTGGCAGCCTTCGCATTTTACAACTGTATAATGAGGAACAATGGAAGCATGGTTGTGAAATCTAATATGCTGCATATTTTACCGTTTCATATGCATAAACTAATTGTTTTAGAATTGTGATGCTTCCTTCCTACAGTGGTGATCTTAAAAAAAGTAAAATGTTTCATACTGAGATAGATAAAGCTCTCTGGAAATTGTCCTCGTTGATGTTACCTACTGCATGGATTTGACTCATGAAAGTAATAAGAAAGGACATGTCCTTTTAGTTTTAAGTTTGGCAGTTCTATCCAACTACAGCTTATAAGATGATGCCGTTAAAAAGCCTGCATGTGCTGCTTATAAATTCCATAGTGACCATTTGTTAGCATGAGAAAACAGTCTGTAGCATCATAGGCAGCAGCACTGGGATTCACCATATTTTATGTTTCTCTTAAAATGAACTCTCTTTTCTTTTAGACATTACTTTCATTTCCCTTTTAGACATTGCTGTTATTATAGAACATTAATAGTATTTGTGGAAGAGGAAGAAAATACTTGCTCTATTGTCCAGGACTCTCTAAAAGATGGCATTTGTCTAATCAATTGACTATTTCATCAGCACTCATACAAAACAAGGTGAATTGCCTATTTTATATAGAACTACTAAAGCATAGAAATTGCAAGGTCCCCAGGCAAAGAAAGTAAAATTGGATAATCACTACACAGTTATACTTCCATGAAGAGAAAAATTACTGTATTGTTTGTTGACTTACAAAGGAAGCTTCATGTAGGTGCAGTGTATAATTTTTTTATTTATTACATATGTACACACACACACACACACACACACACACACGCATGTATAAACAATAATAAAATAGCCCTTGCTGAATGCACAAGGAATTCACTAATTTAAAATTTCACATTATAAAAATAAGAGATTTTCCACAACCTTGCAGTTTCAATTCTGTGTTTTCTTTGTGTATGTATGTGCGTGCACCCGTGCACATGTGTATGTGTGTGTGTCTTTTACAAGCCTGATAACGCCAGCAAATATGAGCCAGGTTGCAGGAGCAGATTCAGAACTCTTGCTCCCTCAGGCCAGCAGAGAGCAAGCATATGGCAACAGAGACCATTGGCCTCAAGGGAAAGGGTCAAATCATCCAGCCGGCAGTCCTCTACAGGCTGATTCATGAGAAAGTGGCATTGACTTCAGCTCCACAGGCAACAGCTCATCTGTATTCACAGAGAAACATTAAGTGTTGCAGATTCAGCAGTTAAACAAAGGCAGAGGTACTGATTCCTAAAGAAAATAATAATATTAAAATAAACTTGGACTGAGGCACAAAGGTCAGATTCTGAATTGAGTATGAATCTGATTTCTCCAAATTTCAAATGTGTCAATTACATAGAGTGACCTGAGTTGTAAAATTTGTATCTGCTTCTGAATTAAAGGCTGTTCTTCCACAAAGTTTGAGGAGGAGGAAGTTCTGATGTCTATCAATAATGAATTAAAAAAAGGAGCAGGTAGAATTACATTACATTAATATAAGCATCTATGGGAATATTATCACATAATGAGATTATTTTTCGATAATCTACAAAACAAACTTTGGATGTGGTGCCTTGTGACTAGAATTTGTCAAAACTTACCAAAATTTGAAAATACAAAATATAGTCAGGTCTCTTGTCATGTGGTACTTACTAGAGTCTCAATATTTGGGCAGTAATGTAGATTGGCTTACTACCTCTCATCTCTGTCTTCTCCCAATAAGATTTGGCCATGCATCTGCACTAGTGCCACAAGAAGAGGTTTTGGAAAAATGAGATGGAATGTTTGCAAATATTTCAGTCACAAATTTTGACCTTCTTTCTGTCAAAATTTGACATTTGGAAAAACGTTGAAAAAAACTTTGTGAAGAGTGAACTTGTCAACATGTCTAAGAGGATATGTCTACACTGCAATCAGAGGAGTGATTGTAGCAGATGTAGACAAAATCGAGCTAGCTTTAATCTAGCTAAAATGAGTACCAACAGCAGCGAAGCTGTGGCACCATGGGCTGTACAAGCCTGCCAGGGACATGAGTGCTTAGGTGACAAGTCTGCACTGAAGTCTGTGTTGCTGCAGTTTCATTGACAATGGTATTTGTGCTAGCTAGATTAAAGCTAGCTCAGGTATGTTTACATGTCCTGCAACCACACCTACAACTGCAAAATAGAGATACCTGAAAAGTTATGTTCACACAGTCCAGAATAAAAACAATATCATGTGACCTAGGCATGCAAAAAAACCTAACACACACAGCTCAACTTCAAATGCTGAATACTGGCAACAAACTGTCTGTGACTGATCTAGAGCAGTGGTTCCCAAACTTGTTCCGCCGCTTGTGCAGGGAAAGCCCCTGGCGGGCCAGGCAGGTTTGTTTACCTGCCGTGTCTGCAGGTTCGGCCGATCGCGGCTCCCAGTGGCCATGGTTCACAGCTCCAATGGCAGCTGCTGGAAGCAGCAGCCAGTAAGTCCCTCGGCCTGCGCCACTTCCAGCAGCTCCCATTGGCCTGGAGCAGCGAACCGCGGCCACTGGAAGCCGCGATCAGCCGAACCTGCAGACACGTCAGGTAAACAAACCAGCCCAGCCCGCCAGGGGCTTTCCCTGCACAAGTGGAGGAACAAGTTTGGGAACCACTGATCTAGAGACAAGAATCTCTGCAGAAATTATCTTGGGCACAGATTCTGACAGACCTGTACATAGGGGCACAGAATCAGGAAGGAACACAAGCAGCCCTGCCAACAATGCGGAAGTGCACATTGCCTCAAAGAGTGTGTGGCCATGCCCCTCCACCCAGCCTGTTGGGCAGGACCAGCATGCAGGGAGAAGTACACAGCACCTGATGGGAAGATGTAGCAGCAGCATTCCAAGGAACTCTGGGAGGCAATTTCTCCCCCAAATCCTGCAAGTGTAGTTTGCTCTTCTCTGACCCCTTATTCTGGTGTGCAGGCAGTTTGCACAGTGTATCCTCTGGAAGAACAAATATATCCGAGAAACTGCAGACCATACACAGACAGGAAGAGAGGCAACTTTTCCCTAATAAATCATTACAAATTATTCACCCAGTTCTTTGCATAGTTATTTTTTAGGGCTCAATTCTGCACCCATTTATGTCAGTGGGAGTTTTTGTATTGATGGAGATCAAGGCTAAGGGCTTGTCTAGATTTAAAAAGCTGCAATAATGCAGTAGTAGCACTTCAGCAAAGACACTACCTACATCTATGGGACACACATTTCAGCATAGGTGCTCCACCTCTCTGAGAGGTGGTCACTTGGTCGACAGGAGAATTCTTCTGTTGACCCCAGTGCTGTCTACACCGGGGGTTAGGTCAGTTTAACTGCATTGCTTAGGGTGTGGATTTTTCACTTCCCCTGAATGATATAGTTATACTGACCTAATTTCCTAGTGTAAACAAGGCCTAAGGGCATAATCCTGCAAATACCAGCAGTGCTAGCTACTTTGCGGAGTGCCCTGGATTGAAGCAGCTCTCCTTGATGTCTGTGGGACTACTTGCAGTACTTTGCAGTATACTCTCTAGTGAAATTGTTGGTAGGAATACACCCTCCGATTATAAGCTCCTTCTGAAGGTGACTGAAACCAAGAAGTACAAAAGTACAAAAGAAATTACAACTTTTTTTAAAAAAGGTGATCAATAGTTTCCTCTTCCCCCCCCCAAAAACCCCTTTATAAAAGTTAAAATGTTGGTCAAGAACGTGTGGTGTTGTTTTTGCCTTTTGTATCCTAACTGATTCTCTCATGCTTATTATTGCCTATCTACCTTTCATTCTCATAAGCTCCATTGAGGTTATTCACAATATACATGAAAGATATATATTATTTCCATTTCTTGAAAAAAATCTCTTATTTAAATGACTCCTTGGTGCCAGAGTTCAAGAAGTTGATTATGCACAAGTAATCAAGCAAGTAATGGAACAAGAGAAACATTTTCTAACAGCTGTTAGTTACATTGTAGCCATATTTTACAACATCGACTTTTTTTTCCTGAGCTTTTGCACTACCTTTGAGTTTACCCTTTGGGCTACTTTGTAGTTGACCTTAGTAATATAGTCCTTTTAGTCAACATTTTTGTGACCGACTATCATTGATTTAACAGTCATGCACAGTGTCTTAAAAATCTATCTGTCTATCTATCTATCTATCTGTATGGGTGGGAGGGAGGGAAGAGCAAGAGAGTGTGGTGGGACTTGATAATATTACATCTTGGGTTTTTATCACAACTTTACAATTTACCAAGTTACTTCATCATTATTTATACCACACTTGGGATGTTGATGACTTACAGCACATTTTATCCCTTTTGGCAAACAATTTGTAACTCGAATAGAATTAATACCTTTGGGAGAAAGGGAAACAGAAACACATACACAACACACACACACACAGAGTGTACCACATGCCTTTTATATGCTTGTTTATGTGAAATATGTCTGTTTTGTACATGTGAAATAACAGATGGCCAAATTAATTGAAATTACTCCTGATATACAGTAGTGCAACTGGGGGCAGATTTTGGCCCAAAGAAAGCAGATATATTCAGATTAAAACTGCAATAATAGCAAATACTAAACTGAAAATCCAAACTCTTTTCCAAGAAAGACATTTACCAAGAAAGGAATCTTTGAGAAGCATCATAATAAAGAGAAGTTGGATTATTTTAAAATAATTCACTCACTCAATTTTTTGACGCATTGCAGGTGCAATTTATTTTTAGTGCACTGCCATGCTGCATCACACTATGTACTGTGTTTTATTATGACAAGTGATGGGGAACTTTCTAATAGTTGGAGGTTTAGGTCAGATAATCCATGAAATGTTTGGATGTTTGTCTGAAATTAGCCAAAAATTATGAATATTCACTTTTCCAGTCTCCTTCTTTCTTCTGTCTCACCTTCTTCCTTGCACCAGCATATCTGTCATTCTATTCAATGCATCTTTTTATTCTCCTGAACCTCTGCCACAGACCATTAGCAGACCTCTAAGCACCCTTTGCTCAAAACAGAACTATGGAGCCTAGCTCACTGTTCCTTCCCTGAATACCACCACAGAACTGACAACAGTTGAGGAGAAGGAAGCACAGAAGGGGGACTTATCCAGGTATTTTCAATTATACACCATGGGATCAGTTCAGTTTGACCTGATTCTTCTATTTTTTTTTGCGCTGGCTCACTCATCTGTACGTTATGGCATCCTTATTGGCTGTTACACAGAGGATGCAAGTTCAGGAGCAAATTTAAAAACAAGTTAACCACTGGGTACTCCACCTTTCTTCCCCATACTTATCTGGATCTCTTTCTAGGGGTTCTTACCTGGGTCCTCTTCCAAAACGTGTCCCTTTAGGTCTCATGATGCTTTAAACATATCTGTACAGAATGCAGCTTAAATGCCATTGAAAGCAAGTTATTTCCTACTTCCCAAGTGCATTCCTGTGAGCAGCCCTGCTACCATATGCTGCCACACTGGAGACAGGCATTCAAATTTAACTTCCTCCTGCCTTCTCACCCTTGACTCCTCAGGAGATCAAAGCAATATTAAAACTGTACAGAACATTCAGTCTCACCGAAGAGGGAGGGAGACTGAGATGGACTAGAAGGATGATTATTGTGGCAGAGCTGAAAGGCAGGAAACTGTGGGTTGAGGTAAGGGTGAATTGTGTGTGCTCCTCAGGGCTTTTTCTGGAGCATAAAGCCCACTCCTTCCTCAGAAAAAAGAGAATGATTTCAAATTTTCCTGAACACTGTGACTGTGCACACCATTCAGTGTGTGTTGTTTGTGCAGATGCAAGAGTATGCAGAAAAGTCAGGCTGAAAAGTCAGCATCATTCCTACAGGAAATAAAACTGGAATAGAGATTGCTTTGGCATCATTTGCTGCAGGAAGGTCCTGCAAACAGTCATTGCAGGGAAACAGGATTTTCCAGCATCATTCATATACAACAGATGCATGTGTTCATACTGATTACGTATGTAAATGCATGTATACATGCGGTGTACATGATTTCTAGAGACGGTTTGCATGTGCAAAGTTCCAGCTTCCCCACAAACATGATATATTATACACACACACACACACACACACACACACACACACACGAGTGCATGTCAACTTTACTATCCATGCACTTATTCATATAGTTAGCACCTTGGGACAATGTTTTTTTATAGTGCCCACCACATTGCTGCCAAACGAGAAATTATAACATGCAGCAATATAAGATATATCAGCTGCGTATATTATGTTTGAAAAGCTACACTATGTCTGAATCTCAGTGAAAGAGGGATGAGTTAGTTTTGGAATGCTAGAGAAATTAATGTGTATTCACTTGTATCTTGTGTGTTACTTTCTCCAGCTCTCCAGAAATGAAATGACTTGTATAGTATTTTCATTGCATAAGCACTACACATACTATATGAGTTCCTCTCCAGTCTCAGAACATTCTCTCTCTCTCTCTCTCTCTCCCTCTCACACACACTCACACACAGTCCCAAGTTTTCCACACTTACTATCTGGTCACCCTAAGAAAACACTACCTTAGTGAGGACTGTGTTAGTGGAAAGTATCACACAGTTGAAATAGAAAAGCATGGGTGGGTGGAGTTCTCTTAAAGGGGAATGAAGTGGAAAATGGAAGCAAAATACCGAGAGCACAGCAAAAAATAATAATCTCTAACTCTGGAAGAAGAAGAAGAAGAAGAAGAAGTCGTCAGTCTTTCCCCTACATATTGATAGATGATGGAAACTGATTTTAAAACAAACATGACAATACCTAAAAAAGTTAAAATAATTTATATTTACTATAGGTATTGATATAGCTTCTATTTGGTTAAAAGGAGGGAGACTAGCCAAAGAAGTAACGGTAACATTGGTAAAGCAGCAATGTTCTTGCCTTCAAGATGTCAGCCTTGACTTTTAGTCACATTACAGGTTAACAGGAAGAACTGCGTATGCTGCATTAATTTTATAATTATTCATCATCCACATAATTCAGTGAGATACATGCTCTGGATTCAGGAGTGGCAGCTCAGAATTAAGGTTTGTATTTGCTGTTGGTGCTTTTTTGGAGTAATAGGTTGAAAACAAAGTACATCCCATGGAATGCTACGTAAAGAAAAAATATAAGGCGTAGGGATATTTAGACCCATACACTGTCCTCCTGTCTGCTTCATTCAACAACATTGGAATGCACAAATCATATGGTAACTCTAAATCCAAGCCTTCTTTTGAGATGACTTATGGCTTGTTTTCACCTTGGTGGTTGTTGTTATTAAGGGTTTGAATATTAACTATACCATTTGAAAATACTATGTTTATGGGCCATGTTGTACCAGACAGAAGAGGCCTAGGCCTAGGCCTGGTAAGTTCAGGGGCAGAGCTGTCCCACCTCAATGGGAATTTCAGGAGCAATTGTGTCTCTCTGTGCTTCTAGCACACGGAGGGAATGAGACACTGTACCGTCCCTACTCTGTCTTCATTGTAACTCTCTTCTCCTTCATGTCTTCGAGGTTAACATTCTTGATACCAATGTTGGTCTCATCTCCTATAACCTCCATATATAATCTTTTGCAAAGTCCTATCACATCTTCTTTAACATCTCCCTAAAACATCTTTTTTCGTAATCCCATCTGCTAAAACTCTTGTCCATATACTTGTTCTCTTGCTTTGATTACTGTAGACTTCTACTGTCCAGATTTCCTGTCTCTCACCTTTCCCTCTTCAAGTCTGTCTAAAATTCACTGCTGATTTCATTTACCAATCCTGTCACTCTCCCCACATGCTCCTTTCTCTCTCCATTGATTGTCTGTTCTTTATCATATCGCTAGTTTCATTTGTACCTAATCCCATATGCTTTTCCCACCCTTTCACTTTACTGCTCTTTCATTGCCTTTCTCCTTCTCAGTTTCTCCCTTCCTCTGCTCTCATCCACCATCTCTTTCCTCCTCAGTTGCCTCATTAAAGATCATCTCTTTCAACAAAGAGATGGAAACTGATTTTAAAACAAACATGACAATATCTAAAAAAGTTAAAATAATTTATATTTACTATAGGTATTGATATAGCTTCTATTTGGTTAAAAGGAGGGAGAATAGCCAAAGAAGTAACAGTAACATTGGTAAAACAGAAATCTTCTCATCAGTTACCCCTATGCTTTCCTTCACCTGATCTGCTACACAGTGCCCGGTCTATGATTTGCCTTGTCTTACTTAGACTGAAGCTTCCTTGAACAAGAATCATGTGATGTCTTAATCTATGTTTCTAAAGTGCTGCATACCATTATGGGCTATATAAATTATTCTTAATAATAGAATTAATGCTCAGGAGCCATTTCCCTCCTGCAGGCATATCTTTGTGTTTCCCTTCTAGTTTTTCCATTGGAATGCCTAGTCGGTCCAGTTCATATAAAGATTAGCCTACAATTTCTTTCTTGTCCCTCCCCCTTTTAATTTAATTAAGCCATTTTCTTGCCTAGAGCTTGGCAAAAATATTATCTGAAACCAGGTCTACATTATGTTTGCGCTACTATACAATTAAAACGGCTTAGCATATTAAATGTGTTTTGGTAAAGGAATAGACATTCAGGCTGAAAACGCATTTACCAATTTCAGTAGAAGTGATTCAAAGCAACCAAGACATCAAAATCTGGAGAAGAATTATAATTGACATGCAAACCCTACTGTAACTATGCCAGTGCTACTGGGTCTGCTGCAGTTAGATTTGAAAAGTTCCTCATACCACTAATTGTACTGAATTGCAGGAAGATGACAGTTCTAGCCCCATATATCGTGCATATGTGTGAGAAAGACTGCAATAGAACAGAATGCTGTTTTCCAAACTCTTTGACAGGGCACTATTGTGTTTGTAAAGAGGCTTGGCATGCCTTCAAGTGAGCATCTATGTATATCTTGCCTGGACAGCCATAGAGTACAAGAATTGCCAAAAACCACATTACTTTCAGTTTAATATGGGTAAATCTTAGAAATCATTGTTTATTTTCTATGGCCCGATTCTGATGTCCTCACTCACACTGAGTGCTCTGCAATTAGTCGCATTGGTTTCAATGGGCCTACTCTCAGAGTAAGATACCACACACTGAATTTCAGTATATTCCTAGGTGTCTGTATCTCTCTACCTATACGTACAGGTATATGTCTAGACAGCTGCAGATATAGATATATAAAACAAAATGTGCACCAGAATTATACAATGAAACAAACATATCCCCATCCAAGACGTACACAAAAAGACATATGAAGGAATATAGATTCATAGATACTAAGGTCAGAAGGGACCATTCTGATCATCTAGTCCGACCTCCTGCACAGCGCAGGCCACAGAATCTCACCCACCCTCTCCTACGAAAAACCTCACCTATGTCTGAGCTATTGAAGTCCTCAAATTGTGGTTTAAAGACTTCAAGGAGCAGAGAAGCCTCCCTCAAGTGACCCGTGCTCCATGCTACAGAGGAAGGCGAAAAACCTCCAGGGCTTCTCCAATCTGCCCTGGAGGAAAATTCCTTCCCGACCCCAAATATGGCGATCAGCTAAACCCTGAGCATTTGGGCAAGATTCACCAGCCAGATACTACAGAAAATAGTAGTAGCTTAAATAATTCCTCTCCCTCTCCTGTATTTATCCCTCTGATATATTTATAGAGAGCAATCATATCTCCCCTCAACCTTCTTTTAGTTAGGCTAAACAAGCCAAGCTTCTTAAGTCTCCTTTCATAAGACAAGTTTTCCATTCCTCGGATCATCCTAGTAGCCCTTCTCTGTACCTGCTCCAGTTTATAAATATAAATGAACACATTACCAATACACTCTATTAACAAGTACGTTTTGCAAGTATTTTTCTTTCCTTCAACCACATTTATTCCCTTCATCTTCTTCTTCCTAGCTTTCTCTCTTTGCCCATACTAACTCCCTCATTTTCAGATCATATGGATAAGTGGTTAAGCCCACCATCAGTTTCCAGACATAACATCTTTCATTTTCATGTTTTTGGCTGATTATAGTTATATGTGGAGGAAAATAAATGAGTATGTGTCCACATATTGTAAGTGCTACATCTGTGTACAAATACACACAACCCAATAATTAAACATCAGCAAAATAGGATTAGAATGGCATGTTGGAATACATCTTGATAAATCCTCCTCAGTAACATTGCTCCACAACATCATAAACAGACTATAAATTTGGGACAGTGAAGTATTGTTGTGCAAAGAATGTCAATTGAATATAACTCATTTTCGTATTACTGAGGATCTCAACCTATTGTCCTGCAGTTGAGCACTTTGATCAAGAAAGGATTTAAAAAATGAAATAGGAATTAAATAAATATTTTTTTTCATCGTTGGTGTACTGGGCTATTTTAAAGTGTGACTTTTCAAAGCTCTTTATATGTTTAGGCGTACATACCCACAATGGACATTTCTGGAACAGTGGCATGATATGGGCTATCAAGAAATTCTGGTGCATTGTCATTGATGTCTTGAACCTTAATGATGAATTCTGAAGGTGGTTCCAGAGGTTTGTTTGTATCCCTATCAATTGCTTGCGCTGTTAGTGTGTACTCTGCCTTTTCCTCACGGTCAAGTCTTTTCATAGCATGAATATCTCCAGTCTTGTCATTGATCACAAAGATTGTCCCAGCTCCATCTCCTGACAGGATATACTTGATTTTGCTGCTTCCAGGATCCAAGTCTGTGTGTAGCTAAAATGAAAAATAAGCATTTTAGTAGTAATAGTAGTAATAAAAACCAGCATTTACTTTTTGCATTGGTCTAGTCATGCATTTCTCAAGTTATTCTTTTGTACTTTAATCTTAGCTCCAGCGATCCATATCTCAGCTTGAATACACAAGGAGAGTAAGCACTTGTATGCATACTAATCAAAATTGAATGTAATCATAGGCATAATTAGACTTTCTATTTAAAAAGCAGCTGTTTTATATATTTAAATCCCTATTTCTAAATGTAAATGTCTTCAGATCTATTATGAGCCAAAATGAACAAACACTAAATGTCCTTAACCAATTAGATCAAAGAGCAAATGAAGGATAAGCAATAATATATTTTTAAATCTAGCTACTTATTTTCATGCATTACTTCCTTTCAGCTTATTTTCAGAAAGTGATGGGTGTTTAAAAAATGACTTAAACACATTTGGCAAGTTTCATCTGAGATAATGTTTTTAATTGACAGCATTACCAAAAATCTTACAACTGCATTTTAACTCAGTTGTTGAACTGAACTAAAAAGATTCTTAAATCCTTATTCCCAAAGGGTTATTCATGAAAGAGTGTTTTGTGAAAGCAAGCTACCAGAAAAATGGAGAACGATTATTTTCCTTGGACACACTTTTCTTCACAATTTCTTTCCATCAGAAAAATGATTTTTAAATTGTATTTAGTGCTTCAGCAAAAAGAGAAGATAAGATTAGAAAGCCCTGAAATAACACAGAAAAAAAATCCAAATGCAAGCAGCTCTTCTCTTATACTTTTCAGTCTTTATCAACTAAGTGCTTGAAACAAAGCTCACTGGAGTAGGCTCTGGAACAACCCTAAAATGCCAGGTGAAATCAAATAATCAATTAATCTTCAAGTATAAGATGTGTCTTTTATTATTCCACGTTTATTAATGTCAATATATATTGAAATGAAGGAATATATTATTATAATTCATTTATAGTGATGTTAAGCCAACTGGAAGATTAGTTTATGTACATATTTAACATTCTTTGAACACATTTAGTAAGGGAAATTGTATAAAAAGTATCATTTGCATTAAATATCTTGCACATCTTCTTCACAAAAGATGTTCTGATAGAGGTTTGTATAACCTGGTAACCAGCAACAAGCACCTAACAGATTTTGCTTTCACAATGGTCTTCATTAGAGGATAAAATGAGATGGAAAAATTCCTTACGTATTTGCTGTCAACCTATACTTTAATTGATGCACCTACATGATCTTATAGTTATGTGCTTTCATAGATATTTTTCAGGTTTGGAGCACAAATGTTGATAAATTAGCCCATACCCTTGCTTTGAGGTACCTGGGCTCCAGTAATGATGAGACAGTTTACATAACAATGTTAGAGCACCTTGCCTAGCGTCATCTCTAGATGACTGCAATTGTCCGCTGTGTTTATTGCAACAAGTTTGGTCTTCTAGAGTTGGATTTAGGATTTATACAATAGTTTGAATTTTGGACAATCAGTTTGAATCTTTGGAAGAGTTGGAGCTGGCATCTGTTATTTGACTTCCAGCCATATGGAGCCAAATAACTTAGTTGTCCCACAAAGATCTTCTGGGTGAAATTCTGGCTCCATTAACTCATTCTATCTCCACCTGCCCTTCATACCCTCTTTCTTCCTCCCTTCCATCTTCTCTATTGCCCTGTCCTCCTCCGATCAAAACCCTAAAACAAACAAAAAAACTAGCATGATGTTCACAAACCATCACTTTGTTTGTAGGTTCTATCTCTTTCCCTTATCTTTGTCTGTCTTCTTTATTAAGAGTGTAAACTCTTTTCAGACAGGGGACAGTCTACTATTCTTTATTTGTACAGTGCCTCGCACAACAGAGACTTGTTCCTGATTAGCCCCTAGGCACTGTTTAATAAACACAACAAACAACAACAACAACATTGATGTCAATAGCAAAATCCGCAATGACGTCAAAAGTGCCAGGATTTCATCCCTGTGTTTTGATGGGCAATCTACCAGGCATTGATGATTTATGTCTTAGTATGTTAAGCCCTTAAAAATTATTAGATTTTTTTAAGTAGAAAGAGGGACATATAGAAACTTCACATGCTGTGAATGGGTTGATTCCCCAGTCTGCTATTAACCTAGCATGGACACACAAACACAAGACTGAGCATGCATGCACACGCTGAATGTACAAAAGTCAATCCTATCTGCAAAACACAAATCTTTCTTCTCTCTTTGTAGGATTTTCTTGTTTGTTAAGAACAACATAATGCAACAAAACAAACAACATAATGCAAGACTGACTTTTCTCCTGATTTGGCTGTTTCTCTCCCCCCCCCTGCACAAACAGAACTAAGTATTATTCACCTTGTATAGTTGTATGTTTTCTCTGAGCATGCTCAGTTGAGTTAGGTTGATGTTATATTAGAATATGCCTTTGGGCACTTAATCCCTATTCAACGAAGTATTTAATTTTACTAATTGACTTAAGCATGCTTACAGGCCTTTCTAATTAAAGACTTATTCTGGAAAAAAAAATCCTGAAAGTATTTTTCTGGTGCATCTACACTGGCTAATATTTTGGATTTGGCTAATGAGGAGTGGCCAAACCATCAAAGCTTAAGTATAAGAACTAGCTGAGTAACAACACAAAGAACACTTTGATTTGTGAATCAGAATTTGGCTAATTAAGTGTAGAATCATGGAAGAGGAGTTGTGGAAGATAGCAAAATCATTAAGTGTCGGCAGCGATTTTTTAAAGAAACTGCTCAGTTAAGAGAAACTGAGTTAACTATTGAGAGAAGTATGTGCACTCAGTAACCGCACAAGACTCATTACCATGATAGAGACTGAGACTGCACTAAAGAAGATGAAACATAGAAAGGCAGTGGGACCATACAGTGGACCAATTATGGCATTTAAAGCATTAGACCTTGAGGGGGTGGGGATGATGATAAACTTCAATTATTTAATCCCCCAAACTAGAGAAACGCCCAATGAGCAGCGGAAGACCATTCTGGTATCTATCTTCAAGTGTGAAATGTATGTGCAGAGGAATTACAGACTCATAAGGTTAATGAGTCATGCAATTAAATGATTGGAAAGAATTACCAGGAAAAGACATTGTAAGTGACTAGAGCATCAAATAAATGACAGTCAATTTGGGTTTATGGCAGAAGGGTAAACAAATAGAAGTACAGGGAGAATCACAATGAATAGCATTTAGTGATTTAGTGTACACTGAGAGAAGACTTATGACAGAGTTTCTAGAGAATAGATATGGTGGTCTATGGCCACGCAATCTACCAGAGACATGTGTTCAGACTATCATGGATGTGTCAGAGGGCAGTACAACACCACTGAGAAGCAGCTGCAGCTACGGTGATCCATTCACAGTGAGGGTAGGTCTATATCCAAGGTCAGTCTTAAGTCCATTCCTATTTGTGATTGCAGTGATACCTTCATTCAGGGAAGAGGATCCATGCAGTCTGCACTGTACATATGATATTATATTGTGTTGCAAAGATAAATTCAAACTGGAAAAGGGTTTAGAATGGTGGAGGAGTGCATGAGAAGAAAATGGTTTATGGATTAGCCAACAAAAAATTAAATACATGCAATGCTTCATTGAGAGGGACAATGAGAAACCAGTAAGTGATATAGAGTTAACCTCTGTGCAACAATTCAAATACCTCAGTTCAGTAATGAGTGATGATGGGCATGTGGATGTGAACATTAGGAGTTTCATGAAGAATGCTTGGTGCAAATGCAGGGAGTTGGTGGGAATTCTCTGCAATAAGAAAATGTTAATTAAAGTGTATAAAACCATGATTAGGCCATCCATCGTGTAAGGATTGGAATGCTAGCCAATGAAGAAGAGAGAAGAATAACTACTTCACACTGCTGACTGAGAATGCTCAGGTGGATGCTGTGTGAGATGAGAGCTGACAGCCTACAGAGAAATTATACAAGCCATGATATAGGTAGCTCCCCTAATGAAAAAGCCGAGGGAGCATGAACTGAGATGGTTGGGTCATGTGAGATGAGACATAGAATTTGTTGGCCAGAGATTACAAAAACTATTCGTCACAAGGCAAATACAGCTAGTAAGACCCAGAAAATGGTTGTTCGAGATGCTGAAGGAGTCCATGAAGATCAGTGTCACCTTAGAAAATGCACTAAACAGGAATGCTTGGACATGAAGAACAGGAATCACTAACTCTGACTAACAGGTCATGGTGAAGGCAAAGAAATCTAGAGCCATGGAAGTTTTGCAGAAGTTCTTTAATCATATACTAGTGAGACATTGACATTTGGAATGAATACAGCTCATGGTTACTATTAGCACATTGGAAATGTGTCTAAAAGAGGTAGGAGTGCCCAGAAGCATTTTATAACCTTTAAACTGCAATTGATTAGGATAAATGGAAAATACATTTAACTTTCCCCCCCCCCCCCAAGATTAATCTGGGTCAAAAATGATAGTGTCAGGCACCAGCCTGCAGCAGATCCAGTCTCCTGGTAACCCAGTGAACACAGCTAGTCCTGATATAATTTGTCTGATAGACTGTGCCACCTTATTGGTTGCAGGAGTCAGTAGGCTGGCTGATACTTAAACTCAATAGCACCAGCAGTCCAGTGGCTGTTTACCACAGTCCTAATCTGCAGGTGTGCTTTATACTGTCCCTGCCTCTGCCCTCTCTAGCTTTGCTTCAGCCTGTACCACATCCTGCTCCAGCCTGAACCTGTTCTTGTTCTAGCCCCCAGCTTCCTCCTGACTTCTGATTCCTGGCTTAGACCCTCTTCTTCTGACTGTGACTCCTGTTAACCGTTGGATTTTTGTATTCTGACTCCTGACCCTGACCCTTAGCTTTGCTCCCATGCCTACCCCATCCTGGATCCAGCTCTAATAGGTAAACCAGACTCTGGCTCCAACCTGGTCACTGACAGTCATATATTCCCAGCCCTTTAATATAAAGCAAATGATAAATGTTGCATTTATTCAAATTGTGTTAATCCTTTATGGTGAGAATCCAAAGTCAAAGGTCAAAAGAGCTTTCCGAGATATTAAAGTGCTATAATAAGGAAACATTATAATAAATGACCTACATAGGTACCAATGTTTCTAAATTATTTTATTGTTTTGATTTAGGATCTAACTGACATCATCACCTTATAGTTTCAAAGCACAAAACTAAGTGATGTTCAAAGTCAGAGAGCATATCATTTTTTCCAACTAACATTCCCTCTGTTGTACGAGATATGAATGATAATAAAAAGCAATTGTCAAGCTTCAGCAGGCTGCGTTCATGTGAAGGTTCAAGATCATTACACTCATAATTCTATAGGGTCCAGGTGAATTGATAGAGAGGCATAATCAAGAGGATAAACGAATCTGAGTTTCTGCTGAAAATTCTTCACAGATGTTGGAAATATGAAACTGCTTTCCACACCTGTACCTTTATCCATTACATCTGTGCCTGGAAGCTAGCCTCCTATTTTTTCAGAGTGGTATTGAGAATTGTAACAAAATCATATATTTAACAAAGGGGAAATCACTGTTTACCACCCAGATTCCAGTACTAGACATGATCCCAGAATTAAGAGGAACATACACTTAATGGAAAACTTAATTCTATCCAGAGATGGTGACATTTAGTTCCTTGCATGAAACCCAATTAATTAGACTTTCTGACAGAGAAGTCTCAGAGCAGTGAAATCCCTTTCAACCCCTGGCCAGGCTGTAGAGTTGTAAATGCAAATATCCCCTTCTCTTGAAGTAGTAACTACAGTTCCTCTATCCAACATATTCATATACTAATTGCCATTAAATTGTCCTTGCATCCTCCCCATAGCATACCTCTGGTCCCAATGGTGATACAGATGTCTTGTGTTAATACTCTGAGACCCCCAATATAGCCTTAACACAGGTCTTAAGTAGCACAGAGGGCCTTACAGTACTTCTCCACATCAAGACAAATTTCATCCAGCAATGAACTCTGAACCCCACAATAACTAATATTAATTGGTATAATACAGCTGCGGATCAGTGACTTCAATATTATTAATATCATATGTATTGTACTGCCACAATACTAACTTTATTATTCACCGATTAATGAACACATACAAAAGAGTGTTGCTAACACATTTAGTCAGATATAGCATACAGTCATAGTCTTCCACATACATACCTTCCAAATACACAATTACCATCAATGCAGGAGAGAAATTGCAGAGACGAATACTTTTTCTAAGGACCTCTCTATTTGCAGATTTAAAAGTACCACTGCACAATAAAAAAAGGTAATACATTGGAATGCTGATTATTCAATTCATATTAAACAGTTATAGCCTATAGAAGTTCAACTTCTTGGCTAAATCTGTATACTTTTATAAATCCTGTGTGTGTTTATGGTTTTTGAAAAAACCTAGAACTAGATGTGTGGTAACCGACTCCAGCACAACCATGGGAGAAATCAACCATAATTGTTCTCTAGCTTCAGTTCTGGGATCCAGTGGGAGATCCACTGTGTTTTTGGCGAGTGGTAAAATGTACTCCCTTCTGCTTCCATTCACCTAATCTGCCAGTATGAGGATGGGTGTGGCCATGACTCTTCTCTCAAGAGTATCCTCCCTGCCCTAGAAGCTATACACTCTTGGGAGCACTAGCCTGGAGCAGCAACTGTGCTCGCTGACCACATTGTGACTGCAAGCTGTGTGGCTGCACAGAATTTGGGGAGAGGAAATAATGCTCTTAGGGTCTGACCCAGCTCTATTGAAGTCAATGGGAATCTTTCCATTGACTTCAGTGAAAGTACGATTTAGCCATGAGATCCATCTCTGACCCTGGTGCCCAGGTACTGGTGGAGACATAATCCAGCTTGTAATGAGCTGGAGTGTCTAAACAGAGGAGTTGCCACCCCTATGTCAACATATTAGGGGTGAAACAAGCATAACCGCAGCAATAATCCAAAAGTGAAAAATCACAGCCTATTAGAAATATGCTCTTGGA
Source organism: Dermochelys coriacea (assembly GCF_009764565.3). Classification (NCBI taxonomy): domain Eukaryota; kingdom Metazoa; phylum Chordata; order Testudines; family Dermochelyidae; genus Dermochelys; species Dermochelys coriacea. The sequence goes on along the minus strand of NC_050079.1, from coordinate 29,126,374 downwards.
TATTTTTAATTAGGAAAAGAAAAGACTGCACCATGAAATGAAGTTTTATTTGAGTTCATTAGAGAATAATTAATTCATCCATGTATAATTACAAAGGAATTACCCATCACTTCTTTCAAAGGAAATTACACAATCTGCATTTTAAACTTCATTTTAAAGCCTTGCATCATTCTTCTGAGAAAGCACCACATGCTGCTCTCACTTTTAGAATTTCTAAGTATATTTCTTAAAGGAATCACTGGTAAATCATTGATTCCATTCACCTCTGTGAAACTTTATATATTATCCTAATGCTCCTTCTTTTCCCCTTTTCTGGGCCTGGTATGGAAATCCTAAAGGGGAATCTTTCATTTCAGAGGCAGATCACATTTAATGAACCCAGAAAAATAATTTCTTTAGCTTTCTGGACTCTTTCACAAGTCCCTATGGGTTCTAAGGCACTCTAGCTCATTCTGTAAAACATACTGAAAGATTTCAGTGGCTTCTGCATTCATTTATATACATTACTGCTTCCAATAATTGTAACATCTTTCTCATGCTGTGATCCTTTTCCTAGTTATCTGTCTATTCTTCCTGTGTGTCTTCTGGTTTTGCTAGATATATGAAAACAATTAGGTGGTAAGAAAAATTTTGCTTTGCATTTTTGGTGAGTTGTGACAGAAGATGATGTGTGTGCTCATCAACAACCCAAGGTATAAAGGATCATTCAGCATTAAACTCCATAAGACAGGCTGCAATTTATTTATACACAGTGTGGAGTTAATAAAGTGATTGTAATTTCAATTCAATAGAATCTATTATTTCCTTCATGGATGTGCTGGTCCTTTTAATAGTAATGGGAATTATATCTGCATAGCAGGGGGAGGAAAACCAAATATTCTGCATTACCATAGAACGAATAATGACAAACACGGGGCACAGCCTTGTTCTCACTGAAGTTAACATCAGTACTTCCAAGTATTCTAACAGGAGAAGGAAAATGCCCATGGGTTATTTATGGTTTTGCTTAAGATATTAGGATCATGTAACCATAATATTTGTCAATGGACTTTCCTGTTCAGCTGCAGTTTCATAACCATGTTCAAAAAGAGAAGTAAAGCAATAACACCCTTAATACTTTCATCCAATGGTGTAACCACTGTGTTTTTCTGCCTCAGTTTCCTACACTGTCAATTACAACATCTTTGATTCTGGATGCCTTCTTTATGTTTCAATGTATTCTTTGCCATTGCTTTTTTATTTCATTTGATTTGCTAATTCAGTGTGTGCTTAGATTCAAGCCTCACCTGTGCATAAACAAGTTTTTATCATGTACCTCTCACTATCTCCTTATGAGGTATCAGAGTGCGCTGTGGGCTAAAAATAGAGCAAGGACTGGGAGCCAAGAAACTCCTTGACTGTAACATTGACTGGCTCTATGGCCTTGGGCAAATTGCATAGGTCCGAATTCATTCCTGTGCCATGCTTGAACCCCTCATACTATCATCATTCCCCCCCCACACACACACACACGATACTGGGCCTGCCAAAGGCTGCTTCAGTCCTCACTGCTGGTTAGGGCATCAAGTGTTTCCCTAATTTGCTCCTGGCTACCTTGTATCAGCCAGAAAATAGCCAGGTCATGGGACACTCTGGCCATACACAATGTCGTTACAAGACCATTCCCAACTTACCCTAGGACTCCCCTTTTGAAGGGGGCTCTTGTGAGGGTGAGGATTTGGCTTCACCAGTCCTGCACCTAGCAGGGAAGACCTCTTCTGCCAGGGGTATTTGGCTTCACCAGCTCTGGCCCCTGACACAGACCCTAACAGCACATTTCCATGGCAGCTATGGTACAGCCAGGTTACAGCTGTCCCCAGAACTCCTGGAGATGGAGAGCAGAAAAGATAGTACTCATATTGGTTGTATTTATTTATTTCAGCTAAACTGAGGGTTGCAATCCCAACCTTTACTTGCCTACTCCCATCCCCAAACTGGCCAGCAGTTGTCTTTCTTTCCTACTATGAACCTAGACCCAGACCTCTGAAACACATCCTATGACATCCAGAGGATAAGGTTTGTGGTGTTGCAAAGACCATTTAGGAGAAACAAGGGTCATTGTGTATAGGAATGTCTCTATGCACCACTCTAGGAGGAGTTTGGACAGTCCCATCCAATGTGCCCCTTTTTAATTTCTGTAATATTCTTCTATTTATTTACACTGAATTTATTTCTTCTGTGCTATATTTTTGAGACGTATTTTTACTTTCCTCTTCTAAAAGTCTTGTTATAACTTGCTATCCTATATACTCAGGCAGAGAGAAGATCAAACTTGAACACTAAGACCTTTTGGTGTTTTTCAAAATGATTTTCTCAAGTGAATGTCATAGCAATATCTAATAATACAAACTCTTAGGATTGCAGAATAAAATATAAAGTTAATCACTGTGTACCCACAGCAGTAATTTGAAGGCTGCTTACTAAATCTGTCAAACCAGACAAGCTGTAGCCTACATCTGCAAAGGAAAAAAAAACACAATAAGCTAGTTAGGTCAAAGGTGACAGAATGTTTCTATTTACTTAGGCATATTTAAGTTGTCATGATTTTACAGTTCTGCATTATCCTGCTGAACACATTGCCAAAATGCAATGCTTTTAGCTGCTTTCACCATACTGACTTCTGCACACCATGACTGGCAGGTTGCCAGAGATAATATATTAATGTGTCTTCCTTTTTAGTTTCAGAATTTCCATTCAGGTAGAGTGTGTTTTGTTATTTCATAATATTACAAAATTAACCTGCAAATGGAAAAGTACAATTTTGTGAAAGTAACAATTGTTCTGACATAAGGTCACATTTCAGTGTTTGAACATCTGGGAGGTGAGCGCTCTGTCTAAGGCCAGAGAATGTGCAAAACTGACAGTGTGAATAAAAAGCTCTCTTCCAGCAATTGGCTCTCAAACACATCCTGAATTTAAAAATGTAAACATTAGCTATGCAGCCATCCAAAATCGAAAGCCATTGGGAAGGTGACTGCTTTATCAGTAGGACGAAGAGGACTAAAATATGCATTGTGAAGAGTTAAATATTGATTATAATATAATTATGCTCCTATACTATAACTATTTTCAAGCAGACTTACCCTAACCTGTGACCCACATGCCTGGACATAGTAAAGTGAAACTTTAAACAGCTAGTGTAGAATTTTCAAGTTAGATAAATGTGTAGGTCAAAAACATAGACATATGACAAATTCCTGTGTAGGTCCTGAACCAAGCATTAATCCTAAAGCAATATTGTTGTATTTACAGTTATACAACATTAAGGTCCTCACATTTCACAGCCAAGTAGAAATATGTGAAGCATTCTTAATTTTTCCATTCTCTCTCAGTTCGAAAAACACCATAATAAATAGCTGTACAATGATAATCCATTAGAGAAAGTGTTGGTTGAAACCAGTTAATATGGTTTTGTGCAAGTTAACATGAAAATCTTTGCCAGTTCATTTGCAAGGCTTTCAAGTTTTCTGGAAATAATTTTCAATGAATTTCCATAGCCTCATGCATTCCTAAAAATCTCTTGCAGATCAACTTGCAACATTGATGTCTAGCATAATACAGAATGATTTTGAAATTTCATGCATTTGAAATTGGTCACGATAGTATTGCAGCTGCTGTCTTTGACAATATTGACCTGGGGAAGGATAGGAGAACACAAACAAACAACCACACACACACACACACACACACACACACACACACACCCCTATATTATACGTGCAGACATACAAACACCTGTGAGGGATGGTTGAGGCATACTTAGTCCTGCCTCAACATGGAGGAATGGACTAGATGACTTCTTCAGGTCCCTTCCAGCCCTACATTTATAGGATTCTATACAGACAAACAAACATGCATGGGCACACATGTGCTGTCCTGGTGAGATGAGGATGAGTGTATACACTTATGTATGTGCTGGTTCCACAGCAATATTGGATCCTGTAGCCAGCATTTGAGTGAATATTGAAACTGATGGCATAATGACTCTCATTATTATCTATTTCTGGTGTGAAAGCACATAAGCCAGCCTGTTTCCCAATAGCATATCCAAACGCATTGCTGATTTTTAAGATATGGACTATGGGCTTGATTCTCATTTATACTAAAGTGTTCTGGCCTATGAAAACCAGGAAATAATGTTAAGAAAGATAGGAAATGGATTCAGCCATTCTACATATAACAGCAAATTACAAACTAGTATCACAATGGCCAAAATACAAAAACATGATATAAACCACTCAAGATGCATGATATAAACCAGCTCCATATAAATCTGGGGAGGGCAGTTACCTAATAAGGTTTAGTCTGGATGTTTATCCAAACTATCAGAACTCATAGAGATCACTACCAAAGCATATTACCTGCTCCTCAGCCACAGTTCTCCTTAAAGCTTGGCTGGAGATGTATTCTTGTATGAAATGACAGCCAACCTTCTATTCCACTCCAGGGTCTTCCAGAGGTGTAGGTGTGAAGTCCATGCAATGCCACATAGGGCCACTAACATTATAATTGTCATTATAGAGTCAGAAGGGGAAATCTTGAATTCTTACGAGCCCATGGTCTGGGTGATACTTAGATTTAGTCAGCTTCTCATAACTGGCCAACACCTGGGCCACTCAGGGATGTTTAACTTGGCTGCACGTCAGTGAATTTTACAATGCTTACTACTGTGTCCAAAAGGAGCAGTGACGGGAAAGAAACAGTCACACAGAAGAGAATGGAGAGTTACAGCCCCTTCCTCCAGATGACATCAACTGATCGTGTTGGGGGCTGTCTAGGAGATGGAGTACTGGGAACCTGTCAGAAGGGTACATGGGAGGGCATAGGAGAGAGGGAGAAGTCTTGCAAAGGGGAGAAGGAGGGACAATTGCATTTTTTTTAATTGGGGGCTCTGAATATGATCCAAACATCAGGCTACCCAAATCTTAATATTATATTATTTGCCTGTTCCTAATATAATCTGAAAATACCTCAACCAAGTTTATGAGAACCTCCAAATGGTTTTGGACAGCTGGTGTGACCACTGTAGGATCAGTATTGATCTTATTAGTATTTGCATTATGGAAGCACCTAGAGGTCACAGTTCACATCAGGGCTCCATAATGCTGGATGATATTCATACATACAAAAAGTCCCTGCCTAGATTTCACTATCTCTGATTAGGGTGAAGCTACTCTTTCACAGCATTGAACTGCTTTTTCCACAATTAGAGTAAATCGAGAACAAACACTTGTAGTAGTAGCTAATCAGAAACTGTCTAACTTCTAGAAATATCACCTACTGATTCAGTATGACTCATACTTATGGACAAGAGATGTGTTTTGTTTCTGAAATACATTTATATTTGTAAAAGAAAAGATGAACGATTTTCTGTGCAGGCCAGAGGTTCTGGGTCCTGAACTTAGTGGGACTCTCCCTGGACTTCAGTGGACGCTGGACCAGGACCAAATTCTCAGAAATTAGGAAATGCTAGAATTAAGGGTGTTTGTGCAACCTTAATTCAGCCTCGTTGTGCATATGCATTATGATACAATCTCTCGTTATATGATCACATAATATTTTTTCAACAGCTTTAGTGGGCAGACTTTTCTGCCCATTCCTCCCAAGCACAGTCTCTCTTGACCCGCCTCCAACCTGTTCCTGTCCCAGTCCTGTTTCTTCTCAACTCCTGACTCTTCATTCCAGTTCTATTTGCCTCCCCTAGCAAGTCCTGGCCTCTACTACTCTGTATTCTCATCCCAGTCCCGGTCTCTTTGCTCAGCAAGTCTTAGTCTCACCCCTCCGGACTTGCTGTCCCAGTCTCCCCCTCCAGATCCCTCAGTCCCAGTTCCAATCTCCTTGTCCAGCCATTCCCAGTCTCCCCCTGCCAGTCCCAGTCTATTCCCTAACTCCTTGTCCCCAGTCTTCTTGCTAAGCCAGTCTCAGATTCCTCCACTCCTGATTCCTCAACCAAACTATTTTCCTTGCCTCTAGTCACTCTCCCAACCTCAAATCACTGACACCTAGTTCCAATCTCCTTCCCTAGGTTCCTTAACCAATCTCAATGCACCTACCCTTGGCTCTGTGTCCTAGTTTCATTGCCAAGCCAGTCCCTGTTTCCACTCGAACGCCTCATCCCAATCTACTCTCACAACCCTCAAACAGGTCCAACTCTTGTCCCCTCTGCATTTCAGTCAGGCAATTTTCTCCTCCACACTGCTTGAGCCCAGAAGGGGCGAAACACTGAGAGCACAAGAAAGACAAGCTCCCTATTATCAGATTCAGTTGCTTGGCCTTGACTCCAGCCCCAGCTAGCTCACCATAACTCAGAGCTACAATTACAGGGAAAGTAATGCTCATCTTCAGCTCAAGCATGCTCCGTAGGGAACCTATAGGGAACTTAGCTGCTAAAATCTAAGTCTCTAATGAGCATCTCTGAACTGCAATTTTTCAAATACTTATAACTACGCCAGATTCAGGCAGATTTTCATGGGAATTGCAAAAGGCACATCTGTGACAAATATCCCATATTCCTGTCAAATTTCAAGTCTTTGCTTCAAAACATGGAGGTGCTGGAGAGATTCAAAGAAAAGGCCACCAGAATTTTTTAACATGGGAAGACAATGTACTTTTCTCTGGCTTCATTCCTGGAAGTGGCTAGACTATATTGGCTGAAATTTTCCAGAAGGATTGCACCCGAGACAGACACCCAGCATGGAAAATTTCAGCCTGAACAGCTAAAGTTTAGCAAAGTTATAAGAAATTTAAACCTGGGTCTTAGAATGGGAAATGACAGATTACTTGAATAATAGGCAGTGCTATAAACCTACCTATATTAATATGCCCTGCATGTTCAGGAGGTGAGTTTTACTATGGCATATTATTTCTTATATCTAATTATGCATTCATCATATGACAATTTATTGGAAGTCCAATTAAAATGCTAATTTACCACTAGCCTACAAGTTTATTATTTATACCTTTCTAATAACTAATAAATCACATGTAATTGACTTTAATAAAGCAAGATACATAACAAGACCAACAATTATCTGATTATGAGACAATAAAGTCTTGAATACAGCAACAAATTGAAGTAAAGTAAAATATTTGAGATAATTTATGGTCAGAAAAGCTTGCTTTCTACATTTACTTAGTATATAATGTGACAAAGCTCTGTCCTTGCCTCCGTGGGTCCCGTGTTTCCTGGCGGATTTCACTAGCCTCTGAGGCTCACTGTGACCCTCCATGTAACCCTTTTCTCTCTAGAGACAAGGGTCACAGTGTACCGAGCCATTTTCATCATAAGCCAGTGAGGGAGGTGAGGAGAAGTTATCCTTCCTTGCATAGTCTCTGTTGTCTCCCAATCTAAGTGATTAATCAGGGGGCAAAGGTTGGGGGGAGCAGGGGACCCTGGGCCCACCCTCTACTCCAGGCTTCAGCCCAGGGACCCTAATAGTATCAGCTATAGTAGCTGATCTTTTAGAAACATTACATGTACAATTCCCTGGGCTACTTCCTCCACAGCAGCCCTCACTTCCTCAAGCTCCACTTCACCCTTACCTCAGGGCCTCCTTCCTTGTGCCTGATATGGTGTGTACTACTCAGCCTCTCCAACAGCACAACTTCCTCCCACAGCTCCTGACACGCACCCCCACCTGACTAACTGGGAGGCTTTTAACTAGTTTCAGACAGTCCCTGATTGGCTTCAGGTGTCCCAATCAACCTAGCCTTCTCCCTGCCTTCTGGAAAGTTCTTAATTAGCCATAGGTGTCTTAATTGACCTGGAACAGCTACCATTTCACTTTTGCTGGTACCAGGGATTTGTTTAGCCTGGAGCGACTCTCTCTCTCTCTCTCTCTCTCTCCCTCCCACTGCTTTCCCATAGCCGTCTAGCTTGGAGGGAGGTGGGAAGTTGCTACTCCTGCTGCTACTAGGCCCTAAGCTCTCCCTGCTGCTCCAGCTGCTCCCCTGGCTGGGCCAGACACCCCCATTCTCTGCTACTTGGCTGCTGGACCCCCCACTCTTGGGTGCTACTACTGCTGCAACTGCAGCCCTGGGGGGGGCTGCTAGCCCACTGACCAGAGAGGAGGAGTGAGGGACCCCAGCCACTGTTATTGTGGACACCACCACCACCACCACCACCTGAGAGGGGTCCATTCTGCCTGCCTGGACTACAACCTGGAGTTCCTGGAGCTGCTGCTGCTGCAGAGGCCGCTGCCTGGAGCTGCTGAAGCCCGAGGAGGAGAAGAAGAGGATCATCTGCCAGTGGGGCAGCACCTAGAGACTTTGCAGACCACCGTGGAGGGGGCCCTAAGACTGAGTAATTTTCAAACTGTGCTCTTGTGGTGGGGGTTTTGACTGTGTTTGTAGGGACACCGGGGGTGTGGCGTGGAGCTGTCCCCTGATCCATCTGTGGGTCCCCCCTAACCCCCACCACTATTACTACCACCGCTGCCCCCTCCACTACCCCCACTGGCTGTATACCATCTGCCTCAGCTCCTGCCTCTGGACTCAGCTGCTTGCTTGGCTTGCCACGCCCTATTTCCACCCTTTGGGCCAGAAGCAGCAGCAAGCTAAAAAGACTTGTGCAAGTGCACATGGGCACATGTGCCTCCCCCGGACTGCCTACCCCCCAGCTTTGCCCTTTACTACCTGCCCCATTTGCCACTTGCTTTGCCTCCTCTTTTGCTCCAGCCCCCCTTACTAGCTTCAGTTTGTTTGCTTGCCCCGCCCATTTCCTTCTGCAGCCTTTGTTTGTTTGCCCCGCCCCAGCCTCTGAAGCTAGCCCCTTGGTTTCCCTGTTGTACCTCCAGACCGCTTAGCCCCTCGCTCCGTGTGCCCATGCCCCCTCCCATGCGCTTGTGCAATTCCCCTTTTTAGTTTCAACCCTCTTCACTGCACCCGCAATGTTGTTATATCCCCCCCTCCCCTAGTGCACCAAGAGGAGCCGGAATTCCACCTTGTGTCGGTGACTGACCCCTAACCCCTGATTGCCCCCCGTCCAGCCCACCCCTTTTGGCGCCCTCCTCCCCTGCCTGCAGCCTAGCGGGGAGGAGTGGTCGACCTGCTTCCCCTCTCCCCTCCTCCTTTTGGTGTCCCCCTTTCCTCCTTGCTCATGATGGCGGGGGATGAGACGGGTGAGACCTCTCCAGTAGCCCGAACTCCCCCTGCCCCTCTGTCACCCCCCCAAGCTTCTAGCTCCGCTGCCAAACCATCTGCCATCGCCCCCGCTGGGGCACCAGCAGCGACAGGCACCGGGGTGACCTCCACTGCTGCCACCTCTATCACCCCCTCAGATTTGGGGGGAGCCCCCCCCAGCCGGCGGCAAGGGCCAGGGGAAGAAGAAGGGGAAGGGCCCCGCTAAAAAGACCAGGCCCTCCATGGCAGGGGCTGCCCCCGATGCCCCGGCCCCATCTCCAGCTGGGGCGCCCCTCCCCGCTGTTCCCTCCACCAGCTCTGCAGGTGACCCTCCCCCGGCCCCCAGAGCATACGCCCAGGTGGCGGCAGCCCCCGTGCCTGCCGCTACATCATTTCTCCAGCCCACCGCCTCCGCTACCATCTATAGCGGCCGGGGCCCCTTTCCCACCATGACCAGGAAGCACGGCGTCCGTTGCCTCCTGGTGCCCGCCTCACCCGTGGAGACCTATGTGCGGGCATTGGCGAGGGTAGTGGGGCTCACGGCCATTGTGGCAGCCTCCAAAATGTATGGGAAGGTCGTCTTCTTCTTAGCATCGGAGGCCGCCACCCAGGAGGCGGTGGAGAAGGGCCTGGCGGTGGGGGGCGTGTTCGTCCCTTTAGAGCCGCAAGAGGACCTGGGCGTCCGCCTGGTCCTGACCTCCGTCCCTCCCTTTCTCCCCAATGCCGCCCTGTTACCCGCCCTTTCTACCTTGGGGAAGCCCATCTCTGTCATCAGCCCTCTCCCGTTGGGCTGCAAAGACCCCGCCCTCCGTCACGTCCTCTCGTTCCGCCGGCAAGTGCAGCTTCAACTGCCGCCGGCGGCGCGCGACGGGGAGGCACTGGAAGGGTCTTTCCTAGTCCCCTACCAGGGGGCCCGTTACAGGGTGCATTATTCCACGGGGGAGGCCCGGTGCTACCTCTGCCGGGCGATGGGGCACGTCCGGAGGGACTGCCCCCTGGCCCGGGAAGGAGGGGAATCCAGGACCCCCGAGCCCCGGCGGGGCACCGGCCCCGTCATCGTCGACGCCCCTGGCTGCCCGGCGCCTGAAATCGCCCCTCCTCCTTCCCAGTCCACCATTGCTCTCGCTCGGGCCCAAGGGGCACCTCCCCAACTATGCCCAGACGAGCGGGAGAACCCCGCCCCCGCTGCTTGCAATCTGGCGAGGCCTGTGGAGGAGGGTGCGGCAGGGACACCGCCAAGCATGGGAGAGGGCCCGCCCCAAGGGGAATCTTCCCTCCTTTGTGCTGCCCCACCGTTACCCCCTCGAGTCCCTGAGCCATCGCCTCTGCCCCCTGACACAACCCCTGCTAGCCAGCCCCCGGATGATGCCATGGAGGGCTGGGCCCTAGTCCAGGGGAAGCGAGGCAAGCGGAAGGCTCGAGCTCCGCTCCTCCCATCTGACGTGGAGGCCCCCCGGAAGACCAGGAAGGGGGGCACCGATGCTGAGCCTTCCGCTCTACCCACGGGTGTGCTCCATCCACCAGAGCCGGCTGGGGAAGACGTGGCAGCACTGGAAGGCTGTATCTCCCCTCCATGGGAGTCCCTCCCCTCCAAGACCCCCGAGGCACCATCTGAAACCCCGGTGTGCCCCGAAGTAACCATCGCGTCAGGTGCCGACGGGGAGAATCCCGGGGTAGCGGAAAACAATTTCCCCTCTATATATGAGGAGATCGAGGCCTTGGGTCTGACCCCGGTCACCCAGGGGGAGGACGATCCTATGCCAGCGGGCCTCGATCTGGGCGACTTCACTCCTGCCACACTTTCCCCATGTTCCCTCCCCATAACCATTGCTTCTGCTCCCACCTCCGAGGAGCCCCTGGATTCCTCCATCAACCCGGCTGCAGAGGGCACCCCGCTGAGAGCCGCCGAGCCAGTTGAGGCGACGGCCAGTGCCACGCGGCTGGAACCTGAGCCACCAGGGGCATCCCTCGCTGGTGAGGAGCATTTGACCTCCTTTCCGGGAGAGGACCCTACAGAAGAAAGTCCACCTCCTGATGCCGTGGCTGCCAAATCCACCAGAGAGCTTGCGCCCGGCATCAGTGAGAGCCCTCTCCCGACCCAGACTCTCACCTCTACCCCTGCCCCTGCCCTTATCCCGCCCACCTCCCAAGATATTATTGCCACCCCTGGGACAGTCTCCTTCCCCTTTCCAACAGATGACTCCCAGGGAATGGCCTTTGTGTTTGCCCGTCCCGACCCACCAGGGGCTGCTATTCTCCCTCCGCCGCCCCCTATCGCCCCAGCATTCAGGTCAACCCATCAAGAGCCCCGTCGGGGGTCCACACCCTGTCTGCCCATCTCGCTGGGCCAGGGGGCTGTACCAAGGGCCCCATCGGGGAGCAACCAGACCATAACCCCAGCCCCCCATGCGCTGCGAGAGGAGTTGCGGGAGTTCCTAGAAGACGTCCGTGGCTCCCACAACAAAGTCCAGCTTGCCCTCCAGCGATGGGGGGACTTTAATCAAATCCTCCGGGCCGCAAGGGCCCTCATGGGGGAGGGGAAAAGGACCGGGAGACAGGGCGCCGCGGCCTACCAGCGGGTCCGCCACTTCCGTGACTCCTTACTCACCTACGGGGTGGGTCACGGACTGCTGTGCGGCCCGCCGGGAGCCACGAGCATCCCTGCCAGCAAGGATCCCCCCCAGCCCTCCTCATGGCACCCTTTACCATCGCAACATTGAACACCCGTGGCTGTAGGATGGGTCTCCGCAGGTCCCAGGTGCTCTCCTTCCTTCGAGAGGGGAGGTACTCTGTGGTTTTCCTGCAGGAGACCCATATGGATCCGACCGCCGAAGACAGCTGGCGGCTGGATTGGGGGGACAGGGTCTACTTTAGCCACCTCACAGTTCATACGGGTGGAGTGGCGACCCTGTTCTCCCCCGAACTACGGCCCGAGGTGCTGGGGGTCACTGAGGCTGTGCCGGGTCGCCTGCTGCACCTCCGGGTCCACATGGAGGGGCTCGTAGTCAACCTCGTCAACATCTATGCCCCAGCAGCGAGCCCGGAGCGGCTGCAATTCTATCAGCAGGCATCCGCCTTCCTCGGCACCTTGGATCCTCAGGAGTGCCTGGTCCTGGGAGGGGACTTTAACATCACCCTTGAGGAACGGGACCGCTCGGGGACCGAGAAGAGCCCGGCCGCCGTCGCCGTCCTCCAGGAGATAGTCGAACACCACTCCCTGGTGGACGTCTGGCGCGACCACCACCCGGATGACACTTCCACGTTCACCTTTGTCCGGGTGGAGGCCCATCGGTCGCGCCACTCCCGGTTGGACCGCAATTATTTATCACGCTTTCATCTTACACGAGCCCACTCCTCCAGCATCCGGCCGGCCCCATTTTCTGACCATCACATAGCCACCGTGACAGCCTCCCTCTGCGTGGAGAGGCCGGGGCCGGCCTATTGGCATTTTAACAACAGCTTGCTGGAGGATGCGGGCTTCGTGGCGTCCTTCCGGGAGTTCTGGCTGGCCTGGCGAGGGCAGCGGCGTGCCTTTCCCTCGGCATGGAGGTGGTGGGACGTAGGGAAGGTGCGCACCTGGCTCTTCTGCCGTGACTGCACCCGGGGCACCAGCCGACGGAGGGATGCAGCGATAGAGCAGTTGGAACGGGAGGTCTTAGAGCTGGAGAGGCGTCTGGCCGCCAGCCCCGAGTATCCACCCCTCTGCGGAGCGTGCCGGGAGAAGCGGGAGGAGCTCCGGACCCTCGAGGACCATCGGGCCCGGGGTGCCTTTGTTCGATCACGCATCCGTCTACTTCGGGAGATGGATTGCGGCTCCCGCTTCTTCTATGCCCTGGAAAAAAAGAGGGGGGCTAAGAAACATATCATCTGCCTACTGGCAGAAGACGGCACCCCCCTCACGGATACGGTGGAGATGTGCGAGAGGGCGAGAGCCTTCTACGCAAGCCTATTCTCCCCGGAGCCGACCGATCCTAACGCTTGCAGATTGCTGTGGGAGGAGCTCCCGACGGTCAGCGTGGGCGACCGAGACCGGCTAGAGCTGCCTCTCACTCTGGCCGAGTTCTCGGAAGCCCTCCGTCGCATGCCCACCAATAAATCTCCGGGCATGGACGGGCTGACCGTGGAGTTCTACCGCGTGTTCTGGGACATCCTGGGCCCAGACCTAGTCACCGTCTGGGCCGAGTCTTTGCAGAGTGGGGTCCTCCCTCTTTCGTGCAGGCAAGCCGTGCTCGCTTTATTGCCGAAGAAGGGGGACCTCCGCGATTTACGAAATTGGCGTCCCGTCTCGCTCCTCAGCACGGACTACAAAATCGTGGCAAAAGCCATCTCCCTGAGGCTAGGGTCCGTGGTGGCGGATGTGGTCCACCCAGACCAGACCTACACCGTCCCGGGCCGCAGCATCTTCGACAACCTATATCTGGTCCGGGATCTATTTGAACTTGGGTGTTGGGAGTGGTCTGTCGTTCGCCCTCCTGTCCTTAGATCAGGAGAAGGCGTTTGACAGGATGGATCACGGGTATCTCCTGAGCACTCTGCAGGCGTTTGGCTTCGGACCCAGGTTTGTGAACTTTCTCCGGGTGCTGTACGCTTCCGCAGAGTGTCTGGTAAGGCTCAACTGGACCCTGACCGAACCGGTCAGCTTCGGGCGAGGAGTACGGCAGGGGTGTCCCCTCTCAGGCCAGCTGTATGCTCTGGCGATCGAGCCCTTCCTCTTTCTCCTCCGAAGAAGGTTGACAGGGTTGGTGCTGAGGGAGCCGGAGCTGCGGCTGGTCCTGTCGGCGTACACTGATGACGTGCTCCTCATAGTCCAGGACCCGGGCGACTTGGTGCGAGTGGAGGCTTGCCAGCCCATCTATTCAGCAGCCTCCTCTGCACGGGTCAACTGGGTCAAGAGCTCTGGCTTGGTGGTAGGGGACTGGCGGCAGGCGAGCTCCCTCCTACCTGCACTTCAGGCCATCCGGTGGAGCACGGGTCCGCAGCTCTATCTGGGCTTTTACCTTTCTGCCACGCATCCCTCTCCGCCGGAGAACTGGCAGAATTTAGACGGCGGGGTGATAGAACGACTCCGGAAATGGACAGGACTACTCCGGTGCCTCTCCCTTCGAGGGAGAGCGTTAGTGCTTAATCAACTAGTCCTGTCCATGCTTTGGTTCTGGCTCAACACCCTGGTCCCGGCCCCGGCTTTCCTGACCAACCTGCGGACATCGATTCTGGAGTTCTTTTGGTCAGGACTGCACTGGGTCCCTGCAGGGGTTCTCCATCTACCTGTGGAGGAGGGAGGGCAGGGCCTCAAATGTCTGCTCACTCAGGTCCATGTCTTCTGCCTCCAGACCCTGCAGAGGCTCCTTTATGGTGCAGGTAGTCCGGCGTGGAGCATACTGGCGCACGTCTTCCTGCGCCGCTTCCAAGGGCTCGGATACGACCGGCAGCTCTTCCGCGAGACCTCTCCTGGCTGCCGGTCTTCTACCAGGACCTCCTCCGGACCTGGAAACTCTTTACAACGACCAGGTCAGTGGCGGCCACCGAGGGGGCAGATCTCCTCGCGGAGCCCCTGCTTCACAACCCCCAGCTCCGTTTGCAGGTGGCGGAGTCCCGCTCGGTGCGCCAGAGTTTGGTCCTGGCAGAGGTCACAAGAGTCGGAGACCTCCTGGACTATGACCGGGGAGACTGGCTGGATCCCCTAACCTTCGCTCAGCGCATGGGGCTTTCCAGACCTTGTACTCCCCGACGCATACTTCAGGAGGTGAAGGCCGCTTTGCCGCCCGCTGCTCGGGTTTATCTCGACCGGGTCCTGCACGAGGGCACGCCCCACCCACCCACTACCCCAGGCCCGCCGGACCTTTTAATTGGACCCCTGCCCCGTGGACCCAACCGATCCCTTCACCCCTTCACTAGAAGCCGGCTGCACAAGATGCAGCCGATCTGTTTTCAAACCGCGCCAAGAAAACATCTCTACACGCTCGTGCTCCACACCCTTCACGCCCGCACCCTCGTGTCCCGCCCCGATACAAAATGGCGGGACCTCCTGCCACCTTTGGAGGGTGCAGAGCCCCGGTGGGCCAGCCTATATTCCATCTTAGTCTCAAAGCCCGCCGGGGATGTCAGTTGGCGGCTCCTTCATGGAGCCGTGAGCACGGGCGTGTACTTGGCGCGGTTCACCACAATCCCAGACACCTGCCCCTTTTGCGGCGTGAGGGATATCCTGGCACATGTCTACTTGGAGTGTGCCAGGCTGCAGCCCCTATTCCGGCTCCTCACCAATATCTTATTACGTTTTTGGTTGCACTTCTCCCCTCACCTTCTCATTTATGCACTCCCTCTCCGTGGCCCCACAAAGTCACGGGATCTCCTGGTCAACCTCCTCCTGGCCTAGCTAAAATGGCCATCTACAAAACCAGAGTGAGGAGTTTGGCCGATGGAGTCTCCTGTGACTGTAGGGCCTATTTCCGATCCTCGGTCCGTTCACGTATCTGGTCAGAGTTCCTCTGGGCGGCGTCCTCTGACTCCCTTGACGCCTTCGAGGAGCAGTGGGCGCTGTCCGGGGTTCTCTGCTCGGTGTCCCCGTCCGGTTCCCTTCTTTTGACCCTTTGACCGCACTCCTGTCCCTGTTATTTTATTAGTTGTCCCCCGGAATTTTTTGGGTATCTAGGTCCTGTGGATCCCCCTTTTAGGCTGGGGGGGATCCTTTAGCAGTGGACGGGCTTCGCCCGCCCACTTCCCAGATCCCAATAAGACTGCTTTTCCATAGCCTTCCAGCTTGGAGGGAGGTGGGAAGCTGCTATTCCTGCTGCTAGGCCCTAAGCTCTCCCTGCTGCTCCAGCTGCTCCCCTGGCTGGGCCAGACACCACCCCCCCGTTCTCTGCTACCTGGTTGCTAGACCCCCCACTCTCGGGTGCTGCTACTGCTCCAACTGCAGCCCCGGGGGGGGGGCTGCTAGCCCACTCCCCAGAGAGGAGGAGTGAGGGACCCCAGCCACTGCTGTTGTGGATACCACCACCAGCACCACCACCTGAGAGGGGTCCTTTCTGCTTGCCTGGACCACCACCTGGAGTTCCTGGAGCTGCTGCTGCTGTGGAGTCTCCTGGCTGGAGCTGCTGAAGCCCTGAGGAGGAGAAGAAGAGGACCATCTACCAGTGGGGGAGCACCTAGAGACTTTGCAGACCACCGTGGAGGGGGCCTAAGACTGAGTAATTTTCAAACTGTGCTCTTGTGGTGGGGGTCTTGACTGTGTTTCCAGGGACACAGGGGGTGTGGCGTGGAGCTTCCCCCCAATCCATCTGTGTGTGCCCCCAACCCCCACCACTATTACCATCACCACTGCCCCCTCCCCCCCCACTGGCTGTATACCATCTGCCTCAGCTCCTGCCTCTGGACTCAGCTGCTTGCTTGGCTTGCCATGCCCTATTTCCACCCTTTGGGCCAGAAGCAGCAGCCAGCTAAAAAAGACTTGTGCAAGTGCACATGGGCACATGTGCCCCCCCCGGACTGCCTACCCCCCAGCTTTGCCCTTTACTACCTGCCCCATTTGCCACTTGCTTTACCTCCTCTTTTGCCCCAGTCCCCCGTACTAGCTTCAGTTTGTTTGCCTGCCCCGCCCATTTCCTTTTGCAGCCTTTGTTTGTTTGCCCCGCCCCAGCCTGTGAAGCTAGCCCCTTGGTTTCCCTGTTGTACCTCCAGACTGCTTAGCCCCTCGCTCCGTGTGCCCATGCCCCCTCCCATGCGCTTGTGCAATTCCCCATTTTAGTTGCAACCCTCTTCACTGCACCCGCAATGTTGTTATATCCCCCCCTCCCCTAGTGCACCAAGAGGAGCCGGAATTCCACCTTGTGTCGGTGACTGACCCCTAACCCCTGATTGCCCCCCGTCCAGCCCACCCCTTTTGGCACCCTCCTCCTCTGCCTTCAGCCTAGCGGGGCGAAGTGATTGACCTGCTTCCCCTCTCCCCTCCTCCTTTTGGTGTCTCTCTTTACCTCCCTGCTCATGATGGAGGGGGATGAGAGGGATGGGGCTCCTCCAGCAGCCCCAGCTACCCCTCCCCCACCTGCCCCTCTGTCACCCCCCAAGCCTCTACCTCCGCCACCGAACCATCTGCCATCGCCCCCACTGGGGCACCAGCAGCGACGGGCACTGGGGTGACCTCCACTGCTGTCACATCTCTCACCCCCTCAGATTCGGGGGGAGTCCCCCCAGCTGGCAGCAAGGGCCAGGGGAAGAAGAAGGGGAAGGGCCCCGCTAAAACGACCAGGCCCTCCATGGCAGGGGCTGCCCCCAATGCCCCGGCCCCATCTCCAGCTGGGGCGCCCCTCCCCGCTGTTCCCTCCACCAGCTCTGCAGGTGTCCCTCCCCCAGCCGCCAGAGCATACGCCCAGGTGGCGGCAGCCTCCCCGTCTGCCGCTACGTCATTTCTCCAGCCCACCGCTTCCACTACCATCTATAGCGGCCGGGGCCCCTTTCCCACCATGACCAGGAAGCATGGCGTCCGTTGACGCCTGGTGCCCGCCTCGCCCCACGTGGAGACCTATGTACGGGCATTGGAGAGGGTGGTGGGGCCCATGGCCATTGTGGCGGCCTCCAAAATGTATGGCAAGGTCGTCTTCTTCTTCGCATCGGAGGCCACCGCCCAGGAGGTGGTGGAGAAGGGTCTGGCGGTGGGGGGCGTCTTTGTCCCCTTAGAGCCGCTAGAGGACCTTGGCGTCCGCCTGGTCCTGACCTCTGTCCCTCCCTTTCTTCCCAATGCCGCCCTGTTACCCGTCCTCTCTAACCTGGGGAAGCCCATCTCTGTCATCAGCCCTCTCCCATTGGGCTGCAAAGACCCCGCCCTCCATCACGTCCTCTCGTTCCGCCGGCAAGTGCAGCTTCAACAGCGGCGCGTGACGGAGAGGCCCTGGAGGGGTCCTTCCTAGTCCCCTACCAGGGGGCCCGTTACCGGGTGCATTACTCCACAGGGGAGGCCCGGTGCTACCTCTGCTGGGCGATGGGGCACGTCTGGAGGGACTGCCCCCTGGCCCAGGAAGGAGGGGCATCCGGGACCCCCGAGACCCGGCAGGGCACCGGCCCCATCATCGCCGGCACTCCTGGCTGCCCAGCTCCCGAAACCACCCCTCCTCCTTCCCAGTCCACCGTTGCTCCCGCCTGGGCCCAAGGGGCACCTCCCCAACTATACCCAGACGAGCGGGAGAGCCCCGCCCCTGCTGCTTGCAATCTGGCGGGGCCTGTGGAGGAGGGTGCGGAAGGGACACTGCTGGGCATGGGAGAGGGCCCGCCGCAAGGGGAATCTTCCCTCCCTTGTGCTGCTCCACCGTTACCCCCTCGAGTCCCTGAGCCATCGCTTCTGCCCCCTGACACAACCCCTGCTAGCCAGCCCCCAGATGATGATATGGAGGGCTGGGCCCTAGTCCGGGGGAAGCGGGGCAAGCGGAAGGCTCGAGCTCCGCTCCTCCCATCTGATGCAGAGGGCCCCCGGAAGACCAGGAAGGGGGGCACCGATGCCGAGCCTTCTGGTTTACCCACGGGTGTGTTCCATCCACCGGTGCCGGCTGGGGAAGATGTGGCAGCACTGGAAGGTGGTATCTCCCCTCCACAGGAGTCCCTCTCCTCCAAGGCCCCCGAAGCTCCATCTGAAACCTCAGTGTGCCCCGAGGCAACAGTCGCGTCAGGTGGCAGTGGGGAGAATCCCGAGGTGGCGGAAACTGATCTCCCATCAATATACGAGGAGATTGAGGCCCTGGGTCTGACCCCGGTCACTCAGGGGGAGGACGACCCTATGCCAGTGGGCCTCGATATAGGCGACTTCACTCCAGCCCCCCTTTCCCCATGCTCCCTCCCCCTAACCGTTGCTTCCGCTCCCACCTCTGAGGGGCCCCTGGACTCCTCCATCAACCCGGCTGTAGATGGCACCCCACTGAGGGCTGCCGAACCTGTTGAGGCAACGGCTAGTGCCACGCGGCCGGGACCTGAGCCACCAGGGGCACCCGTCGTTGGTGAGGAGCATTCGACCTCCTTCCCAGGAGAGGGCCCTACAGGAGAGAGTCCACCCCCTGGTGCCGTGGCTGCCAAATCCACCATAGAGCCTGCGCCTGGCATCACTGAGAGCCCTCTCCCCACCCAAAATCTCACCTCTAACCTTGCCCCTGCCCCTGTCCCTATCCCGTCCACATCCAAAGATGTTATTGCCGCCCCTGGGGCTGTCTCCTTCCCCTTGCCAAAAGATGACCCCCAGGGAGTGGCCTTTGTGTTTATCCATCCCGACCTACCACGGGCTGCTATCCTCCCTCCGCCGCCCCCCATCGCCCCAGCATTCAGGTCAACCCATCAGGAGCCCCGTCGGGGGTCTGCACCCTGTCTGCCCATCTCAGTGGGCCACGGGGCTGTACCAAGGGCCCCGTCGGGGAGTAACCAGACCATAACCCTAGCCCCCCATGCACTGCGAGAGGAGTTGCGGGAGTTTCTAGAAGACGTCCGTGGCCCCCGCAATAAAGTACAGCTTGCCCTCCAGCGATGGGAGGACTTTAATCAAATCCTCCGGGCCGTAAGGGCCCTCATGGGGGAGGGTAAAAGGACCGGGAGGCAGGGTGCCGCAGCCTACCAGCGGGTCCGCCCCTTCCGTGACTCCTTACTCACCTACAGGGTGGGTCACGGACTGCTGCGCGGCCTGCCGGGAGCCGCGAGCATCCCTGACGGCGAGGATCCCCCCCCAGTCCTCCTCATGGCACCCTTTACCATTGCAACGTTGAACACCTGCGGCTGTAGGATGGGTCTCCGCAGGTCCCAGGTGCTCTCCTTCCTTCGGGAGGGGAGGTATTCTGTGGTTTTCCTGCAGGAGACCCATACGTATCCGACTGCCAAAGACAGCTGGCCGCTGGATTGGGGGGACAGGGTCTACTTTAGCCACCTCACAGTTCGTACGGCTGGAGTGGCGACCCTGTTCTCCCCCGACCTATGGCCCGAGGTGCTGGGGGTCACCGAGGCTGTGCCGGGTCGCCTGCTGCACCTCCGGGTCTGCATGGAGGGGCTCGTAGTCAACCTCGTCAACATCTATACCCCAGCAGTGATCCTGGAGCAGCTGCAATTCTATCAGCAGGCGTCCGCTTTCCTCGGCACCTTGGATCCTGAGGAGTGCCTGGTCCTGAGAGGGGAATTTAACATCGCCCTTGAGGAGCGGGACCACCCGGGGACCGAGCAGAGCCCGGCCGCCGTCGCCGTACTACAGGAGATAGTCGAACACCACTCCCTGGTGGACGTCTGGTGCGACCACCACCCGGATGACACTTCCACGTTCACCTTTGTCCGGGTGGAGGCCCATCGGTCGCGCCTCTCCCGGTTGGACCGCATTTATTTATCACGCTTTCGTCTTTCATGAGCCCACTCCTCCAGCATCCGGCTGGCCCCATTTTCTGATCATCATATAGCCACCGTGACAGCCTCCCTCTACGCAGAGAGGCCGGGGCCGGCCTATTGGCATTTTAACAACAGCTTGCTGGAGGATGCGGGCTTCGTGGCGTCCTTCCGGGAGTTCTGGCTGGCCTGGCGAGGGCAGCGGCGTGCCTTTCCCTCAGCGCGGCGATGGTGGGACCTAGGGAAGGTGCGCGCCGGGCTTTTCTGCCGTGACTACACCCGGGGCGCCAGCCGACGGAGGGATGCGGCGATAGAGCAGTTGGAATGGGAGGTCTTAGAGCCGGAGAGGCATCTGGCCGCCAGCCCCAAGAATCCACCCCTCTGCGGAGCGTGCCGGGAGAAGCAGGAGGAGCTCCGGACCCTCGAGGACCATTGGGCCCGGGGTGCCTTTGTTCGATCCCGCATCCGTCTCCTTCGGGAGATGGATCACGGCTCCCGCTTCTTCTACGCCCTGGAGAAAAAGAGGGGGGCTAAGAAACATATCATCTGCCTACTGGATGGAAGAAGATGGCACCACCCTCAAGGATCCGGTGGAGATGTGCGGGAGGGCGAGAGCCTTCTACGCAAGCCTTTTCTCCCCGGATCCGACCGATCCTAACGCTTGCAGAGTGCTTTGGGAGGAGCTCCCGACGGGCAGCACGGGCGACCGAGACTGGCTAGAGCTGCCTCTCACTCTGGCCGAGTTCTCGGAAGCCCTCCGTCGCATGCCCACCAATAAATCTCCGGGCATGGACGGGCTGACTGTGGAGTTCTACCGCGTGTTCTGGGACGTCCTGGGCCCAGACCTAGTCACCGTCTGTGCTGAGTCTTTGCAGAGTGGGGTCCTCCCTCTTTCGTGCAGGCGAGCCGTGCTGGCCTTATTGCCGAAGAAGGGGGACCTCCGCGATTTACAAAATTGGCGTCCCGTCTCGCTCCTCAGCACGGACTACAAAGTCGTGGCAAAAGCCATCTTGTTGCGGCTAGGGTCCGTGCTGAAGGACGTGGTCCACCCAGACCAGACCTACACCGTCCCGGGCCGCAGCATCTTCGACAACCTATATCTGGTCCTATTGGAACTTAGGTGTAGGGATGGTCTGTCGTTCGCCCTCCTGTCCTTAGATCAGGAGAAGGCGTTCGAGAGGGTGTATCACGGGTATCTCCTGAGCACTCTGCAAGCGTTTGGCTTTGGACCCAGGTTTGTGAATTTTCTCCAGGTGCTATACGCCTCCGTAGAGTGTTTGGTCAGGCTCAACTGGACCCTGACCGAACAGGTCAGCTTCGGGCGAGGAGTATGGCAGGGGTGCCCCCTCTCAGGCCAGCTGTACACTCTGGCGATCGAGCCCTTCCTCTGTCTCCTCCAAAGGAGGTTGACAGGGTTGGTACTGCGGGAGCCGGAGCTGCGGCTGGTCCTATCAGCGTACGCTGATGACGTGCTCCTCGTGGTCCAGGACCCGGGCGACTTGGCGCGGGTGGAGGCTTGCCAGGCCATCTATTCGGCAGCCTCCTCCGCGCAGGTCAACTGGGTCAAGAGCTCTGGCTTGGTGGTAGGGGACTGGCGGCAGGCGAGCTCCCTCCCACCCGCGCTTCAGGCCATCCGGTGGAGTACGGGTCCGCTGCTCTATCTGGGCGTTTACCTTTCCGCCATGCATCCCTCTCTGCTGGAGAACTGGCAGAATTTAGAGGGCGGGGTGATAGAGCGGCTCCGGAAATGGACAGGACTACTCCGGTGCCTCTCCCTTCGAGGGAGAGCGCTAGTGCTTAATCAACTAGTCCTGTCCATGCTCTGGTACCTGCTCAACACCCTGGTCCCGGCCCCGGCTTTCCTGGCCAACCTCCGGACATTGATTCTGGAGTTCTTTTAGTCAGGACTGCACTGGGTCCCTGCAGGGGTTCTTCATCTACCTCTGGAGGAGGGAGGGCAGGGCCTCAAATGTCTGCTCACTCAGGTCCATGTCTTCCGCCTCCAGACCCTGCAGAGGCTCCTTTATGGTGCAGGTAGTCCGGCGTGGAGCATACTGGTGCACACCTTCCTGCGCCGCTTCCGAGGGCTCCGATACGACCGGCAGCTCCTTTATCTCCATCCGAGAGGTCTTCCGCGAGACATCTCTGGGCTGCCGGTCTTCTACCAGGACCTCCTCCGGACCTGGAAACTCTTTACAATGACCAGGTCCGTGGCGGCCATCGAGGGGGCAGATCTTCTCGCGGAGCCCCTGCTACACAACCCCCAGCTCCGTGTGCAGGTGGCGGAGTCCCGCTCGGTGCGCCAGAGTTTGGTGCTGGCAGAGGTCACAAGAGTCGGAGACCTCCTGAACTATGACCGGGGAGACTGGCTGGATCCCCTGACGCTCGCTCAGCGCATGGGGCTTTCCGGACCTTGTACTCCCCGGCGCATACTTCAGGAGGTGAAGGCCGCTTTGCCGCCCGCTGCTCGAGTTCATCTCGACCGGGTCCTGCACGAGGGCACGCCCTGCCCACCCGTTACCCCAGGTCCGCCAGACCTTTTAATTGGATCCCTGCCCCGTGGATCCAACCGACCCCTTCACCCCTTCACTAGAAACCGGCTGCACAAGATGCAGCCGGTCTGCTTTCAAACCGCACCAAGAAAACATCTCTACACGCTCGTGCTCCACACCCTTCACGCCCGCACCCTCGTGTCCCGCCCCGGTACAAAATGGCGGGACCTCCTGCCACCTGTGGAGGGTGAGGAGCCCCAGTGGGCCAGCCTATATTCCACCTTAGTCCCAAGGCCCGCCGGGGATGTCAGTTGGCGGCTCCTTCACGGGGCCGTGAGCATAGGCGTGTACTTGGCATGGTTCATTTCAATCCCAGACACCTGCCCCTTTTGCGGCATGAGGGATACCCTGGCACATGTATACTTGGAGTGTGCCAGGCTTTAGCCCCTATTCCGGCTCCTCACCAATATTTTATTATGTTTTTGGTTGCACTTCTCCCCTCACCTTCTCATTTATGCACTCCCTATCCGTGGTCCCACAAAGTCACGGGATCTCCTGGTCAACCTCCTCCTGGCCCTAGCTAAAATGGCCATCTATAAAACCAGAGTGAGGAGGTTGGCCGATGGAGTCTCCTGTGACTGTGGGGCCTATTTCCGATCCTCAGTCCGTTCACGTATCCAGGCAGAGTTCTTCTGGGCGGTGTCCTCTGACTCCCTTGATGCCTTTGAAGAGCAGTGGGCACTGTCTGGGGTTCTCTGCTCGGTGTCCCCGTCCGGTTCCCTTCGTTTGACCCTTTGACCACACCCCTGTCCCTGTTATTTTATTAGTTGTCCCCTGGAATCTTTTGGGTATCTAGGTCCTGTGGATCCCCCTTTTAGGCTGGGGGGGATCCTTTAGCAGTGGACGGGCTTCGCCCGCCCACTTCCCGGATCCCAATAAGACTACTTTTCTATAGCCATCTGGCCTTGCCCCGTCACAATAAGAAGTAGCACACTTTGTCTACCTAAACATATAAGTATGTCACCATCATTATGCAAACAGGTATTGATGTAAAAGTTAGCTGAAAAGATAATCTACAGTCTGATGCTCCCTTAGCAAAATATTATTAGTTTAAATGCTTTGTTATTTGTATTAGGGCAGTTCTCGCCACAAACAAAAGTGACATGTAGATAATGAATTTGTCATGGATTATAAAATTCAGCTCTTCTTTCCTGACTCAAACTGGAACCATGAAGGCAGTCAAAATATGAAACACATCAAAACTAAATCTTTATTTTCCCTGCATATTATCAAATATTTATTGACTTATTAAATGTTTCATTATTGACTACAATTGGTTTCTGAGCATCTATGTGCTTTTCAGCTACACTATAGTTCACTGTCTCTGCTTAGATTTTGCATAGCTTTTCTCAGAGAAAGAAAGAAGCCTACAGGATGAGAATGCTGGAAGCCAAAATCTTCTTCAGTGTAGCACATAACTGCTGCTGATTATAGAGCAACATTTTAGCAAGAAGGCTCAACAGCGAAACCCCATGGGGTTTCCATTCTCTGCTTCTTTTCCGTGTACGTTCTGAGAGAGTATGACACAATGGTAGAACAGGCTCACTTAATATTTTTAAGGGACAAATAATTAGCAAGAATATAACTGTCCTTTTAACTAGTGTGATCAATCCCAACCTGACAACGACCACAAAAGAAAATAAAATACACAGTAATTTCATGGGAATGCAAGATTATTTTCATATAATTGAATAGCAATCTCCCCCCCCCACACACACACACCCATAAAAAGAGAGAGAGCTAAAGACTATTGTTTTGTTTCACGTATTATTGATATACAGGCTTAACAAACAAGTTCTGGTCTATGATGAAATTTTCATAAAGATAAACTGGAAAATCAGGAAATCCTTATTTAAAAAAATAATCACAAATAGCTCAAAGAACAACTGCCTAATGACGATCTTTAATAGATAATAATCATACATTATACTGACCAAGCTATGTAAAACATTAACAGAAGCCATTTGTTAAAAGATTGATTTCTATCGTTTAGTAAATCCTAGAAAATGTACTCCCCCCGTCAAGTCGCTGCTTCTATCCTTTCACAGCTGGTTTCATGATTCAAGTTTGATGGTTTCAATTCAACCTATAACTCAAAATCTCCCCACACAGTTTGACAATATAACCACCCTCTGCCTTGTCAAAACCAAGCTGCTAACCTGAATACTAAATTACTTCTTACCCCCCTCTGGACCAAGGCTGAACTTATTCAAAAAAATAGAGCATAGTGGAAAAGCCAGAATCATAGCTCATGTGTAAATAAGAGAAAGCAAGAGAGAGAATTTCAATATAAAAGGGATCCTGATGGTTGCCCTTTTCTAGCAGGAGGGAGTGAAGTGGTGCAAATTAAGTGATTATATATAGGGACAGAAAATAGTGAAAGACTGGATAAAAGGATCAGTCTAAGGGATGCAGTATTTTCAGAAGTAATGGGGAGTCTCCATTTGCTGAAATCTGGTTCCAAGAGGGATGGAAAGAACGAGGGGAAAAACAACAACACAGCAATGAAACAGTGAGGGAATAAAGTGAAAACAACAACAATAGAAGCAGCAAATGGAAAAGCACTACAAAGGACTAAACAAAGAGCAATGTGGAAACAATGGGATGGGACAGAAAGATAGCTAAAAATGCCATTCAGAAGAAAGTTACAAGAATCTTTGGCAATTTTAATCCTGCATAGAAAATGAAGCTGAGAACTAAACTGCCAGATGCCAGTTTAATGATTACAAGATGTCATCTGGTTATATACACAAAGACCCTCCAAATACCTAAAGCTAGAAAGAAACAAGCTATGTACACTTGTGATAATGCTTACCTTAAGGGTTATCCAGAGAGCTTTACATTTGCTTAAGGACCTTTACATTTAAAGAGAAAAAACAAAACAGAACAGACTAGATTTCACAGTGAATGCACTTCTTAAGCCAACTGTAGAGAAGCAGGGAAGTGTAGACAATAAAAAGGATGAAAAATTAGCTTGAAGAGAAGTAGTTATTCCAAGAGCCCCATACAAGTCAAAATGAGAAACTACAGCTGGATGATATCAAGGAAAATATGTTACTGAAATGTGGGCAACAAGTTATTTAGAGAGATAACATAGATTGGAAATAGCTATTCTGGTTGCAGACGAAAGCTGAATGACTGGATACAGAGCATGAGAGGAAGTCGCACTATCCAAAAGTGGGCTTGAGACTTTATTTAGTCTAGTGAGTAATGGACAGTATAGATCTCATCACATCCATAGAAACTGCATTTCTTTTCTAGAAATACTCCCAAACCTTATTTATTTTGTCTGGTACCTTATTACCAAGCTCAATTCTTCTGCCACCCCATGGCTACAGCTCCCTTCTGGCCAGAGTCTTTTCCAGAACTGTCATTTAATATTAATAACCCAGGAGGAGATAGACATCATGAAACCAGCCTTGTCACTCAGCCCCAGACTCCAAAGTGGAGTGGGCATGCATCCTCAAATGCAGATATTCACTTGGAATCTCACAGTAAACCCATCTAACATTTTATTTGTCTTCTCATGATAAGGGAATTCTTATAATTAACATTTATTACCATACATTTAAATGGTGTGACCTCATCTGGAATACTGTGTGCAACTTTGGTCTCCCATGTTTAAGATGAATACAAACTGGAATAGGTGCAGAGAAGGGTTCCTAGGATGATCAGAGCAATGGAGAACCTACCTTATGAGAGGAGACTTAAAAAGGTTGGCTTGTTTAGCCAAACAAAACATAAGCTGAGGGGAGATAGGATTGTTCTCTATAAATAAATCAGAGGGATAAACACGAAGGAGGGAGAAGAATTATTTAAGTTAAGGACCAATGCTGATATAAGAACAAATGAATAAAAACTGGTCACCAACAAATGTAGGCTTGAAATTAGATGAAGGTTTCTAATAATCAGAGGAGTGAAGTTGTGGGAAAGCCTTCCAAGGGGAGTAGCGGGGCAAAAAAAGACTGAACTTGATAAGTTTATGGAGGGGATGGTATCATGAGATTGCCATCTGCGACTAATAGCAAGTATCTCCAATGACCAGAGATTGTGCACTAGATGAGGAAGGCTCTGAGTTACTACAGAGAAATTCATTCCCAGGTGTCAAGTGGGTGGGTCTTGCCCACACATTCATGTTCTAACTGATCATCATATTTGGGGTCAGGAAGGAATTTTTCCCAGGACAGATTGGCAAAAACCGGGGGTGGGGGTTGCCTTCTTCTGCAGTGTAGGACCTGGGTCACTTGCTGATTTGAACTAGAGTAAATGGTGGATTATCTGTAACTTGAAGTCTTTAAACAAGATATGAGGACTTCAGTAACTCAGCTAGAGGTTATGGTCCTATTATAGGAGTGGGTGGATGAGGTTCTGTGGCCTGGAATGTGCTGGAGGTCAGTATAGATTATCATGATAGTCTCTACCAGCCTTGAAGTCCACGAGTATCAGTACACCTCACAAAAAATTAGTTAATTTAGCCCCACAACACCAATATGAGGCAAAGAATGATCTTTACTCCCATTTTGCAGATTGGAAAACTAAGGCACAGAGCAGTATTAAGCCTAGTGCTGGTCTGGAATATTTTTGCTGAAAAATGCGGATTCACTGAAACTGAAATTGTATGAGAAACAGAGTTAGTTTTGATGAATCTCCCAGTTCAGAAAATGTTTTAGAAAAAATGTTTTGAAACAGTCAAAACATCCTGCTCTGACATTTTGAAACAGGAAGTTTCTAGTTTTTTAGCAGAAACTATTTTTTGTTTTGGAATTTTAGTAAATTTAGACTAAGAGAGGTTAAAAAGGGGGGGAACTGTCAAAATTGAAATGAAAGTTTTTGATTGACCCAAACAGAATTTCGGGGGAGAGGTAGATCTTCAGTTTTCAAAAATATTCAAGATTTTAACTTTTCTTCCTGATTTGGGATGGAGGGTTTGTTTTTGTTAATCTCAACAATTTTTGCAAGACATGAAAACCATTTCCTGCCAAGCTTTAATTAGGTCAGATTCTCAGAGGAGCTAACCATCTCTTTCTCCCTTTGACTTCAATTGCTGCTGTAACTGCTAAGCACCTCTGAAAATCAGACGCTAAATGGCATACCCAAAGTCACATAGGAAGCCTGTAACTGAGCTGGAAACAGACTAGATGATATAATGGTCCCTTCTGGCCTTAAAAATCCATCAGAATCCAAATCTCCTCATTCCTATTCAAATGCCTCAACAGCAAGACCATTCCTGCTGCCTAAACTAAGCTATCTCCCAGCAATGTCACTGCTTCTAAGAAAAATGAAGTAATTTATTTCCCTTTATTTACTGCACTGTGAGTAAAATGTAGCTTTGGTATTTCACTTGTTAGAATCAGGCTCTTTTTTAAAAAAAAATATGCTATGACTCACTCTTCACATGTTAATATATGCCTTTTTGATGTGCCTTGAAATTCATTCTAATCACAAAAATACTTCAACATATGTTTCCTAGGCTTATATTTTAACATATACATATCAAGCTACATTTTGCTTTAGGTAGAAGATCCTTATTGCTCATGTAATTACTATCAAGAAATAATGCAAATGGACTTCATGTATTTATTGTATCCACTGGACACAGTTATTGGGCTCTCTTTTTAAGTTTATAATGACAGCAATGAGAATTGACATTCCACTCATGGATGTACAACAAACACCCATTTTATTGAATGCCTTAAAGACTTTAAATTAATAAGCTAAGCGGCTCTTGTTCACATTCATCTAGCATGTATTTATATCTTTAAAATCCAGTCTCAGATTGGATTTCAGCGTCATATAAATTAAGTTCTCTCAGATGAGTATATCTCACCCATGAAAAATAAGTATTGTACTTCAGTGACAAGTAATAACATACCTATAACCCAGTAGCTGTATGTACAGTATGAATAAGTAATCACAGTAGGATGAGTTGAGGCTAGAGTTAAATCCACATTTATAAGACCCCGCTGAGAGTGTTTAACTTGGGTAGGATTTAGAAAGCCCTTCCTAATTATTTAAACTTTTATTTGTAGTGAGTAACAGAAGTTATTGAATATCAGAGAATAAATCTTTTCATATGCTCCTCTTAACTAAGCTTCCCTTGTCATTTCCCACTGGTAGAATTTCCTCTAATGACTAATAATTTAAAAATAAAACAAAATTAATCCAGCTACACTATATAAAACTATCGTATTTGAATACAAGGCTTTTTCCACCCATTTGTGAAAATAATCTCAATTACTTACAGAGACCATGTTAGGAAGCCCCAGGGAATGCTGAGAGATCAGAAACTCCAGGAATCCACCCCTGGAATTGACATTCAGATCTGACCCCAGATCGCTGTCCTCAACATATCAGCACAGATAAGTGAGACACAAGGAACTGATAAGGACAGCCCAGAATTCCTGACTCTCAGAACTTCTTCCAGTCCAAACTTTCTAACATCTTCTCTCCACCCCACAACCCCCTTTTCTTACTCAAGCAGCCCTTTTTTGCTGATGAATGAAAGGTGCTGCATGCAAGAACATAAGTTTGGCCATACTGGGTCAGACCAAATGTCCATATAGCCCAGTATCCTATCTTCTGACAGTGACCAATGCCAGGTACTTCAGAGGGAATTAACAGAACATGTAATCATCAAATGATCCATCCCCTGTCAAACAGAGGCTAGGGACACCATCCGTGACCATCCTGGCTAATAGCTATTGATGGACTTATCTTCCATGAACTTATCTAGTTCTTTTTTTAACCTTCTTATAGTCTTGGCCTTCACAACATTTTCTGGCAAAGAGTTCCACAGGTTGACTGTGCGTTGTGTGAAGAAATACTTCCTTTCGTTTGTTTTAAACCTGCTGCCTATTAATTTCATTTGGTGACCCCTAGTTCTTGTGTTACGAGAAGGATTAAATAGCACTTCCTTATTTATGTTCTACACACCAATCATGATTGTATAGACATCTATCATATCCCACCTTAGACAGAGAGTTTACTGCTGTTCTGTCAAGTGCCAATCTAAAATATTTAATAAGCCCTCAGGAGCCAGGTTGGTCAAGAGAAAGTGCAGTGCTTGAATTTATTACACTAGCACTTGACTCAGGCTGAGCCTGCCCAGGCCTTTGGAAACATCCAATCTATACTAGGAATCCACAGAAGCGTTAGCAAATCACTCCCATGCTAATCCTGCATCTTCTCATTACCATAGTCCCATCACAACAAAACAATCCTTACAGCAGTGGTGGGCAACCTGCGGCCCAAGGGCTGCACATGGCTCATCAGGGTAATCGGCTGGCGGGCCATGAGACAGTTTGTTTACATTGACTGTCCTCAGGGACGGCTGCCCGCAGCTCCCAGTGGCCACAGTTGGCCCGCACTGCTTCCCGCAGCTCCCATTGGCCAGGAACATTGAAGTGCAGCTACTGGAAGCTGCAGGCAGCCGTGCATACTGACGGTCAATGTAAATAAACTGTCTCATGGCCCGCCAGAGGGTTACCCTGATGGGCCGTGTGCAGCCTGCGGGCTGCAGGTTGCCGACCACTGCCTTATAGCCTCCTCCCTACTGGAAAAAAACAAGGAGATGAGTTGGGAAAACTAGAAGAGGAGAAAGACCAGTGGACAGAAGTGGCCTAAACATTTTTGGAGTCCAGCAAAAAATTTTTTGCTAAAGATGTCTTCTTTTTCATTTGTACCAACAATGATATGACTGGTTTATCCTAATACAATTTTAAATGGTCACATTGCCTAGTGGAGGCCACTAAAATACAAAAGCTCTAAAGAAAAGGGCTTATGAAATCCTGCAGAAAATCAAGATCGACAGTACAATTCACTGTTTTCTCTGCAGTCATCTCATTGTCCTTCTGTGAGTGTTAAACTGAAAACAAACTAAAATAACCCCTTGAGCGTAAAACAGCATTAATGTGCTCTGCCATCATTTCAGATGTATGAAATATACTTAGATGCTATATTTCATTGATGAGCAGATAATTCCTTGTATGTGTATATACTGAATGAAAACCATACATTGTTACCCTTATACAAATTTCAATGGCAATTTGGCTGGGAATGTGTAAATACTTGTACTTGAATATATAATAGCCCATTGAAAATTAGCTATTTTATTTCATTAAGAGTGAATGGGGGAGAAATCAGTATATATTTATTCACATAGAGGAAAAATATTTCCCATGGAAAATAAAGTAAAAGCCTCTGGAACTCAGGCATGTTTCATTTTTCTTTTTGGCATTTCCTTGTATAGTAAAAATGAAAGGGAATTTTTATTTATTATAGACCCCAGCAAGGTCTATAATGCCTGAGCCTGAATTAAGCTGGTGTTATTTCTTGAAAGGCCAAGAAAGTGCAACCACACTTTGTTCAACCAAGCAGTGTCTGTGCTTTGAACTGTTAGAAGCCTTTCTAAGGGCAAAAGCTTAGACAAGCTTAGAAAGATGAAGCCACATCGTCTGTGGTTGCTTAGATTTAATTCAATACAGCTCTATGCACTGAAAGGTTCTTGCACATTTAAAAAAACCCAAACAATGTTTTAAACAAAAGAAATATATATATATATATATATAAACTCAGTTTCCATCTCAGTAAAATTAGGAACATGGCTGTTTTATGAAGACAAGAAATCCTGAACAATTTGTCTAAGTTATTAGAGTTTCTAATAGGAAAGAAGTTTCCCGTTTCTAATTTAAAACTAAACTGAACAGAGCAACACAAAATATTTCATACATTCTCACTCCATTGTTGTATTTATTTGTCCTAGAACATCTAGATTAGTTGAGTTGCACTTGACATAACACTGGATGGAATGAAGACAGAAGTAGCTTTAACTGCCCTTTACAATTCCCTTTACTTGGGGCCAGGCAGGGATAATGCACTTGGGCTCCTCGAAATTACATCTTGCTGCCCATGGCTAAGGCTACAATTTTGGCCTGGATATTTTAGTACATTTTATTGCAGAGATGTGAGCAAAACAATAAATAAGTCATGCAAAAGGGGCAGAGGGTTGGAGAGCAAGCCTGTACTACACTCACCCCACAGCAGGGACTCCTGTCCTGCTGTGGCTCAGGGTGATGCAACCTAGTGTACGGTGTCACAGCACAAGTTTGGCCTTTCTGCCCCTCCATCTATGGAGGTATGAACATGCCAAATGTGAATGGTGCCATGACCACATGTGCCAGGTCTCAAATATTTGGAGCTGAAGCCAGGCCCAGCCCTGTGGGTCAGGAACATCCACTGTGGGTTGAGTGTGAAGTGGGCTCATTGCAAACTTTATTCAAAGTCACAATTATCATGAACACCATGACTTCCAAGCCATGGCCTCAAAGGGTCATTTCAGAAGTTAAGTGTCACTGAGTGGAGATCCCCTGGTTATACATCTTTCACTCTAAACACAGTGCCAGGAGGAAGGTGGGTGTAGGGCTGTGACAGTGGCTCTCTGAAAACTGAGGAGTTCCAAACACAGGGGAAGTCATCAGGTAAATGAAACCACTGGCTTGATGGCTCCTTTGCACCACCAGAGTGGTGCAAAGTGGCTGGAGTGGAGACCCAGACCTGGCTCATTTCATTTTTATTATTTAGCATCAAGATTAACAGTTCAGTGAATGACTTGAACAGTCTCTTTAGGATAAAAATCTTGAGCTTCATACTTACTGACAGCTTACCTTTTTTTCCTCCTTGAACACACAAGTGAATGATGCAAGTGAATGATGTAAATTCAAAACACAATGGGGCCCAGCCATGTTCCCATCACAGTCAATGCAAAACTGCCATCAACTTCAGTGGTAGCAAGGCAAGGTTTTGTGACAGCTTTTGTTAAAATGCAGTGAGATTAAAAATGCAGAACCACAAACAACTCTTGGGTAATTCCATGTTGGTTAAACTTTTTCTATTTCAAACTGATTTTGAAAGTAGATTAGCTGTTAATGTAAAATTGCTATGCAAATCATTTCAGCATAAAGTCGTTATGGGAAGCCGTTTTGAGAAGAGGTCATATATGCAAAATTGGGTTTTGCCCAATTGGTTTCTAATTACAAAATCAGAGACTCTAGAGTTGATGCTTAATATGCCTTTTCCTCCACCATGAAATACAAACATACTGCATGCACTCATACACACTCATATACACACAAAATGTCTCTCATGATTTTAGCAGACAACTACACAAGGCTATATTTATCTAAGAATGAAGCCTATAATGCCTAGTTGAAGATGTGAAAGAATTGTTCCTTACGTTAAAGCTAGAAAGATAATGTTTGTATAAAAAATGGGGAGGTTCTACTGGCAGTGAATATATTAGAAATTCTATCATTCTACATTTTCCTTTGTGAAAAAGATACTGGTTCACAATTGGGTATGTTTAGTTATTTAATTCTCAACACAAAGTGTAGACTTCTAGGACATCTAGGTCTCTTGTCTCATTTAATCATTGCAATAAATTAGACAGTTCTTTGGATGAAGGATAGCTGGACAGTACAGGCCTACTTATTAAGTGCTCTTAATGTAAGGATTTTTTGAGATACATTATGTATCTACAGTGTAGAGTATAGTGGCATGAAAGTGAACATGGCTTGTCTGTAAAGCAGAAACAATTTCAGAAAATCTTTAGTTAACTTATTTTGTTCAAGAACATTTTATTCACAAGTATAACAGCCTGTGAAATTAATGCTTTCTACTAATTAAGTTGATCCTTGAACAGTAAATCTATAAATACTGTGGACCATTTTCTAGACGGACTTAAATCCAGTGTCTTTGCATGCAATTGTTTGAATAATAAAGTACTACTTAACATGAGCAAGTGCTGCAGACCCTAAGGCCTTGTCTACACTACAGGGAAAATTTGATCTAAGCTATGCAATTTGAGTTATGTGGATAACATAACTCAAATCTAATTACCGTGGGATCCACACTACACGATGTTGATGGGAGACGCTCTCCCACTGAGTCCCCCTATGCTTCTCGATCCGGTGGAGTACAGGAGTCAACAGGAGAGCGATCTGCAGTCGATTTAGCGGCTCTTCACTAGACCTGCTGAATCAACTGCCAATGCATTGCCACTCTTCGATCTCCCGGTAAGTGTAGACAAGCCCTATGTTTCTTGTTATCCCTGCCCCAATATTCACAAAAGTATAGTTCTGATGTTTGATAGCTGTAAATGTTATTCTATAATGGCTGCTAAAATTTGGTCTTATTCATCATTTCTTCTCTAGCATTAAAGGAAAGGAACAAACAGTGAGAATAATAATTTTCTTAAGACATAAATAATTTCTACTTACTACAGACTTCAGGCTTGATTCTCTACTACATTATACTGGTTCTAAGTCTGTGGGATTCCATTATCAGTGATGCTCAACCAGTGTAAAAGTGGTGAAACTTAGTGGAGAATCAGGCCTTCTCTCTCTTTCTATACTCCTGTCTCCTTACTACTTATCCAATGTCATATGAAGTATTCTGCAAATGGATATTCAGTGTCACGAACACAGTAGTGCATATATGAGTAACAGGTTTTTAATCGTGTACTGCTAGCATACCAGCTTGCAAGCCAGCAGTCAAATTTTGTGGTAGCATCACCCACAGATGTTTCACAGAAAGTGAGACACAGGGAGTTGTCAACCCACTGTGAATCAATTTATTTGTTCTCACCATCTCTTGAGTCCATTTCACCCTTCAAAGTGCAAACTAGAAATACAGATGTATGCTCTGAAAAGCTCTCCAGAGTCAGCTGTTAAAAGGTGAGATGAGAGACTTTTGGCTCCAGTCCAGCATAGTACCATCATAATATATCATGTGTCTTTTCCTGGGGAACTATAACCCAAACTTAGAGGCAAATGAACTTTATGAACTAATATTTTTTGTATCAGTCTATAACTACAGCTCTGGAACCCTAAGACTCTATCCCCCCAACCCCACCCTGGCAGGATGAATTCCATATAATTGTTCTGAGTTCCTCAGGGCAGATGGAATTGTAAGGCTCCAGGACTGTGCTAAAGTCTTTAATTAAATGCTGATGTTATGACAGAACCCATCATGGCTGAACAATGGAAGTTCAAGGAGAAGCAGGAACCTGACTAAGTAAAAGTGGGTCCTCTGAAGTTTTGGAATTGATTTAGAACACTATTTAAAGAAAGGTTCTTCTGTCTCTAACACCTCTAAAGCTGTAACAAAAATATGTTATGACTGCTGTTTAGATTGTAAACTCTTCCAGAAGTGACTATCTTTTTGTTGTGAATTTGTCCAGTGCCCAGCACAGTGGGGTCTTGATTCTGGGTTCATAGAATCACAGAACTGTAGGACTAGAAGGGACCTTGAGTGGTCTTTTAGTCCAGTCCCCTGCACTCAAGGCAGGACTAAGTATTATTTAGACCATCCCTGACAGGTGTTGATCTAACTTGCTCTTAAAAATCTCTCATGAGAAAGATTCCACAACCTCCCTAGGCAATTTAATCCAGTGCTTAACTACCCTGACAGTTAGGAAGTTTTTCCTAATGTCCAACCTAAACTGCTACTTGCTGAAGTTTAAGCCCATTACTTCTTGTCCTATCATCAGAGTTAAGGAGAACAATATTTCTCCTTCCTTCTTGTAACAACCTTTTATATACTTGAAAACTGTTATGTCCCCCCTCAGGCTCCTCTTCTTATACTAAACAAACATAATTTTTTCAATCTTCCCTCATAGGTCATGTTTTCTAGACCTCTAATAATTTTTGTTGCTCTTCTCTGGACTTTCTCCGGTTTGTCCACATCTTTCCTAAATATGGAATCCAGAATTGGACACAATTCTCTAGCTGAGGCCTAATCAGCATGAAGTACAGTGGAAGAACTACTTCTTTTGTCATGCTTACAACATTGTTGTTAATACATCCCAAAATGATGTTTGCTTTTTTTTCCCCAACAACATTACACTGTTGATTCATATTTAGCTTCTGATCCACTGTCACACCCAGATTCCTTTCCATGGTACTCTTTCCCATGCATCATTTTCCATTTTGTATGTGTGCAACTGATCATTTCTTTCTAAGTGGAGTACTTTGCATTTGTCCTTACTGAATTTTATCCTATTTACTTCAGACCATTTCTCCAGTCTTTCTGGATTATTTTTAATTTTAATCCTATCCTCCTAAATGCTTGCAACCCCTCCCAGTTTTGCATTATAAGTGTACTCTCTATGCCATTATCTAAATCATTGATGAAGATATTGAACAGAACTGGACCCAGAACTAATCCGTGATGGACCCCACTTGATATGCCCTTCCAGTTTGACTGTGAACTACTCTCCAAGAATGGTTTTCCAATCAGTTATGCACCCACCTTATAGTAGCTCCATCTAGGTTGTATTTCCATAGTTTGTTTATGAGAAAGTCATCTAAGATGTATCGAAAACCTTACTGTATCAAAGTCAAGATATACCACATCTCCTTTTTCCCCCACAGCATAGGGGCTACCACAAAATAAATAATAGTAGTAGTGGTTGAACCTGATTTATCAACTTTTCAGTCCCCTAAAATGTAGGGAGATCTTCTTTAACATTTGTAGAGTGATGAAAATTGTGATAATATTGTTCAACTAATGAAGAGGTAGGCTTTATTTGGCTAAACCTACCACATTTTATGCTGATTCCAAGAGTTTTATCATAGTCACACCTGTCCAAAGGGGGTTCAGTAGTATTTTTTATTAGTTATGATGTTTATTAAGGTTTGGTTTCTGATATCTTGTTTCAAAAGTTGTGTAACAGATGCCAATAGGAGGCAGGAAGAAGTAGAAAAGTATCACCAGTTATGTGTAAGCCACTCCTTTTTCTATTCAGCTAGGACTGGATAGGGAAAAAAATATTTTATTCTAACCTGGAGATATAAATATAATAATGCTATCAATATGCAAACTTCTTCCTTTATTGAACATTCTAGACCTGAACTCTATCAAGATCCAGATCCTGGATTATAAATACAACTTAAAAGCAAGGGCATCAGAACCTTTGTAGAAGTGGGGGGAGGGCAAGACTAAAGTGGATTCCTGCACCCCTTCTCCCCTAACCCCAGCACAATGTTCCTGTGCCCCCTTCACCCCGAACCCTGCACTCTCTTGTGGCCCTAGTCCCCTGCCCCCTGCCCCCTCCCCTCAGGCACTTAGTGCAGCTGCCTGTAGCTCACCAGCCATGCAGAATGTGATTCTTTTGCCCTTCCCACCAGCCCTTCCCACCTGCAGCACCATTGTCAGCTTCCCTGTTGTGAAGCACAGCCCCTGCCAGCGCCGCTCCATACCTTCCTGAGGCTTGCAGTTTTGTGGGGCAATACCACTCTTTGCCCCCAAACTATGCCCAGGATAAGACGAGGTGGCATGGCCCACCCACTTTTTAAAAGGTCTCCCCCCACTCTCCCGAGTTCCAGCAGCAGTGCTTAGAAGATGCATTACTACCAGTTTTATTGGCAATGTTTTCTCTTTAGTTTCAAATTCACTTTGCATTTTTAATCAGCAGATTGTAAGGATCCATGGATGCATGCACACAAGTACCACAGCCCCTCATCAACTCAGCCTGGACTTCTATCTACCTCATCTGGGAAACACAGGACAAAGATTGAGGCACACCAGGTAGATATGTGTACATACAAGCCAACACCTTTTAAGATTCAGAATCCAATGCACAGTAAATGTCAGCCTCAAGTCGCCACTGAATTCCTGACTTGACCATTTCAAACATCCAGAAGATGTTGACTGAAGTGATGTCATACAATGAAAAGATAAATGGGTTCTGGTGGAGTTAGAACACCTTTATGAAATGATAGTTTGTTTTCTAAAGAGAAATACTTTTTCTAGCCTCAAAGTATGGACAGATTTTCAAAAATAATTTATGGACGTGTGAAATTCTTGGGATAGCCACCAATCTTTCCAGCACAGTTTACATTCAAGCCTTTTCTAAAGCAATGACATCAACATTCAGAGTATTGGAAGAGTAAACTATAATCCAAACTGATGCGGCAATTCACGTGGCAGATTGACTTGCTGTTAGTGAGATTCTTTTCAAAGCTTTTAACACCCTTTGCTGATTGTTTGCTCAAGACATATGGTTTGGACGAGCTGGGCAGCGCACAGTACAGCTGGCAGACTGGATATCAAAATCTAGCATTAAGCCTTAGAATTATTTGGGTCTATGTATTGTAATACATATGGCGGAAAATTCTGCTGTCATTTATACAAAGGTAAATCTTCAAAATACACACATGCACTCTCATTTGAGTTACTTCTGATTTACACAGGTGTAGCCAACATCAGTAGTTGTGCAAAAGTATATATTCTTATAGGGGTCTGTAATGGCATCGGTGCCTTGCCTCTGGCGAGCGCCCACTTTCTCTATTCAATAGTGCCCGCAATCACAGACTTCTTACAGGGTGCCACCCACTTCTTCTGGGGTGGCTCTGTTTTGGTTGGTTGGGCGTGAACCAGCTTTTGGTTTTAATTCTTTCAACAGGGTGGCACAAGCAAGGCCTCGCAAGCATGACCTCCCCCCGGTACTCTCAATGGGTCTTCAGCGACTCAGCCCTCTGGCTGGGCTACACAAACTGTCCCCCCTTCTGGGGTATACAGTCCCGAGTTCTTATCCCGGCCCTGGTATGAGGCCAAAGCTCTTATGTTTCTTCCCAGAGGCACTGCCTTCTTCAATCACTCAACCGGGACCCATCTTGGTATCCTCAGCTGGTGTCCTTTTCAGTAGCCCTCCCTGGGCTCAGTCTGCAGTCAGACAAGCAGGGCCTATCTCAGTACCCTTGCCTAGTCTATCCAGGTTCTTTGCTCAGTCTGCTGGGCTCAGCCTGCCCACATTTATTTTTTGATGGTTCTGGTGCTCATCCAGGCATCAGGTCTTCCATAGCCTTCCCTGGGCTCCGTTCTGCCTGGTGAGCTCTTGGCAGTGAATTGTCTGTGGTCCTGTGGCTCATCTAGCCAACCAGGCACTGGGTCCTCCCTCATTGAGCTCCACACAGTAACTGAAGTCTCTGTTCTGCTGCTTGCCTTTTATTTGGCCCTTCTGGCCCCTTATTGGTTGCTCCAGCAGCCCCTCTGATTGGCTGCTCCTTGGCAGCTGCACTAGGCTGCCTGGAGGGCTTCTCGCTACTCAATTCTGGTGCAAGATGACACAGGACCGCCAGGCTTCCGGCAGGGGCCCACCTACCTAGCCACAAGGTCCAGAAATGAGCAGTGATTATAATTCTTTCCAGTTACAAAATATTTTTTATTCAGTGATCTCAATGAGCTTTGCAAAGATGGGTAAATTTCATTATCCCCATTTTATGGTTTAAGATGCTGGAAGAGAGATTAAGTCCATATACAGAAATGACTGCAGATGTGTGAACAGAATAAATGTCCCATCACACAGTCCTTTGTTGAAACTACTGCCTGTCTTATGTTGAGTAAAGAATAGAATTTCAATCTTAACTCTGAAATTCATTTCTCTCAAATGTCTACGCAAACCTCCAACATTTTCTGAATACAATTTTTATGGTTTAATTTAATAAGTGAAGCATCATTTTTAGACTCTCAGCATAATAAACTCTCATTTGCACTGAATAGATTCATAAAATTCATGCTGTTAAAAACTGTTTTCATCAGAGATGGACCAGTCTCCTAAGGTTTTCATTCAAATTCCAGTTCTGAACAGCAGGAGGGAATTTGCCCGTCACAAACATTCAGTTATCATTAGAGAATTTCCTTTCGTGCTTCTTGAGACGCCAATAGAGATACTAAGAGTGACTCTCATCTCAAACAAAGTACACAACTGGAAATTTCTGAGTATACACTTCCAGTTTTTCAAGGAAGAGTATCACATTTTTATGCTATATGAGTTCAATATAATGAGTTGAGATGAATAATAGCACACGTGGAGAAATATGAAACTGTCTGGCACAGATGTGTGAGACTAAGTATGGGAGGCATGCTCATAGTAACTAGTACTTTAAAAAATGTGTTGCAGAGCAAAGGGGTCACCTAACTATAACATGCATATTCTTACAAAACCATTGTTTAAATATGTGCATCTCTTCAGAAAAAACAAGAGAGACAGAAGAGCAGATAGCAGCAGTCTAGCTCAAATATTCTTTGTTTTACACTAGAAAGGAGCAAAATCTTAACATTCCTGGGTCAGCATGTGCTAGATGGCAAGACCTAGCAGATACAATACCATTCCCAGTACTACAATTTTATGGATAGTGATTTTGATTAACATC
Organism: Dermochelys coriacea; assembly: GCF_009764565.3. Lineage (NCBI taxonomy): Eukaryota > Metazoa > Chordata > Testudines > Dermochelyidae > Dermochelys > Dermochelys coriacea. Next base: position 29,086,119 of record NC_050079.1, on the reverse strand, counting down.
CAACATGATAACTAGAGTTGCTTAGAAATTTCAGAAAAAAATGAAAATTAATGTCTTTATTCTTGTTTCTTCCCTCATCTTCTGACCAGCTCTAATGATGAAATCCCTACATTTAAGGTCAGGGTTAATACACCTAAAGTTGTTTTCATTGCTTGGACAAATAGCAAAGGGAAGAAAATTCCAAGCATCTCTCAATCCTTCCTAGATACCCCACCAGTGTATTAGCTTCCCAGTAGAAATATAAAAATAAAAAGTATGAGAAAAGAAGATTGCATTTTTTTTTCAAGTGAATGTTGACAATAGGCATGAGTCTTTTTAACATGAACTTGAGAATAATGAATAAATGTTCATAAAACTAGTCCTTTTATAGGAAGAAAGATGTGCATGACCTGAGCACAATAAAAGATGTCAAGTATAGTGAAGTGGAGTACAGCGAAGTTCATTTTACTGGAAGAGAAGCAGGGGACAGTCTAGAGAAGTTATTCAGTACATAACTTTTTCTTTACTGAGATCATCAAGGGGAAGAGTCAATGTTTCTTGTGTCTGTACAGCTTTGTGCAGAATGCTTTATTTGTAAAAAATCTCTCACTTTTGAAAGAAGACATGGCATATGCTGTCACACATGTAAGTGAGAACTCCACAGACCTCAGACTTCAGTGCTGCTGTGTCATTTAGTGTGCCTGTAATGGAATGTTCTGTAGAGAAAGTGAAAGGACTATGTACTGTTGAAAGAAACTACAGAATGTAGAAAATTTAAGATGCTGAAGTGTGATTTAAAGAGTACAGGTGAGGGTAAAGAGTGCTTTTTCTGATGTGCTCTTATCTAAGTGAAGTAAGAGATTGTGCTGGAGAATTGGAACATTTAGAGAAGAATGTCAGATGTTTCTTAACAGGCTTTCAGGTTTCTTTATCTAGCACTAATTTGGAACTGGAATTACTGGCCAAGATGAACAGGCAAACATTATTAGGGATTCAGATGTTTGAGCCCACCCCAATTGAAGCAAAAATGTTCAGTTGCTTCCAGTTAGGCCCCAGATTTACTTACAAGTGTAAGCTGTACAAATTTAGGAGAGTTTAAAACAAAGTTGAACATATCAGGCAGTTACAAATAAATTCGTAGTGTACAATAATGTTTGCCTTGTTTTTCTGCTGCTAACCACAATACATAAGATTGTGATGAAGGATACCTAAGTTCTGTTCCCGGTCTGCCACAAATTCCTTCATGCTTCAGTTCCCCCTTTTGTAAAATGCTTACAGTGAGAAATAACTACTTCACAGGCGTGTTACATGAATTGCCTGGACAATTATGGTAACTGCCCATGCAAATTAAGCAGGGAAGAGAGCATGCATTATTGTGCATGCACACTTCTAAAAATCTAGCCCCAAGCATAGAATCTAGAGTAAATATTTTGTATAAATAGTACATTTGTAAGAGACCAGGAGAGTATAATCTCATTTTCTTCAGTAGTTATGCTATAGTCACACAGACCAATATACTGCATGCGTTCTTGACATACTACAGGAGATATTATGGGAAACCCTTGTTGTAAACATAAGTGAAAACTGCAAAAGACTGAAAAGGAATGTGTGTTAGGAATTACTAATACTACATTATGTTATTCATGCACATGATACCTCATTGCAGACAAGTACAGACTGAAGCAAGCCAGAATTCTACCACATTATTCATATGCTGTGTCTGGTACATAAGAATGTTTTGTGTATTCATTATAATTGTTATCATTACCATTCACAATCATTAACATTACTGCAGGTCAGCACGATATTCCTTATATTAGTAGCTCCTAACTACTGCACAACCTCCCTAAGTACTGAAGTGCCTCTGAGTACTCCCTTGGGGCCTAGGATGACTCTGCAGTAGCCTCTGCCTCAGTTTATCCTCCCCAGGGTTTCCATCTCTCCTGGGAATTCATGAGGCTCAGCCCAAAATAAACACCAGCTTCAACAATAGTCCCAAGGCAATATAAACCAAAGGTTTTTGGCTCTTCCTGGGCTCAGCTCATATTATCAGACTGTAGACTCTCTTGTTTTTCCCCCGCTGGGAGTCCAAGTAGAGCACAAACCAAAATGGCCTTCTACTCATTCTGGGTTTCCCACTCTACTCAAAGTCTTTAATACGCTTTACCAGAGCAGTGACTCCCAGAGCTTTACCTGGAGTTTGGCCTCTTCTCTGCCTTAACAGGCCAGTTTCAGCTCTACCTAGCCAGATTCCTTTTGTCCCCTGCTTTCTCAGGGTCTCCTGCAGGAGCCTTCTTGCTCTCTACAGCTACAGCCATCTCCTCCTCCACTTCTCCCTTTCTACTCAGCCCTCAGGGCTAAATAAGATAGGGCTTGATTGAATCACAGGACCTTTATTCTCCCCAACTGGGGAGGCAAGCTTATTGTGACACAGGTATGGCTGAGACCCATCTTCCTTTTAAGATCCAGCCACCTTGTGACATCCCCCATATCCTCTTCTAGAATTATGACCAGACTACATTGTGAAGTGCTAGGAAATTGGAAACAAACTTAAATAATTCAAAAATGGACAGACAATGCTACAGATTCTGATCCAAATTCTTCAATCTGGAGTTGTACAAGTGAATATGCAGATACCTTGAAGACACTGAGCTTTATTCTCTTGTTTACACTGGTTTAAATAAGTAGTGATCCGATGTAAGTTAGTTAAGCTAGAGGAGTGTGCGAGAAGACATGTTCTACAGCATGATGATATCCTCTGATCTTGTCCTGAGTATGAAGCGACTGTATCTTCTCATAATTCTCCCATGAAAGATTAAATTTCCACCAAGCATAGAACAATTTTCAGCTACATTTTGATATTCTATTCAACTATGCATCAAGTGGTATGTACAAAATATGACTTGCAATCCTTGATTAAACAAATGCTCTTTGAACCAAGCAGCCTTGCATCTTAACATAAATAAACTATTACTAGTTTAAAACCACAGTGACTGTGATTACCTGTACCAGTAACTCATGGTGCCAAGGGCTTTCTTAGATCTCTCTTAATAAACTATAAGTAAGTGATCAAAGAAAGCAACTTCCTACACAAAAAACTATCTTCTGTGGATGAAAGCTTTATTCAAAGGTGATATAGATGGGCTGTTAACTATAGCACAAAAAAACTAGAGCTGCAGCTGGCTGTCTGTAGACATCAGAACTCCAGTGATCAAACTCTTTCAAACTTGTGAATTTTAGCCAGAAATTCTTCACTTGCTCCAAGAGGAAGACTAAAGGGATCTGCTGAAAACGTAAAGGGTAATAGTCACCATGAAATAACTGCATTAGCACAATCTTATTCAGAATGGGCATTAGGTGCACCAGTGTGAAACAAGATGATTGAGAGGATCAAAGATTTATCTGGCTTGACTGAGCTCCTGGAAAGCAAAGATGGACTTGTACCAAAATCACAGTGCAAAACCCTTCCAAATATTTTTAAAAGTTCATTTTAGTATCCAAAAATTGCAGCTTGGACCCTTCTCAAGAGAATTTTTAAGTGTCTGATATTTCTTTTTTCAGGGGTGGGGGTTCATGTGGGGTATGAGTAATTGAACTTTAGCTATACCACAGTAGACAAAACTAAGCAGATATTAGCTGAGTTCTTGTTAGGCCTACAAGTCTGGAGACTTTGAAAAGGCATTGTGCTGAATGACCAAGTTTTCCCACTGCTTTCTTAGCAAATCAAAGGGAAGGTTTCAACTAACAGGTAGATAGACAGACAACTAGGCGACCCCGTACATACTGAAAGTAGGCTATTATTTGCAAAGTCTTGCAAAATAGGGAGAGCTTGAGATGAGATTTGAGCAAATACAGATCCAAATTCTGCGTTCAATTAATCCCATGAAACACCAGTGAAGTCCCTGGGGTTGCATGTATATATCTATGAGCAGATTTTGGCCCAACTGAAAATAGGATTTTTTTTTTAAATTAATCATCAAGACTGTAACAGGGTTCAAAAAAGGACTAGATAAGTTCATGGAGGATAGGTCCATCAATGGCTTTTAGCCAGGATGGTCATGGATGTTTGCCAGAAGCTGGGAATGGGCAACAAGGGATGGATCACTGGAGGATTCCCTGTTCTGTTCATTCCCTTGGGGGGTACTTGGCATTGGCATCGAAAGACAAAACACAGGGCGAGATAGACCTTTGTCTGATCCAATATGTTCTTACGGTTAGTAAAAAAAAAAAAAAAAGGGCTTAGGCAATTGCTACCCACTCCTTGCTGTCCAATAATATTAGAATATAAGATTTACAGTTGAAAACAATACAGACAACAAACCATACTTCACCTATCACAAAAATTATTCCTGCTCATTCTGAAAAATCTAGTGATTTATTTAAAACTAGGGATGCAGCATTGGTAAATGACAGCTACTCTGTTGGATGACCCTCCATCAGCAAACCCAGAAGGATGCTGGGTCTATTTATGATCAGAAGGATCAAATCATTCATCTATTCTGACTCTCTGCTCTGTTATTTTATGTAGGCATGATGTTGAAAATTACAAGAATTGTGCTCTCTAAGATCAGGCAGGCAGAGCACTGGAATATGGAGATGTGAGTGTTAAAGCCCACAAATCAAACAAAAGCTCAGAGGTTTCATTTTAGGCCTACCATGCCAGCCTTGACAGTGTTGCTGTAACAGATCTGTTTTGCCTAAAACTATTCCTTTAGCTTTGCATCTGCAATTTATCCGACGGTTTCGTCCTCACTTCAGCACATGATTTATTTGGGAAGGAATGAAATAAATTAACTGTTCTGTACTGTGTTGCAACCCAGAAAATACTAAATACTTGCCTATTTCTTCCCTGCCCTTTATATTCCTCTTGTTCAACCTTATAAGTTGAACTAAAACTTCATATATGTTTTGGAGTCTGCAAGCTGACAAAAAATACAAAATAACAAATTACAAAACAGTCCATAAGACAGTGCTTCAAGCCAAAGTTTAAATAATACATACGTTAGACAAACTATATTCATTCCACTGCAGTTCTCCGATAATCAAATAAGGTGGCCTATAGGGGAAATAAAGTACTGGTAACTCAAACAACAACACTTCTGATCACGTTTCCTTCTACAGGCTTACAAGGAGTCCTAATGGTATCCTGAAATTCTTTCTTTTAATGACTACGTCTGTTTGAAGGTTAACGTTTTGTCCCACTGAAATGATGGAAAATATGCCAGTGTTTGAGAGATTTGATTACCTGTATGAAATTATGCTCACTTGGTTGTTCCTGAGTAAGGCACTCCTGGGTAAAGGTATATTAAAAAGGGAATAAGAATGGTGTGCATAAAAAGAAAATATTTTCCAATTATGCTTCACAAGATGCTGAAAATATTACTTGTGACAGAGGATTATGAATAAGATAATTACTGAGAGCTGAATGTACCTAAAGCTACAATAAAGGAGAGAGAGAAAAAAACATTATTAAGTGGTTATTGGCTGTTGCTACTGCTCTTTGTAACAAAAGGCCAACACAGTAGCAAGGACACAGCTGTGCATAGTTTAGGTGTAATGCATTATATACAAGGATACCACTTTACCACATACATTGCCCATCATTAATTCAGATAAATGAAAATTTATCAGCTTTTATTTGACAGCCTGAATGATTTATATCACTACAAACAAGCTTAATAGGATTTTTTTCTATTAAGAGTCAGGTGAAAAGAAGAGAGATTTAGAAATATATATGATAAATGTTCCCTAGTAAAAATTCTTTCATTTCTCTTCTTACATAACCAGGGCAAGTGTAATGCATTCCTAGTGAGCAAAGCTACATTTCTGAAGGAATCCAGGTTAAACTAAGGTGTGCAAAGCACTGAAACATGGTGGAATATGATTTCTGGAAATTAAACTCTCTCATTTTCCCCACTTTTGATAATTCAGTCAATGAAAAGATATTCTAATTATGCAAATGTCAAGATTGTTATTATCCTAAACAATTAAATCACAACCTTGAAGACACAAGAAAACAATATTAAATTCAGTTATTTTTAAAGTATTTTGATCCAGAAAAGGTTATGGCATAAATTGCATTGTGTATTACTGAAAAGCCAAAATGTCTCTACTTCAAACAAGGTAGGTGTGGTACACAGAGCTGGTCTCTCTCTTATCAACAGAAGTTGTCCAATAAAAGATATTACCTCACCCACCTTGTCTCTCTCATATCCTGGGACCAACATGGCTACAACTCTACTTCAAACTCAACTTCAAAAAGTTTATTGTGAAGTTAGGGTGATCATTACTTTAATATTAATCCATAATTTACTCTGTGTGGGAGGAAGAATGGTCTTGTGGTTATAGCATAGAACTGACTAGGTCTAGGAGATTTTGGTTCTATGGGCCTAGATATATGATGATGCATATAGTGCTCATAGTCTAACTACCTAAAGTCTCACAGTAGTCACTGGGGTGGTAGGTGGCCATGGGTCCAATTTTGGGAGTGGGGATTTAATATGTAACCTTGGACAACCCACATAACCTCTCCATGCATCCATTTTTCCATCTACAATATTGTGAGGTGAGGTCTTCTTTCAGGTCTTTTATTGTACCGATTGAGTTATTCAGGAACAGTTATTGCACTTTAAATTGACACCCTATCTTAATATGAAATGAACTTGCAAGTGTAAACAAGCAGTGACATTTGTAAAGTGCCTTGAGAGCCTCAGATGGAAAGTGTTAAAAAGTGGAAATAATTTTTATGTACTGAACGTGGCGTTTTGAATGTGTGTGAGAGAGCAACAGGAAGGATTAAAAATCTGACTCTGGCAATTTAGCGACTTTCCTGCTACATAATAGATTTTGGCTGTGATGAAAAATGGTGTCATAAACAGTGCATTCCTTTTGAGATGCCAGAACACATCATTGCCACACAGGGTTTTAAGCAGCAATCCTCACAAAAATCATTAATATTTTTAAATGTATGACATAGGTTACCCCAGTCATGAGGTCCCAATCCACCACAAGTTGCAGTGCTAATGAGAGTGATATTGGATGCTTATACTCCTTTGCTTAATTTCTCTTTGGTAATTACTCCATCCCACTTATAAAACAAGATGTCCTCCCAATTACTGTGGCCCCTCCTGATCAACAAGAATCCTTCCACTAAACCCTTCCAAAAATATACACACCAGTCGTCATCACATTTCCTATTATTTTCATGCCTCTTTCACATCTCCACACTATTCCTAATACCAACTAGCATGGAAGAGCTGAAGAAGGTCACACATTATATCTTGGAGCTTTTAGTGGCAGGGATTAGGAAGGGTCAGTCAAACTGGCTCTGCAGCACTGCTCAGATTTGCTGAACAGATCTTGGATTGAGTCCAAACTGCTAGATTTAAAGAAGAATATTTTAAAATGCTTGGAACCGCCAAGCCCAGACAATTTGATGAGCTACAAGCTGTGATTGAAAACACATTCCAAGGATTTTTTGGAGGGGAGAACAGAAAGTTTTCCTAAATAGAAATTAAGGGTCTAAGACAGTGTTTCCCAAACTTGGGACACTGCTTGTGCAGGGAAAGCCCCTAGCGGGCCGGCCGGTTTGTTTACCTGCCGCGTCCGCAGGTTAGGCCGATCGCGGCTTCCAGTGGCCACAGTTCACTGTGCCTGGACAATGGGGGCTGCAGGAAGCAGCGGCCAGTACATTCCTCAGCCCATGCCACTTCCTGCAGCGAACTATGACCTGTGGGAGCCGCAATCGGCTGAACCTGCAGAAGAGGCAGGTAAACAAACTAGCCCGGCCCGGCCTGCCAGGGGCTTTCCCTGCACAGATGGCATCCCAAGTTTAGGAAACACTGCTCTAAAATATAACATATTAGAAGGGCTTAATAAGGACAAGAGATTTACTAGTGGATTTGCTGTGGAAAGAATAAATCAAGGATTGGATACTGTAGGATTAATGGTGTTCCTAAGAATTCTGAAACAAATGTCCCTTATGGCTAATGGGGACATCAGGTCAAATGAATTTCTAGAATATTATGTCCTGGTTTTTACTGTGAGAAAATTACCAAGAGGACATAATACTTTTACATTTATTTTGGCTTGTACCAGTCTAGATTCTAGTGGATTATTGAAGTTTTGAAAGCTTCTAGAAGTGAAATGGAATTTCAAGGGAATCAACATTTACATTCTTCTAGTGTACAAGCCTACCCTGTTGAAATATCTCAGACAAAGGAAGTATTTTAGAAAATAAGCCTTCAAGCTAAAGTGATGCATCTCTAGGTTGTTTTTCTTAAAATGGTGAGAGTAATTCTTATATTTTCTGATCTTTGGAGGAATCCATGAAATCTGCAGTAACTAAGAAAGACATCTGCATTGGAGACATCAGTTGGCGTGAACATGGACTTAACTTTATTAATATTCTTCTCTTTTCAAATATTGAATATAAACATTTCAGCAACACTTCTGAAAATGATTGTAATGAACCTACAGGTTCATCACTAGATATGGTTGTAACCTGCAATTCAACATCTAGCCAGAAAAGGACTCCATAATTTCCAGTGGATAGCTGAGCAAAATAAAGAATTGCAATCCCACAAGAAATTCCAGTATTTCAACATTTATTTTCACCCCAAAATAGGCCAGAAAGTTGAAATATTGAAAGTTTTGGCAGAATGAAATATTCTGAAAAAAATTCAATCCAGAAATGTCAAAACAGTTTTGGTTTTATTGTAAAAAAACCCTCCAAAAACAAACAAAACCCGCCATTTTGGCATTCCCAAATTGAAACGTTTTATTTCAGTTTATTGAACTGAAATGAAACTCTTCATTTGGGGTAAACTCAACTGTATTTCCCTATTGTGTTTAGTATATGATGGGAGCTGTAGTTTAGGAGCAAGGGGCCAGGCTCTCTAACTACACTACGTCTCCCATTATGCACCCACCCGGCTGCTTGGTCAGAGGGAGGCCACACTGCATCCTGGGACATGTAGTTCTCCATGGAGCCCAGGACACAGGAGAGAATGGGGCCCTGAACTACAACTCCCATTGTGACATCTGCCACAATAGATTGCAGTTTAATGTTGAACTGACTCAGAACTAAATGTTTTGGGTCATTTAACAAAATGAAATATTCCAATTCAAATCATGCCCAACCAAATCAATATATTTTGGCTTGATTTTCCCCAATGGGAAAGAAATCATTTTCCCCCCCACACCCATGTTTTCCATCAAAAATTATTTGGATGGAAAATTCTTGATCAATTCTACTGTAGGGTGCAGCAAAAAAAGAAAGACAAATCAGAGATCAATGGGAAGGAGTCCATGGCCATGCATGAGGCAGGTTGCCAACTTTCTAACCAAACAAAACTGAACACCTTTGCCCCACCCCTTCTCTGAGGTCCTGTCCCACTCACTGTATCTCCCATCCCTCCATCTCTCACTCTCCCCCACCCTCACTCACTTGCTCATTTTCACTGGGCTGGGGAGGGTCTCTTTTTGACCGGGTGTTCCAGTTGAAAACCGGACACCTGGCAAGAAGCCGCAGGCTGGAGGAAGCAGCCTAGTAGCTTTCTGCAGAGGAAAGGCTGGACAGCAGACAGCCTGGAAGGCGGAGCCGCAGAGTTGGAAAGAGACACAGCCTATTGTTAGCAGGGAATCTGTGGAAGGCAGGATAACTCAAGGCTGCTGTCAGGAGAATGGTGCAGAGGGGCTGTACTCTGAACTTGCTACTTTCATATGAACTGTACTGCACTGCCCCTCGGCATAGGCATTGGGAATTGTGTAGGTTTGTTCGATGATACTATAAAAGCAAGTATGCCTAGAATATTTTCATCTTCGATTGCTGGCAGCCCTAGTAAAGGAATCCTCTATGTTATTCAAAGTGTGCGAGCGTTTATGTGAACCTAGTGAGGGCTAGAAACTGGAAGGCCTAGTGCTTGGAGAGGTTTCAATGCTCGTCTCTGAACTCATGGAGATACAATATGCTACCAGACTTTTACGGGACTGGTGAAGCACGACAACATGCTGCAGAGAGGTTGGCTACAGCATCTTGTGGCCACTTTTGTAATGTTTATATGGTGCATGAGATGCACCTTTTGTAGGTGATGTATTTATTTCAGATGGGTGTCCTTACAGGGGTGAAAATCTGGCTCTTCACAATTTGCTAATTTTAAAAAATCCTTTAAAACTCAAAGCATTTGTTAATACATATTCTACTTCTCTTATTTTCAGTAGAATTCTGGCAGCATCCCTCTCTTTGACTCCCATTCAGCCATGAGTAGTAGAGGTGGTTAAGACTTTTTAAACACTTTTTTTTTCCCCTGAGCAGTTTTAGTTTTGACAAATCTAGACTCAAACAATTTTAGGGAATAAGTTTTGAATTTGTCCAATTTTGATATTTTCAGAACAAAAAGGCTTGGGGACATTTTTTAGTCAAAGTGACTTTTCATGTCAACATGTTAGTAAATTTAAACTAAAAAAAGGTTTAAAAATAAAAAAAAAGGTCGGGGGGGGGGGAGTGAAATTGTCCAAACAACATTTCAATTGACCTGAACCTAAAAAAGAAAAAAGGTTTGGCAATTCATGCAAATTTTCAAAATTTAGACTATTCCTCCCAATTTTGGATACAAAAAATTTCAAAATTTCAAAAATTCTCATGGGATGGGAAAATTATTTCCCTCCCAGCTGTAACTTGTGGGCGTCCATGTGGTGGGGATTTAGGTCTTTGGCAGGCTGATTGATCAAAGAGACTACCAATATTGCTGCACCTGAGAAGGATGCTAGAAATCCATCTCAACAAAACATGAACCATTTCCCTCTAATCATTTTCAAGGTGTGATAACATCACAGATACAATGAGCCTTAGGTACAATCAGTTTAAAAACGTTCATTTGTTTTATTATAGGAGCTTTTAAATTGTTAATATATGCCATTGCACTCTCATTATTACCCTATTTTATCTTATTTCTCACTCACACCAGAAAAAAATCAGATTAATTCCTATCAGAGTTCCATATAGTATTATGTCCAGACATATTGTGAAATCATTGTTCCCATTAGTGATCCAATGGTAGGCAGCATGATCTCCTGGATGGAGAATCAGGATTGAGAGTCAGGAGCCAGGGGTTCAGTTCTTAGGTAGATTTGTTATGTGACATGGGGCAGGTCAGTTCACTTCTCTCTGCCTCCATTTTGCCTCCCAACTGTTGTCTGTTTGGTCCATTTTGATTGTAAGCTCTTGGTGGCAGGGATGATCTCTTATTATGTGTTTAAAATGGGGCACTAATCTTGATTGGTGCCTCTGGCCACTACAAATAATAATATTAATAACATTAACATGTATGGATGTTTCTTATATAAAGAATATTTATGATTTATTTTATTTCATCACCCCAGTGTTCTGGGAATACATACAATGTTTATAAAAACTACACACTGCAGCAGCAATGTCTAAATAGAAAGCCCAACCAAAATTCACCATAGGTTAAAACTCACCCCCCACCTATATATGCATCCCCTCCTGCCAAGTGAAATCTTCCTATACACGTTAAATTGTTTATATAGTATCTGTTTACTCATATGAAAACTCAGTAAAATGTAAGTTTAAATCCATGTATACATGTTTGTTTAGATCAGCACCAGCCTTCAGTTCATCTAATATTCTAGCAATTATGTAGCACCTCCAATAAAATCATCAAGATCCATTAATAACAAAAATAAGTTAAAGCCAATACAATAGTCTACATTTGTTAAGTCCTGCTTCAGATGATTTTGGATGAAGGAAGAAAAACACAAACACTTTGCCTCTGGCTTTTTTTTTTTTTTTTTGGTGTCTGTATGATACAGCAACAGTGTGAATTGCCAAACATGCCAGTGATCTTCATTCAATGTCTTATATTGCATAGTAATGAGAAAGCACATTTGCCTAATAGACAGATGCTTTTAAAAAAAGACAGCATGGAATGCATATAACAAATATGCTAATAATTATATTAAAATACTATGTTAAAAGAATGCTTGTTTGGTTGCAAAGTAAAGCTCTCGAAAGTCAGAAAATACCAGATTTAGGATTATCTGTTCAGCTTCAAGTCAGCCCCCTTAGGAGTTCACCCTAAGCACTGAAGGAGGCAGGGGCTTGTGGGGGAAAAATGGTATGTGGTCATACAATTAAAATCTTGTGTCCAAATGCATGCACACAAGGGGGCCAAATTAACATTGCTCTGGCAACTGCAGATCTGATGTTTCCTAGCTCGAGTACTCGACTATACAACCTAAATAACACTCTTTGAATGTAATATATTTTATGTAATTTCCTAGATTTTTGTTAAAGGGAAAAGGTAGATCCAATTATATTATTCACAACAGTAACAGCATCCAAATTTTGCATCCTCATCAGGGTTTGAACCTTGAACTTCAACACTGCAGCAAAGACTGGGTCTGTGTACTAGTTCAAGAGAGTAGTTTGGGGGAATTTGGGCTGTTTCTCTCCCCTCTCCTCAGAACTGGGGTAGCAGCATCCTCTATATGGGCTCCTAAGCACAGGAGGATGGGCCAATGAAACCACATTTTGAATTTGGAAGGGTTTTTAGGCAGTGCTGGGCGGTGGGAGGAGTCCAGCCTGGCTCTCCCCCCCCCACCAGCCAGGAGGTGTGGGAAGGTTCATGTTGTGCATCCAAATGGGGTATTTGGGCACTGGGGCCATGAACCAAATCTGGAAGTGAGAGCAACTTGGCTTCATTCCCCCCCATCTTCTGATGCATCTGCGCCAGCAGTTCCCACATGTTTTCACTGCAGAGCATGCTGCTACTGCTTTGGCAGCATCGGCAGCCTGACTTTAGAATGTTTGTGTTTAGTTATTTTGGCAAGCTGCAATAATTTTCCTGAGAAACAAAAGAAAGAGAGGGGAAATGGCAATTTTTAATACTTTATATCTCAGTAAATGATCAATGGAATTTCATAGGACACAGACAAGGTACCTTTCTGTCCTGAAGGCTATTCCCTGCTGACTATCAAATGTTTGCTGCAAACAATCGAAATGTGAGAGCTTCTTGGAGAAAAGCTTGTGAAAATATTTTAGAATGGAAAGTATTAGGCAACCTAAATATAGAGGTCACAGCCAGCTCCCTCATATAATAATACAAAGCCTGATCAAAAGCCCATGGAAGTCAAGGGAAGGATTCCTAACAGTTAGTTAGATGGTCTTTGGATCAGGGCCATATAGCAGGTGTCTGATGCTGGAATCCAACTCAAAATGTAATTCTATTAATCCATATTATTTGTAGTGTCTATATTTCCACAATTAATCTAAAATTGTGTTTTTCTTTCATGGCATTTAGTATCCTGATTTCTCATGTTGAGTCATTACAATATGTTAGCATTTTTTTAATTAATGCTTGTGGCATGATGACCTTAGAAAGACAGTGATATCCATTCTGATGAAAGAGTTGGAGGTTGGGACTGTCTCCTTTTTCTCCAATGCCCAGGGTACATCATACCCTAGATGTTCAGTGCCACTTACTTGGTGGGATTCTCCAAATAAGATCATGCGGTATTCTGTGTATGCTACTCTCCAGCAAGGGAAAATAAATTAGACAGTTGCTGGATTGAATAGAGAAGATGATTGTGGCACTCTCTCCTAAGAAATGTCTGTTTAAATAAACTACCTTTTGTTGGTTTTACCTGCAACTGGGCTCTTTGTCTCAATTAGGTGGAATATGATGAAATAAAAGACTGTCTCAGAAAGGACTGCTGGAGGCAATCTAGCAGCAATGCAGCGCACACCAAGTTTGAAATACTAACTCAGGGCTTCACTCTCTTTTCACAAGGGGCTGGATGCTACAAAGGTAGCAAGCACCAGCACCAGAATGAGGAAAAGGATTTCTTATGTTGCTCCTAATAATTCCTCTGGTTAATTCAGGAATGACATGGATACTCTCCAGCCACATAAATGTCTTCTTAGCAGCTGATGTAGTGGCTATGAAATAAGGGCCTTGAAGGAAATAGTGGAATGAGAATCTTTTTGGCCATGAGAGATGCTCAGCTGTTCCCCCAGGAGAGATGAAAGGTATAGCTATACATTTGCTATTAATGGCTCCAACTCAACTACTTCATGGGAGCTAATGATATGCTTAAAGTTAGGCACATGATTAAATAACTTGATGAAACAGGGCCTACATGTATGATTTTCATACATAATTTTCCCTGAAAACATACTTCAACTTCCATCAGATTAGAGCCTTTAAACAATGCCTAAAATATGCAGTGCTGTATGGTCCATGGCTTCATTTTTGCAGCTAAGCTGAGTGACTGCTTCACATCCAAAGATTAAGCTGTGAAGTCTCTTACGGCCCATTAACTGGAGAGAGAACATCAGCAGTCTCAGATTTGTAGTCTTTGGGTCTGTCACACAGTGCTATGCAGCACATGAGGTACCAACCAGCTGAAGAGAACCAAGACATTTTAAATAAGAGTCTCCTATGCAGAAAAAAAGATTGTGCAAACCCTTTCTTGTTATTTTCACACAGAAGCTGATTTTCTTCGTGACAGTTGGTCATATATATAGGTATTCTAGTCTAAAAATTGAAAACTGGGTGTCTTAAGCATACCTCTCAAATGTCCTTCATTCCAACGAGTTTCACCCACTTTAGTTCCAAAGTTACCTTTGTGCCCCACCATTCTGATGTTCCCTCTGTTTTGCTGTCAAAAGTTATTTACCTCAGAAACAAGGAAACATGAAACTGTGGGGACACAGAGTCCAGCTTACACTAAAGGACTGAATCCTGTTGTATTTCATGTTTCCTGTATGAATAATTTTTGTGTCTGTGTCACATATTGCAGCCCACATTTGGGCCTTAGCAGATTGAGAGATATATTTCTCAGGGCTTGATAATGATATATTCAGTCCTTCACCATAATGGTTTGACTCCGACCTGCGTTGTCAGCTATGGTAAGTCACTACCAACTGATGGCTCTTCAGTGGCTTATGGGAAATAAGCTACTTGCCAAACCAAACCAGTTCATAGTGGACAGGTGTCTGTTTCAAAAAAAAACCTACCTGAACAATTGGCACTAATTGGTATCTATGTTGACAAGAGGAACTAAGTCGTCCTGACAGCACTAGAGATGATCCCTCCAGGTAGAATCTGAAATCCATTTGAAGAGCAGTGTGGGGAAGTTTACACCATTATGTCATATCTGTTACGTGGTCAGAGAGGACTTCACTCAATTTTTCATACTGTCACTTTAGCACTTTGCATGGACGTTTGAAAACCATTAAAATTCATTAAAAGAAAAATAAAAAGTTTGGTTCAGTGTATTGATTAGAATAAGCACCTAATTTCCCCAAGTAGAGAATTAAGCTCAGTTGGATCTACCAATCTTCTGAAAAAACCATCATCCATGAGGCTTCAGCAAAATATGTCAAGAAACAAATGCTAAGTAATAATATTAATGGGGCACCAAAATACCTGAATTCCTAAACCGAGTCACTGTGTAATCATACCCACCATATGCATGTCCTTCCTCACACTTCTCCTTCCTTGTGTGTTATGATATACACTCTAGTCTGTCAAGTCTAAAAGTTAGGGCCCAATCCTGGAAGGTGCCAGGCACATCAGAGAAATGCTCTGCACCCTTAACTTCATTAAGGGGCACACATCGTGTCTCAGAGGGTGTTCAGCACATTGCAGGACTGAGCCCTTCATGTGTATTCTGCAAAGTGCCTTACACACAAATAGATGCTAGACAATAATGGGCTGCATCCCAGACTCATCATTTTGCCTGCTTTCTGCCACTCTAGCAGCATAAAGTAGAATTGATCTCATGGGGGGAAGGAGTCAGGGTGGGCATGGCAGAGTTCTTCTGCACTCAGGAGGTACCCAGCTGGCAGAATAGTCCTTTAAGACCATTGTCATCCATTAGAAATAAGCAAAAAAAGATGAGGGATGCTGCATAAAAATAAATTGCATTTTGTTTACTTCTGAGTGTTTATTAACAAATAACTAGGAAAAAAGTCCTATATTAATGCACTATTAAGGTTGCACAGGAAATGAAAAAGCTAAAACTCCAACAGCAATGGCAACATTTCAAAACCTGAATGTTTCATGATGCATATTTTAGGTCATAAATAATAAAATTCAAAGATAAAGCAGAAAACAGGATTAGAAATACTACATGCATGTAATATGACTGGCCCTTTCTGTGGTGTTAGCTGTAAAAACTTTAATCATCCCTTGAAAAGGATACACCCATGAACTGCAAACTTCCACTGCTTAATATTGATTTCCCCCATTCAGGCAAGAAGCATGTTGTTGAACCCTTCTTAGATACAGATCCCTTTTGCAACATTAACGAGAACAGCATGAACAGGCAGCCACAAAACATAATGAAACTAACTAACTAATTAAATAAAAAGGACATAAAAATAAATAAAATAAATTTTACATTCAAATACTTCGTATGATGCACTGATCACATGAACACATGAACATGCACAATGCAGAACCCATAGCTCACTCTATACTCTTCCATTCATGATGCTATTTCCATTTTAAGGCTCAATACATTGTCTTTTCAGGACAACAGCCCGAGACCCAACCTGGGAACACATCATGTCCCTCTGTACTGTTCACCTCTGAGAGGCTCATAGGTTCTCACACCTCTAAAAGCCTGATGCAACACACAAATCAGTGGAAAGACTCTTATTTACTTCATTGAGCTTTGGATCATGCCCATAGAAAGATACATACAAACATACACGGAAAAGGCAATTGCAACACATGGCTTTGGAGGCAGAAAAAAATCAAACTGAGAAGAATTAGGAAGGTCTATGGGGACAGGAGGAACAGCCTATTGAAAGAGCATCAATCTGTTTGTCAGTACAGCTCCTTTGAGTCTGGGGTTTATTATTGAATTATTCAATATTGACTCCAGAAACGAAAAATAAAAGGCTTCTGTCATTTTCATATCCCTTCTATGTGCTTCTACTCTTTTTTGTCTCCTGCACTGTACCCATAAATCATAAGTGTAATGCATAAACTAAACAACCTAAGTTTTCCCTGAAAATGTCTGTCTACTACACTGGGCACTATGCCATTTAACACATCACAAATTACATGTACTGTATATTTATCTTGGGCTCCATAAGACTGGTAAATGGGAGCTGTGATAACACGTCCTACAATATTTTATTACATTGTGCAGTTGCCTAATATTTCCTAATTTTATTGTCTACTTTATTGTGAATTCTGCTATTGTCTCCAATGAAAGAACAGTGACATTTGATACACCACAGAGTTCGTGGTACATCTGCCATGGAGTTGTAAATGCATGCAGAAGAGGCTAAGAACATACAGCAGTATATATCAAGTAAAAGTTCTAGCTAACTAATCAAATATTCAGGGGCAGCATGCAGTGTCATCAGGCATATCACTCCACAGTTGAATGAGATTTCAATCGCTAGAAAGCTGGCTGCTGCTGTCTGAAATACACAGTATACAGGTCCTCCAAAGTTGAAAGTAGTATGTTTGGAAGGTAAGCTAGACTTACACTATTGCAGGTTGACATATGTGTGAATAAAAAGGAACAGATCGTCGGAAATAAAAAAAAGACTGAAAGAAGATTATTTGTAAGTGTAATGTTTCTGTACTAGTTTAAACAACATATTTATACTTGTGGAGGAGCATAGCTCCATTTAGTACAGAGCTTATGTGAACTTGAAAGTGAATGATTAGTGTCCATATAGGTTTTTAAAATCTTATTTGCATATGTACAGTATTGGACAATGACATTTCTTATTATGTTAATAGTACAATAACTAAATATTGATAGGTAAGTAATAAGAATGTGTGTAGTATTTATGGGTATTATCTAATTAATCCTCCCAACAACCCTGACACAATATTTATATCCTCATCTTAAAGATGGAGAAATGGAGGCAGGGGGGTTTATGGCCTGATCTTGCTCATATGGAAATAAATGGCAAATGACTTCAGCATCCCACTGACTTCAGCAGAGTTGGGGCAAAGTTAGAACCAAGAGCTCCTCCTTCCTAGTCCTTTACTCATTTCACTCAACCACCATACCGACCTTGTTGTTTATTTCATTTGACAGGAGAAGCTTTCAATTGTCCTGTTAATTTCACCCTCAAATTATTCTCAGATCCAAGAGAGACCACATGAAGAGCACAATTCTTTATGTACCTTATAGTCCCCAAGGATAATTCACAATAGTACTAGATAAGTGTGAAGCTGTACTGCATCAGTTAAAGTTCTGTCAGCATTTTAGAAGACCTGTTTTAAGGTATCTAACATTTATGTTTCCTAATTCATACTCTCTGCATGTGTGTTTTTACCTCAGCTAGAACTATATTATAGAAAAAGTTATTTGAACCTGTGTATGTATTTTTCCAAAGGGTTTCAATATTCTATTTTATTTTGTTTATTTTATTTATTTTAACACTTCCTGAAAGGTAATCAGTGGTCTCAGCACCCACTGGAGTGAATTACCCATTATCTTGAGAATTGCTGATTCTTTAGGGGTGAGTTCTCAAAGGGCCCTATATTGGCCTTAGAAATTGTGTGCCAACTTTTTCTTGTACATGTGTGATTATCTAAGTATGCAAACCTTTGTGTTTGTATTTGCATATCAGAGCAAAGACCTAAAAGACCTGATTTGCACACATGGCAGGTCCTTGGTACATATTACCACAGTAACTGTGCAAGCACTCAGATAGGAAGGTGATGAGAGCCATATGAGAACTGATATAAATGGAATAGAAATAGCTATACATTAAATTTAGCCTTTGTTTAACTAGAGTCACTTTTGGAGTTTGGCTCTTACTTTCACTGCACTTTCAGCCTTGTGATAGCATCGTGTATGTTCAGAGCATTCTGTACAAGTACAGGTGTATTGTGAATATAAACAGTACTCGTAACATGTAGCAAATGCAACACGTAAAAAGCATCAGCTATGCACGCAGTAGAACACACATGTACAAGTGAAACACATGTATCAGCACGTCAGTGTTTTATTTTCTTACTTTCTTATCCTGAGACACTCTACAATAACTCACAGTGTACTTTATAGAGTGCCTTTCATATAAAGCATTCAAAAAGCTATAAGGTCAATCATAAGCTAAAAATGTTCTTGACAGAGGAAGCAACAGAAGTGAAGGAGTAAGCTCCAACTGTGCAGAATCATAGTTAGGTGAAAGACTTGCAGAATGGAATAAGCAGGAAAGGGACTTGCAGAACACTGGTAAAACAGGGAAAATGAATCCACTGAAAGCTCTGAGGACCAAGAGGATGATTTTAAATTGGAATCTGGAATGGGTAGTTAAACCAAGGAGGGTGCCAGAGAACAGCTATGTCATACCCACATTTTCTGGAGGCCTTAAAAAAAGCAGCTGCAATTTTAAAGTTGGGAAGAGAGTTAGAACCTGACTTTGAAAAGGGTTGAGCATTAGCAACTCCCATTGACTACAATGGAACTTAGGGGGGCTCACAACTCTCAGGGTCAGGCCTTCAGAAAGCAGAAGTAAAGGTGATTTTATGGAGATAGCAATAGACACAGACAAGTTACTAGGAAATATTAAGTTTAAATTCAGAAATAAGCCCAAAATTTCTGGCCTTTAGAACATGTTTCACTTTTCACTCTCTTCCATCTCTATCATGCCATAAACTAATTATGCAGCAGTCCCAGCAAATGAGATATCATGGCTTTGTAATAATAAGTACTATTCAAAGTCCTAGCAGAAAATGGGTATGATGTCTTTATTAGTTTTGCCTGGAGGTCCCGTACCCCTTCTTTTCTCTTGATTAATGAATTTAAAATAATGCAGGAAATTAAAAAAACTACTAAAAACTACTGAGCATTACAGCAAAGTTAAGGTTATGATTTACACTGAAAAATAAACTCCCACAAAACTGATACACAGTGTCCTCTCTCACTCCTTCTGAGTAGTTTTAATTGTGCATGGGCATTGCTACACATATGGTACATAAGATCACAAACTTTTCTGATAACCCTACAATGAAAGGATTAACTAAGGAGTCACTGCCTTGATTCAAGATCATCTTGTCATTTTACGTACTCTACAAAAAAAAAAAAAAAAAGAAGCTCTCTTCATTGTTTTAAATGCAACTGGGAATATTTGTATGTTAATAAGCCTGCTGCGTCCCCATTGATATTGGGATAGTTTATTGACTGCAACAAAGAATATTAAGATAAATCTCCTATTGGTGTAAATCAACATTAGTTTAAATTGAAGTCAATGGAGCTATGCCTGTTTCCGCCATCTGGCCCAAGATTTGGAACCCAAACTGATTTTGTGAAATGATCAATTTAAGATAGCAATGGGTGACAATTGCTATTAGCATATTGGTCCAGCAACAGTTATCAGTTCTATACTTTCTCTGTCTTTTCTTCAGTAACGTGCATAGCTATTGAAATTCCCTGAAGTACACTGTAATATGTACAGAATGCTTTAACATGAAATTATATATGTTTTAACGCATTGTCTGCCTACACTTTATATACAGTTTAGGAGCCAAGGTAATGTGGTAATAATATGTCTCATTATTAAGAGGAAACAGAAAGTTAATGATATGTTACAATATTTGACTATTCTGATATAAATCAAAAATCCAACAAGGAGAACACATTTATTTGCTAGTCAAGCTTTATGATGAATGCAGATGGCATGATCTCTTTCCAAGGCAAGTGTAATTCAGAATTATTGATTGAAAGAAATGAACAGAGCTATAAAAATAAACACGGGGCTGGTAATACACCAGATAGAGTATATGTCAAGGCAAGCATGTGATATTTTACTCATGCTGTCCATCTTCCTGTTACAAAATAGTATGCCTATGATGTTATATTGTATGGCATGTACATCAGGGTCATTCTACAAATATATCTTAGCCTGGTGTCTTCTGTTGTATAAGGTACACTTTCATCCTTGTGTTTAGACTTGCTCAAATATGCATCTCAGAGAAATTTCTGAAACCAGAGAATTTCAAAGCTTTGTGTAGCAGGACAGCAGGTGAAAAGTGACCATGAAGTATCAAAACTTTTGAATATGGAATGTAAATATAAGCATGTAACAAATAGCAGCTTTTAGAAAAGTCTTAAGATGAGAAAAGCTAAGCATTCTGGCTAATGACATTTTTTAAAAAATTGCATCTGTTCTCCTTTATCACCAAAAATAAAAGATGCTTTCTATCTTGAAAATACAAGTTAGAACAGGTTGTCTGTACCCTGAAACCTCCAGTCCACTAGAAAGATCATTCTACTTTCTCCTGTCGGAGTTATGCAACTAACATAAATGAGATGATCTGAGAGTAAATATCTATAAAACATAAATTTACAGGCATCAGGGAAGACTCAGAATGACCAAGAGCTTTAAACTTGAGCTTGATAAGAGAGTCCCGGCCAATGAGGACCTACATGTACTGTACATTTACATAGTGAAAGCAAAAAAAAAAAAATCTTTACTTACCCGGCCAACTAATATTGGTTCAGGTCCAGAAAATTCTTCTAACACAAACATTTGGTTCCAAACCCAGCCCCTCTTCGAACGGTTGAAAACCTTTTGTTCTCCACTGAGCCCACTTAGTCCTATACTGGATCCACGTGGTAATATTTGAGACTGATTCAGTGGAGCCATATAAATGGAAGGAAGGACAGTAATCCATATTATTATTAATGGAGTCCATACATCCATAAGCATCTCCGTTAGTCTTTCTGGCATTGTACCACGAGCTTAGCAAATCACCACAGAAATGAAACGATTATTTTGCTTTCCTCCAGATGATAGCCATCCAGTTCATCATGCAGTAAAGTACATTTACTTACAGCTCCTCCATATATTTGCAGCACAGTAAACATAAACAAAAATTGCTTAGTTTATAAAAACATGATCCACTGGGTTTTCCTGTCATCCAAGATTCCTGCAAAAATAAGAGTAATACAAAGTTAGCTATAAAGTGCTTGGGAATATATTTTATAAAATCTTAGTTATTTTCATGTCAGAAAAAGGCCAAAGTCCAGTTTTATATTTGTAGTAGATTATATAAATGTCTAGGAAATGAATTTTAATGCCCATTTTAAAGGGGGGGAACAACTAAGGGACAGGTTCTTCTGTCAATGTTGTGCAGCAGCTTCCTGCATTCGATTTCAAGTCAGAACTACTCAGTGTGAGCCAGCATATTAGAATTTGACCCTGTATAAACCTTTCAGTAAAAGCTAACCACAAATAACTCTGAAGCTGAGCAATAATACTGCGGTGGGTAACTCATTTAACTCATTTTTCTTTTTTTATTCTACGTGTCCCCTGCTCTTTGAAGTCAATGGAGCATACTCAGTACCTCAGAGGATTGAATCCTCCCCCCCCCACAGGCATTCATAACAGCAAGGGCAAGAATTTTTTTTTTAATTCATGTATGGCCACAAGTAAAAGTTCAGTTTTAGTAAATATTGTAACATTAAGAAAGAAAATATGAATTTCATTTAGGTAGGCAGAGGCAGGCAGGAACCAGATTTCCCATTTTGCAGGACTTTCTGCTATTTCTAAATTTGTTTTCCTTTCCAAAACAGCAAATATTTTGAAATTTTCTCATGAAATGACCTTTCCCACCCACCCACACACACACTAAATGGTTTTGGCCATCCAAAAATATTTTGTTCCTATAACAACAACATCAATGTCATTCCACTTTTTATTTTTTTAAAATTATATTTTAGCAAAAAAAAAAAAAAAAGGGAATAAAAATGGAAAATCAAAATATTCCAAAAAGGTTAAAATGGAATGTTTCAACCTCATTGGAATGCTCTGTTTCTGTGGTAGTGGTGTTGTTTTCCAAAATTTTATAAAAATCAACATATTTCTGCAAAACATTTCACTTTTGATTCACCAGAATTTTTCAATGAAAAAAATATCAAAAATTTATGATCAACTCTATTTACAAGTTCATGTTCCCCTACCTCTGTTTATACAACATCATAAAACCATTAAAAACAATAAAAACATAATTTGGCAAAAAAAAATAAGACCTTAACATTCAGACAAATAAAACCTGATGTGGAGATCTCATATAACATACTGAGGGGAAGAGTGGACAGGAGAAGGTAATAAATAAAAGGCTCAGCAGTGGCCAATTTAAAAAAACAAACACTTTTAAAATAAAATCTTTAAGTGTTTGTTTTCCCTAAGAGAGGTACTGAGACGAAGAAGCTAACAACTTAAAGCCTGCTACAGTATAGCCACAATGCTCTGAAAACCTTAAATGCAACCATAGGTTACTTAAAAAGATATCTGGGACATAACCCAAAGAGGATAATAGCATGGCTGGAGTTTTGTAAAAGGCTTCCTGATATATAATCATTGACTGGTTGAGAACCTAATGTAATCTTATGGAAAATTACACTCTAGGAGAATAGATGCAGAGCTGCCAACTCATGAGTTTTGTGTGTGTTGTTCAGAGCTGTACAAATCACTGATTGTTTTGGTTAGTTAAATTTTTTTAAAAATTTGTTTCATATAGACCCAAACCATTTTTTTTTTGAAATTTTAGATAAGTCAAAACAAAAGCACACATTTTGGTCACACAAAGTATTTCATTCAACCAGAAACTAAACATTTAATTCAAACGTTGAGCTTTTAAAAAAAAAAAAAACACCTTAATTTTTGGTTTCAGCAAAACAATTCAGCGATATCAACATGAATTTACGAAATGTTTCACTCAACTTGAATCTGCATTTTTCAGTGAGAAAAAGTTTGACAAAATGTCACCCAGCTCTAGTGTCTGATGATATTTGATGTTTTTCTTTAAGCCTAAACTTCTTGAGTCATATGATCATGCGAGGCTCACAGCTTTCATTTTTGTATATATATTATATGGTTCTAGTATTCATGTTTATGAAGGAAAAACTTGAAAACATGAATATGAATTTTAAAGGCTAACAAAACAAACAGAAGACAAGTAAAAAGATAAACTGTGGGGTTTGTTTTGTTTAACATAAAAACGGTCCATCTAGCCCATATCATGTCTTCCAACAGCAGCTGGTCCCAGTTACTTCAGAGGGAGTGAGAAGTACAGGCAATCATTTAGTATGCATTCCCTATCACCCACTGCCAGATTCTGGCAATCAGAGAGTAGGGACACCCAGAGCACAGGGTTGCATCCCTGACCATCTTCGCTAATAGCCATTGATGGACCTATCCTGCATTAACTTATCTAGTTCTTTTGGGAGCCCCATTATCGTTTTGGCCCTCACAACATCGCTTGGCAACAAGTTCCCAGGTTTGTTTGTTTTGTTTTTATTTCAGTAACTGACAACACAGCTGTGGAAACCTCTTGCAAGAAATTCTGAAGCCATGAGAGACTCATATTTTTAAGAAGGCGAGAAGATCTGTTATGAACTAAAACTTAGTCCGAGTACCTCTGGACCTCGAAGTATACTTTCGATAATGCAACAAGAAATGAGGTAAGTGCCCAGTGAGTTACGGGTCTCAGTGCTGAAGACTGAGTGAGAGAGAGTGCAGGAAGGTAATGCAACCTAATTCTCTGAAGAGATTTTCTATGAAATGTGGAAGGAAGAGACGTAACCTGACTTTCCACATCCCCAATCCCCCCAGGGAGTGGTGAGGAACGAGTGGAAGGATAGCTCTCTCCTAAGAGGTTGGGGTGGGTGGGGACAGCCAGGTTCACTCTGAAGACAATGAAAGTATGGGGAACTAGAGGGTTTGTAGCTACTGCCCGGTAGACCTTAAAAGGGAGAGGAACCCAGAATATGTTATGGTAGGTATGAGGTAATTAGAGGGAGAAGGAACATTCAAGCTTAGATGGAAACAATACACAAATTGTTTTGGGGGAAAGGTTTTTGATATTTTTCTGTTCTTGGGAATCAAAAGAAAAACAAACCTCAGGATAGCATGAACCACCATGAAGTGTAAAGGTCAACATCTTGGCTGACACTAGGGATCAAATCAGGGACCTCCAGAGTTAGAAGCATAAGTCTTTCCAGCTTGAGTTAAACTCTGTAGGTGGAGCTGTAACACTCAGATCCAGTGTGAATTCAACACAGAAGGGGAAGGGGGGCACACAACACACACACACACACACACACACACACTGACCTGTGAGTTACACCTGCACCAGAGAAATCTTTCAGATGAACCCACCCTGATATTGCCGCTGCTTTGGACATGCCACTCTAATTGGCCCTTTTTTGCCATTCCCATGACTGAATAATAATAAAACACAGCACTTTTCTTATACAAGGGGCTTTTAAAAAAATATCAGCTAATTTATCTAATTAAGACTGAACTGCTGTCCCCTTTCACTCCAAAGGGTGCTCCCTCCTGAGCAGAGCTGATGCAAATTGGTGGAATAGTGTGACACTTGTACTGCCAGTGCATATGCTGTATCTTTTTGTTATATAGGGTAGGGAAGAGACATAAGACTTTAGTTACCTGAGCTGCCAATCTGCAAAACCTAAATTTGCTTAGATGTATATTAAAACAAAGACAGGAAGGTCAGATCCACTACTTTTCATGCAATACAGATGGATTAAATCCCATCTAGCTATTGCTAATATATCAAGATTCTTTAGCCATGATTGGATCCAATCTCAGTGTAGCTCCATGGGAGAGGCTTCAGCAACACTTCAAGCAAACAAAAACAACAGCAGCAGCAACACTGACATACCACATTTCATTAAACCTAACTCAGTAAAACAACCTGACAAAAAGCACAGTTAACTTGAGGGCTGTGGTCATAAATGTGCAATAAGTTCTCCAGCACCAGTGGGAAAGGAAAACTACAGCATATTTTAGGCATCACAGGCTACAGAACAAATCCCCCTCATAACTGCACAGGTTTTTGTTTTAGTACTGCTATGTATGTGAATATGCACAGCTCACAATGAAGGAGACTCCATAATGTATGAGACTTATTAGTATCTCCATAATGAAGGTAGGTCTTCTGGAACTCTTCAATACAAGCCTCATTTGAACTCATTACTCTGACTTTGCCAGTAGTAAGTCGATTGACCTGAAGCTGAGGGGCCTAGGCCTGTTTTAAGGGAGAGGCCTGCAACCAACACACAGAGAATGGGCTGTCTCCAGAGTCCTGGCCAGTTGTGGAAATGGGTTCTTCTTGCCACTCTAGGTGCTGCAATCCATGTACAGGATGTGGTATTATGGAGAGGTACTATGGCACTTTTCCAGTCCCCATTGCTGCTATTGGTCCATTTGACAGACAGGTAGTCCCTTCTGGTCATGAAGGGGAAAAAACTTTATTTCTCCAGTTCTGGCACAGCTAGAGACTGCCCTGGTCCCTAAATTAAGTTATTCTAATTTATTCCTGGCTGCACACAGCACAGGAAGCTATTTTGTGGTCAGGGATCGCTGTGAAATAGAGACTCTGCAGCCATGTTTCCCTTTTCCTTGACACTCTGTGTATGCCAGGGCCTAGGGAAGTGGTGTGGAGCTTAGATAATTGTTCTCTGCCATCTGAGGATCCCCTCATGAGACCAGATCTGCAGGCTCTCCAGCTATTTTGTGCCATCAGAACACCACAAAACACCTACAGCAGGAATAGAGTCTGGCTCTTAAACTGTTATTTCCATTATTTCCAGTGATTTGGTTTGTTTGTGAAAGTGTACCATTAATGTTTGCAGTTTTCTCAAAAGCCACAATGTTCTTTTTAGATTCCATGTCTGAAAGATATTTACTTATTTATAATTCTAATTCAATAAAGCTTTTTGCCTGAGAGAATGTATAATACAGGCTTGGTTCTCTGAATGGCTCTGTGAGATGAAGGTAGAAATGATTTTTTTTAAACAGTCTAGGAGTCCGGATTGTGGGTAAAATAAAGGGATTTTTCAATATAACAAATAGAGCTAGGGAAATTTGACCCTTTTTCAGATAAGAGTGTTCTAGATAATAGTTTCAAATAAAGTGAAAATATTTGTAAAAAGGGTTGGTTTCTCAGAGCAAAACCTATAGAGAATCAAATCACAGGTAAAGCTGAATACTTTGTTTTCTGTAACAGGATCTACCTGCTGTATGTGTTGATATGCTTTTGGGCAGGCAGCACCAAACCATGATTATTGTTTGGAATCTGGTAGAACTGAGGAGTTCCCAGCGTGGACCAATGCTGTACAAACACAGAACAAAAAGCTTACAACCATACTGAGTTTACAAGTTAGGTGATGCCCCCTCCCCCTTGTTGGAACTATTTGCAGCATTATAAATGACTAACAGTGTAATATCATTTCCAGATGTAGCACCATCATTAGCTGATATTATATACATTACAGTTACTTTAAGGGCCAAATCCTAGTCAATTGACACAAATAGTCCCATTGACTTTGTGGGGACAATAGAGTAAGTATGGCAATAGGCAATGATATGGAGTTCACTATATAATTACTTTAATTCTCATCTTTTGTATAACATACCTGTGGGTTACAGTTATTTGGCAGTTGACATATTGGTAACAACCAGTACTAATTTCATTATGGCTATTTTGCAATTATATTGTAACTTTTAAAAGGTACTAGAGAGATGATGAAATGCAATAGAACTGTTATAACGATTAATAAAGTTAGAAAAAATTGTTAACACAAACTGCTTACTAAGAAAGAAAATGGAGTAAGGTCATAAAAGCTTGAAAAATCAATTTATTTTTAGATTTTTCAAACCACAGAATGGCTTTCTGGCCAAGTAATCCCCTTTATTATAGTGCTAATGCATTGATTTACACCATGATCTCCAGTCAAGGAGATTTTACTGCCTCTCTAGAGTTTTTTCACATCAGCAAATGTTGAGGATCCTCTTGTGAACTGCTGCATCTTCAGGGCAATCCGCTTCTAATTTCATTCTGCATTCATTGCTACCTTGTTGATCATTGTGATTACAAGCTATAGATAAGTCCTCTGACCTCACCGTTTCATTAAGGAGGATTGTCAATCGTTTCAGTTACATGAAAAATCTAGCATTATTGATTTATTTAAATAAATTACACTAGAGATGCCAGACAATTAAAAGTGTGAGATATATATTTTGTCTAAATAGGCTTTTTGCAGATTCTTCATCATACACTTCAACAGTCTGTCAAAATGGATAAGGAGTACTTTTGGCACCTTAGAGAGACTAACAAATTTATCTGAGCATAAGCTTTCATGAGCTACAGCTCACTTCATCGGAGGCATTCAGTGGAAAATACAGTGGGGAGATTTATATACATAGAGAACATGAAACAATGGGTATTACCATACACACTGTAATGAGAGTGATCACTTAAGATGAGCTATTACCAGTGGGGGGGGGAGAGGGGGAGAAACCTTTTGTAGTGATAATCAAGGTGGGCCATTTCCAGCAGTTGACAAGAACATCTGAGAAACAGTGGGGGGGTGGAACGGTTGGGGAATAAACATGGGGAAATAGGCTTTAATAGAGACTGGGAGTGGATGGGTCATTACACAAAGTAAAACTAAGTTAAATTGTATCCAGTTTGCAAATTAAAATTCCAATTCAGCAGTCTCTCGTTGGAATCTGTTTTTGAAGTTTTTTTGTTGAAGAATAGCCACTCTTAGATCTGTAATCGAGTGACCAGAGAGATTGAAGTGTTCTCCGACTGGTTTTTGAATGTTATAATTCTTGATGTCTGATTTGTGTCCATTCATTCTTTTACGTAGAGACTGTCCAGTTTGGCCAATGTACATGGCAGAGGGGCATTGCTGGCACATGATGGCATATATCACATTGGTAGATGTGCAGGTGAACGAGCCTCTGATAGTATGGCTGATGTGATTAGGCCCTATGATGGTGTCCCCTGAATAGATATGTGGACAGAGTTGGCAACGGGCTTTGTTGCAAGGATAGGTTCCTGGGTTAGTGGTTCTGTGGTGTGGTGTGTGGTTGCTGGTGAGTATTTGCTTCAGGTTGGGGGCTGTCTGTAAGCAAGGACTGGCCTGTCTCCCAAGATCTGTGAGAGTGATGGGTCGTCCTTCAGGATAGGTTGTAGATCCTTGATGATGCGCTGGAGAGGTTTTAGTTGGGGGCTGAAGGTGATGGCTAGTGACATTCTGTTATTTTCTTTGTTGGGCCTGTCCTGTAGGTGACTTCTTGGTACTCTTCTGGCTCTGTCAATCTGTTTCTTCACTTCAGCAGATGGGTATTGTAGTTGTAAGAATGCTTGATAGAGATCTTGTAGGTGTTTGTCTCTGTCTGAGGGGTTGGAGCAAATGCGGTTGTATCATAGAGCTTGGCTGTAGACAATGGATCGTGTGGTGTGATCTGGGTAAAAACTGGAGGCATGTAGGTAGGAATAGCGGTCAGTAGGTTTCCGGTATAGGGTGGTGTTTATGTGACCATCGCATATTAGCACCGTAGTGTCCAGGAAGAGGATCTCTTGTGTGGACTGGTCCAGGCTGAGGTTGATGGTGGGATGGAAATTGTTGAAATCCTGGTGGAATTCCTCAAGGGCTTCTTTTCTATGGGTCCAGATGATGAAGATCTCATCAATGTAGCACAAGTAGAGTGGGGGCATTAGAGGACGAGAGCTGAGGAAGCGTTGTTCTAAGTCAGCCATAAAAATGTTGGCATACTGTGGGGCCATGCAGGTACCCATCACAGTGCCGCTGATTTGAAGCTATACATTGTCCCCAAATGTTAGTTATGAGTGAGGACAAAGTCACAAAGTACAGTCACCAGGTTTGCTGTGATATTATCAGGGATACTGTTCCAGATGGCTTGTAGTCCATGTTGGTGTAGAGGGCTTCTACATCCATAGTCTCCAGGATGGTGTTTTCAGGAAGATCACCGATGGATTGTAGTTTCCTCAGGAAGTCATTGGTGTCTCGAAGATAGCTGGGAGTTCTGGTAGCGTAGGGCCTGAGGAGGGAGTCTACATAGCCAGACAATCCTGCTGTCAGGGTGCCAATGCCCGAGATGATGGGGCGTCCAGGATTTCCAGGTTTATGGATCTTGGGTAGCAGATAGAATACCCCAGGTCGGGGTTCCAGGGGTCTGTCTGTGCGGATTTGTTCTTGTGCTTTTTCAGGGAATTTCTTGAGCAAATGGTGTAGTTTCTTTTGGTAACCCTCAGTGGGATCAGAGGGTAATGGCTTGTAGAAAGGTTTCAGAGTAGCAGCCATGTTAGTCTGTATTCGCAAAAAGAAAAGGAGTACTTGTGGCACCTTAGAGACTAACAAATTTATTAGAGCATAAGCTTTTGTGAGCTACAGCTCACTTCATCGGATGCATTTGGTGGAAAATACAGAGGGGAGATTGATATACACACACAGAGAACATGAAAAGTGAAAACATGAAAAGTGGTGTTGGAGAGCTGTCTAGAAGCCTCTTGTTCATATTCCAACCTATTCATGATGACGACAGCACCTCCTTTGTCATCCTTTTTGATTATGTTGTCAGAGTTGTTTCTGAGGCTGTGGATGGCATTGTGTTCTGCACGGCTGAGGTTATGGGGCAAGTGATGCTGCTTTTCCACAATTTCAGCCCTGGCACGTCGGCAGAAGCACTCTATGTAGAACTCCAGTCTGTTGTTTCAACCTTCTTTTTGTAGTCTTGTAGGAAGGTCTCTGTGGGTTAATATGTTGTTCAGAGGTGTGTTGGAATTATTCCTTGAGTTGGAGATGTCAAAAATAGGATTCTAGGTCACCACAGAACTGTATCATGTTCATGGGGGTGGAGGGGCAGAAGGAGAGGCCCTGAGATAGGACAAATTCTTCTGCTGTCCTAAGAGTATAGTTGGATAGATTAACAATGTTGCTGTTGTGGCCCCTTGTGGCATGTAGTAGTTAAGATATAGTTTAGTGTCCTTTTTCTTTTGTAGAGAAGCAAAACGTGTGTTTTAAATGGCTTGTCTAGTTTTTGTAAAGTCCAGCCACGAGGAAGTTTGGGTGGAAGGTTGTTTTTTTATTAGAGTATCCAGTTTTGAGAGCTCATTCTTAATCTTTCCCTGTTTGCTGTACAGGATGTTGATCAGATGGTTCCACAGTTTGAGTGTGTGTGGCACAAGCTGTCACCATAGTCTGTTTGGTATGTAGATTGTAATGGATTTTTTACCTTCAATCCTTTTGGTATGATGTCTATCTGTTTGCATTTGGAAAGGAAGATGATGTCTGTCTGTATCTGTACAAGTTTTTTCATGAAGTTGATAGATTTCCATTCCATACGGCTAAATTCAGTGCCTTGCATAATGACAGGTTTCAGAGTAGCAGCCATGTTAGTCTGTATTCGCAAAAAGAAAAGGAGTACTTGTGGCACTGTAGAGATTAACAAATTTATTTGAGCACAAGCTTTCGTGAGCTACAGCTCACTTCATCGGCTGCATTCAGTGGAAAATACAGTGGGGAGAATTATATACACAGAGAACATGAAACAATGGGTGTTACCATACACACTGTAAGGAGAGCTATTACCTGCAGGAGAGCGGGCGGTGGGGGGGGGGAAGAAAACCTTTTGTAGTGATAATCAAGGTGGGCCATTTCCAGCAGTTGACGAATGTCTGAGGAACAGTGGGGGGTGGGGGTAAATAAACATGGGGAAATAGTTTTCCTTTGTGTCTATTCAGGGGACACCATCATAGGGCCTAATCACATCAGCCATGCTATCAGAGGCTCGTTCACCTGCGCATCTACCAATGTGATATATGCCATCATATGCCAGCAATGCCCCTCTGCCATGTACATTGGTCAAACTGGATAGTCTCTACATAAAAGAATAAATGGACACAAAAGCTTATGATCAAATACATTTGTTAGTCTCCAAGGTGCCACAAGTACTCCTTTTCTTTTTGCGAATACAGACTAACATGGCTGCTACTCTGAAACCTGTCAGAATGGATAGGAAGTTATCCTTTCATCATACACTAGGAAGACTGGCTGTGATATAAAATAGCAATAACTATTTTTAAGAGAGAGATGGGACATAACAGTATCAGAGGTTCAGTAAAGATGTTTTAGGTAGCATAGAGTCATAGAGCTAAAGGCCAGAAGGGACCAAAAGATTGTTTAGTCTGGCCTTCTCTATATCCACAGGTACCACCACCACCTAGCAGCTGCACACCAAGCCCAACAACTGAAATTAGACCAACTTGCTGCATGTCACAGCAGACCAGACTATTATATACCATTCATGTACTCCATCCTGACACCCTGATTCAATACAGGAAAATGTGCATTAAACATAGGCAGCACAGAACTGGCGAGAAGTATGTTCACCAAGTCATTTAAAGCTTTGGTTAGCATTGGTTGACTTGAGCATGGTGTTCTTGGTATTGTATACACTCCTGAAGTCTCAAAATTCCATCAGTCTCAAATGGGAGTTCTTGCCCTGCAGAAAAAATTCCATTTAACAACCTCGAGTCCCTGCAACAAATAAATTAAAGATCCTCCCTTCCTTCAAGACAGGTAGAGCTTTAGATGACAACTTTCACTCAAGTTAGGAAAACACGTCAGGACCGTTAATCAGAAGCCTTTTACAATAACTAATGTCCTTGGATTGGCTTCCCTTATTTGGAACATACTCATCAACAATGACAGTTTCTTCCCATTATCTCGATGTTCCCTTGGGCCATGATCAGAAACTGAACATGCTGTCTACATGGGTACAAAATCTGCAACTTCCCCTTGTTTTTTTAAATAGCCAACATAGATAGGGTGACCAGACAGCAAATGTGAAAAGTCAGGACTAGGGTTGTGGGGTAATGGAGCCTATATAAGAAAAAAGACCCCAAAATCAGGACATTTGGTAACCCTACAACATAGATGACAGACACTTTTGTACCTTGCAGCACCTCCTTTGTCAACATCTGGAAGCTCCGTCTTCCTCACTATTGTTCATTTATTTTTCTCTTAGCCCTTTCTCCCCCTCCTGCTTACTTTCCACAGTAACTAGAATATCATTCCTGTTTTCTTTGGCTTCACACTGTTCTATCTGTTCTTTAAACTCAATCCTTTTTAGTTGCAGGTATTGGTTACGCTGGCAACACTTCCACTCATGCTCCTCGTCCATTTTTTTCCCCACAGTTCTAACAGGGTTCCCCAGTAATGGCAGTAACATAATGCAGACCTTCCCCCTGTGGGAAGCAGAATTATTTTCCCTCTGCTGATCCTCTCCTGGCAACTCAGTAAACCCTGAAGTTTTCTACAGTAGAAACACAAGGGCCGGATACTCCTCTCATCATTCATGTGGGTAATCCTTGCTCACATGAGCCGTCCTACAATATTCAGCAAAATAATTTGCTGTTGAAAAACCCAGATAAATAAAGAGCTTTAACAGAACCATCAAGACACAATAACCAACTATGCCAGTAACCTTGGAACATCCTCATCCCACATGCTCTTTGCTGTTCTCAATGATGCATTGTATCTGACATTTGATTGTATGCAAAGTCTTGTGTTCAGCTCAGTGTGCTTTTTGCCACTGAATAAGTAATAAAGAATAACGATAAATAGGATCTCTCTTCCAATAGTGCTTGCTTGATCGTATTTCATTTCCAATGAAATGACTATTTATATCATTCTTGCTCCTGCATGTAATATAAATACGAAAGAAATTATGCGTTAAAATGAACATATATTATAGAGCATGTGCCATATTTATGCCTTTTAGACTGTCACACCTAGTTTTAAAAAAAAAAAAAGTTTATTTGCCGGAGCATGAGGGTCAGATTTCCCTCTGATCTGTGTCAGAGCGTCAGTTCACCTCCACATTGCCTTGCTGAGAAGCTGATGGTGCCAGCTCAAAACAGAGAGAAGGAGAATTGTCATATTCCATTTGAACCACCAAAGTGGTCTAGGTGATTATAACACTGAAATGCAGTATGGTCACATCTGTCTCAGTTTGTTTGTACAGTAAAGGGAAGAATATGACTGAACTCAATTTTTTATTTTCCTGCAGTCTGGTGATTAAAGCATTTTTCCTTCCACCAAAATAGAATACTAGACTACATACAGATTTAATAGTGCTAGCTGGTGCCAATCTCACCTCTCAGACCAATGCTAATTTTTATAAGGGTGTATTGCATAATTTGAAATACCTATAACACTTTTAAAAGTGAGGGGAAAAATGCAAGTTGTGCATACCATGTTGAGAGCTCTTAAAAGGCAAACAGATTGGCCTGTAACTGAGAATTAGGTGTTAATCATTCTTCGTCTAGGGCATCATTTATCAGACTTTTCAACAACTGAGATGTGCTTATCCTGTTCTTATTGAAAATTGTTTAAATATTAATGGAGGCCATAAGTATGTTTTCTCATTGTTTTTCAGTAATCCATTGACATACGACAGAAACCATTATTGTTCTTTCCTTGATTTTCTTTAGAGAATGTCATCTATCATGCACAATTAAGCAAAGTAGCATAAATAACCTTCTTTTGTATCAACCTGAAGTGTGACTAAAATAACTCTTGGTCTTTATGGTTTAACGACTGCATAGGTATGAAGTTCCCCTTGAAATAAATGCCGAAGAATGAAAATCTATACAGAAAAGAAAAAGTAACATTGCTGAGCTTTGCTGACAGTATACAGTAGTTATGATAGTTATGCCAAGGTTTGGTTAATATCCTCTAACATCAACATATGACATTAGGATTTAAGATCTTGCTCCTGCACCACTGAAGTCAGTGGAAGTTCTCATTGACTTTAATGGGAGTAGAATCAGGCCTTATGTTTAATTTTGACATTTGCATTTGCCATGCTGAACTAAATTTCTTCCTATTGGATATATTTGAAGTACACTCCCTGAGATTAAAGACCACGGGGTCACTGGCTTTATACTACTCATTTCAAGTTCAGGCAGGGTAGAAATTAAGGTCCAATGATCATTTGAATTGAAAGGAAATAATGGGCAGATATATTCAATCCTTAATACTGATGTTCATTGTCAGTAATGTGTATTTGCCTGCAAAACTAATGAATTGTGTTCTTCTACTAGAAGTACACAATTTTCTTTCCACATTGGCATTTACTTTATACACACACACACGTATGATTAAACATTAGTAATAGGAAAGGGAAAGTGATTAAAATGGATTTAAACTGCAAGATGAGTTTCTTAAAGTAAGTTGTGTAGAGTTTTAGAATTAACCTGTTTAGATTTAATACACACCACTAAGTTTGAAAACTACAAGCAAGCTGATGAACTAAAAATACTATTTTTAACAAAATACACAGCTGCTTCTACTAGGAGTAGAAGCCTGAACAAAACATACTGAGTGGCAATTTTTCCCTGTGCATGTTTAACATTTTTTTTTTTTGAAAAGTTGGCTTTAGACCCCATACATGCAGTGGAGGCTCCTCAGGAAAAGCAATACATAGGTTTTGCAAAATTGAGCCAATCCTGCTCATTCTATTAATTCTGAGCCCAACCCACCAAGATTTTGAACATCCTAACTCCCGTTGACTACAATGATAATAACTAGTGCTTAGCACCTTGTTGGACCAGTTCCTCAAGTAGTACCATTGCCATCAAATGGTGATTGATAGTAATGGACTACTCACGAGTCAAGCAAGCAGGAATTGGTCCTCTGCTTGGAGTCAGCTGCTAGTAAACTCATTCTGAGGGCACCTTTCTGTGTCAGTTCTTCTTTCCACTTTCAGATGTCATCTGCTTCCACTGCATTTTCAGAGAGAAATCCTGAAAAGTTAAAATTGCATCTGTAGTTGAAATGCCACTGTGCTGGTGCTGTTTACTTGATTTATCAAACTAAGAAATTTAATGAAAGTATTCATGAACTGGGGGAAATAGTTGAAAATGTAAACTGTATTGGCACTTCTGTTCAATTTCTAAAAGGGTAAATTTTCTCAGATATTTATGTTTAGAAAGCTATGAAGTATACCACTTTTTCTATGGCAACAAGGCTAAGAAAAATGTTGAGTTTACAACATCTAATTGAATTCTATAGATGCAGACTTATGGTAGCAATGATGCTTAAAATATTTCAATGCAAATGTCTTAGAGTTCTCCTCCCACCGGTAAAATTTGATTTGTGTTATTTTTAAACTCACAGCTCACCGAGTCTTATATGGTTTTCTGAAATGCAGATATAATCAAGGTGTACACAATTGTTATTATTAAAAGTTTGTCCAAAAGGTCAGCCTTGATATAGTGTTACAAGGAGGAGATTTAAAATGGAAAATGCAATACAATATACATGTGGTTTGTATACATAATAATATACGGTTGGTTATACAAAATGCTGTGAGTAGACCTTAATATTTAGACTATGTAGCATTAGCAGTTGCTTTCTTATAAGTATTGTTTATAGATTCTCTGTCTTGTCATAACTGGTAAAGATTTGCAGCACCATGTGCTTTCAATATGCACTTTGTGTTGACTCTGTCTCTTGTCAAAGAGCTATTCTTGTTCATAAAAATACATCTCATCTCCCCCCCCCCCGTGTTCATGATGGGAATTAAAACAATTTTACCGCTAGCTGAGGTAATAATACAAGGTCTTTACTTATTTGTATACATCAGGGGTCATACGGGTGAGCCCCCAAGCCCTTAATTCCAACCTCTGACTAAAATGTCCCAGGCAAAGTACACAGGGCACTGAGACCTTCAGGAATCAACATCTTTACTAGGGAATTGACAAATGTGCGGTGAAAAAGAGACAGAACTTCTCTAGAAAGTATCTCTAAAAGTAATAAGCAAATTTATATCTGGTCTGTGACTGTGGACAAGCTTTTTGGAAGGGACAGTGAGCATGGGCTGGCATGACTGAAGTAATCTGTGGAGGATTCCCTCCCAAAGTACGATAAAGTTTTTTTTTTTTTAAATGAAAGATGCTTTAATGTCATATAAACAGATCAACATTTGTTAAGCAGCCAAACATATTATTTTATTTAATGACTTTTTATAAAGAAACCTTATAAAGAAACCTCGCAAGTTGCTTTTTGTGATTAACACATTTCAATTAACAATACATTATTCACCCGTATATTATAATGTACCTATGTCCACAAAATACAGCTTCCAGGTAGCATAGCCTCTGCTGCAAGAGGCCCTCAACTTACAAACAGCAATAGAAACTGAAATCCTTTAAAGCCTATCATATTATAAAATAAGTATTACAGAAAGATTGAAAAGTGCTTCAATAAATAGCAATATTAAAAAGCAAACAGCAGTATTTAGTGGGGAAGATTATGGGTTTTTGCATTCAATGAGGCACAACTGCAAGGTTGAATGGATGGAAAACCCTAGACTAGAATATTATATAAGAATCAGTTCCCCTCATATAGCTCTAAGGTTGAAATGGTCACACAATTAGGCCAGGAGGTTACACTGTAAAGATCTTTTGGTTTTGATGTTATCAGATTTTATATTTGTGGACTTGATGAGTAATGCTTTAACATGTGTGCAAAATACCATCAATGCATTTAGCCATTTTGATCATTTCTCTTTGATTAAGACAGCTGAAAAAGTACATTTGGATCATTTGCTTGTTTTTATTTATTTGCTTGTTTAATATTTTCAGTAGACTTACATGTCCTGGAAACCAATTGTGATATATCATCTTGTTCCTAACAATGGACTGTAGAGGAA
Source organism: Dermochelys coriacea (assembly GCF_009764565.3). Taxonomy (NCBI): domain Eukaryota; kingdom Metazoa; phylum Chordata; order Testudines; family Dermochelyidae; genus Dermochelys; species Dermochelys coriacea. The sequence continues at coordinate 29,048,570 of NC_050079.1, read as the reverse complement.
TATCTTCAGATTGCAGTCATATGGAAGTATCACATACATCTCTTGGTCCTTATTGCAAAGAAACTCCTCAGGAATTTACAAAAGAGGATGAGTAAAGTTAAGAGGATTCTTTATCTATGGCTTTGTTACTTATCAGCTATATTCTTTAATTGAAACTGAAGTGAGCAGCTGTTAGCTGACTTTCTATTAAACACTAATGTTGTAGATTTGAAAACAATAGACAGTTAAAGTTATTTGATTTCTTACATTCAGCAGTCCAAGGAAACATCTGGCAATGATGACCGTGAAGACAAATGGCTAGTCATTGATGAGCTCATCAAGTTGGCCATTTAAACGTGTCAGCTTTTATTAAAGTTTACATTCTTATATTCAGAGGAAGTATCGAAGATTTGGGGAGGGGAGTGGGGGTAGCAGGAGCATGGAGCGTTTGATACCTGTTGGTAACCAGAGCCCTGTTTTAAAATGCTATTATGTGCCAGTTTGGATAGATTCAATTCCGTTTTGTCTGGTACTTAATGTAAACTGTTTAAATTGAGAAAGGGTCTAGACATGACTGAATGGCCATCAACCACAAAGGAATCCCTGCTTATGTTAAGTGGTGGCATCTTTATGGTGGTAGCCAGTGCCTAAATAAGGATTTGAGTTAATCTCCTCTATATTGTCCAATGAGAAATTTGGATTATATTGTATATATGGGTTTTCTATGCTGAAGCTTTGCAGTGCTATAGTCTGATCCGGTGCCTTCTGTGCTCCACAGCTGATCACAATGTTCTTGTAGATCTGATACAGTCTAGCAGGGATGCTATCTGACAGCTCGGGTTTCCCGGTTGGGATGTTACCACCAAGCAAATGTGCTATCCAAGCAGAATGTAAGACCTTGCCTTTCTCAACCAGAGGATCAAACGCGTAGTGGAACAGCCCGCCTTAGGGGTCGACAGCCCTGCATTCTTCTCTAGAAGCCTCCGTAATGATGCAACTAACAAGCAACTGGAGCTAAGGGGTTTGCGTCCTCTCCTAAGTTTCAGCCGGGTGCATTCACTATTTAGTCAACAAGGACAGGAAGAGAAAACTACTTATGGGAAAGAGATGGCTCTCGGCTACTTACAGCTAAAGCGTCCTTGCCACCCCAGCTTAGAGAAAGCTAGAGCAGAACTGACGGGAGACTTTCCTTTCTGAACAGGAGAGAAGGATAAATCAGTCCAATTCCATCCATGGATTTATTTGAGGGGTTTGGGGAACCATGGGGTCGGCAGTGATAAATAGGGGGGAAATCCCGCCCCCCCCATGATTCTTCCAGCCTCCACCTCCACCATTTACATATCTGGCTGGTGGCTGATTTTTATTCTCAGCACGAAAACTGCAATCTACTTCAATGCATGAATGCAGCCCTGCATCTATTCACCACCGTACAACAGTCCAGAGATTTATTGTACTAAATAAATAAATAAAGTTAAAAAAATAAACAAACCACCGAAAAGAAACGGGCTCTCCAGCCCAGCGAACAGCTCACTGTGATACAAAACTTCCTTTAAAAAACAAAAAAACAAAACAAAAAAACCCCCACAACAACAAACAAACAAAAAAAAAACAACCCACCCCCAAACCGGCCTCCCATTATCAGGGAATTTCAAAGAATCCGAATTAATGAGCCACTACACTTCAGTCTAATAATGCATCTGTTTATAAGGAAACAGACACTGTTTTCCTTATAACAGATAGTGTCGGTGACAGTGTATGCAAGGTGCACCAAGTCAAAGACAAATCCATAGAGAGAAAACCTACCAGTGAGAAATAAATAACTAGCTAACAATAAAACAGATACTCACTCTTTCAATGACCCAGGAAACGTCTTGCGAAGACCACTTCACAAATGGATCTAAAGGGTCTACTTCAGGAAGAGGAAAATATTAACCAGTCCGTCTGAATGGGCAGGATTCTCTGGATTTCTTTCATGCTTTTTGATGCTGCTGATGCTGGGGGAGAAGCAGGTTACTTAGACTCTCAGGTTTCTGTGCCTGCATAGTAAAGTGCAGTTAGTAATTTCTCCCTTTGCACAAATCAGCGGCAGCAGCGCATCGCCAGGAAAGCAGGGATAGTCCAAATAAATCCACTAATTCAGGGGCTGAGCGCTCCAATGTGCCTGCCTGCCAGATGTAACTGTGAAGTGATGTGGAAAAGTGAGCTGGGAGCCTCCCCTGACAGCTCTTATTGGGCTGATCTCGGAGGCAGGTCTAGCGCTTGGAAATTCAAGGAAGCATTTTTTTTTCCCCCCTTCAATCTAGTAAGCACACAACTTTTCTACAAATTTCAGAGCCATTCATTCCCGAGCTCCTTGCCAGGTGCCTTTCCAGCCTGAGGCTGGTGTATTTCACACAAACACTCGGGAGGAGGAGAAGCGGAATGGGAGCTGGGGAGGCGAGGATGGGACTGAGGACTGATGCAGATGTCGGGCAGGGGGGGCTCCGAGCAGAGAAGAGAAAGGGGAGCAGCGGGGTCTGAGGAGCAGGAGCCAGCGGACAAAGGCAGCCCAGGGGGAGCAGAGAAGTTGCGGGAGCAAGGCGGGTGGGAGGAAGGGCAGCTGGTGGCAGAGAATGCTAGTTCTTAGGGGTCCTGGGCACAAAGGGGTGGGGGGTGGCAGAGGGGGCTGGGCGGTGGTAGGGTACAAGATTTTCATGAAGGGTCCTGGGAGAGAAGGTGGGGGCTGAAAGCCGGGGCAGGGTGTGCTGAGAAGGGACTGGGTGCTGCAACCTCCAAGGTTCAGGGAGGAGAACGTGGGGTGGGGGGAGATAAGGGAGAAGTCACAAGAGGAGAAAAGAGTGGGGAAACAGGAATCCCAGAGGCAGGGAGGGAGAAATACCCTGGGAGCAAAAGGAGAGGGGCACCTCCAGTGGGAAGAGACTCAAAGGATCCTAGGAGAGAAATAGAAAAAGTCCCCAGGAGGCAGACACACCCCAAAGTGTCTGGAGGAGCTGGAGGAGAAAGAGTTTAGTGCCCATCTGGAAAGGCGCAGAGATACCAAGGTAATGGGTGTGATATAAGAAACTGAAAGGAAGAGGATGGGGAGATCAGGGAATGGGAGGGAAGGGAGACACTAGGAGGCTGGAGCCAAAGGAAGAAGGAGGTTTGGGCGGGGGGAGAAATGTGAGTGGAAAGAGATGGTGAGGGAGGCCTCAGGACAGGAAGGGTGAGGAGTTGGTTGGAGGTGCAGGAATAGGTGGGAGACGAATAAGGGATGATGGTGAAGGGATGAAGGAGAGAAAAGGAAGGGGGAAATCAGGGGCGTGAAAGAGGTATTGGGAGGATAGAGACCGCATAGCATGTGAAAATGAAAAGGAATATTCTTAATCAGTTATTGTGAAAACAGACCCTGCAGAAGGAAAATTCAATCAAAATGTTCAGTAGAAGGCTTGGGGAAGAAAGGGCAGAGGCCAGGGAGTTATGCTAAGAGAGCTATTTTTAAAATCATTTATATATAAAAATAAATAAGGCGTGTGAGAGAGAGAGTCAGGTTTCTCCCCTATCACTGTAGGCCCATATCCAGAGTTCTACAAGTATAGCTGTGCTGGGTGACCCAATTTCAGAGCTTTAGCATGAGGTGGAATGAGGCTAGGTCCCTTCAGTACAACAAGATGTGGCAGCACTAAGGGACAATGGTGTTGTAAGTTCTCTTAACGTGGTTGGGCCTCTTGGGATTACAATGGACCTTATGGCTCCTAGTTTCTAGTTCCAGTTTGTCATCACCGATTATCTGTTTTGGTTTTATACAGTGCAATCCAACAAGCTGAATGCTTCTGAGAGGTACTGAGCATCCTCAACTCCCTTTTCACTTTAGGGAGAGACGAGGGTGCTCAGCACCTTTTTGAAGCATTCAATACTTGTAGAAAGGCCGCATAATGAAGTTCCTATGCAAAAGATCTAAAGAATTCTGTTATGGAGGACAGACAAGGTGATAATGATCTCTTCTGACCCTAAAAATCTATTAACTGAGTTTGTGTTTTTCCTTTTGTTTTCACATTGGAAGATGTGTGCCTGAATGTTGTTTTCACTCTGGAATATACATACACATTCACATATGTATATAAGACTCAGACGTGTGTCAATAAATAGTCATGTCTGTGCTGTGTTGAGTGTCTAACTGTTTTTGTGTGTGTAATTTTTTATATCATGGTTCTGAAGGTTAGTTTTATAAAGCAGTATAGTCTGGCACATTTCTGTTGCTGGTCCTTTAGTGCTCTGTGACAGAGGCAGGGTAGGAGCACAGGGAATAACCTCTTTTACTAAAGAAAAAGTTTCATTTGGGAAGAGTGGTTAAAATCTTTTTGCACGGGTGAGGCTAGTTTGTTGTTTTTGAAGGGGTTATGTTTGTTATCTATTTAATTGATTTATTTTTACGGTGACATCATTGGGGGCCTCAAACTCATTCTTTTAAGGGGAACCTCTGTAAGCCTCAAACGTGCCTGGGGGGGGGGTATCATGACTGTGTAGGAAGAAAGGGTCTTTGAAGACTTGATTATAGATTGGAGGTGAACAAAGGAGCCCACTATTCCTACATAGGGCAAAGCAATAGGCTGGCTTATGTTTATTAGCCCTTTTTAAATGCCAGTGACAACTATTAAATGTTTTTATACGTTTGTCTAGGTCTGATGGAAAATGCACACCAGTATTGGGGGTTCTATGACTTTGATATGTGGCATTTGTTATAACATAATGTAATTGTCCCTGGCAAGTTATTCCAGATAACAGGTGTTTCCCTTTTTCGCCCAAAATTTTAATTTTGAAAAATCCATAAAATCATCAAAAGGAAACAGGACCTGGCATTCTGAAATGTGAAATTTCCAGGGGATAGAGGAGGGATACCTGAATTCCATTTTTAATTCAGTTGCTTCCCCACAGATTCCAAATTTTTTACTTACCTAGCTATCACTCTGAACTGACTCCTATTGTCTTGGAAAAGGAATTGCATACAATATTTGACAATGTTATTTTTGTTTGTTGGAGCAGGAAATGATGAGACAGCTTGCAGTGCAATAAAACACATCAACAATGTGGCTTCACTTTATTCAGATTTGCCTTCAGACAAAAAAGGCATCTTCCCCATCCTCTTTTCTTCCACCAACTGAACAATAGTATAAGAATATAGATAATGTCATGGAGAGGAATGAGGATGTTTTGTCTGTACTTTTTTATTCCTGGGTATTAATGACAGCTTCCCAAACATTTTCACATGTATTTAGAAAGCCCTCATGTACTTGAAATTCAATACATTTTATTTATATTGAAAAACAGGAGATTTCCAATGGGGAAGTGGGATGGTGGTGGTTTGAAAGAACAAAAATCTAGTAACTCATAGATTCCAAGGCCATAAGGGACCTTTGTGATTCTCTCCTCTGTGTAACACAGGCCGTAGAATATCCACAAAATAATGCCTAGGAGCTTTTCTTGGTGCTCAGGATCACAGAGGTATAGGCCAGACCCTTTTTCCTTGGTCATTAACTGGGAAGAGGGATGACATGGAATGAATAAGGTAGCTCTCTGCCATGTATGGATTCCCCTGAAGGGGGCAAATACTCATATGGCAGGTTAAGCCTTAGCAGACTAGAGAATCTTGCCCCATATTTCTAAACTAACAACTTTATTGTGGGGGAAGAGAGAAAGGGGACAGTTGGGAGATGGGATTTTTTTACTTCAAGAATTCCACCTATGGTAATACACTTTTGTTAATACCCAGTAGTGCTGCTGAGTATGCTAGCTATAGATTATTTCCCCTTTAAAAATAAATTCTAAATGTTGTGGTTACATTCCATACCCAAAGGAAAGCAGTGGCAACTAAAAAGGGAATATGCTTTTAAAAAACTACAATCAAGGAAGAATAAAGAGCATCAGATGTGAAATGTAGGTGAATAATTAAAGAATCTTTTTAAAATGTGGGTGCCTTCTGGATGCACACACTGTACCACAGTTTAATGTTTGAAGAAAACTAGATCTCTGCACCAGGAAATTTCACACAGAACCAGATTCCGATCTGACTGATCGGGAGCCCCAGGAAATAGAGGTTATTTTTTCCCCCACCATAATATTTTGTTCTTATCATGAAGAAGGAGGATAGTAAACCTAATGGAACTTCTCATGGTCACACAGAGGCAGAAACTGTCGGGTTTCCTTTTGAAACTGTATGGAATATAATAGAATACAAATAGCTTTTCAGCTTTTGAAAAGGGGTTGTTGATTATTGTATATTTGCCTGCTTTTCCAACATTAAAAGAAGTGCCGTAAAATGTTTTCTGTGGAGAAGACAGCCGAGAGCTCAAGCCTTATTGAAAAAAAAAATCAATAGAAATGGCTTGAAGTGAGATCATAGGGGGTAACTCAAACAATTGAGCCGCACAAGGACTGGCTGGTGATGAAAATGATGAACATCATATCATTTAAATAATACAAGAGTCAAGAACCTGAAACTGGGGTGAGGGGGAAGAGAGGGGAACCCACTATGTGAATTAATTCCTGACACTCAGCGTTTAACCCCAGAGATCTTTCAGTGAAAGATTACTTCCTTCAGCACAGTATTTGAAAAGTCAGTGGCTGAAGTTAGTTGTGGATATGTTATATGGGCCTGATCCAGAGTCCACTGAGGCTAAGTGAGTTTCTCCCATTGAATTCAGTGGGCTTTTGGTCAGATCCCATATTTATTCATTCTAAATACTGCACATGAATTGCCACAAGCAATGCCACTTAAATAATAAGCAAGGTGTTTCACAAGTATTAAAATAAAATCTATGCAACAACTGATTGCTTATTTCACCATCATTTCACTAATGTCTCATAGAATTGTCTGCTTTTCCTCAGGCAATATTCAGATTTTACACATAGTTCTTACTTTTTATTCAAAATTATGCGCAGCATCAAGCCCTCCTTTGATTTTCTTCAAAGATTCATTTCATAGGATATTGTTTGTTCCTTTGCTTTTGAGTATAAAACAGGCAACTTTTAGTTAGAAATGGAACTCCACATGGACATAAGAATCTGACTGCAGCACCAAGGTCAAAGGTATTTGAAGTAACTTAGTCAAAACCAACATGCGCATTTGGTAACGAGAATTTGTATTCAATGAGACCATTTATAAAAGTCAAAGATTTAGGAAAGAAAAGAAGAAAGGTATGAAATGTTTGTGAATGAGATGTGCACTTTTAGTGGTTCACAGAGCTAATGCAAACATAATTAACGGTGCAAACAATTTCTTATCACCTTTCTGCAACCTTTAAACATATACTAGCAAATAGTTTGCATTGCTGAGAAATTTACTATGAGAAACAGTGATCACTAAGTGCTTGGAAAATTATTGAAAAAGACAGCCGATACTTAAAGCTGGCACTAGGGAAAAGGCAAACCATGTAAGAGGCCTTTGATACTAGGTCTTTGTCTTTATGCATTGACTGCAGTTCCTGATTTATTTAAGATGGTACAGCTGTAAATAATCTTTCATTCAGAGAATCTTGTCTAGGTGAATGGTTTTTACAGGAGGTTATTTTCATGATGGCCAGGTGTCAGAAGGGATAAGATTCAGGCACCACAACCACAAAAACTTGAATGGCAGACTTTAGAAAAACACTCTCGAAGTTACCAAATAAGGGGATTCTCTTATTTAAGAGTACTCTTTTTGCACTCTAGTCTTCTGTCATAGATGTTTCAGCAAATAGAAGTTCTATCTCCCTGTTACCGAAGGCATGAGAAAACAAGAAGCATGTTGGTTCTGACTAAAGTTACTTCAAATTACTTGGGCTCTGATGCTGCAATCAGATCTGTATGTCCAGATGGAGTTCCATTTCTAGTCTCTGATATGGCACACAGATGCCAAGGGTGAATTCAATTGCAGGGCTGGCACCTTTGTGTTCTTAGTGAATTATTTTCTTTTTACCTAAATTCCTCCATTCAGTTTTTACAAACATACATATTTCTGAATCTGCTCCACTCTGGTGGATTTCAATTTCAAAATATGGAAGAAAAAATAAATTAATTTTCACACCAGAAGGTTTTCATATTCACCAATTATATTATAGAATGTATTAAAATACAATGATACAATAGCAAGTTTATTATTTCTAGGGTACAGTTTGGAATTTTGATTAGTTGTTGTCAGGTTCACTATTAGGAAAACAGACATAGTTTTTATGTGAAAAACTAAGATCAAGACAAAATAAAAAGAAAATTGTGTCAAACAAAGCAATCAACTTACCTATTTTTTGTTGATTAATGCTTTGGATGTGATTTGAGCATCCTAATCCTTTGCTTTTAGCTTCCAATGTATAAGCAAGATACAGGTAAGTTGTTCCTTTTCAGTGACTATGGAAATATCTTTTGCTCTACTTCAAGTGCCCTCTAGCGTGCAGTAACTAAGCAAGTAGCAATCTAAAAGGAAGGATTTTTTTTTTCCTAACAGTCACTCTTCCAAATCCCAAATTAATCTGCAACACTGTTTTCCCTCTCAGAGGGCATATAAACTAAGTTTTCACTGTATTAATTGTTTGTGTATATATAAACAGATCATCTCTTTTATATAAGTGGAGCACTGAGTGACTGTTTGCTTTCAGGTGTTTACTCTGACATACTTTTCAGTCGCATAGAATTCAACAATCTTTTAAATCAGATATGCTAGGGTGCCTTAGGAGTATGTTTCCTACCTACACAGCAAAACCAGAACCAACTCTTTGCCTCCCCCACCGGCAAGTTATATAACCAGCAGCAAAATACACTCATAAGCCAAGATTTTCAAAAATAGGAGCCTAAAGTTAGGCTCCTGAGACTACCGATTTTCATAAGTGCTGAGCACTAACTGGTGCTTCTACTTTTGAAAATGTCTTTAATTCTTTAAGAGGTTGCAGGCAAAAAGGACTTTTATAAAACATATCCTGTAATACATAAAATGATAGATCTAAAATTATAATACTCTGTGGTACAACTGTGTGTACAACCCCAGTTCTGATTAGAGTGTTTGGATAATGCCATAATACACAAATAATAAATAGGTATTGTTTTAGAATCTGTTTCAGGGTTGTTGTTTTTAATTGCTACCTATGCTGTTCAAACAGAGGGACAGCCAAAGAACTACTGATATACACATACAGTGAGGGAGCACCATGGGACTGCATCCTTCCTCAAATCCAAGTCACTAGTTCGGCTACCTGTTCAGCTCATGTGCTGGTTCAAAATACCAAAGCTATGTGGCTGAACATGTTGTGTCAGCCAGTGACAGGAAGCACTGTACTGACTCCAGGCACAATGCTTCTTCTCCACTACAGGAGGAAATCTATGCAGCTAAGCTGTTTAACAGCCACATCAGCAGGATGAAGAGGAGAGAGGTGCCTGACAAGAGATAGAGAGGAAATAGAGGATGAAAAGAAAGCACGTTGAAAGGCTAAAGAACGAACAGGAAGGAACACTGAAAATGAAGAGTGGGAAAAAAAAAGTGTAGTTTAACATGTGGGAAGAAAAGTGAAAAGGACAAAACTTCAATAAGAAAAAAAAGCGTCCATATTTCTTGCAGAATGACAATATTTTCAAACAAACATGTTTTTCAGACTTTTTCTATGAACTGTCACCATAGACCTGACCCTGAAAAGGTATTTAAGCACTTAACTCTCACTCTCCCAGACACATACAGATGCTCACATACAGATCTGAAATTCAGTTTTCTAGGACTTCACGAATCTATCAAATTAATCTTTTGTTCTAACTCCCTTTCCCCCATTTTTCACTCTGAAATGACTGCAGTGCCAGTGTCTTGCTAGAGTTAAGAAGGACTTTGCCATGGATTTTGTGGAGTTTCTAAATAAAGCTACTTTTTTATGGGCCTGTAAACACAATTGGTCTGTGAGCACAGATGCAGCCACCATGTTAAAGGGACACGCTCCTTTAAGACCAGCAGTTGCTGGAGTTGTAGTCTCCAGATAAGGAATATAATGGAGAATGGTCACTTGACTAAGTATCATATGACTACTTGCTGGAGATTATAGAGCAATTCTCCTTGATCAGATTCTGAGTGTAGTGCCTCCATGGGGCCCTGGCAAGACACCTAGGAGATGCACAGGAATGGCTATTCCAGGAGAAGGGCATGTCCTCTCCCTCTTCCTGCTTTCTGGAAGCCAGAAAGTCCTCTCTTGGCTGTTACTTTGATCCTGTTTTGGAAATATCCTTAAGTTAACAGATTCCTAGATTTTAAGGTCAAGTGACCATCATGATCATCTAGTCTGACCTTCTGCACATTGCAAGCCACAGAACTTCACCCACCCACACCTGTAATAGGCCCCTAATCTTTGGCTAAGTTACTGAAATCATCAAATCAGGATTTAAAGATTTGAAGTTATAGATAATCTGCTATTTACACTGGTTCAAACCTGCAAGTGACCTGAAGAGGACCAGAAATGGAATTGTATTTTACCTCTTCAGTTGGTGGGCCTGGCCCCTCACCTGTGTGTAGTGGAGAATGCAAGAATGTACAGCCCGAAGTAGTTCCTGATAGAAGGGGATGGAAAATGAACAATAGATAGCATGTGCTTACAGGCCAGTACTCTGTTACAAAGCCCCTCTGGAATCCCACCCTGCATGTACTGTGTTTGTACCTGAGAAATTCACCTTAAGGATAAAGGGAATTGCACGCATACATTGAAGTGAACTGAAAACTTATAACACAGACAAACCTAAATTTGGCTACTAGGCTCTTTACTAGTTGGACTATCATTCTCAAATGTTGTTACACCTATCAGAAGTGTATTCCTATATACCAAAGTATTGTTACCAGGGCTTTTATTTTTATTTGTTAAAAAAAAAAAAAAACAGTTGAAAAAAGAAGTCAACATATTGCCCATAAAGTGATTGCCCCTATGAATTGCTAATATTGTAGCTCCCAAGGTGATACTGTAATAAGGATTAAGAGGGGACATTGTGGTAAAAATAAGATATCCACTTCCTCTAAATATCACTTTATAATACCTGTACAATAAATATCACTGATGAAAGAGAAAATGCATTATTTAAATCCCCCATGGCTTAAAGCTGAAGTGCTATTTATACAGGACTTTTTTCTTTTTCAGTAAATGGCTAATAGTGTACAGAAACAATCACTTGACTACACAACACACATTTAAATACCTGTTATGGAGGGAACTGAGTAAAATCACCATACAGCCCTTACTAACAGATGTTCTAAGGTCATTTCAAAGCTTAGTAAGTGGAACATATTATAATATTATTAAATGCTTGGTATTGCAACAAAACAAAACAAAAGAGCTGTGGACAAGATACTGTGGATAATAGGACTAGTTCAATTCAGATGGGAGATGATCTGACCCAATGTAATCTTGCAGAATTAAAACAAAACAAAAACAAAAATTTTAGTAATTCAGAGTAAAAGAAGTCAAACAAGTTAGAAGAAGATTACATCACGTTCACGTATAGAAAATGATGTGCCCAATCCAGGATCTGGTATGGGGAAGTAAATGGGAATTACTCATGGATTGGGGCTGCAAGATTATGCCCTGAATTAGAATATTAAATATAGCAAAATTATTTGCTTATGATGTGCACTACAACTCAGTAGCCTCATACAGGCCTAATTCAACTCCCATGGAAGTCAGTGACAAAACTCCCAATGAATTGCTTGGGAATCATATCAGGCCTTCTGTCACTATAACTAGAGAAAAACATGCAGGGTCTGATTCACCATTATGGCAGCTCCAGTTTCCTATTGGTGTAACTCCATTATAATTCACTAAAATTGGAGTAACAGTGATGAATACGACCTATATTTTTAAATTAAAATATCTAATATTCATCAAATATTTATAAGAATATAAAACAATTAATTGTGGCAAACATTGCCTAATAAAGATGAAAGAGAAAATTATCCTTTTGAATTTTTAAGCTGACGAATAAAGACTATTGCATTAATAAGACTTAATTGTATCATTAAATATTTAAAATTACTTTCTCTAATAAATGTTTTTATTTAGCATATTTCCTTTTTTAATCTATTACGTTAGTAACAATCCTATAGAATGTGAGCCAAAAAACCCACACACAAAAACAGCAGCACTGTTTGCATGTCTACCAAAAAGAGTTGCTTATTTCATTGTGCTTTTAGAAGTAATGGGCAAATAAGGAGACATATGTTATCATTCCTGAGACCAGTTTAACTGCAGGAGAGTAAAAATACACTTCCATGAAACTGAACTCTCTGGCTGTAAGCGACAGGTAAGTGCTGTTCTTACACTGAGGATTTTCTGACATTCTCCCATTCTTGCTGAAGCTCCAGCTTGGCTCCACAGATGGTAATAACTAGCATAAGTAAGTCTCCTATGGTAATCTGTGTTTTTACTTCCCTGTCATTGTAACTGTTAGAGTGGGTCTGATCTAGTACTCCCTCCCTTGTTACTGCCAGTACAGAAGCACTAGTATGAGAACAACAATTTGTTTGAAATTTGAAAATTTCAGAAAATTGTCAGTCTACATTCAAGACAATAGAAGGGGCAGTCTATGGAGAGAAACAGCAGCCCATTCCTGCAGATCCAGGCCAGTCCTGCAGAATGCCCTCCTCTTCCTCGCTCACCAATTCCCTCCCTTGAACAATCTCCCTGTCTTGACTCATCTCCCTGCAAGCTGTGTTCTGGATTGGGGATGGAATAGGGAATAGAAGTCTGAGGCAGCATTATTGCCATGTGTCCCCAAAGCTGTTGAGGTTTGTCCATACTTGTAGAATTAAAAAGTCTACCTAACTTCTGATTTTTTTCTCCCTATCTTCATTCTACATATGTACATGCATCCAAATAATCTATGTATATCATAATTTTCCCTTTGAAAAGCTATGCATTAAAATATATATCTGCAGAAACAGTGATTCAAATCAACAAAAGCTAACAAATCAAACCATAATATTTTTTCACAATGGACTTATCATAAAGAGAGGCTGATACATAGTCCTTCAGTGAACACTGTAAGAGTTAAAGTCCACACAAGTAGAATTTCCTTCCTCTTTAGCTGCTCTACTGTCATGACTCATTCTTTCAGTTTTATCATCTTCTTAGAATGCTTTGCTTCTCTAAGATCTTTTAGATATCTCTTTCCTCATTTCCCCCCATTCACCTTCTTTCTATACACTGGCCTTCATTGAGATATTATCCTCCCTCTCTCCCTGCCCCACCCCCTTTGTTTCATCTTATTTATTGTGATCACAGAAAACTGTTTTCTGGCACACAAAAGAACAGGGCTGCTTGCAGAAGTACTGTCATTATGCACTGCAGGTAGTGTGTAGAATATTAAGGAATCATGTAAATCAACTCCCTCAGTCCAATATTGCATGCTTTTGAAAACTCTATAGAATATTCTTCTTTTGCTGAGATCAGTTTACTTCTTTGTGCTTTGGACAACTGTCATCTGCAACAAAATAATATTTATTTTCACGTGGCAGCTGTAGAATACACTGAAGATGTAGAATCTTCCAATTAACATGTATGATACTGCAAATATAAAAGGGGCTATCAACACATATTCTATTACCTATAACTGACAGTCACACTGTAAAGTATCCTTTTTCCTTTAACTGCACAAGTAATAATAGAACTACAAAGAAATAAAGTATCAAGCTTTAACTCCAGTACCTTTCTCTTACCATTGTTCAAAGAACCTATTGATCAGGCTACTTTTCTGTAACCTTTCCAATTAAGTCTGCCAGTAGTGACAAATTCCATATTATGTCATGGAACTAAGACTCAAATGACAGCAGAAATACTGAATGAACTTTCACCTGCATTTTGGTTTCTTTCCTTTCAAGCTGCAAAAGTAACAATGTAAGGATTTTTGTTTCTATTTGGAGAGGCTCATAAAAATGGCAGTGGCCCCGACTTTATAATTAAAATGCTTATTAACACTATCATGAGTGGAGGTTTCTCAGGAAAGGCATTCAGGTCCACCCAAAAATTGATCCCTTACTTGAAAAACATTTGCATATGCATACAATATAGGCAGTATTATGGAGTGTAGTGGGTTAGCATTTGTCTCTCCTCCTCTGGTTCAGTGGGAGGCCACTCCACCTCACTATGTCAAGCTTTGCCCATGGGAATTAGCAGATGAGTAAATGGTTTAAGGCTCAGGCCTTTGGCTGGGTGGAGCACCAAACAGTCTAAAAGTTTCCAGCCTCAGCCAAGTTTCCAGCCCTCACAGGCAGGGTAAATGAGTAGTCTGTGAGCTCTGGCCCTCAGAAAGGGGCAGAGCTGCAATTAGTCTCAGGTCTCCAAGCTCTCAAGCAGGGCGGGGTACCAAACAGTCTAGGAACCCAGGCATCCAGCAAGGCAGAGCACCAAACAGTCTAGGGGCTCAGAAGAGGTTTCTCTGACTTCTGAGGCAGGGCAGAGCAGTAGGCTGTCTATTACCTGACATCTTTTCTCAGGTAGACAGCAGACAAACCCAGGCCTCATGCCCTAAAGTGGGAAGGCTGCCACCCCAGGGGTGGGGTTGCAGGGGGACCCAGAACCACCTGACTCCTCCAGGTCCCAGCCCAGGACCTTAATAGCAGTGAAGTTTTCCACCACTGGGTCAGTGGGGAACCCAGCCACAACACGCTGACTGGGTTTCTAGCAGCAATGCAGCCAGACCGGGGTCGGCTGTCCCTCGGTCACTTCCTCCCCTCCGGGTGTACCTGGATCGGGGAGGGAGGGAACGTGGAAGAGGTCCTCTGTTTCCTGAGAGTAGATGGCCAGCAGCACTCCCAGCAAAGTCCTCAGTGCCTTGATTGGCTGGCAGCTCCAGCAGCTCTGGCCAGTCTTAAGCTTGGCCGGGCTTCTCTATGGTCTCCAGGACCAGGCAGGAAGCATCTATCTCCTTCAGCAGCTGCAGCACAACTGAGCTCCAGGACCTGCCCTTTATATTTCCTGCCCCGCCTCCTAACTTCTGGTGGGAGGGATGGGTATGGCCTGCATCTGCTCACCTGTGCTCAGAAAATGGCCCCTCTCCCGCTCTGGATCAGTGGGAGGCCACTCTGCCTCATTACAGGGAGCTAAAGATACTTCACATCTTGCAGAATTGCTTCCTAAAACACACATTACACTGAATTCAGTAGGACTAAAGTAGTAGTTATCCACATTGTTTGCTTTATAGTTCAATATAGATATGTATTTGGCTTAATGTATGGTTTTCACACCAAACTCTCTGTGAAAGTGCCCTCAGACAGACTTTAGTCTCCAAACCACAAATTGCTGCACACCCTCACTTGGAGTTGTTTCATACATAATTTAAAAATAAATGCAAAAGTGAAGCTAATGTTAACAATGCAATACTATCAAAGACTGACAGTGTAATACTTTGTGTCCTAATGGAATAAGTAGAGTTATCCATAAGGAAATATAAATATGAACTCATGAGATTGTTTGAACACACATGTTTCTACTCATTACAAGTAATCTTAGTGGCCTGCAGGAGTGGCTTCTTTTACAGTAGTTGCAGATAAATATGCTTGACACTATGGACTTGACAGGTTTACATCATTCATGGAAGTGGTACTTCTGATAATGGCATTGTTAAAATACTCAAATTTTAAAAAAATCTTAAATTCATATTGCAAATAAAAATGGGATTAGCAACACATTTGGACCATAAGGCTTTCTTTGGAAATGATCCCTAAATGAAAAACAAAGTAAACTGAAAGATTATTCTTTGGTATGTCTATTTCTTAGCTAGTGGTTCACCCTGTTATATATCATATTTGTGATTTATTTAAAGGCAGAGAAAGGACTCCCAATCTGTTTCATCTTTCCCTTGTCTGTTCCTTTTACCAGACCAGCAATACTTATAACTCTAGATAATTTTGCACAAGAGCAGCCTCATGTTCTGCTTCAATTTTTTCATTACCATGAGGTGCAAGCAGTCTGTAGAAGCAAACAGGCTGGAGATACAGCAAAAGAAGAATTTGGCTGATGAGAAAGTCAGATGGTCATTAGTGACAAAGCTCTTAACATCTCACCTCTATTTGGTGCTCATTGTAAAATGTGTTGGTGGTCTCAGACCTTTGTCCTAGAAGTTAGCTGTTCACATCACAAAACCACCACCACACTGGTGCTGAGTGTTAACCATTTTGGCAGCTTCAGCTGAGAGAACATGGACTGAATTGGAACAGAGACTGAACTCCCCTCTCCCCAGAAGCAGCCTCTCCAGGTCAGGATTGAGGCACACTAGCAGGGCTACATGAACCAGCATTCACTGCTGCTACCCACACTGAACCTGTTCTATGAATAGACAACTCCATTCTCTAGGCCTGTCAATCTGTCACCAAGAGACAATAGAAAGGAAAATTAAAAGGTTATGATGTTTTCTTCTTCAAATATAGGATTAAAGTCATCTCTAAAAAGTGCAGTTGCTTGGATGCTTTCACTCAGATTCCAAAGCCCATTGAGAATGCTAAAACCACATAAGCAAATCAGAATAGGTACCTCTATTATAGCCCAGGATATAAAGATGCAGAGGTGAAAGATATTAATGCAGAAGTGAAAGGAAGAAAACACAGATGTAATTTTACCATTTTGTTTTTCCCTTTGCTGTTGTTGATGGCATTAAAAATGCTAATGGCTCTGGTTCTCCATCTCTGGCTCAGATCTGTCAATGAAGAGAGCAAGGGTTAGTTCCTCTGTCAGTGGCACTGCTCTCTGGAATGACAATTCAGGTAACCCAGTCTCAATTTTTGTCATGCAACTGTGTAAACCAAAGGATCTTAAATTCCACTGGAGAAGAGGGCTTGTGGAAAGTATCCTAAAGCAGAAAAATGCATGGCCCAGTTGAATGTTTCCATCTGTACCCTTTATCTGTAAGTATGGAAAGAAATTAGTGAATGCCACTGTCTACTTTACCCGCAATGACACAGTCTGATGACGTCAATATAAATTGAAAGAAGATCCTGCTGTATTAAAGCAGAATAAAATATTCAATCAGCTGTGTGAGCAGAATGGTGCTTAGTAACTATAAGCCTGACCCTGTGCTCAGCACCTCCCAGGCTCAAGCCCTTTGTGCTCCGACATTTGCAATTCAGTCCCTCTGTAGATTAGGATTGATCTTCCTTGTTTCAGCATGCAAAAGCCTAAACTGTAACCTTGAAACTGTCATTCAGCCCTCGAATATGGCCACAGAAGTAGTGGATGCAGCATCCTCTTGAGAGGCTGCAGAAGGAAAACCAGAGGTTCTGTACCACATACTATATCACATACTATATTTACTAACATACTATATAACAACAGTGGATTTGGGTGTAGCAAGATAGTGCATATATATATGTATGTAATTTGCTTTTTTTTATGAATTAAGAGTATAATGTATTCACATTTTTTTTCTAAAATACATACTGTTTGCATATGCATTTTTAAATGAATTTAAATAGACACTCCAGGCTGCAAAGAGCTAGAAAAACTTCATGGGAATAATCTGCTTACCCTCCCAGGGTTGGAAATGCATCAAGCCTTGCGAGGGAGCAGTGCGACAGTAGCAGACTTACCTAGCTTGTTGCAACATAAATGATAGTCATATTCCTTCTTCCCATGGGGCAGCTGGGGCTTATTGGTGGGAGGAGTGATACAGCCAATGGCCAAGTTGGCTAGTTTCATTACAGACAAAGTGAGTTTTCTACTGAAGTTGATAGAGTTTTTGTGATCAAATGAATCAAGAACTCAAAGCACGCCACAGGAGGTGTGCTCCATGAGGACTCTAGAAACTTCTGTTTAGAGTTCACTGAAACCATAGTAACTTAAAATGACAAAGATCACATAGCCATTCTCAGACTTTTTAAACAAACTTAGCATAGCTTTGGTATGCATCTATATTTTTAATACCAATTGAGCACTTTAGGATTTGCTATTATTTATTTATTCATTCTTCATTTATAATGTAGCAGCACCCACTATACATTTGGTTCTGTGCAAATATATAGGAAGACAAGGTCCCTGACCTAAAGAATTTACAATCTGAGGCTCTAATTCTGTAAATGATTCTGAAGAGGGAGATCACTGCATCCACAAGGAATCAGTTATAGGATTAGTGTGTAAAAATATGGGGAAAAAAACAGGCAAAGGAAGGCAATCTGGTCACTGATTGTTGCAAGAGAGATTTGCCAATGTGCATTTTGCTACCACCGTCATTAGAAGAAACAGAATTTGTGCATACTTTTTAAAGAAACAAGTTCCAATAGGAAAACACTGGACTCCACAGCATTGATTTCCACTCACCAAAATTCTACTACCATTCAGCAAAGGGGCAACAATACTTTTTTTTATCTGATGACCTTGCTGAGACCACATGTACAATTTCATACACAGTTCTTGTTACCTGAGTGTCAGAAAGATTAACAAAAGCTAGAATGAAGAGAGCCCCACAAAATGTTATTTTTTCCTCTTATATCATTTTCTCTAGCCCATTAGGTGGATAAAATAGGTATAGTTTGGCAAACAGCTAACAGTTACTAAAGGTGGCCACAATAACTGCATGCATTTTAAAAAGTGTGAACACCAAGGATTGCCGAGGGAGATGTCAGGGAGATGGGGATGGTGGAGAACTGGTGCAAGTGGGTACAGTGAAATGGAAACATTGAACATTCCAAATTTATCTTTACAAATTAAACAATAATGTTTTAATAGGGGGATCTGATGATTAAATATGCCCTGTACATTTCTAATTTTTCTCATTTCTTTCATGTGTCTTCATCATGAAGTTCATGTACAATATTTTACATTGATAACCAATTTTACAGGACACATTTACCCATTTTCACCATTTTCGTAACATAACCAAAAGTTAGATTTTTCAAGACTTCAGTTAACAGTCAGACTGTATCTTGTAACTTGGCTGAGAAACACTTTCTAGAAAACAATCCAATTTTTTGGCAGATCATCTGACGAGTTCACAACTTTTGATCAAGCCTTACATTATGTATCATCAGTATTCTTTTGTTCACCTAGTACCTACCAATTTTGCTCATCAAAACCTAGTACTGTTAAAAATGTGGAAGAAGGTTGGCATGCTTTGTGGGCTATTTATGAAAACCAAGAACAGAATTTAGCATTAATATACATAAAATGACTAGATATTATGCACCACAGATCCAGATCAGGTTTAGCTTTTTAAACCCCATTGTATAAAGCATTCTCTCACTGAGGGACAGAAAAATTCAGGTGAAGAAATAATTACAAAATAAAAATCTAGTTCAGCTGAGGACATGTAGTATATTAACATTATTTTTATCACAGCAGGTTGTTCATAAATAAGGCTTACATCTATTAATACCATTTAAAAAAACCAACAAGTAACATTCAGACTCTAAATGCAAAATATCAAATGTACTTTATTTCTAGTGCTAAGATAGTTACTAGAGGACTGTAGCCATAACCCTTTATATGCAGTGGTACTTTCACAGTTCACCTGCTAAAAATGTGGGACTGGGTCACTATATAGACTTCAGAACACAGGAAAGACTACAGAATGTGATTTCAGTAGTACTGGGCCAGTAAGTAGGACTATTTGCAAAGCAAGCAACTAATCATGAGGATGGATGTCAGAATCGGGCTGACAATAGATAATGTTATTCCCTTTTCATTATTATAAACCAATGTCCTAAAATTAGCTTAGGATGTATTATGCCACAGGAGAGTGTCTTTTGAAAGAGAGATAAAATCAAGGTCCTGGTTGCTTGTGATAATTAAAAATCCCATGACACTCTATAAGTATACAAAGATACTACCCTAGTGCCATAGGCAAAATCCAACATGTAATTACATCCTGTTTAGTTAAATTCCTTTTGAGGTGTCAAATGAAAAAAAAATGCTTTCACTTCCTGTCCTAACCTTGTATTGCATCCTTGAGCTCTTGAACAGCTGTGTTTTATCCCATAAATGATCCTTGTGTATAGTTTGCATATGAATTTGTTATAATTATGCAGTGTTTATGGATCATATGGGATGACAAGCCATAGTAAAGCATAAGGTCATTACTGTAACGAGTCTGCTGGCTGGTCTTACTGGTCAACAAGAACTGAAGTTCCCACATGATCTGGAAGATTCCTCTTTTCCAGAGAATTTTTTTCCTGCTTGGGTTATTGGAGGAAAAATGCTCATTGAACATTCAGCAAGTTTTATAGCTGTGCTGGAACAAGTCTTAGAGTCTAATTATTGGGGTTCAGTATCTTATTATGAAATTACTGGCTGTTGCCATAATTACATCAATTATTACTACTTTTCTAGGATGATTTGCAGATGGCAATTTTTCTCCATGGCTAATGTGCTATGATCAATGTGCAGCTGTGAGCCAGTGAAATTCATTCAGAAGAGGCACATCCAGGATCAACATTCCCGTTGGATGAGAGTTTTCTATTTATTAATTTCTCTTGGATGCAGTGACATTAATTTTAATGGAGCTATGCCAGTGCACACTGTCTGGGGATTGGGACCAATGTTCTCAGAGTTCACCATAAATGATGATGAACAAATGTTCCTTTAACAGGATGTCATTCTGTTGTCATTAGGCCCACATTCAGGAGTACAGTCAGCTCTCTCCTGCTTGTTCCTCTCCCTGTTCTTTCTTTTCATCTGGCCACCTGCAATGTCAATATACCTGGAAAGGGGAAGGAAGGGAAAAAAACAACACAAAATCAATCCACCGGGGAAGTTTTTTTCCCCTCTGCTGTGCATTGATCTCCCAGAGTTATTTATAGATTGTGACATTCTTAACCGATGCAGTCTTTGTGTTCTTGCCTTTGCTTTGATGTCATCATCATGAAACAGACCTCTATAGTGAATAAAGGAATATTTCATAAAGGCATCATCAAGTGGGAAAACATTCTCCCTTCTGCCCCCTCCACCATGCAGGATTAGACAGTCCTGTCACACAACAGAAATAGCACTTGAGTGACAGCATAAACTCTGATGCTGGATAGCCCTAGTAGAGACAATAATGATAACAAAACATACCACTTCCCTTAGTTATCAAGTATTTAAGGCAGACAATTAAATGATTGCTCTCTGAATAAACAGAAAAGCATGTGTGTGCTTCATGCAATTCTCCAGCTCCTATCTAGTGGATTGCACTCTTCAGATATGTCTCTTTTATCCAAAGAGATTCATTGCTCAACTATTGCGCCAACAACGTGTAACTAGGGTTTTACAGACCCTCAGACCATCTGCGCTGCTTGGCCCTGAGCTCTTCCTTCTCAGCATGATTAATATGCAGTGCCATATCCCAGGATGTGTGGATGTCTGTCTGACTACACCTCATTGATTCACAAGCAGTAGCCAACAGGCAGCATCATGGTTAAAAAGGAATAGCAGGGGTGCAGCTCTTGCATAATGAAGTGAACAGGAGATCAGTCCTTACATACAGACAGTCGTGCAGGAGATTTTTGTGTGAGTTCTTAAAAACAATAGGGTACATTTTAAAGTCTCCCACTTTACAGGTTTGTGTTTGAAATTCCAGCAGTAATTCTCTTCCAAAAAAAGAAAAGAAAAAAAATCCGCTGCTGCAGTGTAGCCCCAGGCTATAAAGAGATTGCTAAGGAAGTGAAAACAGACTCTCTTGCAACACTGCTATTACATAAGGACTGCCAAAGCAAGCCTAGAACTTTTAAGAGATTCTTATGAATATGCTTGGAGTTAGATGGTAGCAGGCTGCGAGGCTGCTGTGACTGACTTGATTGACATGGGACTTTTCAGACATTTTTTGGAATGAAATGGTGGCATTTACACTTTACATGTTGTTTAGCATTAGCAGTAAATTGAAATAGTCTTGCCCCCTAGTGGGTGAAAGTCTGCAAAGAGATTATGCTGCAGGTTAAGTATAATTAATTTACTCAAGTTGTAAAAAGAAAAGGAGTACTTGTGGCACCTTAGAGACTAACAAATTTATTAGAGCATAAGCTTTCCTGAGCTACAGCTCACTTCATCGGATGCATCCACCAAATGCATCCGATGAAGTGAGCTGTAGCTCAGGAAAGCTTATGCTCTAATAAATTTGTTAGTCTCTAAGGTGCCACAAGTACTCCTTTTCTTTTTGCAAATACAGACTAACACAGCTGCTACTCTGAAACCTGTCAAGTTGTAAAGTTACTGTTTAGAATTCAAAGATTATTGATTCAGGACCTAACAGGAGTATACTCCCCACAGCCTGAAAGATAATTATTCCAATTAATGGGACTGATTTAATACTACTAAAAAAATGAATAAAGTTCTTATCTGAGAACATCCTTTGTCTTGTGAAAAATTTCAAATCTCTCTGCACCATGCTGCACCAGAACTTTTATCTTCTGAATGCTTATTGATGTAGGGTTACATCTAAATTTAGCTATAAGTAGGTCTTAGGGCTTACTTCCATCAACATCAAGAAAAGTTTTGCCATATAACATCAATGGGAGTGGGATCAGGCCCTCCCTGAGTCTAAGTAAATTGGTATAAGAGTTTCTTCCAGCCTCTGCCCACCCTTGTGTACAGAAGCAGACTTCCTTTACACTTGCTTAAAATTCCTAATCAATGTGTAACTTACATTACCTTTACATACCATTTCTCAAGTTTTCCCAATAAGCCAAACTCACTGTTGTGGGGAGAGGGATAAGTCAATATTACCCACAGAGGGGGCCAGAAGAAAGGAATGCAAAAAGAAAGAAAGAAAGAAAAACCCCCAAACCGTGACATTGTATAGGTAGAGGTCTATCTTCTTACATCCTCCTGCTACTGGCTTTTTCCTAATATACTCTTCACTTCTTGCTCCTTGGCAAGGATGTTACATTAATTTAGACTCCCTTAAACTCAGAGGTTTGCATTCAGATGTGACATGGAAAGTGGTGAAAATTACACATCAGTAATGGATGTGAATCTAAATTGACCTATCCCCTGAGGGTGCCAAGAAAAAGCCTATCTATATTACAAACTTCAGACCACGTAAGCTATGTTGTTGTACAGACCACAAAGTCTATATATTGCTCAGGTGCATACATAATTGTCTGCCTGCATTGGTGTTGTGCATACTCACTACAAGTGCATTGATGTAAAGCAGGATTCACCACAGGTAGGCATCCCAGAGTACCATGCACCATTGTCCAGCCCAATACTCTTTGGGAATTTTTTGTAGATTTTTGTGGAGATAGTAATGGTTCGCCCAAGGATTTCTGGGAGCTATGGGTCTAGCTCCCAGGGCACAACTTTCTCCATTGCGTAACACATTCCAAATCCTGTAATTTGTGCCATTTTTGGAAAATCCCCCAAAACCTGTGCATTGCTTTTCAGTCTCTTCCATGTCTAACAGCAAGATGGAGCCATAAAGCTCAGCATTATTCTCATGAATATTGTAAGCGCAGCATGAATGATTCTCCTAGATTTTCAGACCTTCAGGAAGTACCACAAGCATTGGGATCACAACAAGGAAGATGAGGATGTCTTTGAGGAGAGTTTGTTGATAGACATAGTGGGAAAAAAATCCAGGTTGCTCATGGCATTCATGAAGTACCTGAAGATATTTCTGGGTCCAAGAACAAGCACTGACCGATGGTACTGCATTGTAATGAAGGTTTGGGATGATGAACAGTGCCTGCAGAACTTTCAGATTCAAATGGCAACATACCTGGATCTGTGCACAGATCTCACCTCAGATTTCCAGTGCAGGGACACCAAAATAAGAGTTGCATTGACAGTGAAGAAGCAAGTGGAACCACAGTTTGGAATCTTGCAGTGCCGGCTTGCTACTAATCAGTGGGAAATCATTTTGGAGTTGGAAAATCCACAGTGGGGGCCTGTCATAAATATAAAGGGAAGGGTAAACACCTTTAAAGTCCCTCCTGGCCAGAAGAAGAACTCTTTCACCTGTAAAGAATTAAGAAGCTAGGATAACCTCGCTGGCACCTGACCAAAATGACCAATGAGGAGACAAGATACTTTCAAAGCTGGAGGGGGAGAAGAAACAAAGGTTTTCTCTGTCTGTGTGATGCTTTTGCCGAGAACAGAAAAGGAATGGAGTCTTAGAACTTAGTAAGTAATCTAGCTAGATATGCGTTAGATTCTGTTTTGTTTAAATGGCTGATAAAATAAGCTGTGCTGAATGGAATGGATATTCCTGTTTTTTGTCTTTTTGTAACTTAAGGTTTTGCCTAGAGGGATTCTCTATGTTTTGAATCTGATTACCCTGTAAGGTATTTACCATCCTGATTTTACAGAGGTGATTCTTTTACCTTTTCTTCAATTAAAATTCTTCTTTTAAGAACCTGATTGCTTTTTCATTGTTCTTAAGATCCAAGGGTTTGGGTCTGTGTTCACCTATGCAAATTGGTGAGGATTTTTATCAAGCCTTCCCCAGGAAAGGGGGTGTAGGGTTTGGGAGGATTTTGTGGGGGGGGAAAGATGTTTCCAAGCGGGGTCTTTCCCTGTTATATATTTGTTAGATGCTTGGTGGTGGCAGCAATAAAATCCAAAGGCAAAAGGTAAAATAGTTTGTACCTTGGGGAAGTTTTAACCTTAGCTGGTAAAAATAAGCGTAGGGGGTTTTTCATGCAGGTCCCCACATCTGTACCCTAGAGTTCAGAGTGGGAAAGGAACCTTGACAGGGCCATTGTCATGAGAGCGTATAGAACCCTTAATCGTCTCCTGCTGTGCAGGACTGTGATACTTGGCAATGTGAAAGAAATAGTGAATGGATTTGCAGCAATTAGCAAATTCCTGAACTGTGGTGGGGCAATAGGCTGAACAGACATCCCTATTTTGGCAATAGCCCTCTATGCTACTAGGTATATCAACAGCAAAGGGATATTTTCCTATGGTTACCCAAGCACTAGTGGATCACCAGAGGATGCTTCACTGATATTAGTGTGGGTAGTCCAGGGAAGGTGTGTGATGCTCACATCTTTGAGCATACAGGACTGTTCAGAAAGCTGCATGCAGAGACATTCTTTCCCAAGTGGCAGATTACCACTGGCAATGTTGAAATGCCAATAGTGATTCTGAGGGACCTAGCCTAACCTTTGCTTAAGAAGCCCACCATGGTCCATCAGGTCAACAGTAAGGAAAGAGTCCAATAGGTGTAGAATAACTATGGAATGTGCTTTTGGTAGATTGATGGGTTGCTGGCATTTTTTTACTCACTAGATAAGAACCTCAGTGAGAAAAAACAACATCCTAATGGTTGTAGTTGTATACTGTATACTATATAATATATGTGAGGGAAAGCGGGTGAAGCTGCCGCTAGGGTGGATGGGCGAGACGAAGTGGATGTCTGCTGAATTTGAACAGCCAGACACCAGGGCTATAACAAGAACCCAATGTGAAGTTAGGAATTTGATGGGGGGTGGGGGGGAGAGGGTGTTTAAAGGTTCGTTTTCACTGTGAGTAGTGTTCGGTACTGCTGTCTTGAGATAATGTATGTCTTATGGGGGTTTTTTGATTTTTGTTTGCTGGTATCTATTATGTTGTGCCTGCTGCATGTTATAAAGATTTCTGGGCCTAGGGCTTTGCCTGCTACTATGAATTGTGTGGTGCTTATTGTACATTTATAAGTATGGTTGTGTTTTCTTGACGCTATGAAATCAGTGGTGCTTGATGTGCATTTATAAGTAGTGTTTGATTTCCTGACTGCCACTAGGTATACTGTAATGCTCGTTGTGAACTAATAAAGATACTTTGAGTGCAAAAATTCAGTGCTCAAAATCAAAGCACAAACACACACATACTATGTCATACAAATTTCAAACATAGTGGGGTGAAATTGTAAATATTTCTTTTCAGAAGGAAGCAAGCCTTTATATCTATTTGTGTCAACAAAACAGTAGTTCAGTGTAATGCATTGTGGCTATATATACACACATCAGTCTGTAGTTTTCACAGGTCAGAGTAGCTGAAGCTGTGGTTTTCCTTGCTGTCCTGTGGCATGGAGCTGTATGTCTCTGATACCATATCCCTGTGATGCCATATGCTGCTGAAACTCTTGGGCCTTTTTGCCTGCCCTCTCTATATTTCTCCATGCTCTTCATTATATTGGCCCTCCAAGTTGTTTGTCCATGACTCAATTGTAGAATCTCAAAAATATTTCCTCCCTAGTCCTCTTTCTCCTCCTCCTCAAGGTCAGTCTTTCTGTGGACTTGAAGGGGACACTCCTCAAAACCACCACTTCGGAATCTGCTGGTAAACCAGATGCACATACAATTAGATTTACCATCATAGCAGGAAGGGAAAGGTAAGTCTCAAAACACACCCATATTATTCCCATAAATACTTATAGTAAGAAAGCCTTATTGACACTTCAGCTTTGGAGTGCTTTGGTACAGCAGAGGTCTCCAGCTCCAACCATAGTGAGGACAGTCTGAGGCCAGGGCTGTGAATATTGGCATTATTTTTCACTGGCAGTGTTGATTTTGGCTGATACCTCACTCCTCAGGGTTATAAAGGCCAGAACCCAGCTGCTACTGGTGTCCTGAGGCAACCTGGACCTGTATGCCACTAGCTGCTTTGCTGTGATAGTGCCAACTGAACTCAAAGAATGGCATGGGTAAGTGTCCTACCACCAAGGAAGAAATAAGGATGCCATCCCTAGAAACCTTCAGGAGAGGATTGCAGAGTCTCTCTGTAAAACGTTTTAGCCTCCTGAGAGATCTCGATGAAAGGGACATCGTTTTTCACATAAACAGACATATTTCCCAGAGGCTGTCTCTATCTCTGTTTGTTCTACCTCTGCCCAAGCACAGGACACCGAATTGATGTGGATTGTGTATTTAGACTGCCTCAGTAGTGTTGAAGAATTTGTTTTGAATTTACTTCCTAACTTTTAATTTTTTTCACAATATACCAGTAAAGCAATGAAAAGTTGATATCTTTGTTTCATAAACTTGAGGATGGGCCAAGTGCCATCTTTAACTGGGGGTGGGGGAAAGAGATGGGAAAGGGGAAAGAGAGAGGAAGGAAAAGCAAATAAAACATTGTAAAGAAAAATGCATGCACACACTTACCCAATCTTCCTTTCCCTTCATCACCGGGCTCATCCACACTTGCCTTGTGGGAATAGCTAGACTCCTTCTGAGATTCAAATAGGTCCTGGCTCGTGGCATTGTTGAAGTCTCTTACTGTGCCTCTCTTCTCCACTTCCGCCTCCTCACTATTCACTGCAGGAGTGTTTATCTTGGTCTCCACGGTATCCATAGTGTGATGTGGGGTCCAACTATGGCATGCAGTTCATTCTAAAAGCAGCAGGTCCGTGGGACAACAATAGATTTTTTGCCTTCCCTCGCTTTATAGTATCCCTGATGATGCTCCTATGCTTTCCATGCCACTGCTGCTGATCCCTATTGTACCCCTTTGCCTGCATCTCCCCTGCAATCGGCTTGCAGATGTCCATGTTTCTATGGCTGTTCTGTAGTTTTGCTTCCACAGCCTTTTCTTCCTCTACACCCAGGAGATCCAATGCTTCTTCTCTGCTCCAGGCAGGAGCAAGCCTCGAATTGCTGTGTATGCATGGAACCCTGGCTGGTTGGACATAAACAACAAAGATGAGCTGCTAGGTATACTTGCCAAAGTGGGCAACCAGAAAACGGCATTTCAAAAAAAACACACCAGGTTTTAAGAGGCGGGGGACATGCTTCCAGTGGATTGTTTGACTGGCTCTAAACCCTAGGCAATACTGGAAAAAATAGATTTTAGGATTAATATTTTTTGAATAACAGATTTTGTAGAATAAAATTTATCTGATCAAAATAATTTATCTGATCAAAATAAAATCAATTGCTGTATCCAGTAATATCGTATACTTCTGAAGCATTCTTTCAGCAATATGTCAGAGTGTGCACGCATGAGCACATGAAAAATATTTTGGAAAAAATAAGGAAAAACACATAAAAAACTTAAAAAGAAAAGGAGTACTTGTGGCACCTTTGACATGTGTTATAATAGTGTGTGGTTGTGAAGGGTGTGGAGAAAGATAAAGATTAAAAAAAAGAAGATACATTTCTCATCTTGTTTTGTAACTAACAAAATGTGTAAATGAAAAATAATCCTGGAGCTTGCTATGCTGGCTCTTTTCTGCTATCTGTGCTGGTTGACGTCGTGTTGAAAACATCGTCTGCCAGGGTAAGGAATTCGGTTTCATTTGTTTGCTTATTAAGAACTAGAAAGTGCATAATCCAGAAGGGCATGACATACAGATGAAGTTGTCAAGAACAATTCAAATACTCAGAGTAGTTTCTCAAATGTTATAATTACTATTTATTTTATAGTCAGGCACATGACATCTCATCATTAAAGTATCTCCTCATTAGCTTTTATTATTAACCACAATTTTCTATCTTATTGACTCCAGGCAAGACCATATTCTACTACATCACAACTATAGGAAAACTAACAGACGTTTACTTTATTAGAAATTAATCTCAAATCTATTCCCACATTTTTAAAAGGTGCCTCATTTGGCATCAATTAGGGATTGAAATTGCCTTTTAGCACATTGCATAAATGCTCATACTATAACTTGGAGAAAAAATAAAATCAGACAAGATGGGTAGGATTTTCAAAAGTTCTCAGAGTTGGCTTAACTCTGCTCCCTTTAAAATCCATGGAGGTTTACCACTAATTTAAATGGGAGCAGTTAGGCCAATGCTGATCATTTATGTAGATTCCATCCTTTGTGTACATTCAGTACCTGAATATTCTCTATGCCAACATTTTGGATAGTTAGATTTTGGCTTCTCTCCCAGCCATGCATGTCTCAAGTAGCTGAGCCTTAGTTCTCCCCTCTGGCCTCTCTGCTTTGTCTTCTCCTTGTGTTATTCACTCGGTTCCACCTTCCAGCTCCAGTAGGCAGGAAACCACATCCAGTAGCAGCTTGAGCTCAGTTCTGCTCAGCAGATAGAGAGGAACTTGGGGACCCAGTAGGAGGTGGAGATCAGGTAGGCAGAAGGGTAAACCCAGAGATGAAGGCATTGGGCAGGAATGGGGACAGAAGAAGGTGGAAGAAAGTGACCTAGAGAGTGGAGGAGAACAAGATGATCACTCTCGGGGTGGTGGGGGGGAGAAGAAGGGCAAATAATCACCAGTGGCAGAGAGAGTTGAAGAGGAGGAGCACTGAGGAGACTGCAAGGGACAGAAACTCAAAAGGTGGGCAACTGAAAGATGGCGGAAGGAGAAGCAGGCCCACAGGCCACATGCAGTTCCCTCCAAGCTAAGTTTCCCTTAACCCTTGGAACAAGTCCAGTGAGTATTCTTGTTATCAGGGTTCTCAGAGGACAGAAGAACTCTCTCTATTCCTCCTCCCACCTTCCTTGCCCTCTCCATTCTGAGCCCAGCCTCTTGGAACATCTTCTCATGCTGATGTTCCCACTTTTCAGTTCTCAATATTCTGTTTTGTCTCCATTCTTGCCCTGCCACACATATGTATGTTGCCTCCTTCAGCCTGGGAAGCAGTCAATTGTTAGAAGCAATGGGACAAAGAGCTCAGCAGAACAGTGGACCAAGATATTTAGGGGAGTTCTCAACAATACAGATGGATCAAAAGCAGAAGTCAACTTCTATCTGGAATAGCAGTACCTTTAACTTTGAATCACGGGTTAATCCTTTAGCGGTTAATGACCTGAACATTAACCAGCCTTTTTAAGCATTGACTAAATAAATTCTGAAGCTACCCCATTTTTTGAAAAGTGGTCGGAATTAAGGGGAAAATATTTACACTTATATCACACACTAATCACTACACTGAGCCAAAAAGAAAAGGAGTACTTGTGGCACCTTAGAGACTAACAAATTTATTTGAGCATAAGCTTTCGTGAGCTACAGCATGCATCCGATGAAGTGAGCTGCAGCTCATGAAAGCTTATGCTCAAATAAATTTGTTAGTCTCTAAGGTGCCACAAATACTCCTTTTCTTTTTGCGAATACAGACTAACACGGCTGCTACTCTGAAACCTGTCATTACACTGAGCCAGGCATGTAGGAATTCTACCAACATTGCAAAGCCCCACTATCACAGCACTGCCCACCTGGAGTGTCTTCCGCTGCAGACTGCAGCTTGCTTGCCTCAGTGTCTATCCTTCAGAGTCCCCAGAACTAGTGCAAAGAGTCTTTCTGAGAGCCAATAGCTCTTCATGGGGTAATTTATTACAAAGAAATCCCCCTGCACACATAACAAGCTCCAACACCATAGTCCAGAGTTCCTCCTGCATAATCCAAATAGTTCATACAACATGCAGTCCAGGCACCCCTCACGACAGCTCGGCTCACCTCAGCTCCCCAGTGCAGCTTTGGGACTCTCCTTGATTCTCAAGAGCAGCTCTCGCCTGTCCTTGTAGCAGGACAATCAACCCAGCTGGATTGCAATTTCACTCATTCCACTCTTTCTTCTGGGGATCATCCCTCACTCCCCCATCCCCGGACCTCTCATGGTTCCTCTGGATCCAGTTCTCTGTCCATGCATATATCAGCAGATAAACTCCTCCTCTCCTCTCCTGCCTTCCACCTGTCACTCCAGCTTTCCATTTTAAAGCCACTAGACAACTCCCTCTGCTGTTCTTCCTGCCTTCAGTCCTCTCTCACCCTCCAATCCTGGCTTTCTGGTTTGAAGACATTGGCCAGCAAACCCATCTGCTGCTTTCCTGCCTTCAGCCTTCTCCAGGAACCACATTCTGCTTCCTTCTGGGATTCCTCCAAACTCCTGGTCTCTAGCAGCTCTCAACTGCCCTTCCTGACTCAGTCTGTTCTGACTCAGTGGATCTCGAGCTCTCTCTCTCTCTCTCTCTCTCTCTCTCTCTCACTCACTTGCTGGGTCCTCTCCTCTTCTTACCTTTGTCCCTTTATAGCACCTTTATAGCAGGTGCTGCTTGGTCATCTGACTTGACCAAATAGGGGGACCTGCTCTGGCACGGGGAGCTGAAACTATTTCATTCTCAAGGCCAGCCAATGACACCCACACACTTCAACAAAGAGATGTAACTCTTTTGAAACAGCATACTGGTAACGTTACATGTGTTTAGTTATCATGAACAGTGTGAGATGTAAGAGCAGAATCCTGCTATAGATGTTTAATACTTACTTGTTCATTTTCTTCCTTTTGTGGATTTCTCTGGTACACTTTTTTTTAATATACATTTCATCTAGTGAATTTCATTGCTTTTTTATAATTGAAAATCATACTGGAATTTTTTTTAACCTAATGTTAATTTTTACTGAAATAACACTTTTGGTCTAAATTACTATAATTATATTCAATACACTTTTTTATTGCAGCCTATCATCCAGACACTCTGATGAAGAAATAGAGAAGCTAATTTAATGTACAAAGATAGAAATTACCAATAGATCCGAGGTTTAAATGGCTGAAAAGATATTCTTTTTAGCAGACAATACAGCATTCTCAAAACTAAAGCCCATATGCTCAGATACTGAAGCAAGAAGAAATTTATAAACTCTTAAAAACATCTTTGATGTTTAGGGCTTTTTTTTAAATATTATTTTGAACTGAGATAAGATGCTAAAATGGTCAGGAATATGTGAGATTTCAAGATATGCAGAAAGATTTCCAAAAGCACAAATCATAAATTTGTCACCAAGGCTGAAATGGGACTCCATTTTTAAGTGTGAATAACTAGTGCATTCATCTATAATGTCACCTAAGACATTCCTCAATAGAATTTTTAACTGAAGGGAATATGACAAAGCAATCTCAAATGAGCTTGGGCATGTTGTTCTATATGAATTTCATTATACCATTATGCATCCGATGAAGTGAGCTGTAGCTCAGGAAAGCTTATGCTCAAATAAATTTGTTAGTCTCTAAGGTGCCACAAGTACTCCTTTTCTTTTTGCAAATACAGACTAACACGGCTGCTACTCTGAAACCTGTCATTAACCATTGAATTCTTATGTTTCAGGATAGTTGTCCCATAGAACTCAATTAATATTCACCAGAAATGGCACCACAATTAAATTCACAATGTAATGCAAGATCCACATATCTTAGCACATCCTTTAGACTATATTGTCATGCAGTTTAGAAAAAAACTGAAAAGTAGTATCAGTATGGCAATAAGATACACAGTATTCTACAAAATATGAAGTATCTACAGCCTTAACTTTGCATAGTTTCCCGCAATTAGGAGGGAAAAGTGTAACAAATCCAGACACACAGTCATCAAAAGCAAAAGACATTTTAGATCATCAAGATCATCTCCCCACCTTCCTTGCTACTCCAACTAAGTTAGAATATCATTCCTTTCCCTGAGATCCTGCAAAGTGAGATATGAACAGTAGGTCATATTCTTGTCTCTGGGTCCATACTGAACTAGTTTCCCAGCATGGTGTTATAAAGGGTGATCTGCTGGTGAAAGTGTGCTCTTAGTTGCACAAGATAATATTAGTTTGTATATCTATAGCATCTGAAGAGCTCAAAGTACTTTATAAACATGAATGAATTAAGGTTCACATGAGAGTTAAGAATTTGTATCCCTACATTTTAAATATAGGAAAAAGTTACAGAGGAGTTAAGTGACTTGCTCAAGATCACTCAGGAAGACTGTGGTAGGAGCAGAATGGAGCATAGAACTCCTGACTCCAAGTTCTGCGCCTTAAGGATAAGATCATGTTGTAGTTCTTAAATATCCCATAAAAAAAGAGTAGATATGTTAATGCCAGTGTCCCAACTACATTCCACTTTGGACAATTACATCCTGCCTTTCTACATTCGCCTGCTGTTTAGCTGGAATATGGTATTCTTTCGCACTTCCTTCCCTACACTGTCATGTGGTGCTGCCTTGTTCCATGCTACTGGTGAGACAAAGTGATCCTTCTCTATCCTTTTCTTCCCTCACAAATGTCTCGTGAACCTTACTTCATTACGGTTGGGAAAGCACTTTAATTTCCTGGGTGAAAGCTGCTGAAGTAGCGCAAATAATTTGTATTTGTAAAATACATTTAACTCAGAAACCTCTAAGCTTGTGTGACATAACTGTGAAGTATAAAAGAGAAAAAAAAATTGGTATTTAAATACGATCACTAAAGTAGTCTGAGGAAAAAATTTGGATTTTATCTTAATTAATGATTGGTGTATCTTGAAAACTTCATTGGTCTGAGTCTGTGTGAATAAGCACTTCAGAATGCTTAACTGAAATTTATCCACACATTTTGAGATACCACTTATGATACTTTCTGAGTCAATACAATTACACGCTCACTTTCTTAATGATGGTCCCTCCTGCTCAAGGGGGAAGCACATGTAGCTTACGCTGGCACTCTAATGCAGTGCCTGTTTTGTGGAAATTGGTGCTGCATTGCTGCCACTGATCTTGCTGTACTAGTCCTATGAACAAACCGAGCACTCCATACCCCAAGGACGTCAACTTGACCTCTTTCACATGCACTAACATTTCCCTCAAAAAGTTTTTAAAAGTTATGAAAAGGCTTAGGCCAGTTATTTTATCCTCACTTTGTATCAACAGAAGCTGAAGACAAGATACATGTCTGTAAAGCAAATTAGTTACAGTATTTACATTTAAGCTAATTATGTTATTTTGTCAAGTGGATCTCATCTAGTCTGAACCAAGGGATGTTGTCCCACATCCTTATTCTCCATGCTAGCTTGATATCCAACTTTGTATAGCATAACAAGGTAACATTTTTATGAACAAGTCTAGTGTCTGATCTGCCTTCGTATGAAATTAGTTTCTTCCCAAATGCCTGTTATTCCAGTTGTTAAATTACTTTAAGTCATGCTCCAAGGCATATATAGTATACTACAATCAAATGCGAACAACACTTTGCATATCATTAAATGTTAAATTCTCTCTGACACTATAGAAGCAGAACAGCAGCCAGAAATGTGTGGGTTTTGTGCTTGCTGTTCTGATTGCCAAGTGAACAGGCTGGGGGAAGCAATGCTGCCAAGTATCAGGGCTGTATTAATATTGTTATTATTCTCTGTTAGTGAAGTGTACAATGCTATTTTCTCCAAAGGTATTATTGATACTGAGGATTAGCTATAAAATTTGTATAATTATTACAGTACCCAGGCCATCATATATTATACAAAACAGGATGCTTCAAAACAAGGGATTTTTACACATCTTTTTGCAGAGCAAAGGAAAGATGTTATATGGAATCGATTAAATCAGTTGTTTAAAACCAAAGAAAAGCATACAACAATAATTATATCACTTTGTTGAGAGATGTTTGACCAATGTCCTCTTAAAATCTCTTCAAACTCTTCTCTTTGTCTACCAATAGCCCTTATTCCTCTTCTTTCAAATCCTATTAAAATTTCCTTCTTTCAAGAATCCTTCCAATATTGTGTTTCTAATCAATGAAATCTCTAGTGCCCTCCTTTACGTTAGCTGTTATCTAGTATCCTGCTTTTCTTGGCTGTCTCTGCCTTAGGGCCTTCTCCTACAAATACTTGATTCTTATTGCTGAGAGTAATAGTGCTTATTGCTGTGAGTAACCACACTGATACAACCTGAGAGGATAATAATGGAACTCAGTCTCTTAGCCTAATCTATGAAAACACAACTTATTTTCTGAGATATCCATTGACTTGGGATAATTTGTTCTCCAGTTAACAGAGTGGCATTTTACAAACATACAAGCATATGTTCAAACCTTACAAAATTTGAAGTTAATGGCAAAACTCCCACTGATTTCAATGGAAGCTAGATCCAGACTTGAGATGCAAGATTAGTATATTTTATCTGGGCAAATGAGACAAATTCTTTCAAGGTATGAAAAAGGGATCAGAAATAAGATAAAGGAATAAGTGCAATTCCCCCAACAATCCCACAACTTTTTCTCAATAGTAGTCTCATGATCATCCATAGGGCTATTTAGGAGCTAGACTGAAAGTCCCCACACACTACTCACATGAGTAACTGCTCACCGGTGTGACTAAGGGACTCACAAACTGGCCTTAGGTGAGGGAGGGTTGCAGGATCAATTCCTAACTCAGCAACAAATTCAAATACACATAAGAAAGGACCCATACTACATATTTAATACTCACATTTTAGCAGGTTTGATTTATCTTTCATTTCCCTCATTATTTTTGTTAATTTAGAAGAAAGCAATTGTAGAGAACCTTCGTAGAAGAGATCAGATTTCAAATCACAATATGTTTACTAGTTCTTATTGGTTGTCAAATGGCTACAACATGAACAAATCTTGGTTAATTAACTAAATTATCATCAATTTAAACTGTCTTGACATCTAAAGACATTTAACAGAGTAAACTAAATTATACTGTATTCATCTAATGATAATGCATTTCTAATGCAGCTTTTTCAGTTCATTTCAATTCTTGGATTGTAAGAAAAAGAAGAATATGTTTCCTCAGAGCAGTTGGCTTACAACTATTTAATAAATAATTTTGTGTGTGTCCATAATTATTGCTGATATTGGTAGTTAATAGTGAATTATCACAAAGCTGCTGTTGAGAGCTGAAGAATATGTGAAACAAGTTTTATACTGTTAAGAAGTGGTTTTCCATAGCTGCACTGTTCTAGGAGCAAATCACTGAATGAATTGCTATTCAGAATCAATATTTTTCACCTGTTCCCTCTTACTACCAGGGGAATAGTAATTTACTTCACTTCTTTCCATGGAGCAGCTCACACACACACATACTTACCACATGCTCCAGGCCATCTAGCCTGGTCAGCAGATGGGGAAAGTGCAGGCAGAACTCTTCCCAATGCCTGCCCTTCTCTGTCTTCCTCTCTGCCCCCTTACTCGGAGTGGAGAGTAGTGGACAAGTATCTCCTTTTCTTCTTCCCATGGCTGGAGTCACACATTGAGCAAGGCTGAGCAGAAAGAATAACGGGGGTTGCGACATGAGTCTGAAGTAGCCCCTATCAAAGTAAAAAAAAAAAGGACTCCTTGGATAAGTAAAAGTCTCTAGGAATTTATAGACCTATGTGAGAAATACTTACAAAAATCAAAATTTTCCCTCTGAAGATCAGTGCAACTGTCACCCACTGTGTGTACCAACATATGGAATACAGGATGTTTTCATGTGGTTTTAGAAGCACTCATTTGGGATCCTGCTTTACTCATGAATGGCCAGCCTGCAAGGGAGTGATTCAGGTTATCCCAAATGAGTGTTGAGACCCCATCTTTATGGATTCTAAATAGGTCAGATATATTACAAGAAAAAAAAACATACTAGAAATGTTTTATCAAGTTTTACTAAATTGGTTGGGATTTTTTTTTTGTATCCCTCAACCTGTAAAGCCAGGAGACTTAATTGTCCAAATGTATATAGATCAACAGGATCCAAAACCCCCCACAAAATTTACCTTAAATAGTTTTTCCTTACATACCAATGTCACAGTATTAAAGTTTGTTGTTCCATCCCTCTCCATGGCTAAAAGTAAGTGTTTCCCAGTGATGGCAGAATAAGTTTGGGGAAATGGATAATTGGGTAAAGGACAAATGAGGTATTCAGAGCTGAAGGGAACATTTGATTCATCAGAAAGTACAGCAATTTAACAAGTGGACTTCATCTCCACATATTTAATCCATCCCCTGTGTAAAGCTGCAGTAATAATCCAGTCTTTAAACATTTCAGAGTAGCAGCCATTTAGTCTGTATTCACAAAAAGAAAAGGAGTACTTGTGGCACCTTAGAGACTAACAAATTTATTTGAGCATAAGCTTTCATGAGCTACAGCTCACTTCATCGGATGCATCAAATAAGTTTGTTAGCCTCTAAGGTGCCACAAGTACTCCTTTTCTTTTTGCCAGTCTTTAAAGAGTCAGTTAACATTCTTGAACCAAAAAAACCAAAACCCAACCGAACAGAAACAAAACAAAATGAGAGTCTGACCTGTAAAATTACTCATTGGCTTGAATAGATGACCCTGGAAAGGCTAACACTATGACCTAATCTGTAATGGTTCACTGGAGACATGAACTAATTAGCAGCAAACATCAGCAAGACAGCACGCAATTACATGCTATTTTAATATCAACATTTTACTGAAAATAATATAATTGTAGATGGAGCTGATTGTGCCTCCTATAGGTCAGGTTTCCCAGCATTTCCCTTTATAGCACCTGCTTCCAATTGCTAATCACTTTGCCAGACTTTAGCTATTTGGGATGAAATTTGGTATGATGAATGTCTGTCTCAGGCTACAGTTTTGGTTAAAGTTTTAGCAAAAATGGTGCAGCTGTTTCAAGATTAGGGGGGGAAATGTGTTTTGTCCACGTTAAAATCATTCATATAGATATTTCATGGAGACACTAAAGCTGCTCAATGCTTTGGAGCAGGAACTTGAAATCTGGCAGGAAAGGAAGAGGAGTCACCTTGACTTCAGGGATGTGCATTTTGCTATTCCCATCAGAAAGCACCCAAATTTGGCCAAGTTATAAGCATCAAAAATTGCAGTTTTCACATGCTCAGTATAGATGGAGCATTTGGCAGCTAAGTTCTCTGAAGGATCTATCTGCACTGAGCATGCTCCAGCCCCTCACAGCTCCTCTGTGCTGTCCAGAGTGTGCATGCACAGAATCATAGACTATCAGGGTTGGAAGGGACCTCAGGAGGTCATCTAGTCCAACCCCCTGCTCAAAGCAGGACAAATTGCCAATTAAATCATCCCAGCCAGGGCTTTGTCAAGCCTGGTCTTAAAAACTTCAAAGGAAGAGATTCCACCACCTCTCTAGGTAACGCATTCCAGTGCTTTACCACCCTCCTAGTGAAAAAGTTTTTCCTAATATCCAACCTAAACCTCCCCCACTGCAACTTGAGACCATTACTTCTTGTTCTGTCATCTGCTACCACTGAGAACAGTCTAGATCCATGCTCTTTGGAACCCTCTTTCAGGTAGTTGAAAGCAGCTATTAAATCCCCCCTCATTCTTCTCTTCTGCAGACTAAAAATCCCAGTTCCCTCAGCCTCTCCCCATAAGTCATGTGTTCCAGTCCCCTAATCATTTTTGTTGCCCTCCGCTGGACGCTTTTCAATTTTTTTCACATACTTCTTGTAATGTGGGGCCCAAAACTGGACACAGTACTCCAGATGAGGCCTCATCAATGTCAAATAGAGGGGAATGATCACGTCCTTCGATCTGCTGGCAATGTGCCTACTTATACAGCCCAAAATGCCATTGGCCTTCTTGGCAACAAGGGCACACTCTTGACTCATATCCAGCTTCTCGTCCACTGTAACCCCTAGGTCCTTTTCTGCAGAAATGCTGCCTAGCCATTCAGTCCCTAGTCTGTAGCGGTGGGATTCACTCAGCATGCTCCATCCCAGGGCTTCAGGAGGTGAGCAGGACTTTTCCTGAAGTTGCTTCTCATGGAGGCTGTGGACCTCTGATTCACCAGGCACCATAACGGAGAGCTAGGTTATGGAGGAGCATGGAGGAGAACACCTCCTGACAAATGCAGAAGAGACAAAATCTGGACTTGGGGTGAGGGATGTAGGAGTAGAAGATTGGGACAAGTAGTCTGGCGGGGAGAGACAGATATTGGGAGCTCTTGGGAGAATAAGATTGAGATTGGACAAGGAGCCAGTAAGCAGGGAGGGAGGGGAAAAGGGGAGATAGATCAGATAAGGAACTGTGGGGAGCAGGATGGAACGCAGCACAGTGGGAGGGGGTTCTGAGATCAGATGAGGAACCAGAAGATGGAAGACTGGGACTGGCTGGGCAAGAAGGATGGAGACTCAGGTGGGACTGAGATGAGAATCTGGGATGGGGAACTGAAGACAAGACTAGGACAGATGGGAGGGGATAGGGCAGAAGGAATCAGGTTTGTGGGGACAGAGTAATACCTAAAAATGGTGAATTGGGGTGACTGCTCCAGGCCCTGGGGGGCCCCGTGGGCCAGTGCAATTGGCTGGCACTGCATGGGTGGCGGAGGAAATGCTGGCTGGGGGAGACTACCCCCAGGTCTGCCCCTTCCACCTGAAGGAAAGTGTGCCGGGAGGGTGGTGTGCGAGAGCACCACTGCAGCTTCCCCAGCCCCGGAGTGCTGGGAAGGAGGGCGCATAGTGCTGCCATAGCCTCCCCAGCCCTGGGAAGGTGAGCGGTGTGGCCCCAGCCCCCTGGATCCCAATGGTGCTGCCAAAGCAGAGCCCGGGGGCGGGGGGGAAGAGGGGTTGGGTGGGGCCACACCTGGCTGTTTGGAGAGGCACTGCCTCCAGCAGCCTCCCCTACCTGCCCCCAGCAAGGTCAGTCCTGGAAGTGACATCACTTCCACCCCGGGTCCCGCACTCCCACCGGCCCTGTGTGGGGGAACAGATGCAGAAGGATCTGTGGCCTCTAATGCACTATCCTCTCCAGAATCTTTACAGGAACTTAAGATTCCTGAGTCTCAGCATTCCTCTGCTGTCCTCAAATTTCTGTGAAACCTATAACAGCAAAGTGTGTGTTGCATCTCCCTCTAATGCTGGTCCACATATACCAGTAGTAGGTTGCCGTCTAAGTTACTTTATTAGGTCAAGTGGCAGAGGTTTATGCTTTGGGCCTACACATTCCAGTTCTACTGAAGAACCACATGGGTATTGTTATGATTCCAAATGTCGGAATTTTTGTTGTTGTTGAAAAGTTTGGTTTGAAACTGTAAATCTGCATTAAAAAGTTTAACATTAAAAGTGCTATAGAAAAAAATACTATATGACCATGTCATTAAAGACTGTGGCCAGATTTGTAAAGGTGTTTCAGTGCCTAAATATGCAGATATATTTCTAGGGGAATTTCCAAAAGCACTTGAAAAGTCATTGGGCCAAAAAGAGAAAGTGAGAATGATTCTATAGCCCCAGAGTTAGGGCACTTACATGGGAGATCTGAGTTCATGCTGCTGCTCCACATAAGAACAATTAAGAAACTGAACTCAGGTTTCCCATGCGAGTGTCCAAACCACTGAGCTAGAGGTTGGGCAGCAGCTCCTCCCCCTCTGGCCATTTTATGAATCTAGCTCTTAATTTCCTTTGCTTTTATGTTAAAAACTGCCTGGAAAATAAATGGCTTTTTTTGTTCTTTTTTTCCCCCAATTTGCCAGATTTTTTTTCTGAATTTTTGGGTTTGGTTCCAGTAAAACAATTGTGCTTATTATTTTTCAGAACTGCCTGTGAACTGAAACATCAGTTATTCACCCAGCTGTAGCCCAGTGCCCCTTAGTGCCTATAGAACTCATTTTATTATCCATCACAGTACATCCCAAGCTTTGTCCCTTCTTCCTACAAGGACCAGAAAGTATCTACTCAGAAACAGGAGTTCTGGACATGATATTTCAGCAGTGGAAATGCCAGCTTACTGCCCCCACTGAAAATGTCCTTTGAAGAAATGGGCTGAAATGACAAGCCCAGTCTGTCTGGGAGGGTGCATATACAAACCAAATCTGAACATTAAGGCCCATCTTTAATCATTTGCAAAAGTAATAGCTCTCAGTGGGAGCACATCTGCAAATAGGGGGGCAGCACTTCAACTAGTATAAATTGGCATAGCTTCATGGAAGGTCAACACAGTACATTGTCAGGATACAGGGGGGTAACCTGAGTTAGAAGACCCTGCACAAAGTGATTTCATTACCT
Organism: Dermochelys coriacea; assembly: GCF_009764565.3. Lineage (NCBI taxonomy): Eukaryota > Metazoa > Chordata > Testudines > Dermochelyidae > Dermochelys > Dermochelys coriacea. Next base: position 29,008,032 of record NC_050079.1, on the reverse strand, counting down.
GCTAATCTCTATAAACATCTGAACTATTACCCAGAAATGTCTCAAAACCCCTCAAAATAAAGTACCTTAATAAAAGCTGTTAGTAGTAAGCATAGGACAATTAATATCTGTCATGCTGTCTGCAGTGGCTCACAACTGTGAGTGCCTACCTCAGTGCAGACTGTCAGAAAACAGGGCAGACACCCCAAACTGCTGGTGTATTCTGTAATTAGATTTCACCAAACCAGCAACAAGTGTGAACTCCTAGATCATTATACCAATCTTATCATGGAGTCACAGATAGACCCCTTAGACTCTCCAGTTTCTCTTGCCACCCAGATAAACTGGATTTTGTGATAAAATGGTCACTTACACCAAAAGTCACATTACATTTAGGTTGCTTCCAGGTCCAAGAGACAAGTCACTTACTCTATCATTTGGTACTCTGGAGCTTACACCAAAGACAATGCTGGAAGCCAATTCTATAGTAATCTAATTAAAAGTTTATTAGCTAAGAAAAGGAAATGCCACTTATTGAGAGGTTAAAGCACGTAACATATATGCACAGGTGAGCCACAGTTTGTAATTCCAAATGGTGGCAATGATATAGTAAACTGCCAGTTTCCCAAAAGTCCTTTCAGGATACCTTTGTATAAAATATCTGAACAATTACTTGGAAATGTCTTAAAATGCCTTCAAAATAAATTACGTTAATAAAAACTGCTAGTAGTAAAGATAGGATAACTAGTACCTACGTTGGGTTTTCTTTTGTTATCTTGACTTAACCAACATGGTATTACAGTAATTGTAAATAACTTCACTACTATTAACATTACTAAACTTTATTGAGAGCAGCTTGCAAGGGCGTTAAAATAAAATAAACTTTGCAAAATTAAGAGACTGAAAAACTCTTATCTTTGAAGCATTGTGGTACTAATTAACAAAAATTGCTTTCTGGTTGAAGAAGTCTCTTGGCTTTAAATCAGGGAAGATGCTACAGGTTGAGCAACAGCAGGCAAATCATCAACCAGCTTTGGCTTGAAGAAGAAATCAAAAAGGATGGTAAACAGTGCAATCCAGACATAAGAAGACAGGGAAGAGTAGATGTTTTTCTTATCCTGCAGACAGCACTGAGATTAAGTATTCAGATACCATGTAGTAGCAGTTAAGAAAGGAAACTGTATACTTCCCAGTCATCACTACCAGCTATAGTTTGTAGTTTCCTTTCTAGTTTCCCTTGGTGCTTTTCCCAACTGAACAGGATGTTTGGCTTTTACATGGCACATCGTTACTGATGTATTTTCCACTGAATGCATCCGATGAAGTGAGCTGTAGCTCACGAAAGCTTATGCTCAAATAAATTTGTTAGTCTTTAAGGTGCCACAAGTCCTCCTTTTCTTTTTGCGGATACAGACTAACATGGCTGCTACTCTGAAACCTGATGTCAAGTTGTTTGTCCTTTCCATGAATGATCATGCTTGTGGACAGAATGAATGCTCTTAGTCTGATACCTGTCACCACTCACAGAGGGCAAGGGTGGGGGGTAACTCTACATTGCAAATTTGCCATTTTACATTGCTTGGCCCTAGTTCAGATTTACTCCCCAGTGAGAAGAGGCACTCGTGGTGACTTCTATAGTTGCTCTATTATAGAGGAATAACCGGCCCACTATTTTAGGAGAAGGTTACTTTTCCTAAGGGTTTTTTCCCCTTTTCTTATTACAAACAAATATTTCATCCTTCTTCAGTACAACCAAACTCCTTAATGCCATAAGAATGAAGAAAATCCAAATGACCTCTTGGTAACCTGGACTATCCCTTTAATCTCCTCCCTAATATGAATAACAGCTCCACAAAGATACTAGAGCTACAGAAGGTTGCTTATTGACACACATGGAAATATGTTGCGTGAAGTATCAGAGCTGTCAATACCCATGTAAGTAGACAGAATGAACAGCAGGAAGTATCACTGCCTAGCTACAATGCCTAGCAGGAAGTATGTGCCATTAAATCTGTTTAAATTAATCAAAGAAATGGGACTACTCAAGATAAGGTACTATTCAACATGAGTAAAGGTTTTAGGATAGGGATAAATATTAGCTGAGTTATTCATAGTATGAGACATTTTATCCTTTATATACAAAATTGGGGATTAGGAAAATTAATGGGGTTATTATATTCACTATTTCATTGCAAGTGTGTTTTTAATATCTCAATCTATATTTAAGGGATGTGTGTGGAATTCTTAGACTAGCAAGCAAAGCACTAATACTTTACACTACACAATCATTATAAAACATCAAATTACATTAAATTCTAACTAATCCACCATGACCTTAACAGCTTTTATTACTCAGGTATGTGGATAAAATGCAAATATTAATAAAAGAACTGCAGATAACACTTCACAATAAATATTGGTAGTATGTAGCTGTTTTTAGATCCTCCATATGAGAGGTAAACAAGGCTTAAACAAACCTCACTTATATTAAAGATGAGAAAAATGAAGTACAGGAAAACATGATTACTAACATGGTGCATGGCATGCTGCAGGGAGGAGGGGATAATTTTACTACCTACAGTATGTGAAAACAGCAATAAGTGCTACCAACTTTATATTAGAAAACAGGTTGACGGAAATGTTTGATTGGTATGACAGCACCAGCCAGACTGGTCACCTTTCCTCAGAGGGAGTATCTTATCTCCTCCAGAATCCTACTCATTTCAATGGGACTCAGACATATATTAAAGCATAGGTGCTTTATGCCTATGCTTATGACTCCAGCTCCTTGGACTCACATGATGAGATCACAATCTCATCCTCTGTTTAAAAAAAAAAGAAGGTTTCTTCCCCTCGTGGTTTCAAAGAAAAACTTGGAAAAAATGACCTGAGTGACAGATGTCTGCCTGAGTATGCAGACAGCCTAAACCAATAACTCCAAGAGGTGGGAAATACCCTGTTAATCTTAACTCTGGTGGACAGGGGCCCCACCAACACCAACCCAGCACAAGACTCTGGGGGACCCTCGCTGCTGCAATCCCATTACAGCTCTGATGGAGTATTATTGGAAGGGGCCCACCATTACTACTGGGGGTGTAGACTGAGTCTTCCAGGACACACCTTAGGTTATCTTAAGACAGAAAGCAATAGTCAATGAAGTTGAGGGGAGAGGGTCAGACAGCCTACCCAAACAGGAGTGGATGGCAGGGCCCCTAGGAGTCTAGCAGAAAGCTTTTGTGAGAGTGGCCACTGCTGTTGCCATTCAAAGGGAGGTCAGGGCCATAGTGTGAGGGTGTGAAATACAGGTAGGCCACATACAGAATGGTCCTGTCTTACCTTAATGGGGCTATCTGAGGAATAAGATGCTATTCAGCGTGAATAAGGTGGCATAATCTAACCCTTAATGGTATTTTTCAGTACATTGAGTATTAAGTACATTGAACAAGATTTGCTCCAGAATTTGCACCTGCTCCTTAATAGACAGGATTTGACCTTATAGGTCCGGATCCAGCATTCTTTGCAGATTAAAGCCCCTTACAGACTATATGTTTGCTGTTTCACCTTGAAAGCACACCCCTTGTTTCCCAGAAAAAGCCTATGAAACTGAAACCCAGCTTTCATGGTCTGCACAACTGCTGTTCAACTGTGTGCTTCTTACCACACCCCATCACATGGGATTGAGATAACTCGACATACTTATTCTGTTTTGTTCACGGATGATAATAAACTGGGAGGGTTGCAAGCACTTTAGAGGATAGGATTAAAATTCAAAATGATCTGGACAAACTTGAGATAGGATCTGAAGTAAATAGTATGAAACTCAATAAGGACAAAGTATTTCAATACTCAAAGTATTTCACTTAGGAGTTGCGCAATCAGTTGCACACACAAAATGGGAAATGACTACCCAGGAAGGAGTACTGTGGAAAGTGATCTGGAGATCATAGTGGATCACAAGCTCACGAAAGCTTATGCTCAGATAAATTTGTTAATCTCTAAGGTGCCACAAGTACTCCTCTTCTTTTTGCGGATACAGACTAACATGGCCGCTACGCTAACATGAAAGCTAGATATGAGTCATCAGCATAACACGGTTGCAAAAGAAAAAAGCAAACATCATTCTGGGATGTATTAGCAGGAGTGTTGTAAGCAAGACAAAATAAATTATCCTTCTGCTCTATTCCGCTCTGATTAGGCCTCAATTGGAGTATTGTGTCCAATTCTGGGCACCAGATTTCAGAAAAGACGTGGACAAATTTGAGACAGTCCAAAGAAGAGCTGCAAAAATTATTAAAGGTCTAGAAAACATGGCCTATGAGGGAAGATTGGAAAAACTAGAGAATAGAAGAATGAGGGGGGATGGACATGATAATAGTTTTCAAGTACATAAAAGGTTGTTACAAACTGGAGGGACAAAAAATTGTTCTCTTTAACCTCTGAGGAATGAATAAGGAGGAAAGGGTATACATTGCAGCATGGGCGGTTTAGGTTGGATATTAGGAAAAAACTTCCTAACTGTTAGGGTGGTTAAGCACTGGAATAAGGGAGGTTGTGGAATCTCTGTCACTGGAGATTTTTAAGAACAGAGCAGACAAACACCTGTCAGGGATGGTCTAGATAATACTTAGTCCTGCATTGAATGAAAGGGGAATGGATTAGAAGATGCTTTGAGGTCCCTTCCCATGCTATGATTCTGTACAAAGCATAGACAGCTTGAGAGATTGCGTCAGTCCCCAATGATAAGGAAACATTAGATATCACTACAGAATGTTGTTAAGAAGAATTATGCAAAATGAAGATGCTAAACTTTGAAAAAAAAATCCTGTCTTCGCAAACTATTAGACTAATAGACTAATTGTGTGAAAATGTTTACTTGCTATGGAATCACAGTTATTAAACAAATTGCTCCATGCTTTTGTACTATTATATCTTACCACTATGATACAATTTTTCTTAAAGGTTTTGTTGAGGAAGATGCACTCAGTTAATGAAGTTAATGAGCTTTAATGCTTCCTTGATGTACAGGTTTTCAGCAGGAAATTGCTTCATTATCACAGCTTTGTAAGCCATGTAATGCATAATGGTCACTGTTCCTGTTGAGAACACAGTGAAACATAACAAAAGTTTAATTGTACATGCACCTACTCTTTAAAGCAAACAGGCAGTCTCCAGGGCTATTAATGTAGCAGATGCCCTCTATAATTGGAGGGTTATTGCCCAAAAATTAGCTGACAATCATTTTAATTAAAGTTAGTAAATGACTGTTGAAGTCATCATAATATAGAAATATGATTAACATCAGATGCTTAATTTTCATGTGTGTTGACAACAGTAAGTTGTCCCCAACGTTACTATTTTTTAAAATTCTTGCACAAATAGAAGTCTATTATGTGTTTATCATAATAAGGGTCTGAATCATGCAGCCCTTACTTGTACAAATAGTCCCCATTTACTGCACATGCATAACAGCTGCAGGAATGGGGCCCAGATGCATGTGGTACATTGCAATACAAATTACACAATATTTTTCTGGTTATGTAGCACAAACAATGCCTTTTTTAAAACCTCAGCCCAATTTAATCTTTGAATTTTGTTAATAGAGAAAATAATTTTGTTTCAATTTATAAATCCAACTGTAGAATAATGAAAAGAACAGTCATTATTTCTCTGTCAAAATCAGTATTCCATATCCCCTTCCATTCTGAACAGACTTTGGGCTAGTTTCTTCAGTCTCAATAGAATATAATAAACACTTTGCACGAAACAATGACAAAAAGTGAATTTCCAGAACCTTTCAATGAAATTAGGTTGAACATCTGTTACAACTCTCGAACCTCATTTAACATATTTACAAACCACAGTAGAGTGAAGTACATCTTTGTAAATTTCAGAAAATTGCACAAAAGCTTACAAGTGCTAAGACCATTGACATAAAATGCTGCTTGGTTAAAAAATAATAATAATAATAATAATAATAAAATCAACGTGCCACAGTATCTCTGAGAACACAGAATAGTCTGGTTGACAGAAACAGCGTGGGCCAGTCTGAATCCTTAAACAATAGTCTCAAGGTAAGGGGTAAGTAAAGTCACACTATCCCAACAAGAAAAGGAGTACTTGTGGCACCTTAGAGACTAACAAATTTATTAGAGCATAAGCTTTCGTGAGCTACAACTCACACTATCCCAACAGAAGAAGTTTGTAAGGTTTTCAAAGCTGTGTCTTCCAGAGCTCCTGGAATGCTCAGATGTTGTTCTACATTTTAGGAATATCAGAACAAGGACTGGACGCAATCCAATCTTAACAATCCTATAGAATTTTTTAGACTTCAGTTCCATATTCCTAGATGTTGTTTTCTATACCTTCCTTTAGTTTTGAAAACTGTAGGGATACAAAGTAAAACACAAACTAAATCAAGAAAAAGCCTGATTCAAGACTGAATTGGACCCTCACCAGAATTGTTTGCAATGGCACCTTTCCTTGTAATGGGCCAAGCTGGACTCTCAGAAATGAACCATCCCAATCTTTGGGGGATTAAGATGGATGTGTCTATGTGGAAACTACTGTGTCCTTTGAATCTAGAAACTGTATCTATTAATATGGTGAATTATTACAAATAGTGTATTTCTATTAATAATTAGGACTTCTCCACTGGGAATTTTAAAAACATTAATAAAACTTAGACCACCTTTATGAGTAAAGTAAATATTGTTGGGACTATTTCAGAGACAAGTAAACAAAGCCACTGAGACCTTCGCTGAGTCACACAATATGTTGACAGGAGAGATGGAAATTGATATCAGCAGTCCTATTTACGAAAGAGAAAGTATTGAGATAAGTAATGAAATCCAGTCCCTAAACCTAGGCCAGGGAGCCCTACCTCTAGCTAACCTGACTCTGGGGTGGGGATCCCTACCATAGGAACCCTAACCCTAGCTCCAAGTGCCCTACCCATAGGAACCCTACCACTGGGGTGGGATTACCTCCCCATAAGAACGCTTACACTAGCTACTAGTACTCTACAAAGAGGAATGCTAACCTTAGGGTGGGGTGCCCTCCCTATAGAACCCTAACCCTTGCCCTAAGTCCCCTCCCCAAAGGAACCCAAATCATAGCCCAAAGTAACTTCCCCATATGAGCCCTAGCCCTGGACCCAAGAACCCTCCCCCAGAGGAACCCTAACCCTAGCCCCAGCCCCAAATCCCCGACCCATGTGTACCCTAACCCATACCCCAAGTCCCTTCCTCATGGGAACCCTAGCCCTAGCCCCAAGTCCCATAAGAACCCTAACCCTAACCTCAAGTCCCTCCCCAGAGGAACCCTAACTGCAGCTCCAAGTTCCCGACGCATGGGTAAGGCTATGTTTTAGTCATGGGTATTTTTAATAAAAAACTCACAGACAGGTCACAGGCTGTAAACAAAAATTCATGGTCCATGACCTGTCCATGACTTTTACTAAAAATACCATTGACTAAAACTTGGGGTGGGGGTGCCCAGGGGCCCTGTGGGTACTGTAGGAGGGCGGCCTGGGTGCTGTGGGTGGGTGGGTGGGTGGCGGTGCATGGCCTGGGATCCCCACTGTTGCTGGAGGGGGGGCTGGAAGCGTGACTCCCCACTACTGCAGGGGGTGCGGAGTTGGCAGAGTCGGCAGGCTCCCTACCTGGCTCCATGTCCCTGCCCCCAACCTAGCAGCAGAGTTTGGGTGTGGGATGGGGCAGGGGACTGGGGCACGGGACTGGGTGAGGCAAGCTCTGGGTGGCGCTTATCTTGGGGGCTCCCCAGAAGCAGCGACATCCCCCTTGCTTAGCTGCTAGGTGGAGGCATGGCCAGGCAGCTCTTCTGCTTGCCTCTGCCAATGGGAGCCGAGGGGGCAGTTTCCTGGGTGGGGGCAGGAAACCTATCCCTTTCCATGTTTTCCATATATTAAAACTGAATGATGCTCTTCATTTCATCTACCTTGCTACAAGTAAGTTACTCCAATGTAATACTTGATCTCTCTCTCTCTCTCTCTCACACACACACACACACACACACACACACACACACACACATCTTATTCTTGCTAACCTGTCTGTTATCCTCGTCCTCCTCATATTCTCTGTGTGAGACCTGAGGAATATGAATAGACAAAAAACAGTGAGAGAGAAAGTTTAAGAAAACAGCTGCACGGATATAGCTTTTAAAACATCTTAGGTAAAAGCCCTGAATGATCAATGACCATTTATATACCCATTGTTCACTAGAAGCCTAAAATTAGATAAGTAGGTGGTCTCTCCATAGGAAGTAGTAAATGTCCATGTTTCTGTGCTATTAGTCCGGATAAGTGACAAGAGAGAAAGGGCTTAGGAAAGTAATAATATGCTTGCCCAGTTATTGTATAGGAAGTCAGAAACCTAGTGTTCAGGAGGATTATTCTCTCTGCTTGTTAGATAGGACCCCCAGGGAAAGACGGTAAATTTTCTTTAAGAGGCGGGAGCAAAGACACTAAAACAGATTGGAATCACAGGGAGGACACCTCATGCCAAAGTTAAGTTACAGGGGGAAATAAGCTAGCTGAGGTGCAATTGGAACAGGAAAAGATATTCAACCATTGCTATGGTTGAAGAGAATGAACTACTACAATGTGGAAATACTGTGCTGACTTTGTAAATCAAGACCAATTATACTTAACTAAATAGATAAAGAAAAAGATGAAGAACAAAAGGAACCTGAGCTCTACCAAAAGCATTTTTCTGTGTAGAAAACCATGTGAAAGCGCTGAGTCTCCTGGGAATATCAGACACAAAGAAGCAGAGCCAGAAAGCAATTGCTGACGGTGACGGGGCAGTACGGCTTACTGGTTAGTCTTCCTTATCACCTGGCATGGCTCTTTTAAACATGTTGGGTGGTCTGATACACAATGTCTGAGAAGATAGCGTGAGAGAGGAAAGGGGTCTCAGCAAGAAGTTGCATTTAGAAGGGACCCTGTTGCTGTATCTTTAAGGGCCTGGAGACTTTCAAAGAGGATGGAGCAACACTCCCCACTCACCCAGCCAATAAAGAATTAGCTAGGAACAGAGGCCAGCATAAATGCTGCCTTCTCCAGCATAGTGGGGCAGGTGTCTGCAGACAGTTTAAGGAGTAAGGCGGCTCCTGTATGGCCCTGAGTTAAAGCAGCATAAGGCTGCCAAAATCTGTGAGCCTGTGGATTAAATGGGGCCAGGATGATAAATTGCAATCCAGCTCCAGTAGGAGAGTTGGAGGTCCTTCCATGAGGAGAGACTTACAGACAGAGAGAACCCTTAGGGGACTGGGAACGGAGCATAGATGGCAGGTTTCAGGGGAACCGTGAAAACCAGAAGTATCTTTTATTTATTTAGGATTTTTTTGTTGTGGCCGCTTTTGTAGGAGATTTTGTACTAAACAAGTCCTAATAAGGGTATTAGAAAATCAAGTGTCAAGAGTGCTTGAAATTGAATTACTGAGAAAGGAAACTGAGGCAGGGACAACATGCAGCTCCATATGAACTCAGTAGAGGGTACTATAGGACAGGCACGCCCCACAACACTAGCTGTATTGTAGGTTAGGTAGACACACCTATAGCGAATAAAGAATGGAGAAGTTCAAGTCTGGGGTTAGCCACAAAGTCTGGCAAACTCTGAATCTGATATAATGACAGTGGTATAAATATCACACAAGCTGAGATAAGACTCTTGCTTAACATGCAAGTGACAGGCAAGGAGGCAATTCATCTTCTGGTTATCTGTGCACTCCGGAAAGGCTTGGCAAACTGAGGGGCTCCTATTGACCTACCAGTTCCCAATACCACCAGGACCGACAAAAATCTTTTGTCTATGTTTTTGCTATTAGGATGATCTGCATTTCTGGTTACCTTGAGTCCCACTGCGCAGGATTTAGATGGTGAGAACAGTTATGAGGACTATATTTTAAATACTTCTCAAACAGATCTAAGATAATTTTCTATATATAAAAATGGCACCTTTTCAAGTCTGGTAGTTTAGAAAATTTCAAAGCTGGAAGCAAATTCTGTGTTTGCCATTGGAAAGCTCAATCTCCCCTTTCCAATATGATGGCAGCATTTACAGACCCCAACTGAGATCATGGCCTCATTGAACTACGCTCTGTCCATACACTAGCAAGACAATCTCCATCCTGAACAGCTTACAGAGCAGACAAGACAGACAAAATGTAGAAGGGAAAACAGAAGCACAAACAGGTGAAGTGATTTATCCAAGATCACATGGAAAAATCAATGGCAGAACCAGGCATAAAACTCAGATCTCCAGAATCCTAGCTTAGGGTCCCTATCAACTAGAGATACCACACTCCTTCACTAACAGTATAAATCTCCTGTGTCTAGATTTAAGGTCTGATAATGCAAACCTTTTCAATATTCCACTAGGGCAGGATTGAATGCTTTCGCTCTTTCGCTGCAATCCAGCGCTGGGGGATTGGGGTGGTGGGGGAACAAGCAGGAAGAAATACAGTTGTGGCAGATTGACATGTTCAGAATGGTGGCTGTTTGAAGCTACATTAAGACTAAAATTTTACAAGAAGTCCCAGGGAGATACACTGACAGCCTAACTTTCACTCTGCCCGCTAAAGTTGGATGATGAATGCAATGCATCTCATGGCTCTGCGATTTATTGTATGAATATCATCTCCGCATGCAAACTGTATGAATACATGGCATGGATCTCTTGCACTACATCATGAGCTGAAGGCTGATACCAGGGATAAATGCACATATCTAAATGAAGCATTACTGATTTTTAGTGCTAGTCGGAAGCTTTCCCCTCAAAATGAAGATTTTGCTGACTTTGAGACTAATTGCATCAATTTTATTCCTACAGGGAGCTGCAGTGTTTTCCCCAGGAATTGAAATGGGTGGCTGGGGGCAGTGTTCAAATTTACAGGGGCGGGGTGAGGGTGAGATGAAGGGTGAGACCCTGAGGGTGAAGGTGGGCTGTATGGCACCATAGTAAAAACTGAAAAATGTTTCATGACCTTTTTATTAGATTTTAAAATCATCACAAATTAAAGTTGGCTACTCAAGCCTTCTATGAAACACAACATCTACATCCTTCTTGGTTTCTTGTTATAATTTTGCACAACTCTGTTAATGAAATTCTTGAATGCAATGCATTTATCTTTGGTGGCTTCTCGTGTGTCCACTACTTCCATTCCTTCAATTGATATGCTCATTAGTTCATTCACATGATCAAGCAGAAGGTGACTACTTTCAAAATACAAAATTCTATTCAGTGATGAAAAAGAATACTCAACTGAAGCTGTTGTGACTGGGAGTAGCAAGAGATGAATTCCTACTTCTTTCAGCCCAGGAAACATAGCATAAAGATCAGTTCGAGCCACTAGTGATGATAAAAAAAGAAATTGAGGTCAAAACTTCATTCACTCATTCATCATATGATATTCCACTCTATGTTCAAATTCTCTATTCTGTCCTGAGCACATGGCAGCCCCAGGGATCTGTAAAAGCTACGTAGAGGTTGAGTAGAATCTAGAAATCGCTGTTGTAGATTTTTAAGAATCTAGTCTGTATACTTTTCAGTTGTCTTAACAAACACTTCTTGTCCTCTTCACTTAAGGATTCAATATAAATGCCTTCATTAGTTAACTTCTGGACTGAAGTCTTTGCTTCTTCCAGTACTTTTTCAATGGATAGTTCTCCGATTGATCCAAATGTAGCTTCTATTGCTAGTCAAAGATCTACTACTGTTGTAGCAGATGCCTGGATGGCGTTATTTAATGACCCAAGTGGTTTCAACAGTAGACTTACAAGAGAGAGAATGGCAATCTTCTCTGAATGTAGTAGCAAAAGTAATCCACCATCCTCACTACTTAGATCCATCTCATCTTGGTAGATAGATACTTTTCAAAGCCAGTAATAATGGCTGGAGTAATTTTTAGAAAACAGCCAAGGATCGCTCATGAGAAAGCCAGAGGGTTTTCCCAGGTTGGGCTAATTTGAACTTCAGTCCCAATGCATCTTCTATATTTTCCAAGATAGTCTTTTTGGACTCTTGCTGAAAAAAGAATATAATGAAAACATTAAATTTATAGCTTTTTAATGTCTTTTGAAAAGTATGTAGCTTGTACTGGTGCTAGTTGGAGTAGATGGCCTCTGCAGTGTGTATAGGAGAGACTAGGGTTACACTTTTCTCTGAGCAAAGCTTGTGCTCCAGAGAAGTTTGCAGTTTCATCAAATGCACAAGCAGCCATCTGTTTGGGGTCAATTGACAAGCATTTAACTCTTCTAAGATATGGGTTGTCACAGATGCAGCCAATCTAGAAATGCATGTACTGGCCTACCATTGACATCATCAAGATAATGTACACGACGACTTAATACTTGATGTCCATTTGCATTGGTGCATTCATCAGCCAGGTATGCAAATTTTTTGAATATAGTGAGAGAGTTCTTCACTTTTTCAACTGTTGAGTCTTTCACTGTTGCACCACATGCGTTTAGCCAGTCAGTTGAGTTTCTTGAAGAAAGATAGTGAGCATTTGCTGGATTTGTATGGAACCAGTGTTCAACTTCAGGATGAACAAGTGACAATGCACTTAACGTTGGCCTCCAGTTTGTAGTGTGTGGTATCTCTTGCTTAAATAGAAAGTATGATGCCACAGCCATGTTTGTTCTCATGAACTGTGTTGTGTAACAGCCTCATTAACACTCACCGGTGTTGTCCTTGGTCAGTGGAGACTCAGAATTCAGAGGTCCTTTCACATTTATACACCTCCCAGGTGGGGGGCAAGAAGGCACCTTGCTCATTCTTCCTCCTGCTCACTTTTCGCTCTGGCCACTATTGTTCGTTGTGCCACCATTCACTCCATCACTCTGTTGTCAGGGACCCTGCACCATCACCTTCTGCTGCGACCTGCCACAGTGACTTCTGTGAGTTGGTCTCTTGAGGTTCCATCAGCTCTCAATGATTTCAGCTGAGCTATCAGTGGGGGAACCTCGCTGCTAGTACAGACTGGGCTATCTCTTCCACAGAAACACTGTCCCACAGTAGGTCTAAGCACTTAGACCTGATTATCAGTGATTTCAGCTATAGTAGTCACTTAACACAACAAAAGACTATGTAGTCTAATCAACTCTGTCTTTAAACAGTGGAGAGGGACAGGTCAAATCGTACTAGTGACTTAGGCAGACCATCAAGCAAAACACCTGCTCCCACCCTCTCTCGATGCCCTCAGTCAGCACAGGCTAAGTACAGTTCGACTGCCCTTTACTCATACAATAAGAACAACATATTTTTACCCCCCGCATTCAAGTGATTTGTAACCCAACCCCAGCCAAAATCTATCACTTGGGAAACACAGCTCTATTTGCTGATATGTAGGTAGATTAGGTGTGAATGTAAATACAATCTGGTCCTGAAGCCATTCCCCCGAGCCCCCAGCTCATCACTAGCTGTCAGGGAGAGCTCATTTAGACTTTGTTTACAAATCATAATTTGAAATTATTAGGTTTGCCAACATCACCAAAATGAATGCTCTGACATTGTTATAAAAAACAACAACTGTATAAGGAAGCTGGTCTATGTTCATACTTTTCCAAACTATTATACTTTTTCAGATACACGTATTTTATGATACACATTATGTGCTTTTAAAGTGTGTATTAATGTTTCAATTTCAATTCAAATTTCCTAACAATCACTAAATTGGCAACACTGCATATAACTAGTTCACAAAACTGGGGAGGGTGGGAGGGTGTCGGGAAATGCCTAGGGAGCTGCATTCCAGAGTGAAGTTTTGTAGGAGAGAGGAAGGGTGGGAATCCATTTGAAAACAGTGTGAATGAAAAACACATGATCATAAGAAAAAAAGAGCATGGGATGGAGCATGCTGAAATTGCGTACTTTTTTCCAGCATCTGTCTGCTCTTGACCTCTGTTGTATGTTCAGCAACCCTGAAATACTAGTATTGCCTCAGTTCCAACCACTTCAGCAGTACATGAATGTCAAAAGTGTTTCTCCCGTCCACCCCCTGCCTTTATTTGACTTGTCTGAAACCAATGCCAACAAGATTTTATAGTCTTTTGTTACCTGGTGACTTTTTCCCCTACCTTTGTCATACCACTCTCAGCTGAGACCAGGAATGTATGAATTTCCTTTCAGCTTGAACTCATTCCCTCCTGAGAGTGTTAGATTCATTGCCTTTCCAATAGTTAAATGCTAATTAATATTTATAATTTAGTATTTAATATATTCTATTAAAGTGAAATGAGTAATTTCTTTACTTTTCTTTAATTTCAGAACTTTATTCATTTTTGCATGAAAATATAACACTATGGATTCAAACACTGAATATATATATTTTTATATTCCTATGATATTGGTTTGCTTATGATTCTGCTATCTTTTCCTCATACTGTGATAATGAGTCTACTAAATTGCTATCTGCAATAAATTTCTTGTGAAATTGTTCAGTTCTCTCTCTCTCTTTTTTATTATTTTCTACTCTGAATGGAGGACCCTACAGAGAGATACAGATTGCAAGTGGGGGGAGAAGCAATCCAGAGAACACAAATCTCTAGGATGCTTAGAAGAGGACAAAATTGGCAGGTTCAAGGATTATAAATGCACCTGTTGGCCATCTCAGTTGTATGGACACCAAGTCTCATTCAGAAATAAATATGGTAACTTTGTCAATAACGTCATTAGCTGTAGCAGAATTGTTTTGCTACTTTCAGGGCTTGAATCCAGCTGCTGTGTCCTACCGGCACTTTTTGTCTTCAGACCACATCACCTATTCCAGAAACATAGCCTAGCTCTTTGGCTCCCGACTTGTTTTCTTATTCCCTAGCCCCTCCTGACTTTCCTATTGCAGCACCTGTCTGGGAGCTTCCCCTCTCTTCATGAGTAGTAGAGCCATTCTGTGACACTGCTGGAAGTCACCTCCTTGTGTAACCCTTCTACCAACTGGGGTCAGTGGCAACAAGATTTGTGTTTAATATCTAAGGGTTCCTTCTAACATCACAAAACAAAACCGGTTTGAGTCCCACCTTCATAATCTGGAAAACTAACCATCAACTCTAGGCTCCTCTAAGAAGCAATACTTCCCCACTCGCAAGCACTAAATCTGGTATCAAAAAAGAGAATTTTTAATCCAAGGGAAAGGGACCTCAACATTAATTTGGGAAAACACCGCAATGATTATTAAAAGCATGGAAACCAAAAGTGAACACCCTCCCCACAGTCTCTTGGGCAATATATTTTACGTCCATTTCCCAGCTTCTGATGTGACAATCCAACCGATTAATATCTCTGTGTGTAACTCCCCTTTCCCCGTCCGGGCACCCCACCCCTGGTTTGTCATCTCAGATCAGCAATGTCCCAGAGTGCATTCACCTCCTGCCCTGATGGGAAGCCTTCACCTTTGCTCATTGCTGCTGCCATTTGTCACGGTCTCTGCCACTGCTGCCTCTGGCTGTGATGCTATATTCTGTGATTCCACACTTAGTAATTTCAGCTCCTTGGTGATTTCACTGGGTTGTGCTGCGACTTTTCCATCACAATATTGTCTCCAGGAAAGGTCTAAGGTTCAGCCCCCTTAGATCAGCTTATCAGTGATTTCAGCTCTATTAATCACGTGCAGACACAAAAACTGCACTGAGTTTGATCAGCTCTATCTTTAAACACTAGATGGGGAGGGCTCAAATGGTTACTAAGAAATCTTTAAACAGAGTCCACAACACCAGGTAGAAACATTTGTCCCCGACCCCTCTAAGCTTTATTTGGATTTGGCATTACTGCTCCCTGCTTGGGGACTGAGGTTACAGTTAGGGTGACACCCTAAATTAGGGCACTGTAAGTACAGTTCTGCTGCCTCCTTCTTAGCATATGCACAACATGCCTCAGGTGGGACGAGACCAGGATTAATCACCAAATTTGGTCTCCCATTTGGATCATTAACTTCCCTGGCTCAGGCCAGGTACTGATGGGAAGTGCATGTGAACACTGATCCACGCCTCCCCTTCTGCTGCCTTTTACTCATACAATAAGAACAATATTCAATTAATCCTACATTAAACAGTAAAGTTAATTTTAACCCAAAAGAGCCAGAATGTATCACTTTTATAAGGCAAGTCTGTCTGCTAGCCATATAGACAGAGTAGGTATGTCTGGGCATATACTGTTTGCTCCTGAGATATTTCCCCTCACAGCTCACCACTAGATGTCAAAACATAGACCCTATTTACACTTACTTCAATACGCTACAGAGAGCACAACGAGGCAAGGGGGGATGCACTATATTCTGGCAAATCCCATCCCCTTGATGTAATGGGAGTCATTTAAAGTGGTAGAAGGCAGCACACAGGGCCAGCTCTGCTATAGAGAAGGGAGAGGAAGCAGAAAAATTGGAGAGGAGAGCCTTCCAATCTTGTTCAAGCCTCCCCTCTCTGATAGCTAGGTACAGACAGGGTTAAGGAACTGGAGGTTTGATGGGAAGGAAGGAAACTGGGGATGGTACCAGGCGGCAGAGACAAGGGCTAGGCCTTAAAGCATATTTACAGTTGATGTGGAAATTAAATGTGTCAAAAAAGTTATAATGAACAGGGAAAAAAAAGAGATGGAGAAAATCCAAGAAAAAAAAAAGAAGAAGAAATAATAATGCAAAGTTTTAGGACATTGTTAAAAAAATTGTGATTACAATATAAAATGCTTACCTTTGATTTTAATAGAATTTAGTTTTTTGAACGATTGAACAAACTAGTTTTCTACTATTGGGTAATAGTAATGTGCAGCAGCAGTCAAAAAAGCGAACTGGATGTTAGGAATCATTAAAAAAGGGATAGAGAATAAGACAGAGAATATCTTACTGCCCACATTGAATACTGCGTACAGATGTGGTCTCCTCATCTCAAAAAAGATATACTGGCATTAGAAAAGGTTCAGAGAAGGGCAACTAAAATGCTTAGGGGTTTGGAATGGGTCCCATATGAGGGGACATTAAAGAGATTAGGATTTTTCAGCTTGGAAAAGAGGAGACTAAGGGGGGATATGATAGAGTTATATAAAATCATGAGTGGTGTGGAGAAGTGAATAAGGAAAAGTTATTTACTTGTTCCCATACTATAGGAACTAGGGGCCACCAAATGAAATTCATGGGCAGCAGGTTTAAAAGAAATAAAAGGAAGTTCTTCTTCACACAGAGCACAGTCAACCTGTGGAACTCATTGCCTGAGGAAGTTGTGAAGGCTAGGACTATAACAGGGTTTAAAAGAGAGCTATATAAATCCATGCAGGTTAAGTCCATTAATGGCTATTAGCCAGGATGGGTAAGGAACGGTGTCCATAGCCTCTGTTTGTCAGAGGGTGGAGATGGATGGCAGGAGAGAGGTCACTTGATCATTACCTGTTAGGTTCACTCTGGGGCACCTGGCATTGGCCACTGTCGGCAGATAGGATACTGGGCTGGATGGACCTTTGGTCTGACCCAGTATGGCCATTCTTATGTTCTTGCTTTTCAAGGCTAGTAGGGGCAGACTAGAATCATAGAATCATAGAATATCAGGGTTGGAAGGGACCCCAGAAGGTCATCTAGTCCAACCCCCTGCTCAAAGCAGGACCAAGTCCCAGTTAAATCATCCTAGCCAGGGCTTTGTCAAGCCTGACCTTAAAAACCTCTAAGGAAGGACTAGCAGGATGCTGGGATAGGGCCTGGTCTCATTTACTCCAATGCATATTGAATCAAGTCCATAGTTACAATCATGTGCATGTTTCCTCCACTGCAGGCCCTTGGCTTCACACACCAACTCTCCTTCTCCATGGCTGCCCAGTGCAGGCAGACATCTGCCCATCCTTTCCCATTCCTCCCCCAACCTGGGAACATAGAAAGACATTCACCCACACATATTCATCACCTTTAGTCTGACAGTCTGCTTCAGAAATGCAGGGTTCCCTGACAGAAATGCAATCAGAGACTAATTAGCTTCACAATTGTCTCCCCATTCCCCCACCATATCCAGCTTTCCCATAATGACACTGATTGTAGCATCTGGATGGTTAAGGAGAACGATCAGAAGGCGCCATTCAGGGTGGGTTGTGTACTATCTTTGCCACCAGTTTGATTAATGGGAAGGTGATGGCAGAGGGTCTGTAGTGGCACAGCCCGGACGAGTCCCAAGGCATAGGTGATTGGCACAGACCTGAAGGTATAGGAAGTACTCGCTCTGAGGACAAATTCAATCCTTTTGATGTTTTTTGTATCAAGAGAAAAGGTTTTCTGCAAAGGAAGATATCCTGTCATTATTGGTGCCGATAAGCTAATGGCACAAAGTAACGTTCACAAGTGCCTGGCTTAAAAATAATAGACAAGCACTTAAACACTGTGCACCAGCTTGTTAGCTATTGTAAACTGGCATATTGCCACTGACTTTTGGAGCTATGCTGATTTACACCAGCAGAGAAGAGCTTTACACCAGCCTGTTAGCATTAGGGTGAGTTTTTTGTTGTGCAGAGTGCTCTGGAATGTTTTCATGAAGACTACTGTATAAATACAGGTGGCTGATGAACACAACAACATAGATCAAACTGGCTGTAATGACATTTTAGCTTAATCCTCCTAGACTAATCTGGTTCAAGGCAAACTGTTTTTCCTTTTCTGATCTAGCTTTTCTCTCAGCTCCCATCTGTAGTGGCATGAATCTACATGCTTGGGTGCAGTGGAGTTAATAGAGTTGCATATGTATAAAATAGTCTAATGGAATGAGAAATCAGACCCAAGATCAGGTTAATTTTGTTAGTATTTTGAGTCACTTTGTGTAAGAGGCTGTAAATACAGGGAAAAAATAGCATTTATTCAATGTTTACCTGCAACTCATTTTGTTGCACACATTTTTAATATAAAAGGAAAAATCTGAATAAGTCATTTGGCCCTTACGCCCGAGACAATTGTAAGACAAGTCATAAATCTTCCAGCAAGTACCTGTAATATAGTATGCTGAAGGTTTATCCTTGCTCATTAATAATCAGTGTCTAAACCTAACAAGTCACCATTTTATGTTGGTGTCTTTTAAAATACATAGCTTTCTACTGAATTCATAATGAAACCACTCAGGAAATAGTGACCAACTTTTGTTTCTTTCCTTTTCTAATCCAAAATGTGATTCTAAAACTGGCTTTGAAAAGTATGTCACATTTTATTGTATTTTCCCACCAAACAATATTGTCCAAACACAATCCCACAATGTCAAATATGTATTAAAAATGACATAAGGAAAAAAAAAGGAGTACTGTGGCACCTTAGAGAATAACATTTACTTGAGCATAAGCTTTTGTGAGCTACAGCTCACTTCATCGGATGCATTCAGTGGAAAATACCTCGGGGAGATTTATATACATAGAGAACATGAAACAATGGGTGTTACCATACACATTGTAACGAGAGTAATCACTTAAGGTGAGCTATTAAGCAGGAGAGCGGGGAGGCGGGGAGTTAGATGTGCAGGTGAATGAGCCTCTTATGGTATGGCTGATGTGATTAGGCCCTATGATAGTGTCCCCTGAATAGATATGTGGACACAGTTGGCAACGTGCTTTGTTGCAAAGATAGGTTAGTGGTTCTGTTCTGTGGTGTGTGGTTGCTGGTGAGTATTTGATTCAGGTTGTGGGGCTGTCTGTAAGCAAGGACTGGCCTGTCTCCCAACATCTGTGAGAGTGATGGGTCATCCTTCAGGATAGGTTGTAGATCCTTGATGATGCGTTGGAGATGTTTTAGTTGGGGGCTGAAGGTGATGTCTAGTGGCGTTCTGTTATTTTCTTTGTTGGGCCTATCCTGTAGTAGATGACTTCTGGGTACAAGAGATGCACTTCTTGGACACTACGGTGCTAATAAGTGATGGTCACATAAACACCACCCTATACCGGAAACCTACTGATCGCTATTCCTACCTACATGCCTCCAGCTTTTATCCAGACCACATCACACGATCCATTGTCTATAGCCAAACTCTACGATATAACCGCATTTGCTCCAACCCCTCAGACAGAGACAAACACCTACAAGATCTCTATCAAGCATTCTTACAACTACAATACCCACCTGCTGAAGTGAAGAAACAGATAGACAGAGCCAGAAGAGTACCCAGAAGTCACCTACAGGACAGGCCAACAAAGAAAATAACAGAACGCCACTAGCGTTCTGTTATGCTCAAATAAATTTGTTAGTCTCCAAGGTGCCACAAATACTCCTTTTCTTTTTGCGAATACAGACTAACACGGCTGCTACTCTGAATCTTGTCTTCATAAGTAGAGTGACTAAGATGTAAACTCTTTGGAGAAGGGACTGACTTTCACTGTGTGTTCATATTATATGATGTCTAGCACAATGGGAATGTTTAGGTGCTACTGTGATAATAATAAAAACAATGTCTTTTCCTGGATATTGACTAACATCTTCAGAGTTATGACTAACATCTTCAGGATGCTTATGCACACATCTTCCATCAATTTTAATGCAATAAATATATCAATCAATCAATAATGGAAGATGTGTGCAGTAAATCACCTGTATTACTTTTCTTTAAAAATCTCAAACATTACCTTTAAATGGTGACATTTGGAGTACTTGCATCTTGCCACCAGTCACTGAAGGTTTCTGAAAAATGAAATGCCATTTCTGGCATTAGTGCTCAAAAAGCAGGACTTGGAGATATGGTAAAACCAATTATTGTTCAAAAAAATCAATACAACTCTCATTGTTTCCACAGGCCTAGAATTGCCTCATTTGGACATACATGCATATTTCCACACCCAACCGAGAGCCTTCTGTCTGTCTCAATTTGTTCTCTGTTTATCAGAAGGGGTTAAAATTGAAAAGATGAATTTTCTTTACCTGAATTGACAAATGCTCTCCTGTATCAAAGATGCTACTGGCAAAATAATCTCTACTGAAATGAGGGTATTTCAGCTTGTTTTGTACATTTGCCTTTTAGTGGCAGAGTTGTAGAAAACATCATTTGAAAAAGTTTACTCAAAGGTGAGAAATAAAACATCTGTTCAGAAACATTAGCAGTGTTTCGGAGATGAGCTACATCACTAAAATGAACATCACCAAACAAGTTTATATGGGTAATTATCTTTAAAACCACAATAAGAGGAGAGGAAAAAGAAAATTAAGAGCCAATCATTTACACTTAGAGCTGCAAGTCATAATATACCCCAGGAATCTATCAGACTGTGTGAACAACAGTTTAAGAACTTTCATCTGAACTCCCTTGGGAATAGTAACACTTGAATTTATAGGCAGCCAGACTGGTTCTGTATCCTGCTCTCATGAAGTGAAACTTCTTTTCTTATTTCAGAGTAGCAGCCATGTTAGTCTGTATTTGCAAAAATACCTCTCCAACGCAACATCAAGGATCTACAACCTATCCTGAAGGACGACCCATCACTCTCACAGATCTTGGAAGACAGGCCAGTCCTTGCTTACAGACAGCCCCCTAACCTGAAGCAAATACTCACCACAAAAACCACACACCACACAACAGAACCTTTAACCCAGGGACATATCCTTGCAACAAAGCCCGTTGCCAACTCTGTCCACATATCTATTCAGGGGACACCATCATGGGTCTTAATCACATCAGCTACACCATCAGAGGCTCGTTCACCTGCACATCTACCAATGTGATATATGCCATCATGTGCCAACAATGCCCCTCTGCCATGTACATTGGTCAAACTGGACAGTCTCTACATAAAAGAATAAATGACACAAATCAGATGTCAAGAATTATAATATTCAAAAATCAGTTGTAGAACACTTCAATCTCTCTGGTCATTCGATTACAGACCTAAAAGTGGCAATACTTCAATAAAAAAACTTCAAAAACAGACTCCAAGGAGAGTCTGCTGAATTGGAATTAATTTGCAAACTGGAAACAATTAACTTAGGCTTGAATAGAGACTGGGAGTGGATGGGTCATTACACAAAGTAAAACTATTTCCGCATTTTCCCACCTCACCTCCCACTGTTCCTCAGATGTTCTTGTCAACTGCTGGAAACGGCCCACCTTGATTATCATTACAAAAGATTCCCCTCTCCCCGCCCCCCGCTCTCCTGCTGGTAATAGCTCACCTTAAGTGATCATTCTGGTTACAGTGTGTATGCTAACACCCATTGTTTCATGTTCTCTATGTATATAAATCTCCCCACTGTATTTTCCACAGAATGCATCCGATGAAGTGAGCTGTAGCTCACGAAAGCTTATGCTCAAATAAATTTGTTAGTCTCTAAGGTGCCACAAGTACTCCTTTTCTTTCTACTTATGAACTAAGCATTATTGAAGATCAGTGTTTGAAATAATCTTATTTATTAATGTAATAAATAGTAGTAGTGGAAACAAACATGGATCTGAAAAAGGTCACACACAGCAGGTTAGTGAAAGAGCAGGGGATAGAGCCAAACTCTTAAGACGCAGTCTAGTGCCCTATTCATCAAGCCACAGACATTGTGAGGTATTTTGGATGAAACTCCCTATGTTCAGATGTTTTTGTAAAACTGATTTCAAACATCTAGATTTCAAGTCTGTAACAAACATCAGGATTTCATTTTGTGTCAACTTCTACACGAAAGATAGATATTTTGGGAAAGTGGGAAATGGTTTTCTCATTTGGTAATTGATAACACAAACTTTCTGAGACTAAATAACACTAAAATATGACAATGCATTTATTACACTTGAACTTAGGATCTAAGTACTGTCTAATGTAAAAGTTGCCCTAATTACTAGTAGGTATGTTTGTTTAGCTTTGTTCTTTTTTGTTTTTTAAACACTGTAGAGAAAAATCAAGGACATATCAGAAAATGTACATTAAGTAATGGCAGCTTTATTACCCAGATATGCAGAAATCTTAATGGGAGTCATTTTCCACTACCTTGACATTGTATAGTCATTCATACCTGTATGAAGTGAAGTGCTAAGAGGGTGTAAAATGCTACTAAATCAGATGACTCCAGTGTCACTGGCAGTAGTTAACATTCACTTTGTCAAGGTATAAATGCCTCCAGGTGTTCCAGGCAATGGAGAATCAGGTCCAGTGGCTTTTGGCCACTTCAGTAATTAGATGATTGTCAGCTATTACTCCAGTTTCTCTACTAAGCACTAAATGCATAAATAAATTCAGAATTTACACCTTTTAAACTCATACCCCTACCCCATCTTGGCTCAAATAGCTCTGATGTTGCAATGGAGCTAAGAGTTACCAGTGTGAGGGAACAACAATAAAGCGTCTCTGAATCAGAGGGGTATTAGGATATTTTCAGCATAGACATATTCAGGAGCTTCCTCCTCCCTTCCCCATCTTTCCTACAGAGAAAATAGAAGGTTTTTAAGGGGAGATCCTTCAGAGAACACTTCAATAGTCATATCTAAGGATGGCTCTAATAATAATAATAATTCACTGTGATAGTTATTTCTGCTCTTTACTTGTGGGAAGCAGCCTTTCATAAAGTTGTGCACTCTCAAATTATTACATTAATAAATAAGGTTGTTTCAAACACTTATCTTCAATAAGGCTTAGTTGATAAGTAGAGTGACTAAGATGAATGATCTCAGTTAACTCCTTCAAGATAAGAAGGATCCACATTTGATTGTATTGCCAAAGCAGGGTGATTTTCTCCCACCAGAAAATGAGAAGGATTAAGCAAGTATGAAACCTCTTTGTATCAAAGACTATGTACATTCCAGGTCAACACTGTAGATCACTAAGAACACTCAATAGATCAAAGTGTCTTTCTTAATCCATATTCCTTTTTGCTTATTTGATTTAAGAAGATCCACTTTCAACTTACTGTATTTTCAAGGTTCATCATCATTTGGCTCCTCCTCTGTTTTTTTTTTTTATTATTTTGTTTCTTTGCTGAGCTAAGGGATCAGTATCAATATAGGCTGATTTTTAATTAACAAGATGATGCTACGTACACTTCGTTAAGGAGTAGATATGCATGACGGCCTACTGAAGTGAAAGGAAAGAATCCCATTGACCCTATGGTTTAAATCATCATAGCTCTTACTCAGGCAAGCAGGGGAATAAGAGGGATTAATGCTCCTCTTTACTCTCCTTCTTGGGCCTATTATATTGACTCTGATTGCAGCGGGGAGAGAGAAATTGCTGGGGATGCAGGTGCCCCAACTCATTCAGTGAGTACTTCAAATAAATGTATCCAGCCAAGGCCCTGGACAGTGTAATTTAGTGGTCCAAGACAAATCATTTTTATAGTTGATAGTTTTGGGGATTGTTTTTAAAGCACCTGTTTGAAGATGGTCCAAAATCTGTAACTATAGAATTATTCCCCCCCAGAGATGGATCAGTGTGCAGGGGAAGCAATCAAGAGACCCTGAAAAATGTAATTACAGCTATAAGAGACTTAATCAAGAATGCCCTACAAGTTCACATAGGTTTTTTTTGTCTTTCTTTTTGTGTGATGAACGTCACATTACATGACATAATGGGTTCCCAATATGGGATGTGACCAGATGAAGCTGAACACATGTATAATTAAGGACACAACTGAAAGCCAATACTGAAAATAAATAACCCTTTGCAACGCATCTTACTTTGAAAACTGAACTTGTTACTTGACAACGCTAATGAAACACCACCAAGGCTTCTCACTGAATGTACTGCAGAAGTAAGTTATACACTAAACACTTATTCATCCACAGCATTTCAACAGATGGATCTTTAAAATAAATATTTGGATTATACTTCTGGAAAAGTCCTGTGGAATTTAATACAAATAAAAATCAACAAATTACTTGACATATATATTGTGACCATTTGTGAAATGTGTCAATTCCTTTTTGTTTTGTGAAATAGCATATATGACTAACCTTCAGTGTGGATTAGAATATATACCTTGTAGCAAGAACAGACTATTTCTGGAAAGCTGAAACAGAGCCATCAACACCAGATGGTTCTTCCTTTCTAGAACAATGGGGTTGCTACCAGCAGAGCTATTGACTTTCAACAGCTCTCTGTTCAACAAGCCACAGGGAGTTTGGAGCATAGAAAATCTCCAGCGGAAGAACAGGAATAGAAAAGGTCCCAGAGCCTGCTTTTAAAAGCAGGGAGGTAGTCCATTGCCAAAAAACAGCAGACTCAAGTGGAGGAGTAGGGATGGCGGGGGAGGGAAGGGAGAGGTTCTCTTCCCCACAAGGATACCAACCACGGCCAAGAACTCTCTGGAGTGGAGAGGACTCCGAGGAGAGATTAAGTCAGGCAATTATTGTTTTGCATAGATCTGAAACTCTCCTGTGCTCTCTACAAGTAAAGTGTGTGCATTTAAGAAGCTCCTTAGCAACGACTGGGTTCATTACTTTACCTGCCCTGTGTCCCCAGAGAGTTAAATTATGAGTCAGAGCACCCACATAGATGAATTCTAGAGGAATGTGCATAAGCACTTGTGGAGGCTCAGAACATCTCAGCATTGGTTTTGGGGCTTAGAGCATTTGGATTGTGGAGTTCCATGTCCCAAGGAAGGATTTCAAACAGGAATTGGGAGCATGCTCTAGATGCCAAGAGCTAAAGAGTGTCTGGACTCTAACTAGGCCCAACAGGTTTGGATGCACATAGGATCTAAAGGTTGGTCCAATTAGTAGTGACTGTCCATTATGGGAACTCAGCCAGATCTGTGATACCTATAGAATTTAATAAAGAATGATATTATTTCTATAAGTTTTCTTTTCTTAAAATATCCTATAGAATTCTATAGCAGGTATACAATTTTATGTTAAAATTATATACTATGGTCCCTACAGAAAAGTTATTTTTTATTCAATTCTGTAGGATTTTTCCATAATTAGGAGTCTTATTAACTGAAGATATAATATGTCCCCAAACCCAAATCTTTTATTTTCAAGTGATATAATTTACACAAGAAGAAAGTTAGATCAAGTTCTTTTGAATGTAATTTTAGTTAGCTCTTAAGTACATAACTAAGATAAAAAAACATCAGAAGAAAGATTAGAAATTCAACATAGATTCACCCTGTGTTCAAAGAAACATTCTGCATATAAGAAACATATCACAGGCAGGTAGCAAAGTACCTTAGAATAGGAGTTCTCAACCTTTTTCTTTCTGAGGTCCCCCGAACATGTTATAAAAACTCCTTGCCCCACCTGTGCCACAACAACTAGTTTTCTGCATATAAAACCCAGAGCTGTCATTAGGGGGTAGCAAACAGGGCAATTGCCTAGGGCCCCACTCCATGAGGGCCCCCTTGTAGCTAAGTTGCTCAGGCTTTGGCTTCAGCCCAGAGTGGCAGGGCTCAGGGACCCAGGTTTCAGCCCCGTGCGGCGGGGCTTCGGCTTTCTGCCCTGGGCCCTAGCAAGTCTAATGCTAGTTCTATTTGACGGCCTCACTGAAACTTGCTCGATGCTCCCTAGGGGCCCCGAACCCATGCTTGAGAACTACTGCCTTAGAGTATATAGATTTTAAATTCTTGGTTGGTCATACTGCATGGAAAAAATTACATGTAGAAATTTTATTTCTTTACAAAACTGTAAATTAAACACAATGGAAATACCAGGAAATAAACATAGTTGCTCCTTCAGAAATGTTCAGTGAGTAACATCTAGAAAATTTTCCCAAGGGACTGCCAGGAAAACCAATTTCTCTCAGAGAAATCACTTTCAAAAGGTCCCAAACTCAACTGAGTGAGAAAAAAAGACTATGTATATTTGCATAGATAGATAGTGTGAAAAGCATTGCACATTAAGTAATGTGTTTAAGTATATTGGGCCAAATTCTGCTGTCTTGTGCCAGAATTATACCAATGTAATTCTGAAGTATTTTTAGACTAACTCCACTCTAGCCACTAGAAATACTCCAGAATTAAACTCGTTTAATTCTAAAGAGCGGGAGTAGGCTCTTGACTTTTAATCTGCAGCAACATTCAGATAGAGATAGGACAAATATATGGTTCATATATCTACACTGCTATTTTCAAATTTAATACTAAAAAACCTCCTACATGTTACTATGCCTGATCTTGTATGTGCACAATTGGCAGGAAGGGTGTCAAGACCCTTTCTAGCCTATGTAAAGGTCATACATAATTCAAAATCCAGTGTTCCTATGAGAACTGAGAATGCTGCCTACCACATACACAACACCTCAAAGGGGTGGGGGCAAGGCAGGGCATGGCACTGCCCTATGTTTCCACTGGCTAGCAGAGTATGCTATACTCTGTAAGAGACATAATAGCAGATATGCATCTACTGCACAACTGGGAACATCAAGAATCATTCTACCTCCCTGAGGCACAATGCCTGTCCATAATAACCTTCATTCTGAGCAGATCCTAAATGTACTATCTAGCTTTGAATCACTTACCATCTGAATCTACACTCATTAAAACTCATTGGCAAAGCTCACATTGACAGAAATGATGAAGGATCAGGACCTTAATGAGAAGCAAAAATAGTACAGGTCAAAAAAAAGTTGGGGATTTTTCTAAGTTAGATAACATTTTCAGGTCCAGCTGTATGTTTTTATAGTTGATTTGGAAATGTATAGTAGGGATGTATTTTCAAAGGCAGTTCTGGGAGATGTAACCATACATAAAATAGGTCCAGATATAAAAAACATGTCTCCCAGATACACAACCAAAGCCTTCATCAACTTTTATGCCCAAACTGAACTTTTATAAGGTCAAAAAAATTCAGATGAAATTTCTTTTTTCACTAAGGGTTTTCAGTAGGGACCAGAAATGGGGAAATATTGCAAGAAGGGGTGTTCTTATGAGATTTCTGTCCTGATTTTGCAGACTCAGGAGGTCCAGAAAGTTGTAGTGAGTTCTCAGCAAAGCATCTGAACTTCTGGATGCTTATCCAAGCTGAACCCAAAGTCCAGATCTTTTGAAATTTGTTAGTATCGGAGACATATTTCACTCCTAATGGTCTAGGAAATGTTCCCTATGCTTTTAGAGGGCTGAGCAGAACACTCAGCTGTAAATATGGAGTGGTCAAGATCCGGATCCAATTTCTGCAGTTTGAGAGACTTTATGACACTTGAGTCTTTTATAATCCTGTTCTTGTTGCTTAATGTGATTTGCTAGAGTGCCTTTTATTGCCTTTATCCTCAGGTCAGTTTACTCTCTTAAAATAGATATAACTTTATAAATAAGGCAGTATAAAGTGTTTCTTCTGTGCCCACTGTGTCAACAATAAGTGTATTAATAGCTTTCTTGTTGGCTAGTTTTACATCTTCATCACACAGCAGAGGGAAAAATAATTACTCAAATAAAAGCAAAAATCAGAAGTTTTTCATTCTTTAACCACATTGGAACTTGAGTCTTCCTAATTTAAATAAATAACAAAATTCATAGCAGGGTTAAGAAATGTAGAAGATTTATAGTAATCTTGGCATATACTTTGCAAGCAGAAACGCTTGCCTTTTAAAAGGCAATAATATATTTTGAAATGCTTGAGCTGTCTATCAATCCTTACCCTGACTGTCTGCCTTCAATTGCACCTCAGAAGAGAATACACTATGTGGATTAGTTTTGCACATACTAGACAAGAAGTGGGTAGGTTTCAAATATGTACATGCATTTTTATGCTGGCTAATTCAAAGTATCATCAGAGTGAATGAAGGGGGAGGAGAGGAAGGTAAATTAATTCCTTTCTACCAGAAAGCCAACTTTTAGTCATCTTTTCCCTGGGTGTTTGTATCTGCAAACCCGCTGAGGATTCCCGCAGAAGAAAGTCTATTAATTTTCCATGTACTTGTTGACGAAAAAGCTATCAGGATTATGGGCTGAATATTTCTTGTGTAGGGAAAGTAAGGGATGCAATTAATCTCTGTGAACTAAAATATACCTCTTTTCATTAATCTTTTATTGTAAATGAGCAAAGTAATTGAACCAGTACCACACTGTCAGAATGAATGCAATGCCAGTGGGATATGCATGAGAGAGCACATACTGATTGAGTATTAAATATCTAACGGCAATAATTTATGGTTCATTACCTCTTTTTGGAGCTTCTCAGTTGCATAGTGCATGAATTTTAAGTAGTCCAAATTTCACGAGAAAAGGCTTTCAAATGCTGAAGACAGCAAATGTGCAAAACCCTCAGACAATCTATTTAATTTGGATAGTTTCATACGTAGTTGAGCCAGGCTCTTTAGTCTGCCAGAAACACATTAGATATTTGCAACTTGGATTAATGCAATTAAAGATCTAGTGATGAATATTTCAGAGATCATCATCAGCTCTAAGTTTCATTTCACCTATGAGCAGAAAGATGTGCATGAGCATGAGCTGTGTGTAGTAGATGGTCAACTGGCTGCGTTATTTATATGTTCAAGGTCCAAATTTCAAAAATGGACACCTCAATAGGATGTCCAGACCCTCTGTGTAGGTGTTGATCTTAGCGCTTAAATGTCTATTTCATTGCCTCCTTCATTCCAATCTACAGTAGGACATTGTGTAGAATAATTTAGCTATGAAGTAGAAATAAAGGATAATTGTTCAGAAACATTATTGTCAATGGGACTATTCACAAGCTTAAAGTGGAGCAAAGTATTTAAGCACATGCTTAAGTGGGGCCCATAGGTGACCTGACCAACTCAGGGTATGTTGCAATGATCCTGATAGTAGGAAATCCAAACAGAATAGTGTTGCAATGGTACAAGGCACTCAGAACTTTGCCTCCTTTAGGAGGCCTACAGCCAACCACAGAAGCTCCAAAAGTAACAGTCACTGACTGGAGGGAATTCTGAGGGGCAATATGTCTATTCCTCTTGCTGACTCAGCACTTCCTCATCATATCCTCCATCAGTGGATTTCCAGGCAGATTCCAGCTGTGCTTCTCTGGTGAAACCTCTGGGGAAGAGTGATCATAGAAACTGAACAAATTCAAAGTGGGAGGAAAATGCCATCAAATGAGAGAGAGAATTTTACACCTACTTTATACAAATGTAAATGACTGCATATGGTGCAAGGCAGCAGAGAATCAGTCCCAATAGTTCCAGTCTTTAATTGCCTCTTAGTTTTACTGTTTGTCGTTTAGATAATTATCTGCATGGATTGTTCCTGTAACACCTACAAAGCTCTTTGGACCCTTGAACTCATCTTTCCCTTGTAAATTCAGCTCATCTATTAAAATTATTAAACTGTCCTCCTAATCAGACATTGCTCATTTGGCCAGAGACAACTCTGTATTTGCTGTTTATTGATTTTTGTTAACTGGGCTATGACTGTGGAGAAGAAACATTTCATTTTCGAAGTCGTCCCAGAGGACACTGGCAGGTTACAATCATTTGTACTGTAAAATCACTCCATGTTAATTGATTCTATATTTACATATTATGAATGCATATTTTAATCTGTTTTACATGAATAAGCCTGCTACAATGAAGATTTCATTTCCTTTTTTAAAACATTATAAGTACCTTGCCATATTTGAAGAAGCAAATCTCTTCCAAATTGATTTGACCTTTGCAGGAAAAAACAACAACACATTTTACCCAATATCCCTTTTTAAGCAGAAGTTTTTGTCTTCTATGAGCTTTAAGAGCCTGTCATAGGTTGGCTGGTCCTTTAAGGAAAGGCAGGCTCAACTTTGCCTGTGATCTATCAGCTAGCTCCCATCTGATGGTGATGTGGCAATTTAATGATAACTAGGCACTCCAGCTCCAGAAAATGAAGAAGGGCTCCTTAAATAGAGCTGGAAATTCAGTCTAGAGGGAGAGACTACAGACAAAGCAGGAAGCAGCACCCACAGGGAGAAGCATGGGGGTAGAGGAAAGCCCTAAACTAGGGCCAACAAGTAGTGGGAAGATCCCTAGGGGAAGCTGTCAGAGTCTCTAATGAGGGAAAACCTGCAAAGATAAGAAGTAACAAGGGAAGAACTTTGCAGGAGCAGGTCAGGCTCCTATGGAAGAGGCCCTGAGGTAAGGTCAGTAAAAACACGTCAGTGGAGCCTGAGAAGAATGGAAGACTTCTTAGTTCAGCAGAGAAGGGAAAAGCCAGAGGCCTGAGACCCAAAGGGAGTCTATGTTAAAGTCAAGGGTGTGAGGAAGCAGCACAAGGGGATTTAGAGGTAGGAAGTGGCCTAGGGAAACAGCAGTACGTCTAAGAAGAAGACCTAGCTGCCTAATATAGGGTCCCTGGCCCAGAATTCATGGTAAAGGGTGGGCTTTACCATGCCAAAGGGCATATAAGCCCAATGCAAGAAATATTGAACCTGAGTGAGGCTGAAGACTGACCCCAAAGGATGATGATAGCCCAATATGGGAACGAAAGGCTCTTATTATTTGGATGTTTCTATTGAATTTTCAATTAATCTTCTTGTTACCCCAGAAAGGCACTGAATTTTATGTGACTTAGCCAGAGGGCTAAATCCTGAATGACACAATGAGAAATAGGTGGCTACCAGGAGGTACCGGAGAGAAGGACCCCCTGCAGCATCACACCCTGACACAACAGGGCAATGACAATGGTGAACATGATAGAATTACAGAACCTCTTCTTTATACCAAGAGTTAGGGGATGAACCCACCCTCAAACTCAGACCCTTTCACCGCACTCTCATTAGACTGCAAAGTGACCCTATGGAAAAGTTCTGTGAATCACACCTTTCATCAGAGGCATTCAAAGCACTTTAATGAAATGGTTGCACACTCTTATCCATATTTTACAGACGGGAACACTAAGGCATAAACAGGTTAAGTTCCTTATCCAGAGTCCAACTGCTCTAACAAGTCTATTTGACTATTCTTACAAGTATCTGAATGTTAGGGTGCTTATTCATTAGTATTCTGTATACTTAGAGCATCTTTGTATCAATGTGCTTTGAATTCTATCCTCCAGAAATCTCTTCCTGCTACTATCAGACAGACCAATTCATTTTCTAATTATAAATCTATATTAATGTCTTATATTTTCTATAGTACATTAAAGATGTGAGCACTTCCATTTTGTACTGCAAAGCATACTGAGGCCTCTATTTATGGAGTGAACTGCATATGCATTAAAGTTCATAGCAGGTATTATTCCAATGAACAGCTATTTTATATGCATATGGTCAATACATTTTTAAGAAAATAAAATGTTACACACATTAATGCCTATACTTAACACTTTATAGATTCATAGATACTAAGGTCAGAAGGGACCATTCTGATCATCTAGTCCGACCTCCTGCACAGCGCAGGCCACAGAATCTCACCCACCCTCTCCTACGAAAAACATCACCTATGTCTGAGCTATTGAAGTCCTTAAATCATGGTTTACAGACTTCAAGGAGCAGAGAAGCCTCCCTCAAGTCAACCATGCCCCATGCTACAGAGGAAGGCGAAAAACCTCCAGGGCCTCTCCAATCTGCCCTGGAGGAAAATTCCTTCCCGACCCCAAATATGGCGATCAGCTAAACCCTGAGCATATGGGCAAGATTCACCAGCCAGATACTACAGAAAATTCTTTCCTGGGTAACTCAGATCCCATCCATCTAATATCCCATCTCAGGGGATTTGGCCTTTTTACCCTGAATATTTAAAGATCAATTAATTACCAAAATCCCATTATCCCATCGTACCATCTCCTCCATAAACTTATCAAGTAGAATCTTAAAACCAGATAGATCTTTTGCTCCCACTGTTTCCCTTGGAAGGCTATTCCAAAACTTCACTCCTTTGATGGTTAAAAACCTTCGTCTGATTTCAAGTCTAAACTTCCTGGTGGCCAGTTTATACCCATTTGTTCTTGTGTCCACATTGGTGCTGAGCTGAAATAATTCCTCTCCCTCTCCTGTATTTATCCCTCTGATATATTTATAGAGATATATTTATATTCATATCTCCCCTCAACCTTCTTTTAGTTAGGCTAAACAAGCCAAGCTCCCTGAGTCTCCTTTCATAAGACAAGTTTTTCATTCCTCGGATCATCCTAGTAGCCCTTCTCTGTACCTGCTCCAGTTTGAATTCATCCTTTTTAAACATGGGAGACCAGAACTGCACACAGTATTCTAGGTGAGGTCTCACCAGTGCCTTGTATAATGGTACTAAAACCTCCTTATCCCTACTGGAAATGCCTCTCCTGATGCATCCCAAAACCACATTAGCTTTTTTCATAGCCATATCACATTGGCAGCTCATAGTCATCCTACGATCAACCAATACTCCAAGGTCCTTCTCCTCTTCCATTACTTCTAATTGATGCGTCCCCAACTTATAACTAAAATTCTTGTTATTAATCCCTAAATGCATAACCTTACACTTCTCACTATTAAATTTCATCCTATTACTATTACTCCAGTTTACAAGGTCATCCAGATCCTCCTGTATAATATCCCGATCCTTCTCCGAATTGGCAATACCTCCCAGCTTTGTATCATCTGCAAACTTTATTAGCACACTCCCACTTTTTGTGCCAAGGTCAGTAATAAGATTAAATAAGATTGGTCCCAAAACCGATCCCTGAGGAACTCCACTGGTAACCTCCCTCCAACCTGACAGTTCGCCTTTCAGTAGGACCCGTTGCAGTCTCCCCTTTAACCAATTCCTTAGCCACCTTTTGATGTTCATATTGATCCCCATCTTCTCCAATTTAACTAATAATTCCCCATGTGGCACGGTATCAAATGCCTTACTGAAATCTAGGTAAATTAGATCCACTGCATTTCCTTTATCTAAAAAATCTGTTACCTTTTCAAAAAAGGAGATTAGGTTGGTTTGGCACGATCTATCTTTTGTAAAACCATGCTGTATTTTGTCCCATTTACCATTGACTTCAATGTCCTTAACTAATTTCTCCTTCAAAATTTTTTCCAGGACCTTGAATACTACAGATGTCAAACTAACTGGCCTGTAGTTACCCGGATCACTTTTTTTCCTTTCTTAAAAATAGGAACTATATTAGCAATTTTCCAATCATTCGGTACTACTCCTGAGTTTACAGATTCATTAAAAATTCTTGCTAATGGGCTTGCAATTTCAGGTGCTAATTCCTTTAATATTCTTGGATGAAGATTATCTGGGCCCCCCGATTTAGTCCCATTAAGCTGTTTCAGTTTCGCTTCTACCTCAGATATGATAATATCTACCTCCATATCCTCATTCCCATTTGTCATGCTACCATTATCCCTAAGATCCTCTTTAGCCTTATTAAAGACTGAGGCAAAGTATTTGTTTAGATATTGGGCCATGACTAGATTATCTTTAACCTCCACTCCATCCTCAGTGTTAAGCGGCCCCACTTCTTCTTTCTTAGTTTTCTTCTTATTTATATGGCTATAGAACCTTTTACTATTGGTTTTAATTCCCTTTGCAAGGTCCAACTCGACTCGACTTTTAGCCTGTCTCACTTTATCCCTACATGTTTTGACCTCAATTAGGTAGCTTTCCTTGCTGATCCCTCCCATCTTCCACTCCCTGTATGCTTTCTGCTTCTTCTTAATCACCTCTCTAAGATGCTTGCTCATCCAGCTTGGTCTACAATTCCTTCCTATGAATTTTTTCCCCTTTCTTGGGATACAGGCTTCCGATAGCTTCTGCAGCTTTGATTTAAAGTAATCCCAGTCCTCCTCTACCTTTAGATCCATAAGTTCTTCAGTCCAATCCACTTCCCTAACTAATTTCCTTAATTTTTGAAAGTCAACCCTTTTGAAATCAAAAACCCTAGTTGCAGATTTATTTTTGTTAATCCTTCCATTTAGTTTGAACTGAATTAGCTCATGATCACTTGAGCCAAGATTGTCCCCTACAACCATTTCTTCTATGAGGTCCTCGCTACTCACCAAAATTAAATCTAAAATGGCATCCCCTCTAGTCGGTTCAGCAACTACTTGATGAAGGAATCCATCAGCTATCGCATCTAGGAAAATCTGAGCCCTATTATTATTACTAGCACTGGTCCTCCAGTCTATATCTGGGAAATTAAAGTCTCCCATGATCACGCAGTTTCCATTAGTATTTACTTTATTAAAGACATTAAAAAGGGCTCTGTCCATATCCAAATTAGATCCCGGAGGTCTATAGCACACCCCAAGCACTATCGTAGGAGAGGCTTTACTAGTTTTCTTCCCCAGTGTAATTTTTGCCCAGACGGACTCTGTCTTATCCATTGCATCGCTTCTTATTTCTTTACATTCTACCTCATCATTGATATACAATGCTACTCCACCACCTTTACCTTTGTTTTTGTCTTTCCTAAACAGCACATACCCTTCAATACCTGTAGTCCAGTCATGACTACTATTCCACCATGTTTCTGTTATCCCTAAAATATCTGGTTTCACTTTCTGCACCAGTAGTTCTTTTTCCTCCATTTTGTTACCTAGGCTCCTCGCATTGGTGTATAAACATCTTAATTTTTGCTGTTTGGCCTCGCTCACATTTTGTACCCTATTAGGCACAGTCATTCTACAGCCAGTATAACCTATTAGACTAGTATCCACACCGCCCTCGCTCCTTATATACATTCTCCTACCCACGGCTGTATCCTTTCTTACTTCGTCTTCTTCCCTCTCAATGCTAAAATCTGGTGTGGAGATTTCCTGGACATCTCCCATCCATCTCCCCCTAATTCCTAGTTTAAAGCTCTCTTTATCAGTTGTGCCAGCTTCGATCCTAGAAGTCTATTTCCTTCCCTACTCAGATGAAGTCCATCCCGAGAGAACTGTTCTCTGTCCGTGAATGCCTCCCAGTGGCCATACATCCCAAAGCCCTCCTTATGGCACCACTGCCTAAGCCATCTGTTAACAGTCATAATCTTGTCACACCTTTGTTGCCCTTTTCTAGGAACAGGAAGGATCCCGCTAAAGATCACCTGAGCCTCAATTTCCTTATGCGTCTTCCCCAGCCTAGCATAGTCTCCCTTAATACTTTCCAGCGAGAATCTAGCCGTATCATTTGTTCCCACATGAAGGATAATTAGGGGATTCTTTCCCGCTCCCTTTAGGATCCTTTTCAACCTCAGGTCTACATCCCGTATCTTAGCACCCGGAAGACAGCACACCCTTCTATTCTCTGGATCAGCTCTAGTTACAGGCCTGTCTATTCTTCTCAATAAAGGGTCCCCGATCACATAGACCTGCCTTTTCCTGGTGACAGTGCTATTCTCCAGTCTCTCCCCTGTTCCCTCTGGCTGGTTCCCTCTCTTTCCATTCCTATTTTCCCTTATAATCTTCTTCAACCCATCCTGTATCCTCCTGGGCCTCATTTTTGGTGTAGTTTCCCTTGACTCTTCTGCTTTTCCTATAGGACTAGCCTCTCTTCTCTTCTTCCTTACCCTTCCACCTTCAACAAGTACCTGCTGAGCCCCTTCTTCATTTTCCAACTCTGCAAACCTATTCTTAAGCTCTATTTCTCCTTCACTAGCCCGTCTTTTCCTCTGCCTCGTTCTTTTAGTCACATGTTTCCACTGACCACTTTCCTCACCCAGTCTCCCCTCAAAATTCCCCAGCCCTGCTTCCATCTGTGAGTCTGAGCTTTTCCCTTCAGATACCTCATATCTTTGCTCCATCATCTGCTCAAACCCCTTCCTAAACTCAGCGAGACTTTCCACCTGCATCTCCAAACCTCGGATCTTTTCCTCCATCAGCTCTATCAGACGGCATTTCATGCAGAAAAAACTCTTACCGGTTCCCCCCTCCAGGATCATGTACATACCACAGCTTTCACATCCACTCATCCTCAATGTGTCTTCCACTACAGGAGTCACTCCCACAGCTGCCTCTGTATCTGTCTTCGCCCTCCCACCTAAATCCTGTTAATCTGGGAAACACAAGCCACACCAAAAAGACCACCCAACCCAGCAAAAGCAAACCCCAAACAAGCACCACAATCCAAACTCCCCTTGCAAACTCCCACTCAAACTCCCCTGTTTAGAGCTCTGTTTGCTAGCTCCTGTGCCGCTGCAGCTGTCTGTGAACAAAAGAGCTTTAAAACAATAGCTGTAGTTTATATTTTGCCCCTAAAAGTCTGTCTTGCAATAGAGTAACCTCAGAAAGAGATATGGTAGCAAAGTGGATACAGAATATAATTTTGAATGATATTGAAAGGTCAGTGCAGAAATGTGCAGCTCATATTTTTGTGACGATAACATGTGTGAACTAGTTATTTCCTCCTTTTAACAAAGAATGACCTTACCCATTGATTTAATGAGGAAATTATACATGCTGTATTCAGATTTAACAAACTCCTCAGAATTAAAGATATACCAATGGGATGGGGGTGTGGGTGGGAGTGGAAAGACAGACACGGACCTCAGAATAGCAGCCTAACCACCTGGTAAAGGAAAGCCCAATGACCAGTGAAGCCTTACTTGTGGCATGTGCTAGACACTGCATGGATTGTTTGTTAGTTATTCTTACACTCTTTTTATTAGTAGCAAAATATTAATAATATGATGTCATAATACATAGAAAAATAATTAAAGCAGAAAAAGGCCACTGTTTTCTTAATTACAGTCCGACTCACTGATTTTGTACTTGGTGTAGCCATATGGCTGGGCATTCAAAAAGTTTCACTGGTCTTAGAGCCAGTCTTAGAGAAAACATTATTAACTTGTTACTGAAAAGGACTTTAATTTCTGCAAAATTTGCAACCCCATTCAAATTAACCCTTCTGACTGTAAACATTGATATTACAGATGGATATTGAGAGAAGGGATTGCTCAGTAGTCTTGTCCAGTGCTAAGTTAATAGCAGGGAAGTGGGTGTTAGGGCTACTGGGTTCTCTTTCTGGATCTACCACAGACCTCATGGATATGTCTTCACTGAAAAAAGGTGTGTTTTTAACACAGGTTAGCTAAAATGGCAGTGAAAACACAGTAACTCTTCATTTAACTTGGGTAGCATTGGAGTGAAATCCCATAGGAGAGCCTGGGTTGAACTCGAGCAGATAACCCCATTAAAAGCAAAGTTGCTCTAGCCTCACTGCTTGGGTTAGCTAATCCAAGTTAACACTATTCCCCCTCCTCCCCTCAAAAGCCTAGCCTAAGTGACCTTGACCAAGTTACTTTGTCCTTGTTGTTTCTTTAGCTGCGTACAAAGTGAAACATAACTGACTAGTAACTGGAAAATACTAACAGGGCCTTATCTGAAAGTGCGAAGTCGCATAACAAAGTGCAATGACCTGCGCTAACCTTCGCTGACTTCGAAGTGCAGATTAGGGAGTTGGATTTAAGATATAAATACCTAAGGGTATATCTCCATGCAACTGGAAGGAAGCTTCCCAACTTAGGTAAACACTCACGCTAGCAAGGCTCAAGCTAGCACGCTAAAAACAGCGATGTGGATGTTGCTGCACTGGTAGAGGCTCAGACTAACCACTCATGTAGGACTCAGGGGATCAGGCTGTTCTGAGCTAGAGTGTTTACCCTGAGCCTTTACCAGCACTGCAACATCCACACTATTTTTAGTCTGCTAACTTGAGCCCTGCTAGCGTGAATCTGGCTCACTCCCAGATACAGTGTAGACATACCCTTGAGTTCTAATTGCCTAGTTCCTCTCCCCCCCGCTTTGCCCCCTAACCTCTGGAGCTAGGACACAGGCAGTTAAGATAAGTGGATGCTCAAGATAACAGCCTTCACCCGTATTGAAGGGAGAACTGAAGAACATGTTTTGGAATTCACTTTCTTGCTGGGCTGGTTTTGAACTAAGGCCTCTTGATGGAGACTATTTTAAAAAGCCTTTCCAGCTTGTTTGGTGGTTTGCTTTTAAGGTGTTCAAATTTTGCAAACACTCAGAGAAGGGATTAGCGAAGTTGGGGGAGTGATTATTCGGGAGGAGTTTGTTTTTAGAGCTTCAGAGGTTCCTTGATGGGAATCCATTATAGGGCTTTGAGGTTTTTTTGTTTTGTTTGTTTGTTTGTTTGTTTTAAATTAAGGGCCTAGGGAAGTGGTTAATAGACATTATTATAAGTCTAAATAAATGTAGTCTGAACCCTGAGTAAAACAATAAAGAGTTTGATGACGCTTTCTAGTTTTGGAAAATTTTGAGAATTAGGATGAAAGCAAAATGAACGAATGTGTGTAGTCATCCTAATGATCCTTCCCCCTGCTGAATTCAGAAGGAGAAACTGCTCATTATTAAGAACTTAAAACCACTGAGTGCTATAGCCAATAAAGGGGATAATGCAATTGGAAAGAGGAGCAAAAATCTATAGGAGTATCAGCAGGACTATCAGCCTCAAGCAAACCTTTCCCACTACAGTGTAAAACGCAAGTGGCTCTGTTTATTCTACTCAATAGTTTTAATAGACTCAGTGAGTTAACAGATTGTGTTATATCTTCTAAACTACCACAGTGTGGCAGTGTTTTAGAGCATAATTTAGGACTGCACTGCTAACTTACATTTCCTTATTTGATACTTCCTTTACCTTTACTGACGAAGTCCATTTAGAAAGAAAACCAGTGAAGTTCTGTATTTTTTCTTCTTTCTTTAAAGGATTGATAGTGTGACTACAAGATTCCTTCCTTTTGTAACTGC
Organism: Dermochelys coriacea; assembly: GCF_009764565.3. NCBI lineage: Eukaryota > Metazoa > Chordata > Testudines > Dermochelyidae > Dermochelys > Dermochelys coriacea. Next base: position 28,968,572 of record NC_050079.1, on the reverse strand, counting down.
CACTTATCTATCTTTCACTTGAGTCATCATAAAAAGAAAAGGAGTACTTGTGGCACCTTGGAGATTAACAAATTTATTTGAGCATAAGCTTTTGTGAGCTCACTTTGTCAGATCATTCAGTAGACAATACAGTGGAGAGATTTTATATACACAGAGAACATGAAACAATGGGTGTTACTGTAATGACAGTGATCAGGTAAGGTGAGCTATTACCAGCAAAGGGGGCGGGGGGGACCTTTTGTAGTGATAATCAAGGTGGGCCATTTCCAGCAGTTGACAGGAACGTGTTAGGAACAGTGTGTGTGTGTGTGGGGGGGGGAAATAAACACAGGGAAATAGCTTTACTTTGCGTAATGACACATCCACTCCCAGTCTTTATTCAAGCCTAAGTTAATTGTGTCCAGTCATTGAGTCATCATAACACTCATACAAAAAACAAGAGACTTGGGCATCACCACACCAAACTTCCTTTCCTGAACCACGGCCTGAGCACTTTCATGATCATTCTGCTTTATCTCTATTCGTATTAACTTGACAGAAGTTTGCTTTCAAAATATTGAGGACGCATGCAAGAAAGCCTTTCAAGCCTACTGCTTAGCACTGGAAGGCTACAAAATATCCCATGGGCTGAGCAGTGCAGAAACATAATGCACAATCATACAGTCAGCATTTATTCAGCACAGATTTTCCAACCACACAGTAGTCTGTGGTTTCAACTCTCTTGTAACCAACTCCTTATCTCATTACACAACAGCCTTGAGAATCCTACCTGCTCCGTGCAGTTGCCCTGGTGTCAGTCCATGTCTGTGATTATGATTACATCTGCATCCTTCTACCCAAAGCATTTTACACACTATGGCTTCAATCTTGATTGAAATAAAACTCCAGCTGACATCAAGGAATGAAACACAGCAGTTGCGTAAAACTGCACAAAAGTTCAGGTTAGAAGACGTATACCATAGTCAGTAAAAACTGCAGGGCAACTTGAGCTACACAAAATGTAATTACTCAGATTAGGAATTGGCCAGGATACCAAGACTAGCCTTCCAATCCATTTTAAAAGTATTATGGGATCTTGAAAGGCCACCAAAGTTCAGGACCTCAGTTTTACATCTCATTCAAAAGATAGCTTAATATCCATGAACACTATCCTGGGGCACTGGTATAGTGCCATCTGCTGTGTCACCAACACCACTTCCTCCTAGTCTTGTGGTTTACAGACCAAGAACTGACCAAGCCTGACCCTACTTATCTTATAAAATCTGATAAGATGACAGCTCAAGGGAGTATGGCATAACATTTAAGCATAGGTTTCATTTGTCCTTCATTAATAAACAACCTTAGAGTGAAATATCCATTAACATATGGTATAATAAAAACTCAACAACAATTTCAATGGATTCCCATATGAACAACACATTTCAAATGCTTAAATATTTGACAATCCATTTACACTTAGATACTGTCTCAGCAGCACACTTACTTTTTGAAATCTTAACAACACTTTCAATCTTTTCAAATTAAACATTTTCTTTCAAGTTATGTCAGTTCCAGGCCAATTCCCTTTCTGGACTATATCCATTCTCTGGTGCATCTCTTGCCCTTTTAGCAAACAAAATCCTTGCTCTGGCTCTGTATGTATTTTACCCTCTGCAAAAACCCTTTGTGCTAAACTAAACTAACAGAATCATATGCCAGAGGCAGTCTTTTCTCTGCTGCATAAACTTTTTCTTAAATGCATACTAAGTAATTCAGAGCAACAATTACATTTCTGCTTTTAAACCATACTTTAACTCTAATATTTATACAGGCTTTGTTATCTCTAGTTTGATTTGGGAACAGAGTCTCTCTTTAGTTATCACTACTTATGTGTATGGAAGTATTATGAAAATAATCCCCAGACAATCTTTAATGTAATTTCGTTTTCTATATTACTATTCTGTTCTTTATGCTTAGCAATACTTAGCCTGCTATGTGCAAGTAAATCAGTTTTGTGGTCCATTTCAGTGACACAATATTATCTCAGAAGAATAAACTTTCAAACTATCATCATCATTAGCCAAGACAATTTTACCTATAGTCACTTAACCTCTTTTAGGACTTCAAGTTTGATTACTCTTATTTGATTTCAACCACATGGTAGCCTCTGTTCCACAGAACAGAGAAATTTTATTGCAATAAGGTGTGTTTTTTACATTGAAATAGCTAAGTTGATATAAAATCAGAATGGATTCAAGGCACTGTAGTTTTTAACTCAATGTAGATCGGTGAGGTCAACCTCGGCAGGGGAGGGTGTGTGTGTATAAAGTTGACCTTAACTAGCTACATCATGCTAAAAACTAACTATTCCTCATCTTCATTAGGATCTCACTTTTTTTTGCAGTGAAGACAACCTGAGTCTAATCACACAACAGATACTCCTTAACTAGTCAGTTAAAAAAGTGAAAGTTCCAGGTTCCAAACATGTATTTAGTACAATTAAATTGTAAGCTCTCTGGGTCAGGGATTTTGTGTTCACTTCATTCTCATCTGTAAAGTGCCTAGCATGCTATTGGTGAGATAATTGTAATTAATCAAAAGCAAGCAGTTGCCAGCAATAGGTACGTTGGGGTGGGGACATACTTTGAGTCAGATTCACTACGGCACTGTTGCAGTTTTTTTGCTAGTGTAACTAATTGAGTTCAGTGCAGTTACACTGCTATAGAACTAGAGGAATGCAGCATCCAGGCTCCAGACCCTGCCACAGCCATGGGCGGAGAGTGGGAGGTGGACAACCCCAGCAGAAGCTGTGGGGCAGGAGCACCAAGCAGTGACTTCAGCTCAGCCCTGGCCCAAGCCATGCCCGGAGAGGGCAGGAGGGGCCCGGCACCAATCTTGGATCAAGAGCACCTGGCCCCAGCTCCAGCTCCAGCTCCAGCCATGAGGGAGGGAGGAGTGGGGTACTATTTACAGAATGGGGTACTATTCAAAGGGAGAAAGGAGAGCAGAATCTGATCCTTAACTAAAAATATATAATAGTGGACAACGTAAGCAGGTGCAAAACTTGGCTGTGCTCCTTTGCATGTCACACTAATACAGCCTTTAATTACAGGACCACATACTATTACAAAGCTTGTTTATATAGGTCTAAGTAACAGCTGCCTCAGCAAGGGTACATTGTGAGGAACAGGGAGGAAAAGGGAAAAGGTTCACAGAAGTGTTGCGGAAAAGGAGATAGCTAGCTATATAGTGCAGCCTTTTTGTGGTTCCTGGTGTTCCCTAAGCATTAGGGGAGGGGAGGGAGACAGCAAATTAGCCACAAAAGGGCTCACACATCCCTAATGCCTCCTTCTACCACCACTCTTTCATATTTTAGCTTTCCCCAACCCCGTCCTATATCCACTATGCTCCGCTGGCTTTGAGATGCATCATCCAGTCTCTGTCACTCTGCAGTACTTGAATCTTGTCATGGGGTACCAGTAACATCTTTACTTTATTGTTTAACTACTTTATTGCCAGTTTTTCTTTTCTAGGCTGGACAAAACGGTAAAAAAATGCAATAGGGAGCTACTCTGGATGATGAAATTTGCCTCTTCCTTCTCAAGCTTCTGTGATATTCAAATATCCACTTCTGCTATTTAATTGTGGATGCATCCAAAGTACCCTACTTATATATCTACTATATTATGGATTCATGGAAGCAGCATCTTCTAGAAATAAAATTTGAAAACATGGTATTTTTTTAAGAACACTGTTTAATCACAGAGATATCTACTATAAAAGTGTCCAAATCCCCAGTGTACTGATCCATATGCTAGCTACTTGTTTCTTCCTAGTATCAGGGGGTAGCCGTGTTAGTCTCTATCCACAAAAACAAGAAGGAGTTCGGTGGCACCTCAAAGACTAAGAGATTTATTTGGGCATAAGCTTTTGTGGGTAAAAAACCCACTTCTTCAGATGCATGGAGTGAAAATTACAGTTACAGGCGTAAATATACTGACACATGAAGAGAAGGGAGTTACCACACACGTGGAGAACCAGTGTTGAACCAGTGAGGTAATTCCCTTCTCTTCATGTGTCAGTATAATAATGCCTGTAACTGTAATTTTCACTCCATGCATTTTTTTTTTACCCACAAAAGCTTATGCCCAAATAAATCTCTTAGTCTTTGAGGTGCCACCGGACTCCTTGTTTCTTCCTAGAAGTACCACCATCTCTTTTAATTCCTTTTCTCGGTAATTAGGCTCAAACTTACTCAAGCAGGTTGTAAACAATGTATTTCCAGAAACCTTATAATTGCCACTGTCTTGTAGGATGCCTTCTCATTTGGCTTTTATAAGAAGTGCAGATAATTTATAATATCTTTTGATTACTAGTCGTCATGGGCTACCCTCAGAAGATTCAGAAGTTTAGTTTTGGTACTTCAAGTTGAAGTCTCTCCTGAAGTACAGAGCTGTGCAATAATGAACCTAGCAAAACAAATTCACCAAACTTTTACAAAGCTTAAAAAAAGTTCTGTTTGGGTTGGTGTTTGTGACAGTCAATGTTTTAGTCTAACCTGTTTACCCACATCTGTTTATAATGTAATTACCATCCAAGTTGGCAGTAAATCTTCTATTAATTAAAAAAGGCTTAGCTTTCCCAACAGTCTCTCCTACAAGTACTTTGTCCTCTTGTCCACTGAGTCCTCCCTCCAATTAGCCTCAGTTTTATGTTTTCCACAGATGCAGAGCAAGCTCAAGAAACTCAAAGACTTTTTTTATCCAAATTTCGAACTCTGCAAAATTCAAGGATGTTAAGATCCAGACTTTTTGTTCAGAGCTCTATCTGATTAATGACTGTTTGTGTGTCTCATCAATAGCTTTTTGTTCTTAGCCCCTGCACTCACATAGCAGCAATTTCTTCCCTCTTTTTTTTTTCCATTTCAGAAACTGACCATCTGTAAGATGGACTAGTGTGCCTTTGATCTGATGATTTTTGAACTTATGATGCTGATACAGTCTCAAAGTTGGAAAAATGACATAGCTAGTGCTGTAGACATAATGTCAGTGTATAATAGTACTGATCTTTGTGACCATTCATGTGCAATGTGCATTGCTACAGCACGAACAGTGGAAACAAATGTCAAATATTTTTCAACAAACTACTATTTCATTTTTTGCCGGGTGCATTTGATTATCCTGTTTCATTCACTTCCATTTTTAAAAAAGAGGAAGGATAGTACAGTGGCTATGATACTAAGTTGGGACTTGGGAGATCATATTTGTTTCCCTGCTTTACCACACTTCCTTTGTGACCTTGGCAGGTCCCTTAACCTCTCTGTGCCTCAGTTCCCCATCTGTAAAATGGGGATAACAACATTGTCCAACTTCATAGGAGTATTGTGAGACTAAATGCGTCACGGACTGTGAGGCTCAGATACTATGGTAATGGGAGCCATGAGTACTGAAAATGGATAGATTAACTGAAGATAAAACAATCATTGAAACACCATGGATTTACTGGCTTTTGTTGGTCACGCCATCCTCCTGCTGTAATGACTGCTACTTCAGCAACTGATTTGGTGGCTCCTTGGTCCCCCTTCATCTTTTTTTACACTCTGTCTCTTTGGGGGTTCAACTACCATCTTTACACTTGTAACTCAGAGTGGAACCCTTTTACAGTATTTCTGAACTGTCTCTTACTGTCCGCCCCATCTCAGTCTGTATCTCTGCCATGTCATGGGTATCTCACCAACTTATGGTAACATGGTCAAAACAGAACTCCTGATCTTTTCTCTTACACTCCCCCTCATTCTCTATCTTTACTGATAACACCATTCTCTTCATCGCTCAGGCCTGTAACTTGAGGGTTGTTTTTAACTTCTACGTCACTTTTGCCACATATACAGATGTGTGTCCAAATCTTGCCTTTTCAACTACCTTAACACTTCTCAGCCCTGAAATCTTCTGTCTAGACAGCGAAACACTCTTCTTGTCTCTCATCCTGAGGTCCATATATACAGCTGCAAAGACCATCTTCCTTATCTGTTCCTCTGATCACATTGTTAGAACTCTTGACTTAATGAAAACAGGTAAAGCTTTCAGGTTGACTGGATGGTAATCCACCCCAAGCCTTCAAAGATTCAGACACCCACATTGCTTATTGACAGAAATGTAACTCAATATCAGTTTCTATTTTATAAATATTATTAAAACAAGCTAAAATAAAATCAAGATAATATATCACCAGAGCTAATACTGCTAAAATAAAACACTATCATATCAGAATCAAATTAAGATCTTTTTTTAAAAAAAAAATAAACAAGTTAGTCTCAATACTGCAGTTATATCATCAAATTAGTACCAAAAATATAATCACTACTATAAATTCTAGGAAAGAATCTAAGAAGGAGACTGTCCATTTAGTTATAAATCTCAAATGAAGAGTTTCACCAAAATCATTCAAGTCTAGAATGAGAGTCTGGTACTCTTCCCAGATTCAGGGGATACTGCTCAGGATTGGAGCATCCTGTTTGTTGATGTCATGATTTCCTGTCTACAAGGAAATCTTGAAGATTCTATAATATCAGTCTTTCCTCAGATGGCTCATGAACCTGAAAGATGAAGCTTGTCTGCCTTACCCTTGATTCTTATTAATGTATTAATTTTGTTTGTGCGACCTTCCTTGAAGGTTGTTGGATAAAGTAGGTACAAGGCCTACGTCTGAGCTACTAAACTCAGGCCAATCAAGTTTGAAATAGGTCATCATTAGCAAGTATCATCTTGGAAAAGCTCCACTTAAGTCAGCAATTTAAAGAAAATAATTCAATATTTCACACAGCACAGACAGCTGTTCTGGGATCCCCCAAAATTTTCAAAAATATAGATACCAAGCCACTTGTGAGGAATCTGGGACCTCTGGAGCTAAATGTATGAGCCTCTACTGCAAACATCTTTAAAAGATGTTATCAGTTTATAGCAACTTTTCTATGAAATCCATATAAAATAGAAAAACTGCGAGCACCTCAAAGCCAGTCAGTCAAGCACTCATCCATCAGCAAAATAAAAATGAATTCTGACTGATGATAAAAGTAATCACCACAACTTTCTCTTCTGACATTCTGGAAAACAGACACTTTCTTATCCTTTTTTGCAAACAAAGCAATTACAGTAAACTTCCTAGTTTGGAACTGGGCTATCAAACAACTTTTCTTCTGAAATCTATATCTTAATAGAGAAAAAGTTACTTAAGGGATCAGCTTACAATATATTTATTTATAAGGTCCATACAAACTGTTCCCATTGCATCAGCACGTACTATTTGAATCCCTCAAAGAACTCCCTATGTCACCATATCAAGTTCAAGTTACTTGTTATCACCTCAAAGGCCCTTTACAACTCTACCCCTCCCTACTCACTAACTCCAATCTCCTATTTCATCACCTTCTGCCTTTGCCAGCTTCTCAGACCAGCAGCTCTGTGTCTTCTATCATGCTGTCCCTACTGCACAGAACACCTTTCTAAACTCATCTATGAGATCCAGCTCTACCAAGATACCTACAAAGTTAGTCATCGTTAACTGACTTGAGAGTCCAATGGGTTTACTTGGCACTTCATCTAATAGTAGTTCCTTTTCATGTAGATGAATATTTGTTTGAATCCTGCTCTTCAAGGTAGAGATTGTTTTCAAATGTTTGTACAATACCTAGTAAAATGGGGACCCAGTCCTAACTGTAACCTCTGAGTGCTACTGGAATCTAAGTGTAACAGTGGGCAGGATTGAACCTGGGACCTCTGGAGCTAAATGTATGAGCCTCTACTGCATGAGCTAAAAGCCACATGGCTCTTAAAGCGAAAGCTGTAGCAGACTCAATCTCTAAGTGGTCACAGTGCCATTAAAGGGGGACAGAGCACCACACCCAGCAGGTGTGTGGGTTACATAAACACATACATTATAATTAGTAGGAGAGCCTATTAATAATAAGAATGCAGTATCAGCCATGCTCTCTGCTGTTGTCCTTGTAACAGTGATAGGAATAATTGTAAAGGTTCTGATTTTGGATTGAGTTCAGATAAGCAGTGGGAAGTTTGGATGCTTAACCAAAGCATATCAGAATTTACCAAACCTCCCAAATCTGCAAAACTGGGTTGGCAATTTTATAAGAACAGGCAATCTGAGTTCTGGCAATCATTATAGAAAGAGGAGAAATACCATAAAGACTCTCTCATGGCAGAGTGACCCTTCTTGGTTACAGTTCCAATTAAAAACAGAGTGGAAACACTTGACCATTTCAGAAATTTAGGTTTAATTTTTCAATTGCACTCTTGGGGATGCAGGGAAGGGAGACAAAGTAAGGTTTTGTTTTCAAAAAGAAGATCAATTCTTCCTCAGAAGTCAGTTGAAGGGATAGTACTTCCTCAACAATAATAAAAACAAAAGGGCCCTGATTCTGCACTGTGTTACACAGACATACATTGAACTCAATGGAATTATACTGGTGGCAAAATAATGCATGCAAGTTCAGAGTATTGCCCAATGGATCTAACCCCTGGAAAGTAGGGAGAGCTAGTATTACAATTCTCCTCTTATCCCTTCTTTTCAGAAATCTTCCAACTTCTTTTGTAGAGTGGTATCAGGTATTAAAATATTAAATGTCAGAGCTCCAAGGACCATAACACAAGACCAATTCAACTTTTATGACTGGATTTTCAGAATGTACAGTGCATTTAGAAAATCTGGCAATTCCTCCCTGAACAGGACTTCTTACAGAATTGGGCCCCAAGTCCATTATGTGCTCCTCAGTGAAGTGTATATACATCATGCCTTCAGGCTTAAAAGGAGTTGAGCTCAAACCTCTGCAGGCTTTCTGAACACCAGATATGTTTTCGAGACAGATATGTGGAAAGAAAAATTGCTTTCATGAACTCTGTCCTCTTTGGTTTTTTTACTGCAGAAGTGTCTCTCTGTTAATAGACATCAGCAATGAATTATAAATTTGACGAAATTCTAATGAAGATCAATCTTCCTCTTCTCTTAAAGAGGCTTTTTGGATGCAAACCCTGCTTCCACAGTTAAAACTGGTTGCCAAGATTGTGTCACAAATGAGACATCTGAGAAGCAGGCAGCAAGTTTGTTAATTATTGGGATTAATTTAATGAACTTATTCTCATTAGGCTTTATGAGCCATGCTGCATACAGGAAAGTGTGAAAGTCTACAACAGCAAGAACTAGTGATGTCATTAGGCAATTAAGGACATTGATGAGAAACGTTGCAGGGTCGGGGGCAGGGGGAAGAAGCCAGGCAAATGTTCTGTGTAGAACAGCATTATTAAACAGAATTAAGGGGAGCTAATTAAACAACCAAATGGAGATCATTTTCATCTCAACAAATTACTAGAAAAGTCAGTTTGGTTCTAAACACAAACACTGAGCAGAAACATAAATCATAATGTTCTCCAGCAGGCTCTACCATTCTTTGGGTGATAAGCTATGTAATAGAATTTTACCAAGACTTGAGTTATTTATTTCTTAAATTTTGCCTAGTGTGTTTCCTTTGGGCATCTAAACAAATATAATTTTTCATTTAAAATATAAAGAAAAATCAAGAGAAGATCACTTAAAGCTCAATGACTAAACAGTTCTCTTTAGCATTCCATTTTCTCTACATAAAGAAAATTGGGAACTTATAAAAACCATTTACTGTCATTTATAACACAGATCCCATTCACAGTTTACTGCATCTGTGTCAGTATGTACTATTCTAGAAAATTAATAAATGGCATTGATACAAATTAATTAGGGATTATCTTCAAATTTTTTTTTCACATGACTGGCCCCAACTTCAGAAATTCACTGCCTATCACCACATGTCTAGATTTCCCACTAGGGTATTAACAATAGAGGACTGCCAGCTTTCCCCTCACTGAAGAAGCTGTTGCTTCTGGACATAATGACATTCTACTGCTATCTCTAGAATGTCTTTCCAGCAGTACTACTTTCAGTAGATTATTCTTAAACATAATCACTTTCAGCATGTTGATACTCACAGTTTGGAAGGTGCTTGAATTAGAGAAATACCCAGTGTGACTGTAGGTTCCTCCAGTACCAGTTTGGGCTCCTACAAAGCAACTAAACCCCAGCTGGTGCAAACTGGTGTAGCTTTGCTAATTTACATGGAACTCTACTAGCTGACCCGAGCTGAGAATCTGGCCTTAAATTAGCCGCAAAGGTAACAGATTAATTCAAATGTAGATTATGCATTATTGCTTGTAGGGCAATATTTTCTTACACACAGATTACGCAATTGCATATGCAAAAGGTATGGGTTTTACATATATAACTTACATATGCACTTACCATAACATGTTTATGCTAGGTAATTGTATGCATAAAAGAGTTAACACCTGCATGTGAAATAGTGGTCCAAAATAGAAATTAAGCACCAAATGGAAGCAATTTTGCATCTAAGCTGTTTGAAAATCCTTTTATGGCACTAAAACTGTTTGGGGTGTTTAGTGTCCTTCCAACCTGGGAAAAAAAAACATCAGATCTGACAGTCAGATGGGAGATAACATATTATATAACTTCTGCTGCTTCTTTAGAGAGCTTGTGATTTGAGTACCATTGCTGCTAATTATGTTGAATATAGCAATGATAGTAACCAGCAGTGTTCTACTTGCTGTGAACAAAATAAGAAAATGAGTTGGTGGTAGTGGATAAATCTTCAGAATGGATATTCTTTGGGAAAGGAATAGAAGAACCTTTCACTAGCTGTACACCATATGCTATAGACGGAATTAGTGCAATTTCATTATCTCTGGTTTTTGATTAGTACACAAATACTAAGCTGCTAAACACTGACAAGAAAAAAAAACATGAAATATGCTGGCCTATGCTATTTAAATACATAATTTCATAAAGTGAAACAACTTCAAATGGAAAATTTTCTATTCTTTATAGTTACCTATAAAATTAATAATTAGCTTTTCAAATATACTTTAAAAGCATGATTTTTTACTCCATATACCACTAAAATTCATCTTCATTTGAGATGGAACTGTACTGCAATAATTCATAGTAACAATACACAATGATTGATTTTTTTATGTGTAGTATTATTATTTTAAATGTAACATATCCAACTGAAAATGGAGGAAGAATTTAGGCAGACAGATGCAAAAGAAGAGTTAATACTTGATATTTTGTGTTACCAGATATCAGTAACAGGAAACATAAAAGCCCTTCTATGTACTTAAATGACCAGCTATTAACTTCTCTTACACTGGAATCAAATAAACTGCAACTATATTTAGCACACCCATTTGTCAGCTTGCAATACTGAAATCAATGTTTAAGGGTTAACATACCATCTGGATTTCACTAGGCTACCCAATATATTCCCTGGTAAAAATATAGAGCGGAGCTTGGAGAACTGCTTGAGGTTAACTGTCAGAGACTATTTCAAATTTAAACTCTCTGTCCAGTCCCTTCTACCTATGCCCAGGTTGGCTTGAAAAGCATGGATTGACTATCAAAGGCATTTTGCATATTGCTTCCAGGAGCATTTCTGAAAATTGTGACCAGTTTTCACAGCTTTTTATTATACACTTGAACAGAACCTCTGACTTTCCCTGCTTTATGAGAGGAGTTGGCACTTTGTGGTAATTCACCTTCCACCCCAGAATGTGTTACATTATTGCTTAATGAAGCAAAAAGTATGAAACAAGCAAGTGAAATGAATCAACAGCAGCTCAGCTGTTGGATTTCTGGGGTGATTCCTAGCCTCATTGAACTGAAGGATAGTTTTGCCATTGACTTCACTGGGGCCAGGATATCAATCCTGGGTCTCCAGCCCAGGTGATTCTCTGGCTGCCCATGTGTAGATATGCATAAAGAAGATCACAAAGGCAGACCTTTCTCCTCTTCTATTATGCACCTGAGCAGGAATTCCAGTTCTCAACACTCACTGAGAGCAAGATGCAAGGAAGTCATAAAACTGGTAGAGGCACTGGGCACTCCAAATGGAGCATGACCATGAATCCATGGCCATGACTCCACCTTACTTCTAGACTCTGCACGGTCTGAGGTCTGGAGCCAATGCTAGATGAAACAGATGCTGTACACATTTAAAGGATGTAGCTGTTTCTGCTCCTGCTTAGAATCCCATTTGAGAATCCAGAAGGCATTATGGCTACCTTTGTCATCTGCAGGTAGAATGCCTTCAGCCATTATTGATGATGTGGTGCCCTTCTGCAGAATGAAACAATGACTGGTAAAGCCACAATACGGTTTCAGTGTCTATGGTAACATTTTAAAAAACAGATTAACAAAATGCCGCTTGATATACATAATAATAATCGCCAGATATTATAAACAATCCCCTGTTGGTTTAAAGTTTTACCAAATAAGAACAAATTGATTCAACAATATCATGTTGCTATGTTCCACAGAGGCTAGTTTCTCAAAGATACACAAATAATTCCTTACATATCATGTCTTCAGCTTGGAATGAAGCTAGGGAAATCATGACCATTTCAACAAGGCACAAAAACAAATTGTCTTTCACAAGTTAATGATTTACCTTGCTGGAAGACAGATAGTACTGGAATAACTTCTTATCTGGAAATTAAACAGAGAACAGGCACAATGGGAAGAATCTTCTGTTACGCTTATCCACCACAGCAGTGGCCAAGGACCAGCCACACTTCAGAAAGCTGAGCTGATCGAATAATAAATGAACATAGAGATTTGTGAATACTTTCTGAAAAATAAAGACCACCAATCCAACATTTTCATTAACTTCAATGGGTTTTGGATTAGGGCCTTGGATTGCTATGATTTGTGGGTTCATACTGCTGACCAGTATGGGTATCTGGACAATTCCTGGTTTATTACTGCAATTGTTCACTGTCTCCTGACTGAATGGTTATGTATGTGAAGAACCTGGGAAGTGTCTATAATATTTTATGGATATTATGTCCATAGGTTTGATTGTTACTGTGTTTAATATATTATTACAATGGATTAATTCTAGCAGGAACTATCATCAAGGAAAAGCAGGAAAGGAGAGAAAAGCTTCAGATAGTCCATTTACTGGTATTGAAAGAGACAATGCAGGTTTATTTTCTGTGAAGTTTCATTTCAGTCCATGCTGAGTTCTACTAACTGGTTTAGGACACCAGATGGATGTGGGGCTCTAGGCAGGAAGATGAAACAAAAACTTTTGGATTGGTAAAAAGGCAGTCCCTGGAGAAAATGTGAGAGAGACAAAGAGTTCTGGGAACTCCAGTTCCTGGATGCGGGTGTCTGGCTTAAGCTAGCCTGCCTAAACTTTAGGTCAGATAGATATGAGTGTAGACCTCTGATTGTGGTAAGAACATTCTTTCTGGTTATGCTTTGTTTCTACTGTTAAGACAGAAGAGTATTTTGTTTAGGAAAGGCTGTTTTTTAGTCTCTATTCACCACTGGTTACAGTTTCTAAAAGGAAGTATTACCGGTAGCCAACCCCATTGGGCCTGCTGAGTAATCAAGGTGGTACCCAGGGCGCTGTGGCCCCACTCTAAAAAAGTAGGAGGATAACGGTGGGATTCCTTCCCAGGGAAGGTGAAGGAAAGAGGCCTAACACTTTAACAGGCACACTTGGGAAGACTGAGAGAGGTCAGAAGTGCAGCTAAACCTGAACAATGACAGATTATTCATCCAAAATTTCTTCACTGGAGGTGAATTACTTACTTGCTATTAACTAGTTTCTTGTTTCATACTTTTCTTTCTTCCAGCCAGGGAACAGAAATAAAAACATGATTTATATTAACATCCATGAATAATAAACAGGAATTAATCAAAAGGAAGTGTCTGTGAACAACCCAGATTCTGATGAAATCAGATGAAATTTAATGTTCATAAATACAAAGTAATGCACATTGGAAAGCATAATCCCAATTATACATATATCATGATGGGGTCTAAATTAGCTGTTACCACTCAAGAAAAAGATCTTGGAGTCATTGTGGATAGTTCTCCGAAAACATCCACTCAATGTACAGTGGCAGTCAAAAAAGCAAACAGAATGCTGGGAATAACTGAGAAAGGGATAGATAATAGGAAATATCATTTTGCCTTTATATAAATCCATGGTATGCCCACATCTTGAAAACTGTGTGCATATGTGATTGCCCCATCTCACAAAAGATATATTGGAACTGGAAAAAGTCCAGAAAAGGCCAACAAAAATGATTAGAGGTATGGAATGGCTTCCTTATGAGGAGAGATTAATAAAACAGGAACTTTTCCCTGTTTGAAAAGAGATGGCTAAGGGGAGATATGATTGAGGTCTATAAAATCATGACTGGTGTAGAGAAAGTAGATAAGGAAACGTTGTTTACTACTTATAACACAACCCACCAGGGAGATTAGTTGGCAGCTCCTTCAGGGAGCCATGAGCATGGGCATGTACCTGGCATGGTTCACTCCCATCCCTTACATTTGCCCCTTTTGCAGAGTCAGGGAGATCCTGGAACAAAATTTACATTGAGTGCGTCAGGTGGCAGCCTTTTTTCCAGCTCCTCCAGAGCCTTCTCCTTAGGTTCTGGCCACACTTCTCCCAACGCTTTGTGATATATGCACATCCTATCCATGGTGCCACAAAGTCCCAAGACCTCCTCATTAACATCCTTCAGGCGCTGGTCAAGGTGGCCATCCACTGTACCAGGAGGACGATGCAGGATGGGAAGGTGCTCTGCAACTGTGGGTCCTATTTCCGCTCTTTCCTTAGATCACGTATCTGGGCAGAGTTCCTTTGGGCCATGTCCGGTGGCTCCCTAGACACCTTTGAGGAGTAGTGGTTGCTGTTCAGGTTCTCTGCTCAGTGTCCCTCTTTGACTCCCTGTTTATGACCCCGTGATTCTCATGCCTGTTCCTGTTTTATCTTTAAAACCCCTGGGATTAACTGGGGTCTGAGTCTGGTAGCTCCTTCCCTGAGGCAGGGGGGAGGAGTCTTTAGCTGTAGGCGGACTTGCACCCACCCATCCCCAGATTCCCAATAGGTGCTAGCTCCCAGCACTCAGTCGCGCTCTCCTTTAATCAAGACAACAGTGAGTTACTTGTTATTTAACTTACTAGGGAAAGATATTTAGCATCTATCCCATTAATATGCTTCTGGGCATTGGGTTCTTTGGTTTAGCTCTTAATGTATAGTCATTGCCTAGCACATTGGGCACAAAACATCCATGGGGAGGGAATTTTACAAACTGTGCAAATTACTCTGCATGGGCACATCTCTATGCTCCCTGAGTCCCATTAACTTCAACAGGGGTCTACACAGGCATAGGTGTCCATTAGCATGGAGTAACTGGCATGTGTTTTCTCCCTTCATAACAGTTCTCAGCTGCAGAAAGCTGTCAGTGTCTGCTTTGGGAAGAAATAAGGAAAAATATCATTAAGGTTTTTAATGATTCACCTTCTCTAGCAGAGAAAAAGATTAGGAAACCAGCAGGCTACCCAACTATGTGGTCTCAAGTGCACGTACACTGCTCTCCATTGAAACTAAAAGTTTTCTATAGCACTAATTACCATATGTACTAGCATTTCTGTGTTGCTCACAAGTACAGTAAAGAGTTCTTCGTGCTTCATATCAGCATCTGGAATATGTTATTTATCTTTTTCATGAAAATTCCCTCCCTCTAATAAAAATAACGATATTTATGTATTTAATGAGTCATGCCAATCCTGTTAATCATCAGTAAAAGGTTATATTGGTGATTTATTTCTATTAGTCAGTTTTTACTGCAGCCATGAAACTTAGATGTGTTGCAAATGTTTGATTACAGCATTTCATTTAGAAAAGAAAAACCCTAGTTTTTTTACAGATGCTGTGAGAAGTAATAGCAAAGGACTTTATTTCTGAACGGCTACCTTACACCTGAATGTTGCATATCCCATCATATTTGCAGGTGTCATGCTCTTTCTTACAACTTTCCACATTATGACTAATACTATAATTTTACTTCGGGAGGGAAACTCCTGTCTGTTGTTGCACCAAAAAACATTCCAAAGATAAAATGAAGAGGTGTAAGACACTGAGCTTCTTTACTTATTATACTACAGCAGTTCTTCTCATCTCCCACAAAAAACAGAAGTCTACTTTTAAATCCAATATAAATGTGTCTAATAGAAGCAAAACCTACTTTGAATATGGTTAGTATAATTAGCATTTTAGTGTCTCAGAGTAAGCCCTGCATCTAAACTGGGAAAACTATGATCTCTAAGAATGGTACAAGCAACCTTAGAGACCTTGGTCTTAGTATTTAAGGATTTCAAGGCCTGATCCTGGGAAGTACTGAGTACAACTCCCATTGAATATAGGATCTTAGCATGCTCAGTACTACTTGGGAGGTATTCAGCATTTTTCAAGATATCTCTCTATGGAAGATGGAAAAAATGATAGTCATGAAATGAAAATGTAGGTAAGACATAGACAGTACCATGTGAGTTATTCCAATAAATTCACTAGGAAGAAAGCTGGCAAAATTGGATCTGACATGTTACATTTTAAAACAAGATACTTTTTTGGGGGAAAGCAGATCTTAACTGACTCTTCTGCCTAATTTACTCAATACCTGAGTTCAGAATTTTTTATTCCTTCTGTTTGAGTTTTGGTACCACTAACACCTAAAGTAGTGATAGGTGTCTGGCATGCAACTCCCTACTCTGCTTAAACATTAGCTATGTGTCAGCTATTACAGGCAGAGGAAAAAACATAGGACCCCAAGCACAGCTCTAATGGAGTAAAACACTTCTGTATTCACCTTGATGTGAGTTTTTCTTTTCTAAAAATGTATTTTTTCTCCAGAACTATTTGATGGCATTGGCAATGGTGCCATTAAGCCTGACACACATCTCCCAAAATTTTCTGCTTTAGAAACCATTAATATAATAGCCAAGCAGACCAAAAAGAATAACAATATTGCAACCTCTATCTATCTTGTTTTTATTGTAGTTTGCACTGACATAAGCAGAGTATTTTTAAAGTGTCAGCAGAGTAAAACATGAGACTTGTTATCAAAGACATCCACAGAAAATGAGTATCTTGATGTGTACAAAGCAATTAATTTAAAAAGATACCAGCGTGTTTTGCACAAATTGTAAGTGACAAAGAAAAGGAACTACATGGTGGTCAGATTTGAATTAGACCCAACAGATTAAGAACAAAATGCCCATGATCCTGCTTCCAGTGAAATCAATGGGGACATTGCCATTATGTTCAGTGAGAGCAGGAGAAACTGAAGGAATCTGTTCATGAGAGGCTCAGAGATATTTTCACATCCATACTGATGCCTAATCATTATAAACTTAATCATAAATTAACTTATGATTCCTATGAGTGCAATCTGTGAAAGATAGTACTGCTGTGGAAAGGCTGAACAGTTGGTGCTACACTTTGTTCCTGGAGACACAGGACAACACTACTATTAACAAAGTCAGTCACTTGTTTTTGTGTCCCTTTGGATGTGTTGGTATATTATAGGGATGATAGCTTCCAACAGTATGCAAAAGAGAGAGGTGGATTGTATCAGCAAGTGGGTTGCAGTAATAAGAGCCAGAGACTAGAAAGCTGTTGTTACAAAGGGGACACAAACAATAACCAATCAACAATCATCACCTTCAAAAGCATTTAATTTAGGACTTACTAAAAATGGTTTTGAATACTTTTGTACAGGATTGACCATTAGTGAGAATTATAATCCTGCTCATGTGCCTTGATGCACCGGGGAGAACATTTATCTGCAATGCTTGATGGTGACATACAACTATGCAAATAATTAGAAGAAAGCTTTATAAAAGGAATAGGAGAAACATTTTATAAGGAAGAAAGAGAGTCAACAAAAACAAACCTTTAACATTAAACAAATGAAATCTCTGAGTTGAATGCTGATCTCTACACCAACTAGGAATGAATTTATTTACTATGCTATTTTGGAATAGAGCAGATCCGGAGTTTTCAGTTTCTGGTTTGTATAATTTTTGCATATCTTAGTTATAAATACTAGGGTGAATTGAAACAAAAAACCTCTGATTGGTATGTTTTCCCTCAGTAGCCTTCTCTCTGCCCACACCCACACCCACACCTTTACTTTTATGTTTCTCTTTATCTTGTTCCTACAATAACACTGTCAACTTATTGATTTGTTTAATGTGGCATGATCCTACTCCCCCTGATTTCAATGGGAGCAGAAGCAAGTCTAGGGATTGAAAGGCTTTTACTGTAAAGTTCTGAATGCTTCGCTGCGCCACTCACAGGATCCTTCACAGGATCCAGCCCTAAGTGCAGATGGGAGGATTTGGCCCCTACTTTTTGACAGTATTTTAAATTGGGTTATTTGTGGCTTGGGAATAATTGAGCCATATTTCTTTGGTTGATAACATTAATTTAAATTAACATTTCTCAATCAACTCTAATTCTTTGAGACTCATATTATTTTTTCCATATAACCATTAACACAGACCAATTAGACACTGACAATAAGATAAAGGTACACTGAGATCCCATTTTCCTTTTCTGGAATTCTGTTTTGTTACTTATACTCCAATGTGAATAGCAAATATAATATAACTTTATTATATAGGCTTTGAAGTGTGGAGACTATAGCCATAGGGTCATAGTTAATGAATTGCACTTTTTCAAACCCTTCCTATTCCTCAAGCAACAGAATACTTTAAAAGAAGAAGAAGAAGAAGCAGCAGCTCTTTTCTAGTTTATGTATCAGTGTAACTAACTATCTTTGTGGCACTTTCAGCCTAGCTGGAAACAAGAAGTATAATAAATAAACTGAATCCTAGGAGAAAATCTATACTTGTAAGATTTCTAGCCTAGTTTTGCAGAGCCAAGAATTTGGTTAAGGTTTGAACAATCATCTGAACTTTCAGAGGCCTATATTAACTGAACCTGCAAACCTTCTGGGGTTCATTCATGACTAACTGATGTACCTCTGACAAGAGCTCATTTATTTCCACTACTTTGCTGTTATACAGCCCTTTGTATTGATCAACACTCCCCAGCTTTATATCCTCAGCACATTTCTTCCCCTTACTACACGGTTCCTTTTCCAAATTATTTATAAAGGCAATCAGCCAATAAATCTGAAAACAAGTCTGAAACTTGATCTTTGCTGCACTCCAGCAATGCATAACTCCACCCTGAACTCTTTTCATTCACATTTGGCCTCTGTCAACGACTTCCAATCAAGATCTACATCCATTTGAGAAGGTCATCTTTTGTGACACTTAGTGGTCTTGCTGATTAGTTTTTGCATTTTCGGATAGACGTAGATATAGTCTTTTGTGAACTTCCACTGGGTGTATATATATATATATATATATATATATAAAGATTTCTTAAATGTCCTGGAAAATTGCAATTACAACTTTCCTAGCCAGCTCTTTCTGATACATTTTCAAGAATGAATGAATAAAATTAATTAATTCAATATAATCCAATAAAGTATGTTGGGTATGATTGCTCTTTTGTAAATGTAGACCGACTATCCATAATCAGATCATACCTTCCAAGGGTTTCCCTAGCATAGCTTTGACAATTTTTTCTACTCTTTAGCTGAGCAAAAACCTACCTTTATACTTTTTTAGATTTCTCCTATATTGCTTCATAAAAGACAAATGTGCATCTTTCCAACCCATTGGTGTTTTCCCTGTCTTCTATGTGGCATCCAATAACAATTCATTTTACCCTTTTGTGGCTTCCTAGAGACAGATGGATCCTATCTGATCTTGAAGTTTCGTCTATTCAAAGACAAGGACCTCAGTTTTGCACTAGAATCCTCTGTCCTGTGCCTATATAGACTCCCATGAATTTCAGTGTGATCTGCACGGGCATTGGAGGTCCATGCTAGCAAATCCCTAATGACCTAGATTTTGCATCTGGATTTCTACTTCCATTCTGATATGATCTAAATCTTCAAGTGACAGCAAGCTGTTTCTGAGATGCTGCCTCAAGTGCCCTCCAATTTTACCCTCACCTAAGAAGCTGTGGTAGTCACACACTTTTGGGGTGGTTGTGCTGGACTCTACCTGATGTTTCTGATAGCGTCACTTGCCCAGTGTTTATGAAGATGGCCTGGAAAGAAGGAGCCCTGCCAACAATTTTAGCCTCAGCAGTGTGCTGATCTTTCAGATGCTCCAGGCTCTCTCTCTCTGCTGCTTCATCTGTCACTCTCCCAATATGTTTGTAAGGGGCTCGTTTACAGACGACTTCTGACAGTTGTATAAAGTGGCTTTTAAATGGAGCTCTTAACCTAGCACCCAGACTACTGCTGTCCTCAGCGGTAAGGACAAATCCTGTTGTGATGAGGGATAGATGATAGTAGATTATACTAGCAGCTCCTGTCCATTTCCAACTTTCTGTGACTCTACAATGTCAGGCTTTTAGTTACAACTGATTTAAAGTCAAGTAAGTTAGATTCCCATCCTCAGCAATCAAAGCAATAGTGACTCAAGGGCCCATCTAACTTTAGGCACCCAAGCTTGCAAGGTGACCCTCATAATTATTAAAGCTTTGTAAAGGATGCCTGCATCAAAATGGGCTTCACTTCAGGTTTTCTGGTGCCCTAAAAAGGTTAAACAACATAAACATGGTCCAAAAAAGGAGAGAAAGCAGAGACTTCAGTTAGAAATTGAGGTGAGGGAAAAAAAAGCAATTTGGAGCTATTGTAGCAGGAGTCCATTCAGTTTCTTGTGCTTGCAGTGTTCAGCTATTCCTGTTACTGTTGATGGTAAATTTAAAAAAGGAAAAGGAAATAAGGTGTAACTGGAATTATACGAAGTAAAGAAAGCCAAAACAGTACTGATCGCACTGCCCCCGCTCATTGCAAGCTCCAAAAAATATTAAGGAAAAATGCAGCATCAACACCAGCTGTAACCCAATTAAACCAAATAGTCCCTAGTGCTTACAGAAAAAACAGTCACTCACAATTACTCAAACAAATCCACTCACCTAAAAACCAAAGGACTTTAAAACAATGCACACTTCCCTCTAGGACCTTTCAAACCATTTTTATCACTGCTCACATTTTTTACCCCAGCAACTCCAATTCTGCATGTGGAAAACACCAACACTAGGATTTTTCCCCCTCTAGTTGTTTTAAAAAATCCAGCCAATGCTGCACAAGTCAAATATGAGATGGCTTTGAAAAGGGAGAGTTTGGGAGGTAATATGTGAACCTCTTATGAATCTTGTCATCTCTAAAATGAAAGAAATAGAAATCTATCATTTTCTAGCTGTGAGCTGCATGTTACCACAACATAAACAAAACAAAACAAACCCCTCTCCGATAGGGACTAATTCTGCAAAATGATGTTGGCAGGCAACTTCCTTTGATCATGTGCAGCCTATTGACTTCAATAGGGCTGTATGCAGGGATCTCACTGTGCAAGACATGGTGCAAGATCTGGACAGCAGAGATGCTTGTCTTAACTTCTTTCTATAGCCAGAAAGTCATTAATTAATGATATTCCATATGCGGGATTGCTCCCTTCCCCCGCCACCTCCCCGCCCACACTTTGATATCAATGGCAATTGTGCAAGGGAAAGGCCTGCCCAATGCTCATGAAGTGCTTTCCAGACGAAAAGCAGTATGAGTGTTAAATATTACTATTGTCTCATGAAAAAGGGACTCCCGGTCAGTCCCAGTAGAACAGCTCTGGGAAACCCACTCAGCCCAGATTGTCTGCTTCTGTCCTCAGTTACATCAGTATTCCCAGGATTCTGCACCACAGGAGTTTAACTTAGTGGGAGTAGAACCAGGCCCCAGAACTCTACAGAAGTCCGTGGAGTTATGAATCTATGAATCTATTTCTACTATACTTTGTGTGCTATTTGCTATGTGCTCTTCATTCTACAAAGTGAAGCACTCCTCGCTAAAATTTTCCTGGAAAGAAAAGTATAGAGTATCAGCAGCCGGACAGGACAATAGAATAGTACCAATGACTTCCTCAACACTCAGGTAAGGATCAGGAGAAAACAGGGAAACACTACTGAAGGTGCTCTTAAAAGTTTTAAAATGGTGTTTACAGCAGGTTTCATAACAGATGCAAGATTTCACACCTTTGGTTCCCAGGAGTTGTTCCTACATACCTTTCTCTTGGAAGTTATTCCAAATACAGTGTAGTTAAACTTAGCACTTAATGTACATTCTACTTAATATTTCAACAGTGCTGGGAAAATATAATGATCATAATGTTCCTTATTTTAGATCTGAGAGCAGCAGGACATAGGGATGTTGAAAGACTTGCCCATGGCCACACAGCAAGTCTCTGTCAGACCAAGATTTTGGAATCAGGAGCGCCTGGCTCCTAGTTCTACTTCCAGTCTACTAGATTTCACTAGCTCACATAATAGGCCCAAAACAAGCATATTATAGGCTGTAATTAAATAATAGACACCACCTCAGAAGACAAGCTAAGGTGAGCACACTCATCAGTTGACAGAGGGAGAAATTAACTATGTGTCACTATTAGACCCTGAGGGCAGTGTAGTAAGACCAAGTAGAGGGAGAAGGGCTTCCTAATAAGAAATGGAACAACTGTCATTTGTTTCTTTGTTTTTTCCAATTAGACTGTGCTTCAGGAACAAAATTTCTCAGCAACATTTCCATGCGATGTTCATGTTTGTTGTAATGAAAATTTAGGGCTCAATTTGGCTGTCAAGTACAGAAGAGTAATCCCATTAGTTTCATTCACCAGTGTAAATAAGAGCAAAGTCTGGCTCCTATAACATTGCCTA
This sequence comes from Dermochelys coriacea, assembly GCF_009764565.3. Classification (NCBI taxonomy): domain Eukaryota; kingdom Metazoa; phylum Chordata; order Testudines; family Dermochelyidae; genus Dermochelys; species Dermochelys coriacea. The sequence goes on along the minus strand of NC_050079.1, from coordinate 28,945,822 downwards.
GCTTTACTGGGAAACCCATACCCAGCCATATCCTGAGTTACTTTGGTTTTGTGTGCTACCATAAGTCATGTGCTGAGGATGCTTCATGCCATACCCAGGCACTATTCAAGTTGTTTGTTTATTTTTAGCAGATTACTCTAGTATTTGCTACAACTTTTTGCTTGTGTCATTATCAAACAGAATAATGACAACAGTGTTCCAAAGATGTTTATTGTGGGCCCCAGGAAATGTATAGCTGAAAGTGACCTCTAAGGTCACCTAGTGCATCCCCCTAAGCCAAGTCCAGACCAAGAATACCTAGATCATTCCTGACAAGTGTTTGCCTGTCTCAAAATCCCCCAATAATGGGGATTCTGCAACCTCCCTTAGTAACCTGTTCCAGTGCTTAATTATCCTTGCAGTTAGGTTTTTTCCTAATATCTAAATAAATCTCCCTTGTTGTGTGGTACAAGTTTAGAGCAAAGTTTCTTGGACTCCCTTTGACTATTGACTATTTTTCAGTTAAATAATTCCAGTAATGAAGCCACTCCAGTATGCTAGACACTGATCATTAGATAAAAGTTAGTACTTCAGAAGATGACTTCACACCTCTTAATGTTTCCCCATGTCCTTTTGTCCTTTATAAAGTATCTGGGAACCTATATAACCAAGATTTTTTTTTCTTGCCCAATTTTTCCAGTACGTTTGTTTCCACTGAGCTAGCACTGATGTCCATTTGTATTGCAATTTGAGCCACTGCAGCCTGTCTGTTTTCTAATACCAAATATTCAACTACAGCAGATATTTTAAGTTTCAGCAAAATTGTCCTAGGCAGGATCCTTTTGCTCCTGGGCTCCCAAAAATGTTATTCTGTGCCTGTCTCCTATCTGGACAATATTGTGGGATTTAACAGCTGACCTTTAATTCTGCAAGCAAAAGCAATAATAAGAAGGAAGCTATTTTTTAAGCTTGATTTTCCACTGTGAGAGACAGCACATTTTGCTTTTGGAGTCCTTTTCTATTCCATTCTAATAAAAGGATAGGCTTATTCTTAAACAAATACTCAGATAAGTTCTGACACATTTTACCCTGAGCTGACCTAGCAGTTCGTCTAATTAGCCATCTAATAAACTGTTCCACGGCAAATATACTGCTGTACAGCATCTTTTTCTAACCCTTTTCAGTAAAAATCTTTCTGAAAACAATATAATATAGGCAAGAAAAATACCTTTTATTATTAGCTTTTTGTTGCAATCATTCTACTGTTATGCATGTCACAGTTAAGAACATAAGAATGGTCATACTTGGTCAGACCAATGGTCCATCTTGCCCAGTATTCTGTCTTCTGACATTGACCAGTGACTGATGCTTCATAGATAGTGAACAGAATAGGGCAATTTATGGAGTGATCCATACCCAGTCTTCTTTCCCTTCTTAGATCTCTCTGAGTGTACCCCCTCAGGTGTAAGGCTTTGTGCATCTATAGGCAATCCAGAAGGCAAACCAAATTCAAGTCACAAGCCTTCTGAAAGGTGATGAGATAGGCATCAATACCTCTCTCCTTCAACTGGGACAACAAATTAGTATCTATACTTTCTGTTTACTGAGTCACCAGGTCCCTAGCTCCTCAGTTATGTGAGGTCCAGGTCATGCTGATGCTTCCATTCTCACTCTGCCTCCCCATGCCAGAGGTGCTGGCCTCAGTCTGCTCTCTCTTGATCCCAGTCTGCCAACTTCTGTCTCTCCAGATGTAAATTTTCTCTGTCATCTGCAGGTTTTGTCCTCCAGCTGCATCTTCTTCCACTCCACGCTCTGCTGATTTGAGGAGATGGGTCTGGATAGGGCCCAGTTGCTCTTCCTGTCATTGTGTACATTCCTATAATCCTCCACACCTTTATGGGAACTTCAGACTGTCCCAGTTCTGCTTGTCCATTCTGATCTCTGTCTCTTGGGGCACCTGCATGCCCTATGGGAGAACTGGGACTCTCATCTGCGTACTTGTCTGAGGCTGATACTCAGTTCTGCCTCCAGTCAGCTTCATAAAGCCAAGGCAGAAGCTCAGATCACTCAAGTTTTTTTACAGTTTAGCTCTTTGCACAACTCTACTTGCTGATCCTTCTTGGACCTGTTCATAATTCTTTTTTCCTGTCTGTCTTTTTCTACTTTCATCCCCAGAAGAATACAAGACTCTCTTTTATCTCTTCATCCTTCTTCAATAATTATTTTTCTGGCTGTTGCCACTTATTGGAAATTCACCCCATCTCAAAACCATCTTACATGCTGCCATCAATATATTATAATTAGAGCTGGGTGCCTAAGTGATTTTTTTTTCAGTTGGGCCTGTAAACTAAAAAAAATCAGAAAAAAAATACTTGATTTGGTTCCGAAAATGTTTGGTATTTGTAAAAGTCTAATGCCTAAGTGCTTTGCTGGATTAAGACCTAGGGGAGTTAGGTAATATGACCTACCAGCAGACAGAGATAGGAAATATTCTTAGAGCATCACTTCCATCTAAGCAACCCACTTTTCTTCTTCTCTCAGCAGGGAGAAACAATTTTGTCCATTAATTGAGGAATTTAGCTCTATTTTTCTTTGAAGTTTCTTTCCCTCTTTTTTCCTCTATCTTAAGATTTTGCAGCATTTTAGGTTTTTTCTAGAAATAGAGTAATTCTCTTACTTCTCTTTGAACAAATATAAGTGATCACTTGGTTGTTTTTAATTCTTTTTACCCTTTTGTAGAAAAAGTTTTTATTCCAGTGTGCTGACTTCCTTTTAGCAGGCAATGTTCACAAACAACACTCAAAACTGAAATAAATATTATCCATTATTTACAACTAGCTTTGTATTTGGCCCATAGTAGTTTTCAGAGGTGGAAGCTGACATTTTTCATGCTCCCAATTGCTAAAGTAAAAATAAACAAAAAGATAACATATTACACCTTGAAACTATTTCAGGATATGCCAGAAAGCATAATACCTTGACTTTTATTCAATAAAGCATGAGTTGTCAATGACAGAGCATGGTATATATTGACAGAAGGTACAGTGACAATGCTAACAATGTTCCTCTTGCACAATCTGAGAGTGAGATGTCTTCATTCCTTATCTACCCATGATTATCATTTGGTCAATAAAAATGCCTCCCTTCAGCAGGGGAAAACAAGAAAGTATTTTTTGTTAAGAGTTTGCCTTAAGTTGAAAGGTAAACATGACATTGTGGCCTATTCAGTAATGTCAGTGCTCTGAAGCAGTATTATTGAGTGAAAGGGTTCTTGTTCACTACATTTTATTTGAAACTATGTTAGAGGTTCAAGATAGGGTGCTTGAGACAATTAATGGTTGTCTACACTTCTGCACAAAACACATCAGGTATCTTTTAAAATAGTGGCTGTTCTACATTTGCTACACAGTCTTGCATCTGTATTTCCATCTTCATTGAAAATGTGGTTTGAATCAAGATGGGAAGGTGGAAAATGTAAATACTGCACCATACCATAATTGTATGTGTTCCACCCGGCCAAAGTATTATCTCAAAAACCAGTACACAAGGGTATTCTCACAGGGTGGCATTGGCCCTTTAAGAGGGAAGAAGCCAGTGTGACAGGTCAACTTACTTCAGTTGGGCTTAAGAGCAGTCACATGGGTCCCAGAGGGAAGGAGATTGGGTGAATCAGTCAGTCAAGAAAGAAAGAGGTAGAGAGTAGATGTGGAGCTCTCACTATCTGAGGGAGGACCCTGGCACAAGAGAAAGACCCAAGGCAGTGGCCGTATGGACACTGTCCTGTACAAGGGGCAGAGAGCTGGGAAAAAGCACAGGACAGATGTGAGACTCTTGTTAGGCCCAGGATGGGTGGATATTGTTTGTGTTATTGTTTCTTTTGAGTTTTTGAATTCTAGTAGGAGACTATAGGAGCAAGCCCAAGAGCACTAGAGTCTGAAGGAATCTTGAGACAGAGGAAGATCCTTAAGTCAAAGAAAGCAGCAAAGCCAGAACCTTTTGAATGATGGTATTGACTGTTATTTTGTGATATGAGGTCTGTACTAATAAATTTAGCCATCTCATATTCCACTCTGTGTTGGAGAACTGTTCCTGAGAAGCCCTGAGAAGGAGAAACAGAGAGTGGGGACACATCCAGGACCACCCCATGCCAGAAAGTGTGCTCCAGGATGGTGACCCTATGACAGGTATCTTCCTATACAGTAAGCTTTGATTGTTGCGAGTTAAGTACTTTTGCCTACAGAGTTAGGTGGGAACAAATCTCCACAGTGCATCAGGAGGTCTAACTAGCCAGAGACTTCCATCAATACAAGTTCCTTTCAATGCCACTTCCTCTTAGTCTTCCTCCTCCCTCCCCCATCACCCCACATTCTCCCTTCCCACTCCCCCAAGCACTTCCCTCTCCCAAATACCCCCTTCCCGACTCTCATACTCCTACCCCACATTATCCTCTCTTTCCATTTCTTCACAAGACCCTGATTTTCACCACACCTTTACTCTCTGAAAGCCCCAAGTGATCACTATCAAAAGTTACTCAGCTCTCCTTCCTGGGGAGATCCCCTTCTAATTGTTCTGTCTCCATCCCTCTTCTTTCTGCCTCTCCCAGACACCCTCTGCCACAAGTGGTCCCCCAAGGCTTTATCACCTGAGGGTCCCTGTTTATGTTACTTCTACCTACGGTCCCTTCTGTGCCAGCACCTACTCTCTTCAGAGCTCCTTCCCAATAGCCCTTCAGATCAAACATCTGCTTTTTCCAGATGTCCACATAAAAATCAAGGCACTGTGACAGGTGTTCCAGAAGGCGAGCGAGGCCAACAGTTGCTCTGGTGCAGAGCTGCATGCATACCACGTCTACAAGGAGCTGCATGCCATCCTCAGCGGCGACCCCACTTCTACTGCCAATGGCAATTGTGGGTACTTTGGGTGGGGCTGGAGTCACAGGCTACTAGAATGAACCCTAAGGATGAAGTGCTGGATGAGGAGGAGGAGGAGGAGGATGGGGGCAGGTCACAGGGAGATCCAGTGATGTGATAAGCCAAGACCTCTTTAGGACTCCTGAGTAGTCTGGCCACTCCCAGGAGTACAGCTCTACCAAGCCTGATGCAGCAGAGAGAACGTCTGGTAATGCTCAGCTTGATTCAGTATTGCAGAGATACATCTGCTCATGTACTACTTTTTTAATCAGGCTAGAAGAATTAGGTTCTTTATATAACCTAATCACATCAGCCACACTATCAGAGACTCGTTCACCTGCACATCTACCAATGTGATATATGCCATCATGTGCCAGCAATGCTCCTCTGCCATGTGCATTGGTCAAACTGGACAGTCTCTACATAAAAGAATAAATGGACACAAATCAGACATCAAGAATGATAACATTCAAAAGTCAGTCGGAGAACACTTCAATCTCTTTGATTACAGACCTAAAAGTTGCAATTCTTCAACAAAAAAACTTCAGAAACAGACTCCAACGATAGACTGCTGAATTGGAATTTATTTGCAAACTAGATACAATTAACTTAGGCTTGAATAGAGACTGGGAGTGGATGGGTCATTACACAAAGTAAAACTATTTCCCCATGTTTATCCCCCCCGCCTTCACCCCCCAATGTTCCTCAGACGTTCTTGTCAACTGCTGGAAATGGCCCACCTTGATTATCACTACAAAAGGTTGTCCCCCTCCGCCCCCCACTCTCCTGCTGGTAATAGCTCACCTTAAGTGATCACTCTGGTTACAGTGTGTATGGTAACACCCATTGTTTCATGTTCTCTATGTATATAAATCTCCCCACTGTATTTTCCACTGAATGCATCCGATGAAGTGAGCTGTAGCTCACGAAAGCTTATGCTCAAATAAATTTGTTAGTCTCTAACATGCCACAAGTACTCCTTTTCTTTTTGCAATACAAGTACAGTTGCTCTCTGCTTCTCATTCCCTTGTACAGCTAGTCAATGGGGGTCCTGCAGAATAGTTTAATTATGCACAGTGGAATGTCCCATGAATGCTCCATAGATATCTAGAGAATTTTCCTGGTGGTAATCTGCAATCCTCAGCTGAAGGTTACTTGGGAGAGCTAACTTGTTTCTTCCCCGTGGTAGGACACTTTACCCTGCCACTTGGCAATTACTTCAGCTGGCAACATTGCAGCACCCAGGCTAGCAGCATACGGAAACGGTCTGCTGACAAATGCATGCAGGAGCTGTTCTCTTGAGCCTCGGTTCCCCTCAGGAGTGAAATATCAGCTACAATCACTATGGGCGGCCTTTGGAAAATGTTGCCAGTATTCAGCACAAATCACTTATACATTTGTACTGATACCCCAGTGCTACCCCTTCCCCATTATCCCAACTCACCTCCTTCCCATTGGGCCATACGCACCATACCTGGGGCTGCCACCATGCTCTATGACTTCCAAGGCAAGTGAGAAAGTTGTGCTTGTAACTTGTTTGAATCAAGGGTTGTAAGTGCAATGACAACAGTAGCTCTGTCCATTGATTTCTTAGCAGTTGCAAATAAGGCCTGGAGGATCTCTTCAAGCACACCGGCAGAGTGGCTTGGCCAGAAAAGAAAGAGAAATAAGAGGATGAAGGAAGATGTATTCCAAGAGGTCCTGCAAGCCCCTAATGCTTCAGATTGTGAGTAGAGGGCAGAAATCAACAGGAAATACGGGCAGCAAGAGGTGTCAGTGCTGCTAAGGGAGCAAACAGACATGCTGCAGTCTCTGATGGAACTTCAGGATGAGCACATCCATGCTTACCTCCCTCTGCAGCCCATAGACAACTGCATTCCTGGACCTAACCACACTCCCCAGCAGCACCCAAGGCACAACACCCCCGGAAGGGTTATACAGTCACAGCTCATCATCACATAGCTGCATAATGATGCAATCCTACCAGTCAGTTCTTGTTTCTCGAACCCAGAGCCGATGGTCCCCCGTGTGCAGCTGCTCCATGAATGCCAACAGTAATCTTGAATTGTTTCTTTCCATGGCACACAGCAAGATAAACACCATCATTGTCATCAGACTTACAGCTCGGGAAATACTGCAGGATCAAGCATGTGGTGTTCATAACATTCAGCACAATAATGGAGAACATTGAAGGATCCGTGCTTTCTGACAAAGATGGCAGGCATGCAGGTTACAGGGGCTGTTGAAAAGTGGTGCAAAACATACAAGGATGCCTATAGAATGATGGGATGGAGAAAACTGCATCATGGGACATTGAACCTGCCCCTATAAAGCATTGCAAATCATTTCCAAAACACTGTAAGTTAGATGGTGGCAAGTTGCACAGTGGGATAGCTATCTATGGAGCGCTGCTCTCTGTGTCGATGCAAGAGCTGCTACAGTGGATGTGCTCAGCCAACACAAGGAGCATAGTGATTTAATAATCTATATCGACATAACTTAAATCGACTTAACTTTGTAGTTCAGACAAGCCCTGAAAGTTGATTAAAATTTGCAGGAGTTTTGGTTGAGTAGCTTTAAAGTTATTATAAATGTTTGTATTTGCAGTGGGGGAGAGAGATTTTTAACAAATGTATCTTAAATGGAACTTAAATGCCAACAAAAAGCAAACAGGCTAGAAAACTTGTTTGTATGGGAATTCAATTTACACGTTCCTTTAAATTAATAGGTGATAAGGTGATCCAAATACTTCCATGTAACGACATTATACTTATATACAGCTCCCATGGACACCAATTATAAGGGAAACACAATACAAATTATTCTGTATAGAATAATTATTCATGCCCAACCAACCCCATTTCATTTACAAAAGTGATGGACAAAGGGTGCTTAGCATTTTTGAAAATCTGGCTACTTTATTTAGATGCCAGAGCCTAACTTTTGACTTCTGTTTGTGAGAATTTTGTTGTAATTTTTAAAATTTATTATTAATTTATTAAAAGTACCTATAGAAAAAATAGCCAAAAATCAGAATGGAGATTCTTAGATGATTAATACATGGATTAATACTGTGCAAAAAGCCAGTAAAGATAGCTGTCAAGCACAATCCATGCTTAACAAGAAGCCACAGGCAAGCTTTGAGTGCAAATCCTCTAATCCTATTGATCCTGCTTATGAAAAGAAGTGAAGCTCTTCGGTGACACAGAAGGGTGGCAATATACTGTAAGTGCACACGGCAGGCAATGTATGCTTCAGGAAACTTAATCACTTAACCTTCTTCGTTACTCGAAAAATCACTCCTGTCAATACTCCAGCCACATCCTCACTGACTGCAGCTGTTTAAGATGCTGTCAATCTTCCCGTATGATTTTGTGAACCAAATACATTCGAAGCCATTTAAAGGTGTTATTATCTCTGCTGATAACATCACCCCATTCATGAGTCTCAGAAACAGGAAAACAAAACTCATTTCAGTCCTTTGTTCTGGCAGTTTCTCAGTCTCTCAACATAAAAACACAGGATCTCAACCCAGAATCTGAGACTGAGTAAGCATTTAAATACATTCTTATAGCCATAAACCTGTTCATAAACCGAAAATAGATTGCTATTATAATTCAAAGCAGAGGTTATATTTTTCTTTATAGATATGCTTACCCTTGAAAGCACATGTTCATGAATATCTGAGATGTTTAAATAACCTGTCTGCCCAATTTTATTGTAGATCATATTGCCCAGGATTGTTCACATTGCCCAGTAAAGGGGATTTTATCTCCCTAAACTGATGATTATTCATGTGTCAATGAACTAGATGAATGAATTAGATGCATAGCTCAAACTACATAGCTCAAAATAGGCAGCATCATTTACCACTGATTCGGATTTGATAAAAGGGATGGATTTTTTTTTAATTTGAACTTTTGCAAGGTTTTTCTACACCAGCAAAAACTGCATTCCTGTGGGTGCAGAGAAATCTCATTCAAATTTTGGTTGAAGGTTGAAGTTGATGTTTGAATGGTAAATTCAACTCACTGACTTACTCAATATGCGAGTGGTCAGCGCATCTTTAGACTCATAAGTAACACTGCTTAGAGAGAGAGAAGGGACTCTTATTCATGGCTTATAACCATGAAATCTGACCCCTGAATAGGGGGTAGTGTGTCATTGTGTTGCTGCAGAAGGAAACAAATTGTGACTGAGACTCATAGTTCTTTGGGTCCCTACTTGCTCCAGGAGACAGTAATCTGCCACCATTTTCCAGGAACACAATACTTTCCTCTCCATGTTGTTTCAGCTCTGCTGGTTGACAGACTGGGGGCAGAGTTAAGACGCTGCCCATTCCATGCCCCTGCCTGCCCACTCCTGCCAATCTGGCGGGGTGTGGAGGTGGAAGGGAAGTAGTAGACAGGAGGTACCGGTTCCCCCAACTTCACTGTGATTGGTTATTTAGGCCACCAATACAGAGAAGTAGGGACATATCTTATATCCCCTTACTTCTTGGGGTGGGGAGATGTAGCAAGCAGTACTCTTGCCAAGACACAGTAATATATAGATCAAAATCTCCAATATTAGCTAACAATCTCTATTTGCACTGTTGTCTTCTATTTTGGAATGCAAGTATATATTTTCTCCTTAGTTTATATTGAAATCAAATTGGAATAAGTCTAAAATGAAAAAAAAAAGTCCATCTGCTGCAGTGGAAGGATACAGCATGTATACCAGTGTCCCTTCTGCAGGATGACATAAATGGCCAATCCACCCCACAGATCACTCCAACCAAGTTCCTGTCTTTAGAGGAGAGGTGTGTTTGGAAAACCAGGCATCAGAAACATGACTACTGACCTGGCTGTCCCAGAAGAGGAGAGATCTCCAAAGGGAAATGTCTATGCCATTTCCTCTGGTATTCTGCAGTCTTTTGATGCAGGGAGTCACCATTGTCCTTTTCTTGAAGTCCTTAATTGAAGCAAAGTCTGGTGGCACAAATATAAAATACTTCTTAGGTGGACTTAGGAACAGTTGGCATCAGAGAGACTCAGCCCCAGTGCTGACTCACTACTAGCATTAGAAGAAGTACCAGTGAGACAACCTGAAAGAGTCAACACACAAAGTCATAAGGGAACAGAAGTGCTTTTGCAGCAGTCAAAAGTGATTAGATGGTTGTTGGTGATGCAATCACTCTGTTTCTTTCCTTTCTTTATGGAGTTAGTGTGCAGAAACATAATAAAAATATTCTGCATATGTTCAGAGTGCATTTTATGTAAGCATTTTGGAATACTTTGCAAAAATTATTTTACTAAGTCTTATGACACCTCTGAGAGAGGGGTGAGGCTTATATATAAGAACCATTTCACTGACCACTGAATTGAAGCCTCCACTAGAGTAGAAGATAGCAGCTGTTTAACTACAGAATAGAAAGTAATAGCTAAAAGAAATGTCAGAAAAATTCTATGTATTCAGGCAATTACTAGAGTTGAGGAAAAAACTCACAACAAATAAATCAATAGGCAAATTTTCACCTATTTTTCAGGGCCCCATATTCTTAAATTCCTTTGTTCAAAATTGTCCATGAATATCTTCAGTGGGAATTACAAATTATATTTGAAGATACAGTTTAATTTGAAGTGGCCTTTTGGGGAATATTAAACATTAACATTTGCTTCTCATGAGCATCCATGCTACTAAATTCTGAGTTCTCAAATATGCATAGAAACCAACTCAAAGAGGTCATAAATACGGTCAAATTGAAAGTCACTTTGCAGTTCAAATGAAAATTCCCAGACTCTTTTTTCACACTGAATTAATAGGAGTTGTGGAGGCCAGGGAGAAGACAAGCCATAAGGGCTGGGGTAGCAATGTACATCATCTCTCTCTGGCTCCATGGGAATTAGACAAAAAAGATAAAACAGATAAAATCTTGGGAAGAAGATTTATTAGCTTTTCTGCAGAGCTTCCACATGATCCCAAAGAGCTGCTGTAACCACATGGGAGTCCCTGGCAGGGTAGCTCCAATGGACTTGTACAAGAATCCCATCAATCATACGTATTCAGTAGCTTTATGCTAGCATACTTCAGATGTGAATCATCAACATGAGCATTTCAAAATACTTCATTAATTGCAAAATGTCCTTTACATTAAACAAGACAACCATGCTAGGTTGGAGAAGTGCAGTGACCAGAAGAAAAACAAAGTAGAAAAACAACCCATCATCATGAAACTGAAGATTTATTTTCTTTTATTTATTTAACTCTCGTTAAAAAAAACCACTCCCTTGCTGAATCTTTCTATGCCAAATAACAGCCCTGAGTGCATCTTTCCTGCAGAGATACAGACCCCTGAAAAATGGAGTTTATAATGGAAATGCTGACAGCTGGTTAGCAGTGTTACTTGACACTGCAAAAATATAGTAGTCTCTAACTACTCTAATTCTGATGAACAAGTTACTGTAATGCAACTCCCAATCTATAGTAGGCCACATAATTTTTTGTTGTTTATGGGCCTCATTATAGGAAGAAAAATGCAAGTCCCACTAGAGAAGACTGGCAGAAGGAAGTTCTGTGTAACTATGCTTCTATTTCATCATTGCCTGAATGAGGGGCTGAAAGAGCTAATGTGCTAATTTGGAATGAACAACATTACCAACACTCCTCAGAAAATGCATTCAGAGATGAGGCTCTAAATCTGATCAATAGTGCCTTCCATCTTAAGGTTTTCTGTGTAAGGGGAACATCACCATTGCCAGAACTATAACCACCTCTGATGGAACACAGCAGTCATCCTGTAATACTAATAGTCTTTATACGCAGGGGTAAAAAAAGAAGGAAGTGAAGAATAATTTCTCAATTGAAACTGAAACCTTTACACAGAGTTTATTTCTAACATTTAATAAGTGGAAAGTAGACAGCTTTAGACTGAATGCTTTCCAGAGCCATGTACCTTTCACGTGTGCAGCAAAGAATTCATAAGCTTATTATTGTGAGGTAAGTGGGTGTTTGTTATTACTAGAAAACAGAATTCTAAGTGTTCATTCTATTAATCTTGTTCTAGAATGGCACTGGAGTCACACAATGCCTCTGTTCCCCTCTAACCATGGGGTTGCACTTGCTACAGTTTGTGCTACTAGAAAAGAAAGGGAAAACAAATGAAAGTAAGCTTGAATTATTTTATAAAGAGCAAAATAAAAATACATCTTTTCATGAGCTTTTCTAAAACATCTAAATACATTTTTCTCACAACCTATTTCTGCAGTATTAAATTATACCCTTTGGTTTTTAATATGTGTTTAAGTTCAGAAAAAAGTGTGTGTGTTTGTGTGAGAGATCATATATAAACTACATCACTTCAAGAATGCGTAGTGAAATGCAATTGCTATGAAAGACAGTAAACAACAGAGGTAGATAAATATGGGTAGCTTTTAGCAAATGGCCAGTTTAGACCACTGCTGAATATTAAAAAAAAAATTAAGAGAAAAACTTTTGGAATGGAATAGTAAATAGCAGCAGAAGTAGGGCAAAGGCAAAGCTACAATCAAACTGTACTGATTTGATTTTTTTTAAAGCAGTCAGAAGATTATGACCTCGGTTTTGTTTTACCCTGCAGATTATTCAAAGCCCTTCTTGAAACCCCAAGGATCCTCCACCCCCAACATATTTCACATTTCATGTCAACCCTATGTGGGGTTGACCTTACTTTCAACAGAGTATGCATTTCCCAGAAGATCCGTGCAATGTCAATCTGCAGTCAGGGAGAAATTAATAAAAGGAGGTGTAGAGAGCTGTCCTTTCATGATAACTCGCTGCACAGCTAGCACAAAACCTCCATTCCCATGGCATCAACCTTGAATCCTAAATGATGATCCCTTGCCTGATAACACACTGTGTAAATACTAGACCTCTGCTCTGATCCAATCAAACACCTTTAGTAATTGTCAGTTAATATTCCAACATTTATGCCTAACAAAGAGCATGTTAACACCAATACAATGCAAACTGAATGAGAGGATTATAAAACGTAATATCAACTACAGTCATCATTGGTCCTCAATTTCCCCCCAACTTGCACTCCACCTACATAAATAAATGGCCTTTGCATGTGAAAATCATATTGTTTGTGTTTACGAGTGACAATACTCAACAATCACATTCACAAATTTTTTTTTTTGCACAAACAGGCTATATTTTGAAAATGTTTCCTATAGCCACTTTAAAGCAGTAAAAAGTGCCAGACTGATAGGGCACTAGTTTCCAGAACTACCTACAAATGTGACCATTTGGGGGTACGCTTGAGGAACACTGATATTTATTGCTAGTGAAGAATGTGTCTGCTTATTAGGAGTTGGTAACTAAAAGAGAAGTACAAAACACAGGCTCTCTTGGAACTGCAGCGATACCTGGCTATTTACTTCTGGATGTCACTGTGATGTGTAATGACCTATAGGACCATCTAATGTTTTACCTCCCTATACATGTCCTGTTAACGTCATTAGGGTACTTGTGCTCAGACCTCTTAGATTTAATAATCAGTGAGCTCTTGGCAAGACACTCTAAATAGAGGGTTCTTGATTCTAATTCACTCTCTTGTCTTATCTTCAAGTCACAGTGCAGAGTCCTTCACTTTCCCAGTAGTTTGTCAGATGGAAGATTTGGGGAAGAATGAATTATCTAGGAAAATGCTTCTTTCTATGCCTCCATAAGAGGCAAATGTGTATGCGTTTTCCATTAAGTTGCATACACTGGCCTTGAATATGTGTATGCCTATCTTTGTGGTTTCTCACAGTGATTACACTGCATATAAATAGCAAGGAGAAAATGGCTCCTGTAACACAAGTGGCAAACGCCCATGCCTGGGATGCTAAATGTCCCAGGTGCGTGTCTCACAGCTGATTATGGTACACGTATGTGACTTTGAGGGTTTCTCACCAAAGTGGGCAGGGCACATTTTCTCTATATCGGGAAGAAAGAGTAAAGGAGGTAAAGACCAGGCAACAACTGTGGAAGCCTCACTATGTTAACCACTATTGTACCTCAATCCTGACCCAGGGGGGCCATCTATATATCAACATTAAACGGCTTTTGTTCAGCATTACAACTATTGGCCATTTGAACTGATTTATATATTGTTTGAAGTTTACACGTCTTTCCAGGATTGTTACAATGGGTTTTCAAAATTTTCAATTTTGGTTGACAATCCAAGTTTTAACATTCATTCATTCATAGCTTCCAACAGAAGAAAGAACCACTATGATCATTTAGTCTGAACTCTGATATAACACAGGCCATAGAACTTTCCCAAAATAATTCCTAGAGAAGATCTTTCAGAAAAAAAAAACCAACCAATCTTGATTTTAAAATTGTTAATGATGGAGAATCCACCACAGCCTTTGATAAATCATTTCAGTGGCTAGTTATCCTCACTTATTTCCAATCTGAATCTGTCTGACTTCAACTTGGATCATGTTACATCTTTATCTGCTAGAGTGAAAAGCTCATTATTAATTATTTGTTTCCCATGCAGAAATTTATAGACTAATCAAGCCACCCCCTTCTCTGTTAAACTAAATAGATTGAGTTTCTTGTGTCTTGTACTGCAAGATATGTTTTCTAATCATTTAAACATCCTCACGGCTCTTCTCTGAACCCTCTCCAACTTTACATTCTTGAATTGTGGGCACTGGACACACTATTCCAACAGTGGTCACTCCAGTGCCAAATAACCTTTCTTCTTCTACACAAGCAAGTATATGACCAAGCACATACAACTCTGTTCATTTTATGTTGTGTTAGGATAACACTTCATGCCATCAAATATAGGTAAAATATAACACTTGCATAATGTAATGTGGCAAAAAGTAGGTTTAATATAGACATTTCTTTTTTTCCAACTCAGGCACAGTGTGGAGCAAAATGAATATGTGTAGCAAAGCAGCTGCCTTCCATTCCTGTTTATTTTCCTAGTTTTGGATCACACAAAAACACTTTCTGTTGATACACTTGAAGGTCTCAGTTTGTCCATGCTAGGAGGTGCCTGATGGAGCATCTACAACACCTCTTTATTCATGATTGTAAACTATGCAGTGTTGCACTGCCTATCAATACTTATGCTCTGCCAGAATATTTTTATTCATTATATATAGTCTGGTGACCTCTGTTTCATATGCTAGGTATTAAAAATAACACTAATATTTAGCTTTGATGCCCCCTCGTGCTTGTGTTATGAGACGACGTAAAACACACTTCCTTATGTACTTTCTCCACACTAATCATGAATTTATAGACCTCTATCATATCACATCCCCCCCGACATCTTTTTTCCAAGCTGAAAAGTCTTATTAATCTCTCATCATATGGAAGCATTTTCATACCCTTAATCAATTTTGTTGCCCTTCTCTATACCATTTCCAATATACTGAATCTTTTTTAGAGATGGGGTGAGCAGATCTGCACACAGTATTCAAGATGTGGACATACCATGGATTTATATAGAGTTAATATGATATTTTCTGTCTGATTATCTATCCCTTTCTTAATGATTCCGAACATTCTGTTTGCTTTTTTGACTCCTTCTGCACATTGAGTGGACTGTTTCAGAGAACTAACCACAATGACTCAGAGATCTCTTTTGTGAATGGCAACAGCTAATTTTGACCCCATCATTTTATATGTATAATTGGGATTATGTTTTCTCATGCGCATGACTTTGCATTTATCAATATTGAATTTCATCTGCCATTTTGTTGCCCAGTCACCCAGTTTTGTGAGATCCCTTTGTAACTCTTTGCAGTCTGCTTTGGACTTAACTATCTTGAGTAGTTTTGTATCATTTGCAAATTTTGCCAATCCACTGTTTTCCCCTTTTTCCAAATCATTACGAATATGTTGAGCAGTACTGGTCCTAGTACAGACCCTTGGGGGACACCATTATTTACCTCTCTTCACTCTGAAAACCAGCTATTTGTTCCTACCCATTGTTTCTTATCTTTTAATCAGCTACTGATTTTTTGCAGTTTCAATTAGGTACAGCACTGTTCTTCACTTCCTGCCCTCTCCTACTGAGACTTTATCCTGCAATCTTTTCCCCAGACTATCATCTATGAGACCACTTGCATAAATAAGGAAAAAAGTTTGTACACTCAGCACATTGGATGTAAGATTAGGACTTTCTCTGGGATCTGGACCTTGCAGTTATACAGTGTGATCCTGCACCATTTTATCTTTGACTTCATGGGGTTTAGGATCAAACCCTTAAATATTTGTCATCCTACAGCTGACTGCATTTCAATGGTATGTTAACTGATTCATATTTTCATAGAGGGTTCAATCCTGCATTTGCTTTGGCAAGTGTGTAACACAGCACAAAGCACTTGAAGACCACATGAGTTCCATCTGTGGATAATGTTAATAGACTTTATTACACTGATGCCCAGATTACAAGATTTTTTTTAATTGGAGCATCTTTCTGTAATGAGGATGGAGTTAGTACAATGTGATGTTTAATACATGCCCAATGTAATGGGATCTTGAAGAGATCATAAAAGATCAAATATTAGTTTATATTCCTAACAATAACATTACTTCCTTCCTGTAGAAGGAAAAACAAAAGACACAAACAATTTACTGAAAACTTGGCCAGCAGGTCACATAAAATATTATTGCTTTTAAATAAATTCATGCAGAAAATATTTTAGGTGTTGAATACTTTACATTTATTAATAAATATTTTATGAGATTCAACCACAACTGCTATTTAAACATGTGATAAACCTGAATAATAATTTGTCTGCAACACTTATCAGCACAAAAAACAGATCACTAGGAAAAAACAGTAAAAGTGCAAGCCTTGCATAAGATCTGAAAGTAAAATCTTAGATGAGGCACAGAATCCATAATAACCTTCTTTAAGGTTACTACTGAAAATTGATTGGGATCTTTCAATGCCCTACTTTTACTGCTGCTGTCATTTCATCTTAATTTGAATGAAATGTTCATGGGCTTCCTCACCCCCACCCCTCCACACTGATAATTATATGAAGAAAGAATGTGACAGACTCATACATGAACTCCTCACATGATAATTTTCTTCCTGCATTGTTCTCCCTTCTGAATTGGTTTTCTTTCATTAAAGCAGATTCTGCCCATAACTGTCAGGCTACTTACAAAGCAATTTCAGGAAAGAGTTTTTGGGTCAGTCAGCTTTGACAGTTTTGTTTTTTGTTGTTTTGAGTGAGAGCTGGGTATGTGACAGGCTGACATGATTACTGCTATGTTTTTTCCTGCCTTTTTAAGCTTATCTGCAAGACACACTGACTCTGAGACCCTGCACTGCTAACAGACTGACAAAACCCATCCTGTTAGTGACTGATTACTCTCACTACCAGGAGGTAGAACTGATCAATGAATGGATAGACTTGTCAAAATTCTTTCGGGATCTCTGTTGTATGGTATGGAGCAGGTGTAAGAGCAGCAAGAAAAGCCGTGTAGGGCTCTATTCCTACTTCTTTTATGTGCATGCCCAGGCTCTTATTTTCTGCTATTGGTGGCTTTTCACCATGGCTTGATAAGAAGGTCATTCTTTTTCTGGAAAAGTAAATATTAAGTGATGATATGCAGTAATTTCATTGATACCAGCCTGGACCTTATGGCATTTACTCTTAATCCTAATATACTTTATTATGTAATTGCCTAAAAACAATATTTCACCCTGAACAGAAAGGAGTTCTTGTAAGAGTTAAATTTTACAGTGAACTTAGCAGTGCCTGGTTAATCAAAATATTTTTAATGATGCAAGGGGTTGCTACAGGGAGGAAGAACTAGGAGATTTCCATTGACTTAGATGGGCTTTAATTCAGGCTCTAGGAGTCATTGTAGACTAAAGCACAGGATGAGACCTCAGTTGATCTGGATCTTTTACAGGTTCTGCCCCAGATTTCCTGCATAACTTTGGGCAAATTCCAGGTGAACTACAGTGTAGCCATCTATCTAGATGTTATTGTGAATCTCATGCTGTTTGGTGAGAGATTGCATGCACATCTCAGCTTTCATTTTTTTAAGAGTAATTTTTGAGTCCTCATGATTGTAGGGAAAAGCTTGAAAAACATGAAGTGAGTGAGTCCTTAAGGCTCAGAAGCCAAAAAGCAAATACAAAGAATCCCAAAGTTTAAAAAAAAACAGAAGAAAAAGAGGAGGTTACTTACCTGAAACTGGAGGTTCAAGAAGTGCGGTCCCTATCTGTAGTTTACTGTGGGTTACACATGCGCAACATGTGCCTGGAGCCAGAGAATGTGAAATGGGCAGTGAAACTTCCTCTTAGGGACAGGCATATATATCTCCAGTGAGCAGATGGTAGCCAGGGAATCCTTCAGGGTATGGAAGGACTCAATCTTCTGGTTGAAGAAGTTAGATTCATTAAAGGGGAGGTCCTCGATGGTATTCTGGACTACCTTTGGGAACCCTGATGCATGCAGCCATGACTCCCTGCACATGATGATGGCAGTAGCCATAGCTCTAGAGGAAGTATCTGTGGCATCAATGATAGATTGGAGAAGGATGTTGGCTATCAGTTTGCCTTCGTATATCAGAGTGTGGAAACAAGCTCTGTCCTGCTGCATAAAGCTGATAGTAAACTCTGCAAAGTTGGCATAGTTCAGAAAATCATATTTAAACATTATTGCCTGATAATTGCAGGAATTGGAGGCTAGATGATGAGAAGACCTTTCTCCTCAAACTGATCCAAGCGTTTGCCTTCTTTATTGGTAGTAGCCTAGGAATGTTGCTATTTAGCCCTTTCAGATGTGGCTGGACTACCAGTGAGATGGGAGAGGGGTGAGAAAACAAAAATCCCACTCCTTTGGTTAGCACATAGTAACACTTCTCCACTCTTTTTGGGGAGGAACTGCAGGTAGCAGGAGTATGCCAAACTGGCACACACCTGGCTCCATCCTGGCTCCAGTATGGCTTCATTAACAGGGAGAGCTATTTTGTTGGATCCAGATGACTGGATAATATCTAAGAGTTTGTGCTGGGTGTCCTGGATTTCTTCAAGAAGTATTTGAAGTTCTCCAGCAACCCTGTGAAGAAAGTCCTGGAACTGTATGAAGTAATCAGTGGGGGTGGAGATGTAGGAATCACTGCTTCATCCAGAGATGAAGACAGCAGTGTCACTGATTCCAGTAGAATTGCTGGTTCTGGTGCATAATGTTCATCCTCCTCTTTTGTCAGATCCAGAGGCAGATCTGAGCATCCCCTTACAGGGGAGGCAAAGGGTGACTCCCTAGCAGATTGGAACGACTCTGGTCCCAAGGCCCCCAAAATGGCCAGTAGGAGGGCTCAATATGTGATCCTGGGAGGCCCCCATGTCATAGGGTATCAATGGCTCCAGGTTAGATGAGACAGAGGTTTGTCCCAAACTAGTGCAGGTCTATGAGCACTGGACGATGATTAAAAGGGTTTATTGGGTGGTTCAGAATCTCCTGATGAAGAGAAGGCTGATTCCAGTACCAACTCATTAGTTGAGATGGATCAGAAGCAAAACACTGCCTCTGAATCACATGTAGTTTCTGGAAAGCTGGGATCCAGGTCCACACTTCATGGCTCAAGACCATCTCTACTCAAGCTGTGCAAATAACGCTAATTCAGTTTCGTGGAGGATTTAGACATTTGAAATTTGGTTTCATTCCAATTCATGAAAAAAAACAAAAATGTTGAAATTCTCCTGTACAAGGAAAGCCCTGGTGGCTGTGATTCCCCTTACCAGGGCTATTAGTGCTTCTGAAGCTTGCCAGGTAGAATGATAGGGAGCTGGGACCCTGAAAGCCCTGGGAGCACAGGCTGAGAGCTTGGGAGCCAATGCTCCCAGGATCTAGCTCTCTATCATTCCACCTGGCAAGCTTTGGACGCACTAGTAGCCCTGGTATCTCTGGGAGCTAGCTCTATGGCAGCCTGCCACATAAGCTGTGGAGGAGCCAAGAAGCCTGGGAACTTAGAAGCTGGTGTCTCCAGCGCTCCAAGCCCTTGGCTCCCTATCAGTGCACCTGGCAGGCTGCTAAGGAGCTGCACACACCAGCAGGAAAGAAACCAGGCTGATTTCTGACAGAAACTTTCCTGCTTTCCATTGGACTTTCATTTAAACAGAACTGGAAAAAACATTCTCAAATGGAAAAACATTCCATTGGAGAAAATCTGGCCAGCTCTTCTCTCTACTCACTAGAAGCAAAATCCATGCTACATCCCCACTAATCTTGAGGAATATGTTTGCAACATTGGGGCTGCACAGCAGCTGAAGTTGTGTGTAAAGACACTCTCTCTCTCCCAAGCTGCAAAGTGCAGCATTTCACAACCACCACTACAGCCCTAGAGCTGCCCAACATGCCAGGGCTGCTTCTCTTCAGGAGAAGATCCAATGGGTGGGTCCACTGTGTGGCAGACCTGCTAGTCTTCCTCCTATTACTCCCCAAGGCCAGTACAGTCCTGCCCCAAACAAACATCACTAAACAGGGAGCCCCTGCAGAGCTGACCCAATCACGGTGTATGTGAATCATTTGTTAATGAGCTCAAATCCCAACAGCCTCACAGACAGTGGAGACACATCATTTCTAAAGTCCTGTGTAAGGGTATGTCTACACTGCAATTGGGGTGTGACTGCAGCACAAGTGGACATACCCAAGTTAGCTTTGATACAGCTACCTCCAGTAACACACCACAGGTGGAAGCATGGGCTGTACAAACTTGCCCAGGACCAAAAGTGTGTACTCAAGCAGCTAACCCATGCTACTACATGAGCTGCCTCGACTTGAGCTCACTATATCCAAGTTAGCTCAATTATGTCTATACATGCTATGATCACACATGTCACAAGTGGACATACCTTCAATTGCCATGGAAGAGGGAGACCTATAGAGGTGAAGGGGAGCTGGACTGCACTCTACCGCATTTGTTCTATAGGATAAATAGAAGTCTGTGCTCTATAAATAAACAGAGGCTTTCATATCCCAGAGCTGTCAACATGACATCTTCCACAAACACTGAATTCACATTATATATTTATTTTAAAAAGTGCAAGTAAATGAGAATGAATGGGATTGAAGTGTGTGATGATTACCTTTCCTGCTCTCTTCTTATTCTTCAGTGTTTGAGATAACGAAGCAGATCCTGGCAGTTCATTAAATTGTGAGGGTTATACTACAGCTCTCAGTCATGGATTCAGATTGGGATTCCAGTGTTGATGTCACTCAAGCAAATCCTAATGAAGGGGAAAAAAAGATTAGATAAATTAAAGAAATTGAGTGATCTGAGGTAATGTTTTCTGCCAACAGCTTTTTAAGAGACTAAGTACTCCCCGCTTCTCTCAAAATAACCACAGCAATGTTTACTTTGGTTGATTTCATATGTATGGTCCAAGAGCCTTAGGGTATATCTGCACTTCAGTTAAAAATCTGTCCCGGGGCTCAGACTAAGGGGCTGTTTAATTGCCATGTAGATATTTGGACTTGGCCTTGAGCCTGGGCTCTAGGACCCTGCAAGGTGGGTGGATCTCAGTGTTAATCAATAGAATGCAGGGTAGGAAATCCTCTTCAGGACAAGGTTCCAGGACTTCGTCTACAACTCTATACAAATTAACATCTTCCTCAGATAGTGTGAAAAGCCACATACAACCTGAAAATTTAAATTTGGGTGTTTGTCATCCCAAGTGATAATATATAGCCCTGGGCCTCTTTCTCTCTTAAGAGACAGCACTCTGGAAGCAAAGGGAGGAGGCAGAAAAGGCGGGGGATGCGGGGGCAACAGCAGAGAGAGAAGTGCAGGGTGATTTGATGGGAGCTGCAGTTGAAGGAGAGGGACCATAGCCAGAAGTCTGGATGTGCTGTGCCTGAATATATTGGTGAGCCAATAGAATTAAACCAGAGCAACAACAGCTTAGGGGATGGGGAGGGATATGCCCCCCCACACAGCTGTAGAAGTAGTGCATTTTTACACTCTGTTTTCATGAACTGAAGTCTAGTTACAGGTAAAATAAATGTAGTTAGATCTATCTGGTCTGACCTCACATCATCAAGCCTGCAGAGTATGCGTTACACCTTATGACCTAGAGATCAAATAGGGAAAGAACAGAGAGGAAGAAAGTGTGACCTGTTCACACACATGAAATGTTTAGTAACTCACTATAGGGATTTTTAGACAGAGCATCAATTTCCCAATGACCTAAGAGCAAAAAGCACTAGCTATCACAAAATATGAAATGTGTTTTAGTTAGATGTAGAATGGACATATGTAAATAATGGTGATATTATGCAGCAGAACATAAATGTAATTCTCATAATAGGGAATCCAAGTAGGATATTACCAAATCATCTAGTGCCATCCAGTGTAACAGATAGCAGCCAAGGGCTTGAACAATTTTCTTGATCTGGATGAATCATGACCCCAATTAATTTTATTTTTATAATTGTTGATCATATATCAGCTTTTTTTTACTATATTTGCTTAGATAAAAAGAAAAAAACCCCTACAAGTATCTGGGTAACCCTACAGGCTACAGATCGGTCATAAGCTACAATGAGGTTTCCTTATCGCTAAGAAAAGGATGGAGAACATATTGTGGTCTCCTTACTACTGATATTGTTTGTTTATATTTTGATAACACCGAGAGGCCTCAGCTAACATTGTTGCCCCATTTTGATGGGTAGTATGCAAACTGAGTAGGAGTTGGGGTAAGACTATGCCTACACTACAAGCTGGGGGTGCGATTCCCAGCTCAAGTAGACATACTCGTGCTACCTCTCCTTTGTGCTAGGATTCTAAATGGTAGCATAACTGTATGGTAGCTGGGCAGCAGCAGTAATGGCACCATGCTAACACAAATCTGCCTGAACTCTGTGGGTACATACTTGGGGCTGCTAGCACACATAGCCACTGCCTATGCTACCACAGCTACACTACTATTTTCAATGTGCTAGCTTAGATGAGAGCTAGAACAACTATGTCTACACAAACTGGGAATCACACTCTTAGTTTAAATGTACTAAGAGTAAGACAGTCCCTGCTCCCAGGACTCTACAATGTAAATAGACAAGTGGTAGGAGAGAGCTGGTATTATTATCCCCATTTTACTGAGAATGAAGGCACAGAGAAATCAAGTGACTTGCCCAAGGTCACACTGGAGATTGTAGTAGAATTAGCCTTCAGAATCCCATGCCAGTATCATAACTACAAGACCAGGGACAGAAACAAACTCTGGTCTGATGGAAGAGGAATATCAACTCTACATTTTGCTAGGGTTTATGCCATTGACTTGATATCTTTTGTGACAAAGTTCCTCCACTACCTTGGTGGGTCTTGCGCTTATTGGCGGATTTGCTCGCCTTGGAGCTTCACAGCAGCCCTCAGTTTGGCTGTTTTCATGAACCCTCAGTCCAGGTCAACTCCTCCTGTGTCTGATCAGGAGTTGGGAGGTTTGGGGGGAACCTGGGCCCACCCTCTACTCCGGGTTCCAGCCCAGAGCCCTGTGGAATGCAGCTGTCTAGAGTGCCTCCTGGAACAGTTTTGTGACAGCTACAACTCCCTGGGCTACTTCCCCTTGGCCTCCTCCCAACACCTTCTTTATCATCACCATAGGACCTTCCTTCTGGTGTCCGATCATGCTTGTACTCCTCAGTCCTCCAACAGTATCAGTTCTCACTCTCAGCAGCTAGCGCCTCTTGCTCCCAGCTCCTCACCCGTGCACCACAAACTGAAGTGAGCTCCTTTTTAAATCCAGGTGCCCTGATTAGACTGCTTTAATTGATTCTAGCAGCTTCTTGATTGGCTGCAGGTGTTCTAATCAGCCTGTCTGTCTTAATTGTCTCCAGAAGGTTCCTGATTATTCTGGAACCTTCCCTGTTACCTTACCCAGGGAAAAGGGACCTGCTTAACCTGGGGCTAATATATCTGCCTTCTATTACTCTCCTGTAGCCATCTGGCTCGACCCTGTCACACTTAATGTTCCTGAATACAAAAATCAAGGCATCAAGATAGTGAAAATGGTATAACACAACCATGAGGAATAATTAGCTTTGTTAACAAGAAAACTCTAAATACTAAGGCTGATGAAATACAATGTGTCTTCAGATCTCCAGTGCAAATCTCACAGGTCATTTCACAAAGAAATAGTAAGGGCTAAAAGATCATAGTGGTACATTAAAGACATATGTTTTAAGAATCAAAATATATCCTTTCAGACATTTTGGTGTTTATCATTTAATGGACCGTCGAGCAGTTATTTACAGGAACACCGAGGCAACAAATTCAATATCTTTTAATACTAAATGGAAGTGAAATGATTTCTGCCATGAGAGCCATACATGACTGATTGCTAAATGGTATATGCTTTTCCTCAGTAGTATATAATGACCTCCCCATAATACAACAACTAAGTAATAACAAATGGTCAAGTTGGATTTCCAACTGGGGATGCTGATGCTGAATGACAAGCTATAGAAATCTTAGTGTAAAGAAGAATTGTATCAAAGCCAGATAAGAATATTGAAAAGCACTACAATAAAACTGAACAACACTATTTTTATATCCATAGAGTCTGTCACACAGACATGCTTAAGATATTTCATTGTAAATGGTTGCCGAACTATAGCAACACAGAAGATATAGCACTGCCAAATGTTGATAAAAAGGAAGGCACATACAAGAGTGAGATCAAGGACATATTAATTGCAGTTATAGTGAAGAAACCAAACAGTGAAAGGATTAGATTTGACTTTGTGATGAATAATGAAATCTTAAAAACTGGCAGCACTACACAAATACTATGGCAAATTGGGCATATTTTTACAACACATAAGGCTTTCTCTGAAAGGATGACTGATGGTATGTGATTTTCTTTTACGGATAAAAGGTAAAAGCTATTAGAAGAAAACATACATTTTAAAAACAATCTTAGGAAGAAAAAAAGGATAAAATTTAGTATTTGTCCCTTTTCAAGAAGGATCTCTTGAATCATCATTAAGAACCATCAAATTTGCACAAATATACAGTACATAGGTATGGAAATGCTCTATTTTTGCTTTGGTTACAATGCAGTGCTGAGGACCAGTACAGAACTCATGCACCATTTAAATCCCAGTTAAGCCCCCAAAATATAACATAAGTGGAATGCAACCCCTGTGTTGCTTCTATACACAAGGAAGAACTCACTCTAAACAATCTTTTAACAACAAATGAAACAAACAATTAATATTGAAGTTTAATAAGTTATTTGAATTATATTTCATTCAACAAATTTAGCTTATTTCTCTTAGAAAAATGGCCTCAAACAGATCTCAGATTTGTTAAGTGCAATAGCTAGATGACATATTTCAATAATATTTACTTTCAGGATTTCTAGTCACTATTTGATATGTGAAATTTGAGATGCATTGCTTGATTGCAATTGGTCACAGAAGTCAAATGGCATTGATTCTGTTGTGTATTTGGATAAACATATTAGATAGCAACAATGTAGTTAGAAACTTATGAGGTATTGTGCTGGTACAAGGAATCAGTGGGTCCCAAATAACTAAATATTTTTTAACTTTACTTTAGTTTTTAATTTCTTAATGCCTGCCCTCTCAGTTACCTAGTACCTCTGGCTTTTCTAAAGCAATTTGAGAGGTTTCTACCAGTTTGGAAAGTCTGAGTATCTCTAGCTATGAAGACAGGTTGGTATTAGATCTATAGCATGATCAGTATTTGACCTATTGTGATGGAAGATAGTACATTTCTGGGGCATGCAATAGGAAGATGAGGTGGAAGATCAGATTTTCTGACCTGGTCTCTGTGCAGGATGCAAGGATTAACAGTGCAAATCCAGACACAGGTGCAGCTAATTAACTATCAGGAGATCAGTTTGGAAGATATAAGAGGAACAGAAAGAAGAAGAGAGTTACTGGAACTGGGTATAGCTGGGCAAACCCAAGTACAAGCACTTGGAAGTATTTGGTTACAAGGAGTAGCGAGAGAGCCAGAAAAATACTCAGCGGAAACAGGCTGCCTGTGGAGAGATACCATCTAGAATGTCTCTGAATTGGTGTTGCTTTGTATCCTGAGGAGAAGAGTTTAATTTCAGTGTTTAAAGTTACTTGTGTCAGAGGGAAGAAACTTAAAGGTCTGTTTTGGCTGGGTGGTATTCTGGGGAGAAGTAAATATCCTTGTGAAAGACAGTGGGAAGAATTCAGGGCATAGAGTTGGGTCCAGATCCTCAAACATATTTAGGCACCTAACTCACATTGAATTCAATGAGTGTTAGACACTGAAATACCTTTTGAGGTTTTGGGCCTTGATATCTGCCTTGTTTGTTGAGCACTAAGAGAAACTCTGTGTTATCACTATCAGCACTATAAAAGCACATCTAGATGTAAATGGTCACAGCACCGTTAACTTCAATAGAGTTATGATAATTTACACAAGTGTAGGATCAGGCCACCATTATTTTACATGGATAGGAATGACATATCCCTGCCACATTAGAATAAGCTGACACAAAATCAAGACCATCTAAGTATTCAAAGTCCAATTTTGTTGTCAGAAAACTGTATATGGACCCATTTCCTATTGACCTAAATGAGGGTTGGAACCATATATGAGTGTAAGAGGAGAATCAGACCTTAAGTAAGTAATGGTGTAGCTAATTTACAAAGGATACAAAATATTTCACTATTTAAGTGAACTGAGGCTGTGATTAGCAATTGTCCACTGGGGTCATCAATAACAACACTGCTATTGTATTCTAGTCTAGTCTTCTATTAGTGTTAAAAGATTTTTACTGAAATCACACATACACACATTTCCTTCTTGACTTTCAATTTATTTATTTTTAGCTTCTGGTTGAATTTAGTGGGTGTGTAATAAGCAGAGAAATAGAGAAAAGAAAATCCAAAGCTCTCTCCACAAAACTGGGGAGGCATAGCAAAAAGTAAACACATTCATTGTTTTACAAAGAAAAAAGTATTGACTAGCTCCTGAGGAAAGCAGTGTTTCGATGAAAATGAGGCTGCAATGGAAATAGAATGAGAAATAGGATTTGCTCTGGGGTGAACACAACAAACCTATCACACTACACACCTAAATGGCAGCAGCCCCATCAAACAAATTCCTGATGACCACATAATATAAAATAAAGATAGAAGGACTGGGGAATAAGAAAAGCTAAAAGAAGGGAAAAGAAGTTGCTAAATGAAAGAGAACTGTTTCTGCAAAGGTCAGTAAAGGATAGGATTAGTTTGGACTAAGCCCATATTACAATGTAATTTGCAATATTTTCAATCACTTCTGAAAAAGCGTTCCTTGCTACTTCTAATACAAGCTCTGAGCCATAACTATCTAAATAGGACAGAGTGGGCATTAAAAGTTCATAGGGCTTGATATTACCTGTTTAAAAAATGAGACCCTATGGAATTTTGCTTTGTTACTAACCTTTATTAGCCTTGTAGCCAATGGTGATTAAGGTATTGTGGCATATCTGTCAGCATGCATGGAGATTACTAGTAAATGCACTTAAAAGTCTAGGAGCCAAAAGCTACAACCAAAAGCCAGGAATACTAATTCAGGCTTGATTCAGCATAAACAGTCAAAGGGATGGATAAAGCATGCTTGTCTCTTTTTGTTGGCATATTTATGTATCATTTTGCTCTCACCTTTTTTGGCATGTAATTAAGGCAACAGATAATAGTACAAGTTTTAGATTATTCTGAAAGATGGGAGAAGCTGGATGAATCAATGTAGCCATTTGTCGCATACTATATGCTCGTTGGAATGCCTTTTCCTCAAGCTGCTGAAAGACATGTTTGAAAACTCACCATTAGAATTGGGCAAATAATTCTCTACCCAGCAACTGTAGCTCCTTTGGTATGTTATATCTTAACATGCATAATTATTTTTAAAACATGGTTAGTTTTTGAAATTGTTTGAAGCTTTAGTAAGAACAAATTAGTCCTGGCTCTTAACCCAAAACTGTTAACTGAGCATAGTTAGGATTTGCAGTTCACTATTTGAGTTGTGTGTGTGGTCACAGGGTGTTTCTGTTCTCTGACTACATGACCTACACTTAATAAGCTACATCCCCTTCTGCCTAAAATGATTTTTTGTTTTGCTCAAAACAAAATTCACTCCGTTATTAAATGGATCTTGGCTACAGCTCAAAATATACTTTCAGCAAACATTCATATTAACTAATTTTTTCTCACATGAATGCTTTCAAAAGGTGAAGAATAAAGGGCACAATCATGATGAAATTGAAATTCCATTTTGAAGTCCCTGAATGCATGTGAATAATCTCTCTCATTATTTGTCCATCCCTATTGAGCACTACTGTTTGGAATAGATTGGGGAAAGCTTGGCAACATAAGACAGACCTGTCCTTTAACTGATCTTGCTACCAAAGCTAAAACTGCCAGGGAGTATCATCCATGCTGAGATTGCTCAGAAGTTCTTTTCCAGTGTTGTACTATTATTGACCTATTATAATGGATTACCTTATGTAAAAAGTATCTCTACTGACACACACAAACAAAACAAAAACAACTACACAAAAGAAAAGCAAAACAAAAAAACCACTACATGCATAGATCTTTTCTGGGTTTTCAAAACAACAACAACAACAACATTTTGTACTCTTGCCTTCCAATTTTGGCACAAACGGAAATTTGTTGTGAATTTATTTTATTTATTTTTTTAAAATCATACTATTTTCAGGGTATGAATTTTTGCGATTTTCATCATGAAGAAAAAATCTGGCAAAGGCAAACCATTTGTCATAGATTGAAATCAGACACAAAAATGAGTCTTCACTCACAAATTTAAAAAATAAGTTTGGTAGTTGTGAAGACTTTCAGACTCTTGTACGTCAATAGCACTCAGAGCTACCACTGATATTGTGCTACCTGTAACAGATATCTTTAAAGGCAAAGTATGGGCAGAACTACTTTTACAAAGTGTCAGCTCTTTAAGGCCAGATAATTAGGATGACTGTGGTTCCTACCATACAGGCATCATGGCCCAGATCCACCAAGGATTTGGGCATTGCAACATCTAACTTTTAGGTGCCTTGAAAATCACTGGAATCCAAAAAGCCTGAATTAGGCACCTAGAGTTCCTTTAAAATGAGAGTTAGTTGCCTAAGAATGGAATCCACAAAAGCCAGAGTGTGAGGTGAGGAGCTGCCTAAACTAGCCAATGGGAGATGCCAGCAAAAGGAATTTATTCTAATCCTCACCCCTCTCATGGAGTTCAATGCCTATCTGTAGGGAGCAAGGGCGGCTCTACCAATTTTGCCACCGCAAGCAGTCGCCGCCGAATTGCCACCATGGGACATGGACTGGTGCCCCATTCTAAATGCTGCCCAAGCACCTGCTTGGAAAGCTGGTGCCTGGAGCCGGCCCTGGTAGGGAGATACCTATCTGTTTCTGATCCACAGCCAGGAACCCTCTCTAGAATCAATCTGCTTGGACATCTGCTGAACTCCACACAAAATGGCTGGGTTGGAGGGGTGTGTGCAGGAGGCCTCCCATATAACCTTTAGCCCAGCGGATAGTGTACTCACCTGGGATGATGGAGACATCCAGTTCATTTACCCCCTGCCTGATAAGGAGAAGGGATTTAAACACCTCTCAGGTAATTGCCTAACCAATGGCCTATGGGATATTCTGATGTTGGTCTTTCTGTTCCACTCTGAATACATAATTAAATATTAACTGAGCTAGAGTAATTCTCAATCTGTCTCTATAGTCCAGTGCCTAGGACACTCACCTGAAAGGTGGCTGATCCCTGTTCAAAATTCTTCTTCTCAGCCAGTAGAGGTGGAATTGAACCAGGGTCTCCCATATTTTGAGTGAGTACCCTAACCACTGGGATAAAAGTTATGTGGGAGACGACAACTGATGCCTTACATGTCCATGCCCACCCCCAGCCATTTTGTTTGGTGTGAGGTGCACTCAAAGAGAGGTGGAGAACACCCATCTTCCCCTGGGTTGAGTATCACCACACCAGGGCCTAGGTGTAAGTTAGGCATTGGGGCTCCTGCCCAAGTCATCAGTGAGCATGCCCATAGGCACCAAGAGATCTGTCACAGTAAAAATTTAAATGCTGAGCAAGTTTAGATACCTACAGGGCTAGGTAGCAGCTGAGCAGGGGTTTTGTGGATCACAGTGGTGCCTCAACATTTAGGTGTCGAAATCCCTCTGTGGATCTGGCCCCATGTGACCAGGAGAGAACCAAGTGACTGTGGGCAATACTGTATAAGGAGAAGCCCCTTTGCTTTCATGGAAGACAGTCCACAGGTGAATTAAGATCTGGAATGGGGCTCTCCACCATGAAAGGTAGGGAAATAGTGCAGGATAGACTTGTGTGTAGTGGCCTGGGAGAGAGCCTGAACAGAAACAGGAAATGGAGATGGGAAAATAGTGGAACAGAGCACTCTTGAATTTTGGCAAGTATTGCTATCCCCTTACTTAGGGACCTACGGGCTGTAATAAAGAAGGCATGGCCGCCTCGGATGCCATCTGGGAAGTAGAAACCCCTGCTATAAAAATGTTACTGTTAAGGCTGGGGAATGAGACACTCTTTAGCTAGCCTCTGAGAGCCAGATCGCTCTTTATTTAGGTTTGTGACTTTGTTTGGACTTGTTTCCCCTGGAAGGTGTAAACTCTTGATTTGGCTGGA
This sequence comes from Dermochelys coriacea, assembly GCF_009764565.3. Classification (NCBI taxonomy): domain Eukaryota; kingdom Metazoa; phylum Chordata; order Testudines; family Dermochelyidae; genus Dermochelys; species Dermochelys coriacea. The sequence goes on along the minus strand of NC_050079.1, from coordinate 28,915,259 downwards.
GAAACCCATTACTCCTCATCAAGGTGAGGAGAAACTGAGGCACAGTCAACCTGACATTACATGCTATCTGAATCTAGAAGTGGCTGAACATTGTTTAACTCTTAAAAGTTAGTGGGTACCTTTGTATGACAAGCTTAGAAAGGTACGTCATAAAGCAGTCAAGAGAGCTGAAGGTTCACCACAAGAGCATGAAGTGTGTGTAGTCTAGAGTTAGATTAGAATAATGACACCAGCTATTTAATATCATTACAACTAATTTTGATGACGGACACAAAAGGTTTAAATGCTTAGCCATTAGCCCTCCACATTGTGGTTTCTAATTATCTTTAGAGATTCTACAAATCTTTATGTATCTTGACTTATACAAAAGAGTGCTAGCCAAAGCTGTAGGCATCTGTTTTATCCATCCATCAATTGTTAAAACTTAACTTTCTTCATAACTTTTCTCCTTCACATGACACCTGCATATTTACACAAGTTCTCAATCAGATACAAAGTACCCACTGGAGTATTAAAAAAATCCTACATTAATTACTTGTGGACTTTGAGCATATAATACTGCACCAAATGCCTGAGGAAGCAAGTAACTTAATGGAAATAATGTAGTGAATACTTGCACAAATACTCCTGGTAAAAGTATTTGTGAGGCCATCATGAAAGCTATCTTTGAGTTTGAGTCCTCCAAACGGAGTGCAGAAGAAGTGCTATGTGACTTAAGTAACTAATGTTTTGGGAAAATTTGAATAATAAACTTGTAAAAATGTCTGCAGAAAACTAGGAAAAAAGTGGTATACTTTTTTTCCCACACAGTTTGACTTTCCATAGTTCTAGCTATGGAGGGTGTGCTGTAATTCATAATCTGTTGATGATCAATCTTTATTGCCTTTTTATTCTAAGTTTTCTGGTTCAGTGTAACATATATATGAACTGATACTTTATGCTACCCACTGACTAAACTGTGCCTTCTCTTACATTTTCCAAATTAAATTATTTATTGAAGAAAGGTTTTTGGCTACTTAACATCCCTTGTTCCTTTATTACCTTAATTATTTCAATGTCATGTCATTCCTATTACAGTTTAAGGAAGCTTTTTGCAATGACAATTGAAAGTAGTATTGTTGGCTAACTTGTATTCCTGGATTCAGAGTAGCAGCCGTGTTAGTCTGTATTCGCAAAAGGAAAAGGAGTACTTGTGGCACCTTAGAGACCCATTGTTTCATGTTCTCTGTGTGTGTGTATATCAATCTCCCCTCTGTTTTTTCCACCAAATGCATCCGATGAAGTGAGCTGTAGCTCACAAAAGCTTATGCTCTAATAAATTTGTTAGTCTCTAAGGTGCGACAAGTACTCCTTTTCTTTTTGTATTCCTGGAGTTACTCTTTAGGGTTTTTATTTGTATTCCAGTAGCAGCTCAGAGCTCCAGTTAAGGTTAAACCTGATTAGGCACTTTACAAACGTCTATGGGCCCTGATCAATTCCCTGTGACTTCCATAGAAAGATTCCCATAGGTGTTGGATCCAGCCAATGGAGAGTAATAATCCCTAGCCTGGCCTGAAGAACTTGCAATCTAATAAACCAAATTTGGTAACTACAGATGTTATATCTTACTCCTCTACATTTTAAGATGTAGATCACATCTTATTAAATACTACAGTGATCTGACTTAATCAGAGGAGCAACAATTTTGCTGCCCCAATTTTCATCTTCACAACATTTACTCACCCCACTTACAGCCTCTATATTGGCATATGTACTTTGGGTTGCTGTAATTTTCTGCTCACTTCACATATGACTCCGTTGCTTATTGCTTTGTTATAGTAGCTTTTCATCTACTCTTTTTCTTTTACCCCACTTTCTTGTATTTATATCATACTATCAAATCACCTAGAGATTTATTACAAGAATTGAGATTTTCGCATCTGTTAGGGTCACATTTTTCACAGTAGGAATACCTGATGTTTAAGTAGATTCTATCCTCTGGCTACTAATATAATAATACCCACAATGGTATTGTCTCATTATAAAGAACCAAGTCTTGATTTCATGCTTTTGCTTAACATATTTGTCTCCTGTGACTTGTAGTTTCACCCATTACTTATCACTTTTACGCTTTCATCTATGTCTGCTTTTTACTCCTTCTGAGGCTGGTTTCTTAGTGCTGCCCCTGCCACCTGCTCCAACCTAATAAACTGACAGCTCAAATTGTAAATCTTGACCTAAGTCTGACTTTTCCTTGAGATATAAATGCTTCCATTCAAATGGGTAATGATGCTTTAAAAAAACATTCTGGATTCAAGCCCCACACCAGAAATGCATTGTTCAAAAATCAAACCAATAGCTATATATTTATGATCTGTGCCAACCCAAAATATGTAGGAGGATTCAAATTCTTTGTTTTTGACAGTTCATATGAATCCTCACTTTAGCTCTCATATTTAATAGTTTGTTTATAGGCAACATTAATGATAAAAAACTGCAAAATTGTAAATTGCCAAACCATTCTAAAACTGTAAAAAATACTTTATATATTTAATATATTGGCTTTGCAAGGAGAGCCATCTGAAATAGACTCTCAGAACCTTAGTGCCCAGAAGACGGATGTTCTCAGAAGTCTAATGACTTTGGCTGTCTCTAAACCAGCCTCCAGATTTTCACTTTTGTATATTTCAGTGTGAAATTAACTTATTATTTCTGAGGAGGTTCTTGCTGGCCACTTTCTTGCCACTTAAAAAAAAAAAACAAAAAACCCAATAGTTGAGACTAGATCCTGTTTCAAACTTGCATTTTTGTAGCTAACCTTGTCTGCAGAACTTCAATCTGAAACATGTTTTGGATGGTGAATCTCACTATGGGTTTAGATCAGGTTATGACACTAAAACATGTTTATATGCATCTTCATTTAACTTTTTGTGCTAGTTTTAGAAGAAACTGTAGATTTTTGGCTCTTTAGTCTTTTACATTGTAGTTCATTGCATCTGTTCTGATGATTGGCAGCATTTTGTAAAATTTCTTTCTGATGACACTTTGATTTCAGACTGTGATCTTAAAATGTGAATCTTTAACCCTATAGATGTGTACCAGGGGATCTATGCTGCTTAATATTAAACCTTATTATTTTCAATATCAATATGCTTTTTTGACCGATGAAATACCAGTCCAAATTAAGCGGGTCGATAGATCATATAATTAGTTTTAAGAGCATGATCTTTATAAAAATTAGTAGATAAAATAGAGCCATTAACACCTGGTGTTGAAAATGTTGTCAACAGTCCTTTAGATTTAAGTTTCAGTTTTATCTTTATACTCAACTTTATTCAAACAGAACAAGTTTAGTGCATTGCACTTATTAATTGTTGTATCTAGAGGCATTTTATAATACACTTGCTATGAAATAATTCACACTTTTTGTTGTATTGTGTAGCAATGCAGGTTATGCAGTAATGTGTACGATTTTTAACTGTTAAAACTTGGAAACAGTGTCTCTCTCCCCTAACATTTTTCACAGATATTAAGTATAGCAAATGATTGCAACACCTGATCTTTCCTTTTCTGGGTTAAGAGGTAGGCTGCCATAGCCAATTATTCAAAGGTAATGTGGCAGCATCTTAGATAGTTGAATATCTTGTCTTCAGCCCATTTCTATTTATTACTTAGCTTAAAGACAGTTACATTTCAAAGAGGTGAGGGAGAAGGGAAGAAAAGAAATTAAGGTAACCTACTAGCATTTGTAAAGTCAGCTGGAGACAGACACTGTTAGCTAGGATGACTAGGATCAATTTTATGTACTTGATAAACACTTTTGCTTTTACATGTTAGCGGAAAGGAGGTTAGCCTACCTTGATTTCCATCCCATGATCATTTGATGTATTGATCGGACAAATGCATCTCAATTAATCTCTTACTAAAGATATTGAACCAAATTCTGAAACCAATTGGGCTATACAGAACAGAATTTTCCCTATTGAGGAAGAGTTGGTGTATTTTAAATCAGTATTTGCCCTTTCTACAAAGCTGGTAAACCCCACACCATCCATACTCTAATACAAAGTTGAATAAAATATTCCAGTGTGGTATACTTTTTTCATATGTCCTGCTTGACATTATCAAGAAAATACTAAGCAAACTATCTACTTGGCTAGCCCAATAGTTAGAGGCATATTATATTTACTTCTACCTGTGGTTTATGCGACTCAAAATATTTTCTTATGAGGTGCCTAACCTGCTTTCACTTGCAAAATTAAATTATTGCAGGAGAGTTTGTCAGTTGACAAATGGATCCGGGTTGTTGTCAAAGGGCTCTGAGATGTTTCAAAACACCGGTGAGATGGCTGGTGTACTTCTTTCTCGGGCAGTTTTGTATAGATCCAGTACGTGGAAAGAGGCTGAAGCACCTGGTGTGGTTATGGTTAAATGGTTAAAAAATCTGATTCTGCTGAGTGGTGAATACCTATAGCACCTTGGATCTAGAGTTGGTGAAGAGGAGGGCTGTGTGCGTGCATTAGTATATTCCTCATTATTACCCTAAAGTTATCTTACAATGGACAACAGCGTTCATCTAGAATACAGGCATGGAGGGGGATTAGGAGCATTTCTTTAAAAAAAAAAGCATGCTTTTTAAAGATTTAGCAATTGCTACAAAATGTGTTACATCCTGCTACATATACATTACCATAGTGAGTGACAGTGTCTCTTATTCCAATCGTCTTACTAAATAATGGTTTATTTGAATGGAAAATTTGGCAAGAAGTAGTATCTGTTTCCCAAAATGACAGCATATCACACAAGCTAAATCCATTACAAATCTGTGTATGACTTCATTTGTATCAATAAGCTGCATGTTTTCCCTGTTCACTTAGCAATTTCAGTACCACCCATTGTATGCAACAAAACAACTCGTATCAACACTACCAAAACTAGTAACTTTTCTAACATCAGGAAACACATACGTGCTGTTAACCTTTTGCTATTATAAAAATTGGTCATTTAACCCTACTCTTGGTTCCCTGTCTTAATCACAATATTTTGCCTCTCACCCTTGATTACTTAACTTCTTTAGCCTTTTGCGAGGCATCTTGACAAAGGGCTTTTGGAAGTTTCCTTTATTCAATACTTTGACACATTCAAAGAATTCTAAGATTAATGAAACACAACTGCCTTTGCAGAAACCTGGTTGGTTAGACCCATCTGTAGTAGAAAGAGAGCCTGAGACATAAGCCCTTGTATTAGAGGCCTGATATAAGGCCTGAGGCCTGAATTAAAGCGGTGGCCAAAACTTTGCTGATATAAAGCAAAGTCAGATTGTGATCAAAAGGCAGGCCTTGTTGAAAACTGAGTCTGTGGATTTATTGGGCAATTTAATTATCTTCACTATCTGCGCAGAACTGGAACAGCACACTAAATGAATGCACACACAGCCAACATCTGACCACACCATCATATCATTACTTCCCAGATGTTGTTTGACTTTATTTTAAATTTGTTTCAAGCAATTTATCATGTGTAGATTTAGCACTTGTAATATTCCTCTTATATGATGCCTGAATTGGATTGTGAAAGATGTTTAATAATGCTATTGTAAGGTAGTACTTAATCAAGTGTATTACAAAAGTTTCATGATTTGTTTTAGTCCATGTGTTATGTACCCATTGTAGATAACTAAAAAGCCCATTTACTCATGAAACAGCGGTGTTTTGAGTTCCTATTTTTAGAATAAGGGAGAAAATTCTCTTGTACCCCCAAAACTTGATTTTTAGTTCCACCTTTAGTATGTAATGTAAAAAAATAAGTTTGTTTCCATGAAATGTTACATTCAGACATCTACAGTAGCTATGAAACACTTGATGTTGCATGTGCTGTGGGGAGGAAAATTGACATCCTCTAATCCTGGAGCTTTTAAACATATCTGAAACAATCACTTATCCAATAAGAATATAATAAAGATTATGCAAAAAAGCCAATTTCATTTTCCCCCCTGGAAAATTGGATTCAAAAGTCTTATAACATAACTACATCTGTGTTTTATCAATAAAACTTGATGAGCCAGAAATTGTATTTTATGCTGGAGGCACTAAGCCTATTGCACATATATGGTTGTGATTCTATTCCTACTGCAATGAGCTAGGTTAAAAACCTTATCAACTGCATTTCTTGCAGAATTTTAAATACTGAAGCACCCAACCAAGGATTAGTCTTCAGAGGTAAGGATGACAAATTTGGACAAACAATCAGCACTGACCTTGCACAATTAATCTAACACTGACATCTGAAGATTAAAATATATACTATAACAATGGCAAGATTTTTATCATAAAGAAACCTCTTTGCTACTAACAGACAATCCAATTGTTTTTACATAACATCTACATTTATAGAAGTCTGAAACAGCACGGTTGGTCATGGTGTGCTATTATGACAGCTCCTGATACCACTTGCTGTGATGCTGTCAGAACTTAAAAGGATCCATGGATGAGTTGGAGATATCAAAGGAATACTTCAATGCTACAGATTATGGTGCTAGTGACTTAGTGGCACGTTTCCCTATGAGGCAGTTCTGAACCAATGCCCCAGTATAGTATAAGGAGGCATACAGTGGGCATGATATCCTGGGCAGAGGGATAGGTTGAGTGGCATGTCAGAAGTAGATGTATAGCACTCAGAAGAAGACTCTTTCCCAGAGTATGGATACAGCCTACCACAAGCAAGTTGCACGGCTCCCGCCAGTTAATGCAGAAATTGAAAAAGTCAGAATTTAGTTCATAATATACATGTAGCACGTGCTGTGGAATGCTTACTCTTTTTCATCAAGCAAACAAATCTCCCTCAGACTCTCAAATGGAGCCCACTTGCATTACTGTCGCTCCTTTCAGCTCCAGACATGGAGAAGGCCCCTACTGCGCTAGGTACTGTACACCGAGAACGAAAACAGACAGTCCCTGTCCCAAACAGCTTTCACTCTAAGTCTAGCTGAGTGACCCTCAGGACTGGTCCTGTAATGACTCTTCTAAACATTTATTCATTTATGGAATTGCTTCTCAACCAAATGCAAAAAGGAAGTCCGGAAATACTTGCTATTTGCTATTTGTAGTGCTTATGAGCTGCGATGAGCAGTATAGGTGCCCTTAAACAGAGGTGCTACACAGACAGCCTCTCTAGCTGAACAATTCACAATCTAATTTCTAGAGTAAATTGTTAGGTCCCAAAGCATACTATGTTCTTCCCAAATACTGAACATCTGGTTGCTCCCCTATGTAGCATACAATCTAAGGCCCTGGTCCTGATAGCTAAACCACACAGGTGGAACCCTGTGAATTGGGTTCTGCTTATGCACAAGGCTCTTGCATAGACAAATGTGTGGGCTTGGGACCTAGAACTTAATTACAAGCATATGAACACTACAGAACTGAGACCTCATTAATGTCGGACATTCTCATGTGATTGTTTTAATTATAGGCAGCAATGCCTAAAGTTAAGCTTGCCTATCAACTTTAATTATAAAACCCTGGTTTTAGTTGTTAATAACTTTTCCAAACTCTCTTTGGGTTAAAACTTTCTATGCTAATGGCCTGAGGACATTTTTTTTTAGAGGGGAGGGGGTAAAGGGGAAGGGGTGAACTTCAGCAAAAACTAGTCAGCTATTTTTCAGAACAAGATTAAAGAAAAATACCTTTTCCCCATGGGGGAAATTCCTACAGGTGTCTTGTTGAGACTCTCTAGCATATTCATGCTTTAGAGCAGGCTCTTGAAATTTGGCAGTCATGTAGCCCTGGTGCCAGCCCTGTGGGAAAAAAAGCTTAAATTTAGCCCAGTTATGACACTCTGAGCATGTTCAAAAACATTTTTGGTAGAGACTTCTTAGTTTGTCTACTAAGTTCTCCACAGAGTCCATCTGTACCGTGCATGCTCCAGCCCACAGTTACATGGCTGAGTAGGACTTTCAATGCTCTCCTCCTGGTTGCCAGTGGACACTGTGGGGCTGGACACAGGAACTGAATAGTCACCTGTATGCTCAACACTTGCTGCAGGCTCCCAGGCAGCGTGGAGAAGGAGGAGAGAAACAACTTGACTAGGAATGGAGAAGGGCAAGGAGCTGGGTCTGAAGACTGATATGGGGGAAGATATGGAGGTGGGAGAAAGAGAGACTGGAATAGGGACCAAAGTGTCTGCAATCACTAGAGAACATGCCCTTCAGAGCCTCACAGAACCCAGCATTCCAGAGCCTCAACACTCCTCTCCTGTCAGCAAATACCTGTGAACCTCCATCTAGTGGCTGGCCCAGAGGATGACAACCTAGTTATCCAATTATCTCAAATTACAGAGGCCTGTGCTGGGATTGTAAATATTCTGATCCTGATGATGATCCATGTGGGGGAGTTGATATGGATCCATATGGCTCAAATATATATATATTTCAACCATATGGATCCCTATGTGAATCATCATCATCAGGATTAGTATTTATTCATTAACTTAGAAAACATTAAAAGGAACAGTACAGTTGCAAAAATACAAGTCTTCACTAGTACCTCTCATTTTGATTTCCTTGGAGTGATATTTGCACAGCTTAAAACACTGGACAGTGTTTTTTCCCCCACCCTAGCCTGTGCATTGCTATCAATGGAATAATGCTACTTGGAAAGGGAAGCGTCTCTTTCTATGATCACAGGGAGTTCAGGCATTTGTGAACCCTGGGACAAAAGTTGTGTGTGTGGGGGATTCTCAGTATCTCCTTGGGGTGAAGTGGATGTCATTTTCATGATACTTAATTTGAGGGAGGCACATGAGCAGAGGCAGCCTGGCAAAGGGCAAGTTCTCCTCTTCCCCAACAAATATAAAATTAATATAACAAACCAGGCAGACTTAGCCTGGAAATGGACTGCAACAAAATATGAATTCAACTCCTTTTGTGCCAACAATCATCATCCCAGGAAAATCCTAATTCCAGCACAAATGGATTAATATGAATAATGAGATGCTTATCCTCTAAAACCTTTAATATAGAAAAGGCTACACTAAACCATGGTCTATTTAAAAATAGAACCTTGATGTCATGAAAGTGCTTGGGGCACAAATGCAGCTTTCCAGTTTCTAAAAGCCTCATTTAACATACCTGTTATACAAACACAATATATCGCTGGGGACTTGAAATACCACAAATGTAATTGGACTGTGCTTTATGAAGCAGTGCAAGGGACGTACTAGCATATTTTTTTCTAAATAAAAACACCGTACCACAGGTTTGTCTATTCAAAGATCTGTTGGTCACACTCTTCAAAACTGCCCCCACAGGGTCTATCCAGAAGATCACAGTATTAATAATATGTGACCATTTCTATCTTCAAGATGGATGAGTGAGTTTTTGAAATTCTTTTTACAGACAGGAGAGCTCTGTCTGTCTCCATTCCACTCCATCCAACCAGCTGGAATGCTTGTAATTATATTTACAGAGCTGTAGTTAAAAACAAAAGATACAGAGCACACCAGCAATCACCCAGAATAAGTGGGGTAGTACAAAGATGATGCAGTATTAGTGTTGCTAAAGTATATGGATTAATGTGAAGTTACAGTGGGTTTTGGAGAACAATAGTGTGTAAAGAATCTCCCGCTGAGTATGTTATATACATGTACTTAAGCAGTGAAAGCTATCTAAACAAGAGAATGCAATCATACCCATTCACAACCTGGGATGGAACAGATGCCAATGGATAATATACAAAGCCTAGGAGCTGCGTCCAATATTGATCAGTTATTTCTGGATAATTTGCTCTTCCATCAATAGTAATAAAAAAAGAGGGTGAGGATTGATCAAATGCAGTATGACAAGAGAGCATCTTGGGAAATGTGTATACAGATCCATGTTTAATTTCAGAGATGTTGTAATCCATTTTCATGTCAGTAAACAATATGTTGATATTAAGTTGAAGGGAAAAATGTCATTAGGATTACTTGTTCATACAGCTTTACTCAGTGAAATGAATTTATTTTCCTACTTATTTGATTTTTTGGGTTCCTGATGGTTTTGTTCAAGACTGTAATCCAAATTCTAAAGAGAATGTGACACACAGAATGACAGTGAAACTAATGAATAGCCAATAGTGTTGTGGGTTTTTTTTGTTTTTTTGGTGAAGTTCCTGAGAGATGCCCTAATTTCTCTTTGTGGTACTCTTACTTGCCTAAAGACTTTAAGTCATGTTATAATGAGATCTTAATATCACTATCCTTATATATCTAGAGTGGGTAGTGTTAGGATATAGATATTCAGGCCTGTCTGTAAAGGCCTAGACTCTAAGAATTTAGGTGTATTCTTATCACTTAACTAGTGCTAGAGGTATAAAAGAAAGAATCAAAATCACTGTCTGCCGGTGTAAGGGCCTTCTCTTACTGTGACAGTCTGAGGCCCTGTGCTTAGGCTAAAATCCTTGGCTAAGCAGAAGAGGCAGCCATAAGCTGGGAAGCGAATGGTCAGATCCTCACATTCCAAACTAGTCACGTTGAAATAAGGTGCTATTGGGCCGTTAGGAATACAATCCTGTCCTGATAATGCCTATTGCCTCCAGAGAAAGGGAAGTGCCTAGAAGATGTACAAGGAAACTTAGTTTAATAGCATCCTGTCTGGCAAGAACTCACTTATCAATAGCTGGGATGTGAAATTGTCATTTCTTCGTTGTTCTATCACTGTAGTCCCCATTTCCCTATTGTTTGTCTGTATAATCTCTGTCTGGTTCTGTGATTTTTCTGTCTGCTGTATAATTAATTTTGCTGGGTGTAAACTAATTAAGATGGTGGGATATAATTGGTTAAATAATCATGTTATAATATGTTAGGATTGGTTAGTTAAATTTCAGTAAAATGATTGGTTAAGGTATAGCTAAGCAGAACTCAGATTTTACTATATAGTCTGCAGTCAATCAGGAAGTGTGGGTGGGGGAAATGGGAACAGAGAATGGGGGTGGGGAATTGGAATTATGTTTTGCTAAGGGGGGAGAATGGGAACAGGGGCACAGGTAAGGCTCTGTGGTGTCAGAGCTGGGAAGGGGAACACTAAGGAAGGAAACAGGAGTCATGTTTGCTGGAAGTTCACCCCAATAAACATTGAATTGTTTGCACCTTTGGACTTTGGGTATTGTTGCTCTCTGTTCATGCGAGAAGGACCAGGGAAGTAAGTGGGTGAAAGAATAAGCCCCCTAACAGATAGTCTTATGTTACAAGTGTTTACCCACGTGCTTGGCTGACCATGGCCAGTATCTTGGTTGAACCTCTTAGGGATAGGGTGTTCTTGCCCAATGCTTCAAGATTGAGTGCCCCAGATAATGTACTTCTGGACTCATTCTCAAGTTCTTTTCTTGAACTGGAGAACAAATCTTAATATTTCACAGGGACAGAACAAGCCCAAAACCAGGTCTCAAACAAATATTAAAATATTGAGTGAAAATGAAATTAAAACAAAGACAAAAAGGTACAAAACATAAGTCTCAGGCTTAAAGTATCTGAGATTAAAAGAGAAACAACACAGAGAACAAAAATTCCTGGGCTTGTCATGCAGAGTATTAAAATCCCTATGTCTCCTTTGGAACATTTTCTCCCTCCCCTCCCTGCCCCCATGGAAAATTCCTGTAGAGTTTAAGAGAAAATGAAACAAATAGATGTTAGTACCTACTTGAGTATGGGAAACTCAAGTTCTGACCTCTTTGTAGATTTTTGAAGCCATCCTGTATGAGTCTATTGCAAGGATGTAATTCTTCTAAAATCTACAGGACAGCATTAACACTCTTCTAATAAAGTGTAATAAAATTTCTGTAGAGTTCTACAAGATTTAAGGTCTCACTGACCAACAGCATTTTTCGTCTCTAGCCTTTTGCTTGCCACTGCTGTGACCTCTCGCTACCTCCTTCAATCACTTTGAAGAGTGCACTGGGGTTGCATAGTAGCAAGAAAGTCAGATGTTTCATTACACATTATTAATGAGAATGTTTGCTCAGCTGCAGTAATTTGCTATAACTGTGTGTCCCATTTCTAGCAGAACACATATTCTGTATAATATGAGAACTCCCCACTGTAGGGATGTCTTCATTGAAGAGTTAGCCCAGGTGTTGCCCTTAACCTCATTCCATCCACACTGTCTAACCTGAGTTTGATGGTACTTTAAGCTTGGGCTACCAGAAACTGCTGAGGGAGTAGGCTTGAGCTCCGGTTTCCCTTCAACCTGGATTAGCAGCCCACTTACTTTGCTATAAGAATGCAAGCTAATCAAGACTGGGTGCTGTTAGTCCTCCATTCCTATCTCATTCTTTCACCTGAGCTGTACGCCTCACCCTCATGTTTACCTGCTCCTTTTCTTCTGCACTTTCACAGCATTTGAACAGAAATTCTTCTCCTGTGCTGCTAGTTGCCCAAAAGCTGACACCAACCTTTTGGTTAACTATTGTGGGATATCAGTAACACTCATAAAAACACTTGCAGGAGCAAAGGTAGGACAGAAGTTCTCAAATAATACGCTGCAAATAAATTCATAATGGCCCAGTTTAAAGAACTGTGGGACATCCTGCTAGAAATCCAGCCCAGCACACTGGCTAGTACAGCACCATTATAAATGCAGCCACACAGGTCTGGCATGGGTAGAGCTTTGCAGTGGGGACACTCTATCTATGATAGGCTAACTCAGGCCAGTTGTGCAGTGAAGATGTAGCCTATAATACTTCTGTATTGGTCTTTCTCTGATTTCTTCAATTTCTTTAGCATTTTTAAAGATGCCTTGGTACTGCATAGGTATTAGCTCATGTCTACGTATATCTTTGTTAGAGAGTTATGATGTTGCAGGTCTCCCTAGACCTCTCCTAGTTTTGAGCTATACCACCTGGAATAATCAAAATGTCCTATTTAGGAAGCTGACTTCCTCAAATGCTAATTTTGAGTCTCTTCCAGACTTTTAATTATCATTACACCAAATGAAACAATTTGGAAATGGAGAAGGAGATCACTGCTGGTTTTGAAAAAAGAAATTTGCCTTTGAAGAGTAACAATTAAACTAAGATGCTTCTGCAGTAAGTTTGGATTATGCCATAGGGGTTTCTAGCCCTTGTTATGAATGTCTGAAAGAGCTTCTAACACCAAATACTACAAAGACAGAGGGGTTCCTATAAGTGCTATCAGGTAAAACTGAGACTAACACTAAAATGTCCAGAATTCTTATTCCTTTTAATTTAATGGCCTGGCTGAAGGCTAGAGGGCCCAGATATAGCTCTGCCACAAATACGTAATGCAGCTTTAGGCTTCAGTGGGAGTTGTACCCATTGTGAAGCAAGCTCATCCCTAGCAGAAGTTTCTGAAATAGACACTAATTGAAAAGCTGTCAGTATTTACAGCGTTTTCAAAAAGCTTACATCCCATGTGTTACATAAGAGCAGCTGGGAAATCAGTTTATATGTGGAATTAGCAGTAGGAAGCTGCCCAGCAAATTCCCACCCTAGTTGCAGTTTATGGGGAAAACTGTCTTGGGTAAGAACTCTGGCCATTGTGTGAATAATTTTGAAAGCATTGAACATGCTAGCGAAAGAATTAATGGCCCCGAGCTGCTCTAGAATGAGCACAGGAGCTCTTGGGTTTCCTAATTCCGAAGAACAGGCTGCCGCAAACAAAGGAATAAAATAGCCCATCAGCACAACAAATGGGCACATCTAGGCTATAGAACTCCCAATGTCAGGTATGCACATGTTATTTCTTCATGGATGAGATGGTATGATGGGATAATGGGATTTTGGTAAGTAATTGATCTTTAAATATTCAGAGTAAATAGGCCAAATCCCCTGAGATGGGATATTAGATGGATGGGATCTGAGTTACCCAGGAAAGAATTTTCTGTAGTATCTGGCTGGTGAATCTTGCCCATATGCTCAGGGTTTAGCTGATTGCCATATTTGGGGTCGGGAAGGAATTTTCCTCCAGGGCAGATTGGAGAAGCCCTGGAGGTTTTTCGCCTTCCTCTGTAGCATGGGGCATGGTTGACTTGAGGGAGGCTTCTCTGCTCCTTGAAGTCTTTGAACCATGATTTAAGGACTTCAATAGCTCAGACATGGGTGAGGTTTTTCATAGGAGTGGGTGGGTGAGATTCTGTGGCCAGCGCTGTGCAGGAGGTCAGACTAGATGATCAGAATGGTCCCTTCTGACCTTAGTATCTATGAATCTATGAATCCACCCCGGAAGAGAAATTTAATTATTTTTCTTAACAACTCCTGTCTCAGAGCTGACAAACTCACTACAACTAATACATAATTTTCACAGTATTTATCAGTGAAGAGTAGCATATGCAGTATCTACTAAAAACTTGTAATGTGTCAATATTCATAATCACTGTGAAATGTGTGTACAGATAATATTTAAGGGATAATATAACTATTGAAAACTATGCCTTATGGTATTAGGATAAAAGTCACCAGGGAATCATGTGTCTCAGTGATCTCCCATTCAAACAGGAGGGAGTTGTCACCCTTCCCTGATGATGTAGTACAAGGTTCAATTGCTTACTCTTGACCCATATTAGAGCAGTCAGTGGAAAACCATCCAAGACAACTGCCAACTATCAAAACCACTTGGAGGTAAAAAGAAACATTGTGACAGACAGGGGATTGCCCTGCCCATGAATGATAACAATAAAAGACTGCTTCCGTATTTCACAGAGTGGAGAAAAAACACTCCACTTCCATTCACTAAGGAGATATCATGTTGAGTGAAGGTGTTTCATGAAAGACTAGATCCTGGTTCTTGGGCCAGTCAGCTCTGCACCAGATTGAACTTTGTGGGGGGAAATCTACTTTTGTTAGGAGGAAATGTAGCTATTAGTAAGAATAGGGCCTAGTTTGCATTTTATATTGCAATACTTTATTTCCAACACTCACTCTTGATTCTAGTGGAAGCTCTATTCTTTCTTAAATAAACCTTCCTATGTTTTATTATAAGTGCTCACAAATGTTGTGTCTTACTCAGGAGTGATGATTTAAGGGAAAATTGGTGAACTGCACTTTTGGGTGCAGAGGATCTGGGATTTCTGTGAGTAGCCAGTGTCGGAAGGGAACAGTTCAAGGGGACTGGGCTGCATGGTTTGTTACCAGCAAGGCAAAGACAGGGCTGGTAAAACTGAGAGGAGAGTGCTTGACTGGTTGATAGGCTGGTGGTGCCAGGGACCTAACACCCAGCTATCACAAGAAAGACACCCTTTTGCTAGAGGCAGTGGGTAACAAGGTAACTAAGTCCTGGGTGCCCTGAGAACCATCACAACCAGTACCCACAGTTGCACTGATACATACTACAGACTTCCTCGACACTAGTAAACTACTATGGAGAGTTTGGGCCATGTTTGTGTCATCTGGTTTAAAAAAAAAAAAAAAGCCTGATTTTAAACTCTTACTAAAGCTAGTCAGGAATTTTTCAATAAAACAATGTCAGAAAATGTTGATTCATCAACAATCCCGCCTCCCCGGCCCCCCATCCCCAGAAAAGAGTCAGTTTCAATGACTTAACATTTTGAAGACAGCTTTGTAGTTGTCCAAACATTTTATTTTAACCTTTTTTGAAATAAATAATTCTGGTTTTCCAGTTACAAATCATGTTTGTTTCTTATTCATTTATTTATTTTGAGCTTAAGTTTTACATAATGTTCAAACTTTTTTAAAATGGTCAAAATGGAAACATTTCAATCGACGCAATCCATTTTTTAAAAAAATATTTTTTGCTTCACAAACAATTTTTTGACATTGATTCTTTTATCCTGATTCAGGACAGGAACTCTGATATCACCAAAATCTTCATGGGACAGGTTAACTAATTCCCATTGATCTCTCACTAACAAAAATTAAGATTAGGCAATGGGCTGCCAAAAAAGTTCCCGAAGCACCTGCATAACAAATTTTGACCTTTCAATCCTGGTTTATGTCGTTTGTCCTGTTGGACTGGTATCAGTGGCCTCTCATGGAAAGGAGATGTTCTGTCTCCCAATAATAATACAAACTCAAAACCACTCAAATTCTCATTAGTAACTGTTTTCAATACTCTTACATTTTACAGACACAGATTTTCAAGTTGTCCAGTTGGCTAGCCAGAGGCTGCAAAACCCTTGATCCTATTATAACCTCTGACAAAATAAGCACAAAAAAGATGGGAGGCTGTATTGCTAAGGAGAAGAGTTAAAGTCATTTGGATACTGTATAAAGAATGGGAAATACAGTTAATGTCTGGGGTTCTAAAAATTTATTCTGAACTTTCACCCTTTTTAATGGATGTCTTTCTCACTAGTTACTAATATGTACGCTGAACCTTTGTTTCACCTTAATGAAGTTTATTCTTGGGAATATATTCTGTTAATACCTAGATATACCATTTTCAAATATGTAAATTGAAGGTAGAACTGTACTCAACACCTCTTTAAGAGTGTTTCACTTTAAGACATGGGCCAAACAGCAAAATCTGGCTCAAAGATTATTAGATCTGCAGTTTTGGCATGGACTCCTCTCTGGATATTTTACCACAACCTTGTGAGTTTAATACATACAAAATGACCTTGCTCCTCTAAGGGCACAAGACCTCAGTCACTTGTCTACTACCTTCTGGTACTCTATGTTTGTAGTTCATAAATGGTGGGTTGCATTATTTATTAAGCAATACCCAGTAAGATCTATTACACTAGCACACTGCTAATGCAATTAAATATTAAAAGGGAAGAATGAAAACATACAGCTGAAATACAAGCCTATTATGACACTTTCATGTAAATTCGTTAACTGAATTCTGCAAATAAACTTCGCCATCACACTTGCTAGTCTATAGTGAATTAAAAAAATGTCTTTTATTAGGAAGTATTCAACTGAATTTATCAATAGTAGATCGGAATCCTGAAAAACATGCAGGTGCACAGAAAGTTGGGCAATAAAACAGTGTTTTGACTAGGTGTACATATTTTTTCATGTGGCAAGGTTAGTGAAAGACAGAAGGAGCAGGAGAATATTTGTTACTGCCCCTCTGAATGGAAGACATTCATGATGAGGATCATGTAAAAGCCATTCTGAGGTGCCTTTGTATATTCAGGAAGAGGGAATTTAATTTAGATGTTCAATATAAGTGTCGATCTCTAAGAAGCTCTTTGGATCACAACAGCAGCAATTAACAAATATACATTTGGCAGTCAAATTCATCCCATAGGGCATGAGTTCAGAAAAAGCACAAATCTCCCAGCTGTTTTACAGTTCAATTTTAGTGACCTATTTTAAAAATTAAAATAAAAAAACCTTTAATTTGTAGCAGGATTTCTCTCTCACTTAAGAAACCTTCTATACCAAGTTTGGAAACTGTAGATCTGCAAAATCTGTAAATTGCAACATTTCCATTTATCTGACATTGCAATTTTGTCAGGTCTCAGTAGATATCTTCTCTTAGTATGTAATCTTTGATCTTAATGTGACCTGAGTTAAACTAGTTTGCAAATGCTTCCCTCTACATTAACTACTGGGACTCTTTATCGTCTAAATACTAAAATGAGGATATAAAGTTTTGCTGACAAAACCAGCATACTGAACACACAGCAACTTTTTTGAAGAACTGGGATAGTTTCAGTTAAGGTGCTTTGGATATATTAATAGGTATATTAGAAACCACTGTGCTCTCACAACTGTGATCCCAACTTAATGTTTCAAGCCCAACCAATTATAAATTTGTCTGTGTCACCCCATATCCCTTTTTCCATTTTCCAGTTTCATTGGAATAAAAAGAGACAATTCTGAACATTTTTAAATGCCTTTGACAATTTAGTTCACGATTTAGGAATTCTGTCACCTTATTCAAGGGAGGCATGCCATACTTTTCCTAGGGTTTATGATACTTCAGCTATGCGTGTTGTGAATAGGACACATTTACTATCCCTTCAGAATAGCACCCTTACTCAACTCTATTGATTTGGCAGTGATGAAAGTAAGTATCTATAGCAATGAGTAGAGCCAGCATCCGATTCTAATATGCCACTCTCTCAGCCAAGGTAGCATCCTGACCTCCACCCCCTTCTATTCAAGTTCTGGGCCTCTCTTGAACACTGACTGCCAATTATATTTAACTCTGCCAAGCGGTGGTAGTTTTGAGACATAGGAAAAAGGTATTGAGGTTGGATAGCCAAAAACTAATTAACAACAACATTAGCTGGAGCCAGATCCAGGTCTCTTGATCAAGGGGAATGCAACGGCAAATCCTTGCTCAGGGAAAACAGAACAGATGGTAAAAGAAAAGGGCTTGGTACCCCTGGGTAACTTGACTGTCCAGATATTTGTGGAGAGTAAAACAGAGCAGTTAAGGAGTGAATTTTATTTTGTGGACAATAATCTTTGGCACAAGAACAGAACAGAAAGGAATAATCTTGGAGCCACTGCTCAACAATATCAGACACAGGGGCAATTTGAGCCATTTAGATATTGGCCCAAGTGGGGGGGGCAGTGTACCTCCCTAAGCCATAATCACTTCCCAAGTGATCTCTGTGCAGGGAGGACTACACTGTCTGCATCACTTTGCAGGGATGCCTACATAGCTGGGAGAGGAGGAGTCCTGCATAAGGTGAGGAAGGAGAAATAAGGACCAGTGCATGGGAGAGTGTAAGCACATTAGATCTGTTCTCTCCTCTCAACACTGACTTCCTATAGAACTAGGTCTAGAAAACATGACCTATGAGGAAAGATTGAAAATATTGGGTTTGTTTAGTCTGGAGAAGACTGAGGGAGATATTACAGTCTTCAAGTATGTAAAAGGTTGTTATAAAAAGGAGGGTGATAATTGTTCTTCTCCTGTCCTCAGTGATTAAGGACAAGTAATGGACTTAAATTGCAGCAAGGGAGATCTAAGTTAGACAATAGGAAAAACTTCCGAATTGTAAGGGTAGTTGAGCACCGAAACAAGTTAGCTAGAATCTCCATCGAAGGTTTTTAAGAAGAGGTAGACAAAACATCAGGGTTAGTCTAGATCAGTGGTGGGCAACTTGCGGCCCACAGGCAGCCTGTCAGGGTAATCCACTGGCGGGCTGCGAGACAGTTAGTTTACATTGACAGTCTACAGGCACGGCCCCCTGCAGCTCCCAGTGGCCATGGTTTGCCGTTCCCAGGAAATGGGAGCTGCGGGAAGCAGCAGCCAGAATGTCCCTGCAGCCCGTGCCGCTTCCCGCAGCTCCCATTGCCTGGGAATGGCAAACCGTGGCCACTGGGAGCTGCAGGGGGCCGTGCCTGTGGACTGTCAATGTAAACGAACTGTCTCGCTGCCCACCAGCGGATTACCCTGACAGGCCGCCTGTGGGCCATAGGTTGCCCACTACTTGTCTAGATAATATTTAGTCCTTTCTCAGTGCAGGGGACTGGATTAGATGATCTATCAAGGTCCCTTGCAGTCCTATATTTCTATGATTCTATAACTTTGAGTTAAATTCAAGGTCCTGCTCCTTATCTTAAAAAATGTCCCATATCCTGGGTCCAGGATATCTAAAAGATCTAAAAGTTCAGAGCTAAGACCATGGTCAATTACACTCCCCTGGCACAATGGAACTCTCTACAATAACAATGAAACATGTCTGTTTGGGAGACAAAACATTCTCTGGGGACAGTCAGACTATGAAGTAAAAAAATGCCCGTAGCAGCTAAGGATCATCACAAATCTCACTGCTTTCTGCTCCAAGTGCAAGGTGCATTTCTTCTGACTTTGCTTTCTCTAACACACATCACACACACTGCTATCATAGATTCATAGAATATCAGGGTTGAAAGGGACCTCAGGAGGTCATATAGTCCAAGCCCCTGCTCAAAGTAGGACCAATCCCTAACTAAATCATCCCAGCTAGGGCTTTGTCAAGCCTGACCTTAAAAAACTAAGGAAGGAGATTCCACCATCTCCCTAGGTAATGCATTTCAGTGTTTCACCACCTCCTAGTGAAATTTTTTTTCCTAATATCCAACCTAAACCTCCCCCACTGGAACTTGAGACCATTACTCCTTGTTCTGTCATCTGCTACCACTGAGAATAGTCTAGATCCATCTTCTTTGGAACCCCCTTTCAGGTAGTTGAAAGCAGCTATCAAATCCTTCCTCATTCTTCTCTTCCGCAGACTAATCAATTCTAGTTCCCTCAGCTTCTCCTCATAAGTCATGTTCCAGTCCCCTAATCATTTTTGTTGCCCTCCGCTGGACTGTTTCCAATTTTTCCACATCCTTCTTGTAGTGTGGGGCCCAAAACTGGACACAGTACTCCAGATGAGGCCTCACCAATGTTGACTAGAGGGGAATGATCACGTCCCTCGATCTGCTGGCAATGCCCCTACTTATACAGCCCAAAATGCCGTTAGCCTTCTTGGCAACAAGGGCACACTGTTGACTCATATCCATCTTCTCGTCCACTGTAACCCCTAGGTCCTTTTCTGCAGAACTGCTGCCGAGCCATTCGGTCCCTAGTCTGTAGCAGTGCATGGGATTCTTCCGTCCTAAGTGCAGGACTCTGCACTTGTCCTTGTTGAACCTCATCAGATTTCTTTTGGCCCAATCCTCTAATTTGTCTAGGGCCCTCTGTATCCTATCCCTACCCTCCAGTGTATCTACCTCTCCTCCCAGTTTAGTGTCATCTGCAAACTTGCTGAGGGTGCAATCCACACCATCCTCCAGATCATTTATGAAGATATTGAACAAAACCGGCCCGAGGACCGACCTTTGGGCACTCCACTTTATACCGGCTGCCAACTAGACATGGAGCCATTGATCACTGTCCGTTGAGCCTGACAATCTAGCCAACTTTCTATCCACCTTATAGTCCATTCATCCAGCCCATATTTCTTAACTTGCTGGCAAGAATACTGTGGGAGACCATGTCAAAAGCTTTGCTAAAGTCAAGGAACAACACATCCACTGCTTTCCCCTCATCCACAGAGCCAGTTATCTCATCATAAAAGGCAATTAGATTAGTCAGGCATGACTTGCCCTTGGTGAATCCATGCTGACTGTTCCTGATCACTTTCCTCTCCTCTAAGTGCTTCAGAATTGATTCCTTGAGGACCTGCTCCATGATTTTTCCAGGGACTGAGGTGAGGCCAACTGGCCTATAGTTCCCAGGATCCTCCTTCTTCTCTTTTTTAAAGATGGGCACTATATTAGCCTTTTTCCAGTCATCCGGGACTTCCCCCGATTGCCATGAGTTTTCAAAGATAATGGCCAACGGCTTTGCAATCACATCTGCCAACTCCTTTAGCACTCTCGGATGCAGCGCATCTGGCCCCATGGACTTGTGCTCATCCAGCTTTTCTAAATAGTCCCGAGCCACTTCTTTCTCCACAGAGG
Source organism: Dermochelys coriacea (assembly GCF_009764565.3). Taxonomy (NCBI): domain Eukaryota; kingdom Metazoa; phylum Chordata; order Testudines; family Dermochelyidae; genus Dermochelys; species Dermochelys coriacea. The sequence continues at coordinate 28,893,930 of NC_050079.1, read as the reverse complement.
GCTGGTCACCTTCTCTCCATGCTGTGCTGCCCAGTGCAGCAGTCTGAGAGCTGACCTTGTTCGTGAAGACAGAGGCAAAAAAAGCATTGAGTACATCAGCTTTTTCCACATCCTCTATCACTAGGTTGCCTCCCTCATTCAGTAAGGGGCCCACACTTTCCTTGACTTTCTTCTTGTTGCTAACATACCTGAAGAAACCCTTCTTGTTACTCTTAACATCTCTTGCTAGCTGCAACTCCAGGTGTGATTTGGCCTTCCTGATTTTATTCCTGCATGCCTGAGCAATATTTTTATCCTCTTCCCTGGTCATTTGTCCAATCTTCCACTTCTTGTAAGCTTCTTTTTTGTGTTTAAGATCAGCAAGGATTTCACTGTTAAGCCTAGCTGGTCGCCTGCCATATTTACGATTCTTTCTAGATATCGGGATGGTTTGTCTCTGTAACCTGAATAAGGATATTATGTGTGTGTACATATTTACACAGATGGTCCACAACTTTTCCTTGGAAAGAGGATGAGAACACACTCACAACAAATGTTGGTTATGTTGTTTAATACACTTCTGAAGGCACCCAGATACTACAATGATGAACAAGAGTCCAGGGCTGGTCACTTCAACCTACGTCTCCCATATCCCAGGCCAGTGCCCTGACCACAAGGCTCAAGTATATGAGAGTCAGACATTCTCCCTTGAAGTGGCCAAAGCAGAAATCAGAAGTTTTCCTCAACCAAAGCTCAGTTTTCATTCCAGAGGGGGTGCAGGAAGGACATTTTGACCCAATTCTCTTTGCATAGAAATATCCAAAAAGGTTTTGGTTTTGTTCCACACTTGAAACAAAAACATGTTTTGAACCCTCAAAAGTTTTTTTAATATGGACTGGTCATCCTTTGGGAGTTCTAAAGGGGAAGGAGGAGAGATTATATAAACTTTGATTCCTTTCCAAAAAGGTCAATGCCTCTTTTGTCATCACTCATGGCATTTCTGAGCTAGGAATTGTAGGTGTTTCCAGTCTACATTTGTATAGCAAGATTTGTTTTTATTCTTAATGTAGGTGTTTGTAAAGTGGCATTCTGGAGCTTTTAACACTGTTATTTAAGATTCACAACCTATGTGAAACAGGAGGGAGAGAGGAGAAAAGCAGCTAATGCTGTTAGGGTTCTATAGGTTTTGCATCATGAATTACTGAATGAAGGCTCTTAGCTTGAGCCAAAGCACCCAGGGAAATGAGCCAAGGGAGCCAACACAGAGCAGTAGGTTTGCTGGGAAAAGGTCCTCAACCACAGAGAAGAAATGAAGGTTAAGATAGTCAAAGCATGATGAACACATGGAGAGAGGTTTCATGTGGACTTAATCCCCAAATGAGCCTCACCTAATGCATAGGCTCTAAGTAGGACCCTACCAAATTCACGGCCATGAGAAACGTGTCAAGGACTGTGAAATCTGGTCTCCCACGTGAAATCTTGTCTTTTGTGTCCTTTTAACCCTATATTATACAGATTTCACAGGGGAGACCACTGTTTCTCAAATTGTGGAGGTATTGACCCAAAAGGGAGTTTCAGGGGCATCACAAGGTTATTTTAATGGGATCAAGATATTGCCACACTTACTTCTGAGCTGCCTTCAGAGCTGGGCAGCTGGAGAGCAGTGGCTGTTTGCTGGGGGCCCAGCTCTGAAGGCAGATCCTCTGCCAGCAGCAGCACAGAAGTAAGGGTGGCGATACCATACCATGCCACCCTTATGTCTGTGCTGCTGCCTTCAGAGCTGGTCAATTGGAAAGTGGCAGCTGCTTACTGAGATCTCAGCTCTGCAGGCAGCAGTACAGAAGTAAGGATGGTAATACTGTACCATGCCATCCTTACTTCTGTGCTGCCGCTGGCAGTGGCTCTGTCTTCAGATTTGGGCTCCTGGCCAGCAGTCCCTGCTTTCCAGCCTCCCAGCTCTGAAGGTAGTGCCATCGCCAGCAGCAGAGAAGTAAGGGTACCAGGTTTTAGCTGGCCAAATCTTCAAACCAAAAAAGAATTGGAAGGAACATTTGAAGATCATTCTTACCTGAAAACTAAGTCAGTGCTTTCTCCCTGCAGCACAACTTGAAAGAGCTACACTGCAAGCAAGGAGTGCAGTCAGTGTCCACTTTGAACTCAAAAGCCTTGGTAGCAAACAGTGTCATCTATTTGAAATGGGGTGGGGAATATGGTGGACATCTTCTTCATCTAGAAAACAGATCTACAAATATACTCCCAGACCTTCAACTCTGTCCCCCCCACAACTAATTAGGCTTCAGTTCTCTACCCCTCCCCGATAAAACCATGACTATTGCCCCTTTTGCCAGACTACGATGATTACCTGTCTTTATTTTTCTTTTAAAAGTTCCCATGAGAAACTAATAGCTGTAATTATAGCTTTCCCTTCCCCTCCATAGTGCAGGGCTTTATTTACACCAATGTATTCATAAAACATCTGGGCTATTATTGGGTACTGAAATATATTTCTTGCATCCCTTCCATTGTTGCACCAATAGGACCAGCTGTTCCTTTGTGACTTTGACTTTTTGCCTTGCCAAGTGTAGGCTAGGTCAGACTGTGCCTCTGGCACAAACACTATGTTGACTGTCTCCCTTGAAAGGGGACAGTGCAGAGGTGAGATACAACTATATGATGTAATTAAAGATCCCATAAAGAAGCCACAAATGAAAAATATCTTCCTAGGTAATAAGTGTCTTGCTAATGTGCCAATGTTGTGGGAGGATAGGTGAGAAGTAGTGATGCTAGAGAGTGGATGGTTGGAATGAGAAACTGCCTTAAAAGGAGACTTTCCCCACTATAGCCAGGTACAGATGTTACTACATTGGAATCTGACAATCCCTGCATTGATGACATGACTAATCACAGCATTTTGTGGGAATGGGGCATTGATGAAATTAATAAGGACTTGCTCCTTCCCCTGCCTTGGAATTTTGCGTACTGTTCATGAACCTTTTTTCTCACTTCTGTTGATGCCGTAGACAGTCTTTGGTGCAACTATTTTCTCTCAGGTTCCTGTCTCAAGCAATTTTATGTAATTTGTTTGTTCTTTTCAATCCCGACACTTAATAGGAATGAAAACAAAAGTATTATATAAATATAAGATGTAGTCTATATTGTATAAGATGACTTAAATTTTTTTGTTTTCCCAAACTATGTTTTCCCAAAGCTTCTTCCTGCATTCAAACAATCTCTCTCCTTCCAATTCTCCAATCAATGTTTTCATTCATAGTTGATCTCATGGCTATTGATTTACGCCACAAAAACTTGTGCTATCCTTTTTGCACATGGCATGAATTGGCATGGCTGGAAGTATTGTTGTCACCATAATTAAGTCAGAAAAAATACAAGTTTCAGCCAAGGGCCTAATCCAAAGTTGTTTGAAATTGTCAGTGTGAGTCTTTCTATTAATGGGTTTGGATCAGATACAAATTCTGCTTTGCCTGAGAGGCTTCATGCATCTCTGGTTAATGTGCACATCTTAGCCTTATGAATACTTTAAGTGAGCTCATCCTAGGCAGGCTTTTTAAAGTCTTCCTACATCTAACATTATATTTATCTAACTTCTACTAGTTAAACTAATTCTCTTTATACACAGAGTCTGTCTTCATAGCTCTAGCAATGTGCTATGGCTTGCTTTACAAGTATTACATGGGGCAAAATCAACTATCATACATTAAACATAATTTTATTAGCCTTTAAAAGAAGCTGCCTTCCTCCCGCTCATTGGGATGTACACCTAAAGTAACTTAGGTGCTTCAGAAGATCACATCACTATATTTAATTCATTCAGTGTTTTTGAATGTCGATTCATAGCTAGTACTGAACTAGCCTATATAAATTCCTCAATCTTATCAACTTGAAGGGCCAAATTCTCAATTTTTGTGAATGAATTCAGCCTTATTGACATATCAGTTGAGGATTTGGCCTTAGCTCTCTCCTTATACTGTCTCTCCCTTCCATTCACCCTGCCCCCATACCAGGTTTTTGTCTCCATAATGTAAAAGCACCTTGCATTTCTACATGATATAAAATCTTCTCAACCCTTTCTTAAAAATACAATGCCCAACATACCAGAAGGTAAGAGGACTTTCACTTATTATAGGTGCCACTTCTGCATTAATTTTTCCTCAGGTGGTAAGGATTCAGTGCTACAAATCTCCCCTTTAGAATAACTGCATAGCTTAAAGAATTACTGGTGAGGGAATTTTTCCCCTGCTGTATCCTTCAAGAGAACTGTTTTCTCAAGTGTGAATTTTGTTTAATTTTTTAAGTCAGGTCACTTTCCTTTGAGAATCTTTCATCCTGAGGGATTAATTTATCAGAATGGAAAAAGCTTTTCCTTCCCAGGAGCCATAGCCATCACGTGCAGCCTTCTTGAATTTCAAAGAAATGCCACAAGCAAAATTAATGAAGCAAAATTTCTAGCTGAAATACTGTGAAGGTGCTCTTGGTATCTGGTGGGGAAGCAGACTGCCTAGTGAGTCATGGAAGAGAATTCAAGAAGACCTGTTACCATGAATAATGAGGTCTCTCTCTCAGCATCTTTATACACGCCCAGGGTCTTATTCTCTCTTAACCCATGTCTACACTATGAGCTAGGGAATAGATTTCCAGCTCACATACACATACTTGTAACTAGCTCTCACTGAGCTACCATGTGAAAGACATAGCATAAACCACAGTAGCAGCATGGGCTAGCTGCCCCAAGTACAGATCCATGAGGGGGGTGGTATTTGGGCTACGTAGCCCATGCCACCACTGCCCATGCTACTATCTTTAGCATGCTAGCACAATGAGAGCTAGTACAAAGTATGTGTATGAGCTGGGAATCACACTTCTAGCTTTACACTAGTTGTGTATCTGTAATGCTACTGACTTTAGTTTAGTGACTCCTAACAGACTGGTCCTTGTGAGAAAAATTGACCCTTACTGTGTCAACATTGGAAGTAACAAATTGTGTATCATATGCATAAATGATGTGTAACTTCCACTTTGAGAGGCTGAATTTAACTTAAAATATATCCCACCAAAAGGTGTAATGACAAATGGAAAATAGGGGTGGAAGGACTCATAGCTACTGGTGGTGGCCTTTATTGCCATATCACCATCCTTCTGTGCATTCTCTTTTGAAGTGTAACTTATAATCGGGGTGAAAGTAAGGGGGTACGGGCTGGTACAGCGTACAGGTAAAAGGTACCAGGAACGGCCCGTACTGCTGACTTTAAAGCGGCTGCTGATGGTGGGAGGACAAAAGAAGTAGGTGCCCCGGGGCCACGATTTAAAACCTCTGCCACTACCGCGGTTGCGCCAGCCGGAGTCCCTGGCCCTTTAAATCACCGCTGAAGCCACGGGCGGCACGGGCCAGGGAGCATAGACAGACTTTCTGGGGGATGCTGACCCCAGCCCTGACCCTTCCGCCTGAGGCCTAGCTCCTTTTTTTGTGGGGGGGGGGGCAGAGCAACCCATACCAGTAAAATCTGCATTTTACTTTCACCCCTGCTTATAACCCCCCATTACTATTGCCCTTTTATTTCGCTCTATGTTAAATAAAAAAAATGTACATTAAGGTGCGAAGTTAAGTACTTGAGAGTTAGGAAATGCCAACATTAAGGCTGCTCATGAAACCTTAATTCAGCTCCCTTGTGCATATCCATTATGATAAAGTCTTCAATCACATGCTTCTCCCCTTCCTCCAAGAACCCTGCCTCATTCAGTGAGCAGGATGATCAGAGAATCAATGTGGGTTGTGCAGAGAATGAGGCTGTTGTTGCCAGGACCCTTCCCTTGTTTGCTGCAGCAGTTGGATGAGGTATCATGAATGAGGTTGGGACTGCAGGAAGATGATGAGCTCGTGGTTAAGGCAGTTGGAATCTGTTGCTGCCTCCATCACAGAGTTCCTAAGGGATGGTAGGCAAGTCACTTAACACAATGAAACTTTTCACTGGTGGTCCTCATTTTCTTGAGGCATCTGAATTCTGATGCATCCTATGAAGTGAGCTGTAGCTCACGAAAGCTTATGCTCTAATAAATTTGTTAGTCTCTAAGGTGCCACAAGTACTCCTTTTCTTTTTGCGAATACAGACTAACACAGCTGCTACTCTGAAACCTGTCTACATACCAATCACTGAAAAATCAGGACCACCAATATGGGGAGGGATTGTGAGGAATTCCCATTTGGCCGAGAGAACTTATTTTTCTTTTAATTAGTATAAAAATTACTTGGGAATACTGGATGCACAATACACAGTATATACAAATGCATGAAATATGACTGGATAGCATGAGTGCTCTGTGAAAACTAGGGTCTCAACAGGCATAAGAGAAATATGAAAGGGTTGAAACCCAGGTAGCAACTGTATAAGAAGCCACCTAACTTTCTACAAACACTTTTGTATGAAGTGCAGAGAAACAGTAAAATTCTGTCATTGCCAGCTAACTATTTTTAGGTTCTGGAGGATACAGGAGAAACTGAAGTGATTAACAAGTTTGAAATATAAAAATTATGATACAGATTTTTCCCCCCTCAGACTAGTGCATGACTTATTCAAATTCTGACTACAGTTATCATGAGTCTTTAAAATAGAATGGGAGATTCTGGTTTCATGTGCATCCAGAAATGATGCTTAGACCTTAGACTGACAAATAGAAAGATGGGCAACAGCCTTTTTTTTTTTAAAGAATGAACAGGAGGTTAGGTTTTTCATTTATATGTTTTTTTCTGAAAAATGCAATTTGTTACAAATTATATTGTCTGTAAAAGAATCACTACTGCAGCTCTAATGTGCTTTTTTTAGTATCAGAAACATAAAAGCACATCAAAACACATCATGTGCAAACTATGGTATTAAACGGATTAGAAAACTAAATGTCATACTTTAACATGACCAGGTTTTTTTTGCAATTATTTACAAGGCAGACAGATGATCTCAGCGGGCAACACTTTCTCCACATATGCATCCTGCAGCTAAAATACCTTGTGTAACTTACTGTTCCATCAGAAAAAAGGGGAAAATCTTTACGGAAATTTAAGAGATAGGAGTTTTAAGATGAGTGCCTCAGCTACATTAATTCTGTATTAAATCTTTTTTTTTAAAAAGTCATAGTAGTTTTAAAAAATATTCCATAATAGACCATTCTAATGACTACACCACAACTAAGTTTGTCTGGGGTTTACCCAGGAAGGACAGTTCTGCTTTATGATGGGGGGGAGGAGGGGAAGGAAGGAGATCAGAAACTGCTGCAAAAAGGTGCTCGGTGGTCAGCTTTACAGCAATGACTCCCCTCCCTGCCCCCAAGAATGTGAGGTCTGAAGGGCATAAAGGTACGAAACCTGGATGGGGCAAGACTCTTTGTTCCATGCAGCGAGGAATCCAGCAAACAGAATCATGAAGCAGCATGGCTCCAGGGACACAGAGAAGAGTGAGCTTGGGGGAAAAAAGGGGGCTCTACCCCCTGGCCCCAGACGGAGGGAAGGGCAGGCAGAGGCAAATTACAAGTAGGACACAAGGGGTGTGATTTAGCAAGTGGAGATGCTGGCCAGCATCTGCTGCAGTCACGTGACAGCGTGGCTTCTTCAGGCTCACGCAGGAAGGGGAATTAGCATCCTCCTGCCCCAGGTACTTCCACCCACAGGCAGGCTGGAAGCTGCAATCAGGGAAGGAGGGGGGGTGAATTGGCAAGCGCAGCTAGTCAGTGTCTGAAACAATCAATATGCATTGGAAGGAGAAGTGGGAGGGGGGAGACAAGGAAGTGTAACTTTTTCCACGTACCAGCCGCAAGTAGATGTATGGGCTATCAGGCTGCAATTCTTTCCGGCTGTGAGCAGGTTGCGGCTCAGGTATCTGTACCTTTGCTGGAGAGGGGACAAGCAGAGGCAGCAGCTGCAACACAGGGCAGTCCCAAAGGAGCCCAAGGGCTGGAAAGGGACCCAAGGGAGGCAGAATTGCAGCAGGGGCCTGGGGTGCTCACCAGTACAGGGGCTGCTAGTGTCCATGGTGGTGTGTTTAATAACCCAGGGCATAGCCCAGGGCAGCCTCATGAACTGAGGGAGGGAAGTGACCGAGGGAAAGCATCCACGCATGCAGGAGGGCAGTCTGTGTTGATTAATGGGGTAGTCAGCAAAGCTGTGCAGCAAACGGTCAGTGAAGTTGTTTTTGAGGTTTTCTTCACAGCACTAAAGTGCTTCCAAATGGCACGAGGTTACCCAGAACCAGGATGTTCTTCTCCACTGAACTCAAGGGTTGGGAGTAAAGCTGATCCTAGGGGTCAGTTTGTTCTGAACCACATAGAGGTTGGGGGCATGGATTTTTCACATTTGCTATCTGGTCACCCTATTCCAGCCTGGCAAGGGGTTGGGGGCTGTTGCAAGGGCCACAGCGAGGTGCAGGGCCCATGCTCAACCTGTCCCTCAGTGAGTTCACCTGAAGGGGACAGGAGTGAGCCTATTGTGATAGTGAATACTCTGGGCTCAGGAGTTAGAGGTCCAGAAGCCAGAGCAGACCCACCTAGGGGTGGCACCTTCAATGGGGGCATGGATGGTATTACACAGCTGCTGCAAGCTAATTTGCATTTATTGCAGCAGCTTCAGGCAGTTAGGTTTGAGGGGTCCATACAGGGTGACAGGGTAGGCCCAGCATGGGCTCAAGCTTGGGCAGCAGGACAGGGGCAGGCCCCTGGCAAGAGTATCGAAGCCCATGGGCACATGGGGACTCATCGGCCGTCAGGGAATGTAACCTCATGGGACAGAGTAGAGACTCCCGGGAGGTCTATGGGGGAGCAGGGCTCTGTGGAACTCCCTCCATGCAGTCTTGAGTATGGTTATGCCAGGGTGGCTGACCTGATGGGAGTTCACCTACTCAGTACAACTAAAGATAAAATCCTGAGACAAATACATGGACATATTATCACTATTGCACAGGCAGGTGTTGACAGACAGTAAACATGGGCAAGCCAAGCAAAAGAGCGAACTGCCCAAGAGGCCAGTGGTGCCTAGAACATGGGAAAATTCGGAGGCTGCCTTCCTCATCTATGCAGGTGTTATAGTACAGGCCTACCCTGAGAGGAGCCCTGCTTTGGTTAAGTATATAGACATAATTAGGCAGGCACACAATATGTTTGGGGCATGTCCTGGTTTAATTATGATGAGCAGTTTCGATTAAGGGCAGCAACACAAACTGGAATAAGGTGAGACATACCTCATCTCCCACTGTGGTTGGAGTGGATGACACCAAGGGCACCAGGAGTTCACATAGACATTGGTTCGTTCATACTGCAGCAAGCTGGGGAGGGGCCCAAGGCACATAATATTTGCTGGGCATTTGATGGTGGTTGATTTTGCAGCGCCTGTAGATACAGGAATGTTTGTAAGGCATATTTTGGGACCCTGTTCTTCCCAGGAATGGTTATTACAAAGGGGTTAAAAACCCACTCAGATGTGGCAGGGGGCACAGGTTTTGGAATGTTTTAATCAAGGCAAATGGTGTGCACAAAAATGGCCTACCACTTGGACACAAAACAGGGTTGTGCATGACATGACCTTGGAATTTTTCCCCATTTTAGTTCAGGTGGTGATTTGGGGATCAGAGCTAGCTAATAAAAGGGTGTGCTTCTAGTGTGACAACATGGCAGTGGTACAGGTTATCAAATCACCAAACTTCCACATCACACAGGGTTATGAAGTCGGTAAGGGCATTTGTTCTACAGTGTTTAACCTTCAACATCTGTTTTTCTTCCAAGCATATGCTGGACATGGATAATGGCATAGCAGACACCTTGTCTCATTTCCAATTTGACAAATTTTGTGAGCTTGCACCAGGGGCTAGAAGTGAACCCAAGCAGATGCTGCTGGCTCTCTCTGGACCTTGGAATATGAGGTGATTGGTGGAATTATGATTTTTTGCTCCATGCTTACAAGTTGTTTATTTTGTTTTCTCTTAATGAGTCTTGTCAATTCAAGGATCCAGAGAGTGGGTCACCTAAACGGCCCTCTGTGGAGGGTGGTTGTTGAAGTACCAGGTCAAAGACAATGCAGCTGCTGGTGCCTCTTTACAAGCACACATGGGACAATAGGTTCTTTCTCCCCAGTAGGGCTGCTAGGCAAGAGGCCATTTGGAAACATCAGGGAACCTGTCTGGGTTGGGGGCGGGGGCTTGGAGGGAAGGCAGCCAAGAAAATTGCTGGAGCCTCCTTGTGGCAAATGTCCAGTGCAGGTACTCCATAGGGAAGGCAGCCAGTGCCCAGATAAATGGCCTGGTAAAGGACTTAAAAGGAGGTACTGGATAAAGTACCTGGATAAAGAATGGAATGGAGGAGGGGGGTTGGGGAGTCCTCTGATTCTTACAACGGGGAGCCAACCCCCCTCGTTCTCACAGCCCACCTTAACCCTCTTATGAGGGTGGTGGATGGTAAGGTCCAAGCCAAGGGTTAGCTGGGAGATCTGGATGGAAACAAAGAGGGGCTGGTAGAAGCCCCAGAGAACTGATTTGAATAAATATGGATTTGCCTGTGCTGTACACTTTATTATATAGATGTCTGGGACTACCCAGCAGAAAAAGTTGCAGCCCGATTTAAATCCATAACAAGTTGTCACAATATAACGTCCCCTTCCCACTCACCCCCCAGGAAGCCCCTGGGTAAGCAGTTTAGTATATGTAGTGGAGTGGATTGTGGGAAGAGTTAAAGGTGTGAGTGGGGAGTGAAAGGTTCCTTTTCTGGTTGAAAGAGTCCAAAGGGGGAGGAGAGGAGAAGGGAATGGGTTAACTCAACCCTCCAGCCAGGCCCAAAGATAAGAAACTGACTCCGGCCAACAGACTCTCAGCTGCCCACCAAGAGAGATGGGTGCCTGGATTCCAATCCCAACCAGCTGTGAGAAAGGAGAATTGAGCTGAGCAGAACTGCAGGGGCCACAAAACCTAATAAGATGGCGAAGGCCAGCAGGTGGGGAAAAACAGTTTCATGTCCCTGAAGCCAGTGTGTTTTGGGAAAGCTGAGGGGAGCCGCGGAAAGTCGGTTTGGACTGGTACAAAGAGCACGGGGGACAGAGGTCCCTGAACGAAATGCCCCCAGAAGAACCCAGGGCTTAAAAACCCTCCCAAGAGCTGAAGGAAGTCAGCGATCAACAGTGGACGCTGGACAACTGTGCACAGGACAGAACTCTTGTCCACCCTTCCCCCTCTTCTAACGTTACAACCAGACTTGGCCAGCCCTGGGTTGTGCGTGTGTGAGTATGAAAGCGGATGAGGGCTCGGGCACTAACACTTTCTTCCATCCTTTGAGTGATGTGGGGAGAACCTAGCACTCACCGCTGTTATTTTATTAATAAAGCTTTAAAACTTTGTTACTTTGTGTGCTCCTTCATCTCCTACCCCAACGATCCTGCAGCCTCAGCCTGATCATCTGATGCCTCAGGCAGATTGGTAACATAAATCTGTCATAAAATGTCTCCTGTCCTTCTTGTGGTGGACCTAGACAATGTTGGCACTGCAATTTTATTGACAATTTTGTAATTACATGAATACTTCAATCACTAAATTTTTATTGGATTCTAATTTGTTATTCTCATGAGTTTATCCATCATAATGCTTCATTTCTGCTAGTGTCCCTGACAAATAGATAAGTCTATGGTCTGCTGTAGCCAAAAAGGAGCTGTTTTGTTTGCTTAAAAATACACTGGGATTTTGGATATTCTTGCTCCTGGGTGTGAAATAGTTAAATAGAGCATCTATTATTCTTCAGGGGGACTTAAAGTAAAGGCCATCATTCTTCTTAATTAAGGATTTTCATATGGACTTTCACGGAAATCACCTTAGGTGCCTTTTCAAGCTCTCACCTGATTATAATTAGGCCCCTTGGAACATTAACCTTGTGTTTTTTCCTCATGATTCATCTCATTAGGAAAAAAAGTAGTACTACTCATGTATAATAGCCTGATCCTTACTCAAATCAGTGAAACTTGACAGTACCTTTTAGGGAGCAGGATCAGACCCTAAGAAAACACCACATCTAAGCAACTCCCCCAATGAAAGGAAATAGTGTTCACTATGGAAATTCACTGTGTATCAAGATTGCTTATTGCCTCTTACCTCAGATAATTAACCATAGCTACAGTTGAGATGACATTCATGGGCTAATAATCTGGATGATCAATAAAATACTTTGATTCTACTTTATTTAATTAAGACTTCTTAGAGCAGTTCTCACTCTTAGTAGTTGGACCTTATTTTAATGTGACCTCTAAGTACCTTGTTGTGATAGGCTCAATTGTGAATGAGACACTGGTAACAATAGCTGCAGAGATAGCATACACCACAGCTGGGCAATTTCCAACCTCCACCCTTTAGCTGTAAGCTTGTCACTGCAGTATGTTAACTATTTTCCTGGCTCTGTGTAGTGTTACTTTCTCTGACTTGCTATGTCCTGAGTAGCTTCCTCCTTCCTCCCCCCATCCATTTTCTGTGGCTTCTTTCAGCCTTGTTTTGATTCTTCAATTGCTTTCTTAAAATATGAAACAGAACAAGTTTAATATGCCTTATGATGTAACAAATATGGCTCTCTTATATGCACCCCTGTACTTTGTAATTTTTATAGTTACTTTTCCTAAAAAGTAAAAATATAAACCTTCAGCTTCATAATTAATCATAGGTGGTAGCCATGAGTTATTAGAGCTGCTCAGAAAACACTTTGTTCATGATTTTTGTCCAAACAAAATTGAAAGTGACAGCAGCAGTCTCAAATTATGTCTGGTTTTCACTTTACCAATCATCATAGCCCATAACCAACAACTTAATATCCCCTACTCAATCCTAATTATTAACTTGGGGACTCAAGTGGGCAAAAATGCATATTGTTAGCAGTCATTAATTAGTTTGGGCTATGAAATTAAATTAAAATTAGACAGCACTAGGTCCAATTCTGCCCTATGAAACACCATTGCAGTTCGTTGAAGGCTTTAAGATTAGTGGAATTACATGGCATATTAAATCAGAAAAGGATTAGCCCTTAATGCTTCAGTTTTAGGATAAAAGGTGAAACACCTGAACAAACTAGTTCCATGAAAATCAAAACTCCTAGCAGTTGTATTCCTGACAATGAGAACTATGCTGCCTGAGGAGGCATTGCTTGAAAACCTCTGTGTGAGAGATAAAGATGAAACTATTCACAGAGGCCTCACATGTTGAATCCAGGCCATAGCTTCCTTTAAAAAACATTTGGTTATAAAGCTATTAAATTAACTGTGGCATAGAAACTTATCAAGAGCCCACAGATTCAGAAGGTCTGCTGCTCTATCCATACAGCAAGTTTCTAGGAATGGATGAAGATCTGAACTTCTGAACACTCCTTATTTACCTCTGAAAAGCTTTTTTAGGATAAGTCTTTTTTATGCTATTTTTAGCTTTTGTGGCCAAAAGCATTCTGAAGGTAGCAGTCTGATAAAGTAACTAGAGAAAATGGGGGAGGGGGCAGAAAAATCAGACTATTGTGTCTACATATTGTAGAAAGAATAATCAATGAAACAGCAGAACTGTAACAAGTGTTGTTTTTTGGAGGCACTAATCTCATTGAATAATTTCAGCAGAACTCTGAAATAGTATAAGTGCTGCTCCAATACCAGCAAGAGGAGAAAAAAAGTACTGTGTTTTGTAGGGATAATAAGATTAGTGGGTGGGTCACTTGTGGAGGTGATGTTTTTTGTTTTCAACTTTAAGTCCTCAGTGTGTTTTCTAAAGGTTCTTAATAGCATTAGGTATCAGTTTACATGTCAACATCCCATTATATTTAAATGGGATTCAGGAGTTACATGCTCATGGAAATCCCAGACTAAAGTTCTGTTGTAGAAGAAATTTTTGGGGATGGAGTGGGGTTACAATCTTTTTTGGGAGAAGCCACGATCAACTTTCACATCTCTGAACCATCTAATAATGAACAGCAATAATCTCTGCCTACTTTGTAGTCAAGACTTCTACCTTGATTCTACCCTGCCTAGAATGTCTTTATGAACTGCTCATTGCAATCCCATAAACTGTTCTTCCAGCCGTCTAGGGAATATTCACCTACTACAGTAAAAGATACAGCACCTTTCTTATACTGGCCTTGGAATGTAAAATGAAGTAGATAGTGATGCCATAGACAGATATAAAAAGCAGGATGTACTCACTTAAATAAGTCTCACCTTCAAGTTTCATCATGAATTTGAAACTCCCAACTAGGTTTCATAAACCATTTTGCCAAAGTTTGAACTTGGACTCACCTTTAAGCCCGTTTCTTTTTTTCCCCAAAAATGTTACACACATCACTGGATTTTAGTATCTGGGCTTACTTTGAAACAATGAAAATTAGCACTGTAGTTCAATTGAGTTGTGTTGCTGATATGAAGTTCATTCAAGCTTCAAGTCTTGGATAAAAAGCCAGGAAAATATGTGCACAAATTCTTGTGAACTGAAACTAGTGTTTTGTAGTGATATTCCCCAGCTCACTAGTCCCTAGAAGGGTACAAAGTCAGTTGGCACTAAACTTAGGAGGAGAACTGGCTGAAAGGGGGGGAGGGGGAGTGCATTTTTGACTAGTCACTCATTTCAACTCAATGAGAGCCTGCAGCAAAAGGATTAAGAGAAAAGCTATCCCACAAGCAGGAACAGTGAGTGTGTTCTCATTTTCTATTTTTGTTCTTATAAACTTAAGTAAGGAACTGTGAAGCAGGAGCTTAGTTTCAAACTTACTTGCATAGGCACTGCTCTTTCATATGTAACTCCTGTGATGCTACCAAGTGGACTATACTCAAAAAGTGAGGGCCTTAAAAAAAAAAAAAAAAAAAAGTCTTTAAAAATCCCTTTGCAGTTCCTGAAACCCATTTATTCCTTTCATTCATCAGGAAGGAACTTTGTTATCTACACAGAGTAGTGAGCTGTATCTTACAAAAACTTATGCTCAAATAAATTTGTTAGTCTCTAAGGTGCCACAAGTTCTCCTTTTCTTTTTGCGAATGCAAGTCCAGACACTGAAGGAGCCAGCTTAAAAAAAAGATACTATTTCTAATGGATAAGTTATACAGGTGGGTATAAAAAGTTAAATCAAGGGCAGCAGTAGTCAGTCTGACATCAAATATGAAAACACTTGCTGAAAGCATCTGTTTACTTCAGTGTTCAACTAAAAATGTTTATTTAACATGAGAATGTTTTCAAAATATGGTACTTGTGCTTCTGGGATACAGAGACATGATACACAGCAATATTTGAATGCTGGTGCATGTTCAAGGCAAGATTTGACTCCCATCTCTCAGGGATGACTTAGTGAAGATGAAATTAATTCTGCTATGATGAAGTGGGCAAGTGGCCTCTTCCAGTTAGAGCTGGAAGTAACTAGGAAGAATGTTGGTGGGAATAGAGAAAGAGGACCTGGTGAGATGCAAAAAAAAAAAAACCCACACACAATTTATCAATGCCCACTAGTTTCTCCTTGCTTGGCTCTGAGTTTTCAAAGCTTGAAGCCAGCCAGAGTTGTGTCTAAATTGTATGAAATGAATGTCTGGGCTTATTCCCCCTTCCCAGATCAATGCAAATGAAAAACAGCAGGGTTCACATACTGCTACTTCCTACCCAAGTGATCTTGATTTGTCCCGCCTCGTTGCTTAGCATGTTTTATTAATGTATGCATTATATTAAAATAAATTCAGTTTTCAATTTCATTAAAGCAAATGGGTAGGACTGAGGGAGAAATCTGATTAAACTTACTAAAATTCCAGGAAGCTTGATTATGAGACATTCAATTACCATATTATAGCTAGTATTTTGGAATCTTTAATCTAAGGGAATCCCTGCAGCCATCTGAAACTTTACAGCATTTTTAATGGCTATTAGTTAATGTTTGTAAAAACAAAGCATTATGTAAGCACTAGGCATTGATTAAACTAAAATAGCAATAATCATAATGAAAATCAAGAGCAATGTTAGCATAACATTTTTTTTCCTCTGGGAACTGGGTCCTGCTTATACTAACTCAAAACAATACTGAACACACCTAACCCAGAACACTTTGATTCTGTATAGGTTAGGGAATATGACCCCCATCCTATTCCATGGAAATTAAAGGGATTAGTATCACTGACTTTAACATGAGCAGGGTCAGGCCTTCATGGGACATCACGTGTGATTAATTAACCAAAGGAAGAAGTTTGCAGGTTTGGGCCTTCTCTCCACAGCATCTTTTCCTCATAGGATCTTAACTGAAAAGGACTATTTGCATAATTAAGCAATGGAAGTCCAAAACTTCAGATTTGCTATCAAGCATTTTGTAAGCAGCTGTCTTAAAACCTTGTGTGGGGAAGGAATATTGCACTTCCCTGTATATAACTAACATTGTTAGTTATAGTCCCACCTTTTCCTACAATTGTATACTGTTGTGCATCATTCATATCAGTCATTCATTCCACTAAGAATAAACCAAGTGCATCCCAATTCTGACAGATTCCTAACTCAGAAAGTGTTGAAGCCAATGTGGGGAAATACTATATTAGACCTTGTCTCGACAGATAAAGATGAATGGATCACAGAACTAAAAATGAATGGTAGCTTACATACAAGTGATCATGACTTGCTCACATTTATAATGTGCAAGCTGAATAGTGTCTAGGCCAGTGATTACATATACATACACAGTACTTTAAAAGGACCAGTTTCACAAATTTGAAAACAATTGAACCAAGTCAGCTGGGAGAAAGAATTTAAGTATGAATGATAATTTTGAATTGTTTAAGAATACTTTACTAGATTTCCAAACCCATGTGTGATGAAGGCAGCCCTATTGGTTTAAAAAAAATCTAGTGTAGAGAGGACATGAAGGCAAATCTGTCCTTAAAAATATATAAAAATGAGGTGCCAATAGTAATGAATATAAATCAGAAACTAGGAACTGTAGAAAACTGATGCAGGGAAGCAATGGAACACAAGAGTTATGGACAATCAGTATATTAGGAACAAAAAGAATCTTAACAGTGGTATTGGTCCATTACTAGATGGAAATTATGAACTTAATGCAGAAGAATTCAACACATTTCTTT
Source organism: Dermochelys coriacea (assembly GCF_009764565.3). Lineage (NCBI taxonomy): Eukaryota > Metazoa > Chordata > Testudines > Dermochelyidae > Dermochelys > Dermochelys coriacea. The sequence continues at coordinate 28,876,859 of NC_050079.1, read as the reverse complement.
TCTGTATTTGGGAAAAATATATACAATACTCCTGAGATACTAGTGCAATAGAAAAAAGTATGTTAAGCAGCTACAAGAGTTGGATATTTTAAAGTCAGTTGGTCTGTATAACTTGCATCCAAGAGTATTAAAAGAGCTGGATGAGTTGCTCACTGGACTGTTAATGTTGATTTTCAATAGTCTTGGAACACTGGGGATGTCCCAGAAGATTGGAAGATAGATCATGTGTCAATATTCCACAAGAGTAAATGGGATGACCTGTGTAATGATAGGCTGTCAGTCTAACATCAATCCTGGCTGATTTGGGACTCAAAACATTAAATGGGGTTATCTTAATTAATGCCAATCAGGTGGCTTTATGGAAAAATAGAGCCTTCCAAGTTATCCTCAAAAGAGAAAGTTATTACAACTTTGGTTGGTACAGGGAATAGACTTCCATGACATTTTGATTAAAATCTAGAAAGATAAAATTAACATGGTACACATTAAATGGATTAAAAGCTCATTAACTAAACTGGAAGTCATTGAACAAGTATGTTTCTATTATGTTCCCACAAGGTTTGGTTGTTGCCCCTACATTTAACATTTTTATCAGCGACCAGAAAAACAATATTTCCACTTAAAATTGGCAGATGACATGGAAAGTTGGGGGAGCAGTAAATAATTAAATGTACAGGTCACTGATAGCAAGTGATCTGGATCATTTGCTCAGCTAGGCTTGTGCAAACTGTTTTTTATATGGATAAATCTAGGAACAAAGAATCTAGGGCATACTTACAGTCTTAGATTCATAGATACTAAGGTCAGAAGGGACCATTCTGATCATCTAATCTGACCTCCTGCACAACGCAGGCCACAGAATCTCACCCACCCACTCCTATGAAAAACCTCACCCATGTCTGAGCTATTGAAGTCCTTAAATCATGGTTCAAAGACTTCAAGGAGCAGAGAAGCCTCCCTCAAGTCAACCATGCCCCATGCTACAGAGGAAGGCGAAAAACCTCCAGGGCCTCTCCAATCTGCCCTGGAGGAAAATTCCTTCCCGACCCCAAATATGGCAATCAGCTAAACCCTGAGCATATGGGCAAGATTCACCAGCCACATACTACAGAAAATTCTTTCCTGGGTAACTCAGATCCCATCCATCTAATATCCCATCTCAGGGGATTTGACCTATTTACCCTGAATATTTAAAGATCAATTACTTACCAAAATCCCATTATCCCATCATATCATCTCCTCCATAAACTTATCGAGTAGAATCTTAAAACCAGATAGATCTTTTGCCCCCACTGCTTCCCTTGGAAGGCTATTCCAAAACTTCACTCCTCTGATGGTTAAAAACCTTCGTCTGATTTCAAGTCTAAACTTCCTGGTGGCCAGTTTATACCCATTTGTTCTTGTGTCCACATTGGTGCTGAGCTGAAATAATTCCTCTCCCTCTCCTGTATTTATCCCTCTGATATATTTATAGAGAGCAATCATATCTCCCCTCAACCTTCTTTTAGTTAGGCTAAAGAAGCCAAGCTCCTTAAGTCTCCTTTCATAAGACAAGTTTTCCATTCCTCGGATCATCCTAGTAGCCCTTCTCTGTGCCTGCTCCAGTCGGAATTCATCCTTTTAAACATGGGAGACCAGAACTGCACACAGTATTCTAGGTGAAGTCTCACCAGTGCCTTGTATAATTGTACTAAAACCTCCTTATCCCTACTGGAAATGCCTCTCCTGATGCATCCCAAAACCGCATTAGCTTTTTTCAAAGCCATATCACATTGGCAGCTCATAGTCATCCTATGATCAACCAATACTCCAAGGTCCTTCTCCTCTTCCGTTACATCTAATTGATGCGTCCCCTATTTATAACTAAAATTCTTGTTATTAATCCCTAAATGCATAACCTTACACTTCTCACTATTAAATTTCATCGTATTACTATTACTCCAGTTTACAAGGTCATCCAGATCCTCCTGTATAATATCCCGATCCTTCTCCGAATTGGCAATACCTCCCAGCTTTGTATCATCTGCAAACTTTATTAGCACACTCCCACTTTTTGTGCCGAGGTCAGTAATAAAAAGATTAAATAAGATTGGTCCCAAAACCGATCCCTGAGGAACTCCACTGGTAAACTCCCTCCAGCCTGACAGTTCGCCTTTCAGTAGGACCCGGTACATAATCAGCTGAACATAAAGTTCCCAGTGCAACGCTGTGGCCAAAAGGGCAAATACCATCCTTGGATGCATAAACAGGGGAACCTTGAGTAGGAGAAGAGAGATTTTACCTCTACTTGGCACTGGTGTGACTGCTGCTAGAATAGTGTCCAGTTCCCTTATCCAGAGATCAAGCAGGATGTTGATAATTAGGGTGCAGAAAGAGCCATAAGCATGCCTAATGGACTACAAAAGCTGCCATATAGTGAGACTCAAGGAGCTCCACCTGTTTAGCTTAACAAAGAGAAAGTTAAGGAGAGACTTCATTAAACTAAGTATTTACAAGAGGAACAAATATTTAATAATGAGTGCTTCAATCTAGCAGAAAATGGTATAACAAGATTCAGTGGCTGGAAGTTGAAGCTAAACAAATTCAGACTGGAAATAAGATGTGAGTGTTTAACAGTGAGTAATGAATCACTGGAACAATTTATCAAGGGTCAGCCTTGACAGTGTTTAAATAACGATTGGATGCTTTTTTAAAAACTAATCAAATTTAATCACAAATAATCAGAGTTAACTCATGCAATTAACTCAAATTAATGGCAATTAATTGCAGTTTTAGTTGCACTACTAAACAATAGAATACCAATTGAAATTTTAATTTTGGATGTTTCTACATTTTCATATATTATTGTGTTGTAATTGAAATCAAAGTGGATATTATTTTTATTACAAATATTTGCACTGTAAAAATGATAAAAGAAATAGTATTTTTCAATTTGCCTCATACAAGTACTGTAGGGCAATCTGTGTCATGAAAGTGCAACTTACAAATGTAGATTTTTTGTTACATAGCAATTGGCTGAACAAAACAAACAAGTTTGTTTACATTTATGCTGCCCTCTTCTTAATTACAACGTCACCAGAAAGCGAGAACAAGCATTTGCATGGCACTTTTGTAGCTGGCATTGCAAGGAATTTATGTGCCAGATATGCTAAATATTCATATGCACCTTCATGCTTCAGCCATCATTCCAGAGGATATGCTTCCATGCTAATGATGCTTGTAAAAAAAAATGCATTAATTAAATTTGTGACTGATCTCCCCTGCTCTGTTTTACCCACATTCTGCCATATATTTCATGTTATAGCAGTCTCAGATGAACTGGCACATGTTGATCATTTTAAGAACACTTTCACTGCAGATTTGACAAAATGCAGAGAAGGTACCAGTGTGAGATTTCTATAGATAGCTAGAGAACTCGACACAAGGTTTAAGAATCTGAAGTGCTGTCCAAAATCTGAGAGGGACAAGGTGTAGAGCATGCTTTCAGAAGTCTTAAAAGAGCAACACACTTACATGAAAACTACAGAAGCCAAATCACCAAAAAGGAAAAATCAGCCTTCTGCTTGTGGCATCTGACTCAGATAATGAAAGCGAACATGCGTCAGTCCACACTGCTTTGGATTGTTATCAAGCAGAAACAGTCATCAGCATGGACGCATGTCCCCTGGAATGGTGGTTGAAGCATGATCGGACATATGAATCTTTAGCGCATCTGGCATATAAATATTTTGTGATGGTGGCTATGACAAGAATGCTGTTCTTGCTTTCAGGTGATGTGAACAAGAAGCAGGCAGCATTGTCTCCTGCAAATGTAAACAAACTTATTTCTCTTACTTCTTGTTCAGCCAATTGCTAGGATGGAGTGGACTAGCAGGCTCTAAGATTTTAGATTTTTTTGTTTCATAACTCAAAAACAAAACAATCTACATTTGTAAGTTGCACTGTCAGAGTTTTCGCTACAGTACTTTTATTAAGTGAATTGAAAAATACTATTAAAATATACAGTGATCACTATATACTTTGTGTTCTGTCATAATTGAAATCAATATATTTGAAAAGTTAGAAAACATCCAAAAATATTTAACTAAATGGTTTTTCTATTATTGTTTAACAGTGCAATTAATTGCATGATTAATTTTTTAATCTCTTGACAGCCCTACTAAAACAATATGCTCTAGTATCTATTTGGGTAATTTCCATGACCTATGCTTTAGAAGTCAGACTAGATTATTAGAATCATCCCTTCTGGTCTTGGAATCTATCAATCTTAAAGGAATGGTTGAATTCTGTATATTTAAATACCATTTTATTTAAATCTTTGTCAAGAATAGACAGGTACCAAACAACTCAGAATTTAAAATGGCAGAGCAAGAGGGATGATTGCAGACTCAAAACAGTGCAAACACTAAAATCCCATTCACACTACTTTGGTTTGCAAAAATACATTTTTTGAGAACAGGAACCATGTGACTTTAAATGACTTGTGAAACAGAGATAGTTATTTGTTTAAAGCTGAGTGGCCTTATCCTTTGAGAGAAGGATATACATCAAAAATAAATTCCCATTTGACATCCTGATAAAGCCTCTGTCTACTATTTCTACTGCTGCAGTTGAAACAGGGAGGAAGAGAAATAGAACTGTGGTTCTTCTAGGGACTGAAGCTCATTTTTACATGAAGAACAATGCAGAGGCATTCAAACAGGGTTGAGCTCATTTATATTCCCAAACAATGGCTAATAAAATCAGTCTGATTCAGTCTGAGGAGATGGGTCTTGTAGCTGCTGTATTTGTCATCTCCTCTTGGTTCTCTACTTTCATCTCTTTGAATCTTACCATTTTCCTTCTTGCATGTGGCCTCCATGAAGTGTTTATGGATGTGACCTGATATAGCAGAGCCACTGCTGTAGATCATTAATCAACTCTTAAAGGTCAAGAGAGGCTGATCCTGCATCCAAAGTCAACGGGAATTCTACCACTGATATCAGTGGGTACAGGATAGAGCACCTAGGGTATATTTCACAATCAAAGGGTGTGAGATCTTTTCCTTTTAATACACAATTAACAATCTTTTTATTTTCACCTCATTTGCAAAACAGATAGACCGCTTAAGCCAGGAGTCTGGTGTACATGAATATGCATGTGGTAGCAAAATGGGAAAGTTTTCTTCTGCAATCTCATTTATTTTCCCTCCACTTCCATCTTTTCTATACAGCTAATCCTCATGGAATATCCCATCCCATGTCTATCTATTAACTGATTACAACTAGCAGAGTTATCACAAAGGAACAACAATTGGACTGTTCTACAAATATCTGATTACCTCTTTGCTTCCTCCCTCCCCTTTTATGCTCTCCATCATTCATGGAACTCTCAATATTATTGCTTCTGTTGGCATCTCTGCCGAAGCAATGAGTAGTAGCCACATCCATAATTTGAGGGGGTCTGAGTGATGTTCCCATGAGAAACATGTTATAGATAGATAGATTAGATTAGATAGATATCTGACCAATGTGGTGTATTGTGTGAATAGCAGCTTTCTTCTAGACAGCTTCACCAAATAGCTCAGGTGCTGGAAAAAAGCTTCCCCCCCTCTTGTTAAGTTTTCATCTTTATCTTCCCTCAGTCTCCTCTTTATCCCCTGCCCTCCATTAGGTCTTCTGCCTCAATTATTCTTTGCTTGGAGTCTATTTCTAACATATCTTAAAAGGTGCTATAAGTCATTTGAAAAAGCTAAACATGTCACATGTGAACAACATGTCACAAGCTTTGCTCTGAGAAGCCTGCAGTGTTGTTGTACATCTGCTGCTCTACTTTAATTAACCATTGCTCCCTAGTGTTTCTTTATATCTTCAGTTTTAAGCCTGGGCACAAGTTGACTGACCTGGTGCAATTGTCTATAACACAGTAAGAGGCTACATATAATCAGAAAGATACAGAACACTTCTTGCTTTTATCATCATCATCATCTGCAGGCTTTCCGCAGCTCCCATTGTCTGGGAACGGTGAACCACGGCCACTGGGAGCTGCAGACAGTCAATGTAAACACTGTCTTGCAGCCCGCCAGCGGATTACCCTGACAGACTGCGTGTGACCTGTGGGCCACAAGTTGCCTACCACTGTTCTGTGGTAACTGAGCTATTGTTAGAGGAAGAAATACAAAAATTAACATCTCTCACAATCAGCGTCACTGTAATAAACTGAAAGTTTTAGGGAGCCAAATTTGCAAGAAGAGCTGGTACAATTAATTGGGAATTACTTTTATCCCTCTCCCCACCCCCGTTTCCATATTATTCCTAAACTGATTTTGATCTGTGCTGGTGGAATTGTACATATCCAGTGAGCAGTTTGGACAAACAATTTATAGCCTGTGGGTCTCATCCCCCCCCGAAACTGTTCCATTCTATGCCACATTTGATTACCTGAAATAACAGGATATTGCTTCTCCTCCCTCAGAAGGGGGCTGCTAAACAACAAATGATAGTGAATAAGTAGTGAACAATACTCTTTCACTATTTATTAATGCCAGAGCTTGGGATCAGACTCTGGCACAAATGCCTGTGGTAAAAATGCCTGCAGAAGAGACTGAACAGACTAAACTGAATGCAGCTCTTTCAAACTAGAAAACTAATTTCATCATTTGATGAGCTGCATTCAAAAACAGCCTAACATCCCTGATCTCTCCCATGCTGAGGCTGCTTCTGGCCTTTCCACATGTGAAGCTTAACCTTCTTATTCATCAAATCATGATACATCTGCCACAAAAAACTCTATACCCTGTTGATAGTAGACTACACATTTATATTAGGAAGCCAGAACCCCACCATAGTAAGAACTATATATACACAATAGTCCTTGCCCAGAACTATTTGGCATCTAAATAGGTAAGTGGAGGAGAAGCAGATTATCCCCATTTTACAGACAGGGAACTGAGGTACAGTGACACTAAGTCATTTGCAGAAGGTCACACAAGAAGTTTGTAGGAGAGCATGGAGGTCAACCTACATTTTCTCAATCCCAGTCCAGCCTATTAGGCACAAAAATAGCATTCCCTTTTGATGTTACATTTTTTCAAATAATGCAAGCCTAGCCTTTCTAATAGAGAAGGCATTAGGATTGAGCCACTGAACAACTACAATAACCCTTCAATATATTGTCTCCACATCAAGAAATTAGATATCCAGGAAAGAGGAAAGAACTCCAAGTGTAGCTGTAATGGTGACAGGGCCAGCTGCTGCACCTTTGACCCCCTCTCATCTGCGTTTTATTTCTCTCAAGATGGAATTTAATGAATTGCCCACTCCTCTCTGGCTTCTTGGCTACAGCACCCAGTGTATAAAGTGTTGTAGTTCCAACAGGATTTTTTACCTGCTGTTTCCTTTGGGGCTTGTAACCAGCAGTGAATACAGTGACCAAAACAATACTTAATTTTTAAGAAACTGTTCTTAATCATAGAAACCAAGTGTAATTTAAGAGTACTCAGCCGCATGTCTATCTTACCCCAGATTCCTAGTCTCTGGCAGTGTGGTTATCTCTTTTCTCCATCTCCCAGTGCTGTGGAGACTTTTAAACCCAGCCAAAGACTTCATTCTCCATTTCCACAGCTTGATTTGCTATTTCAACCTGGTCTGAGTTTGGCAGGGTATTTGAGGTAGAATTTCAAAACAACTGACTCTTACACACTTACTTAAGAGAATCTATAAGGTTCCAGCTCCCATCTTGCTACATTAATGCACCGTCGAGATAATTTATCAATACTCTATAACAGGCAACTCTAAATCCACCACAGCAGCCTCACTCTTCAGTGTGGGAGAATCCACATGAAGCTAAAATGATCTTTCTGCTAATTTTGCAACCAAAAGTTAATTTGCTACTTGACTTGATTTTTAGTAACTTGACAGTATTTTTCACTCAAATGCTTAGTACATTTACTATGAGGAAAAATTCCATCATGAAAGCCTTAGAAGTAGGAGGTAAACACTAATATAATGAAATAATGTTGGTTATTTTTGGCAAAAGTTATCAGATGCTCTCCTTATACATGCTTCATTGTGAGCATATGTTGCATATAGGACAGAGTACATCTTCATTTATGCTGAATTAAAGAACCACTGTAATGACACTTTAAGAGCTGAAAGGACAAATGAATTGGATGGTTTAATATTGATGGTAGAAATGCACCAGCTGAGGTCTTTTAAGAAAGTCTGTGTATATCAACAACATGTGAACAAAAAAGCAAGGGTGCGAAAGAAGCACACAAGAATACAGAATGAATCTGTCTGAAAAGTGATAAGGTCAAGGTAGTGAGCAAAATATAGATTGCACTAGAATAGGATTAAATAAGAAGTGTTTCAAGTACAGTGCATAAGGAACAAGAGGTCAGTGAAGGGGACAGAAAAGTATTTAAGTGGGTGTAAGGAAGAAACTTACTGCCAAAGAATGCTTAAAGCACCCAAAGATTCTTTGTCTTTATACTGAATAGTGAGGGGAAAATAGTGTGCAGGCCCTTTGGGGATGAAATACTAACAAAAAAAATTAACTCCAGGGCTAAATATGATTTTTTCCTCATTTAGAAATAAGTGACAGTAACATTTTAAAATCCTCAAGTCAACTAAAGCTCTACAGCATCTTCCATGACTAATGTACTTCAGTGCACTATAGTAACTAAAACAGAGGCCTGAGTCCTGAATGAAAAAAAACTATGGATGTTCGTAAACCACTGAAATAAATTGAAGGAATGGTGACAGTCTGACAAGAAGCACATGAGTGAAAAGTGAATGGAAAGGGTTTGGGGCGGGGGGGAAGAAATAACGATGGAAAAGGGGAAGTGATGGGAGATGTTTAAATTAAGGAGAGATCCTATTTATGCTACACAGTATGTGGGAGGAGGCAAAGGTAAGGAGAGTCTTGTGGCCAGATCCCAGTCCTTGTTAAGCTCCATTGATAAAAATCCATAAAAAAAACAGTAATCTGAAGATTCCCCCTAGAGCAAAATAGTCTCTGGATAGCCTAAGACCAGTATAGCTGGGTCTGCTACCTCTTCCCACCTTTGTTGATGTGGGCCCCCATACCAATGGGAGAAGGGGAAGAATGTTTAAAACTGTCAGGAAACCGGAGGCTGCTGTGTTTTGCAGGAGACCATTGAAACACTGGTGATTGAAGAAGTACAAAGATAGCTTTGAGCCCCTCCTAACTGTGCCAAACCAAACTGTGGCCTCACCCATGAAATATGGTCTTTAGACAGGAATCATTCCAGAGAAAAAAAAATAGTTGCCATCAGAAAGAGGGAAAAAGAAAAGGAGTACTTGTGGCACCTTAGAGACTAACAAATTTATTAGAGCATAAGCTTTCGTGAGCTACAGCTCACTTCATCGTATGCATCCGATGAAGTGAGCTGTAGCTCACGAAAGCTTATGCTCTAATAAATTTGTTAGTCTCTAAGGTGCCACAAGTACTCCTTTTCTTTTTGCGAATACAGACTAACACGGCTGCTACTCTGAAACCTATCAGAAAGAGGGGTTCTTGAATATGTTCAATTAACTTTAGTGCTAAAATATGGATATAAAAATGAACCCAAATCAGAGTACTAATCTGATGAAACAAGGCTGTGTAAAATGGCTTCAGTAGAAGACTAAGAAAAAAAACTGATTGCACTTTAAACTCAATTCTGGTTGTGCATTATAACCGAAAGGCAGGGCTCAAGAAGTTGTCGCTTCCTCCACTGTTCTCACTACTGGACATCAGACAGGAGCTATTTCAAGGTGTAGGTCCTACCATTTAATAAAGGATGCAAGTCAAATACATCTCAGAAATGGACAGTAAGGCAATTAACAGGTCTAACAGAATGATCCCTGGAGGTGAGGAGGTTCTTAAAGCCAATCAATATTCAAATGTATATGCATAACTAGTTATTGAACTTGAATTTTCACTAGCAAGGCAAAGATATACTATGTTCTATAGAATAGTTTTTTTTAGAATTGCATGCAGATAAGTGTCCAATTGCAGGTGTGTTCACCAGTCAAACTGACTGTGTGCCAGCTACCTCCATGTGTGTGTTCATGCACAATCCCATACATGCATGTCAGCAGTTTGTCGCCTGAATCAATGGCTCTCAGTTCATTATTATTATGAAAAAAGTAGTGGCACATGCATAGAGACTGACCCCAACAGTTTAAAAAAAATATATCTTTTAATTAGATGTTCTGAACAGGGCCTCTAAAGCAGCAAATTCTGAAGTACTTGGGCAGAAAAAAATAGAAAAGAAAAAAACAAGTTTGTCAGAAATTCTGATTAGTTATTAAAATTCTGGGGGGAATCATGGTGTCTTCTTACATTGGAAGGACAATAAAAGAAATAAAACTAGGTAATTCTGAAGATTGTATTCAGATTAGAATGTTCAATTTTTAATTATGATAATGGACCAAATACATCTCTGGTACAAATCCATTGACCTCAGTGGAGTAACAGGAGATTTGAATTTGGCCCTGATATTATGTGTTCCCCCAAGTAACCACATCATAGGCAATAACCCTAGGCAGTTTGTGTATCCTACCCAACTACAGACAACCACTCATCTAAAGTTAAAGAGAAAGTTAGACATCTGCATAGGATTTTTAATTGAAATTTCATTTTATTTACAACTATACCAGAAAACAAAACAGTTTTCTGTCACTTTTCCATCCTCTCCCTGATCCCTATAAACAGTCTGTGACTGAATAAGTCTGAGGAGTACTCTAATTTGCATAGGTAGCATTGACCCTCCAGAGACTATTGTCAGTATAGAATCTGCAGAGTGCAACATGTTCTATCCATGCCTCTCCTACCTTACAGGATGTCTTCTATGTCAGTGGTGTGGGGGGTGCACAGGAGAGAGGTGCACAAATAGACTACGCTGGGCTTTATGACACCTGGATAGTCTGTACTGAAGAGAACTCCCCAGCTGGATGTTCAAAATGGTTTTGTGCCTCCAGAGTGGCTTGAGGATTTGGCCTGTTCCTGTTTACCAACTACTGTACCAAAAGTTCAAACCACAAAATGAATGAATTGCTAGGCCTGAGTCATAAGAATTAACGGTGCTCAGAGACAACATCCAGGGATGCCCACTTAACATTCACAAAACAGCAAGTTCTGCCTTATCATTTTAAGAGGTTTTTTCTTTAAAGATAAACCCTATATTTGAAAGCATCATAGTTTTATGTGTTTGGATGCAAAAAGAAAAAGGAGAAAAGTTTAAGTGGTCTTAAATTATAGCATTTTAACCTCCTTATCTCTTTAAGCTTCCCAAGAGTAGATGTTGTGATTGGGAGGATTCACCTCCCAAGTGCATCCAAGCAATTGGGTATGGTACTGCCATCTTTCTCCCACTCCTGGCACTCCCCATAGGTTGCCAACCTTACTAGGCAAGTCTTCAGTAGCTCTGCCATCTGGCCAAGACACAGTCAAAGTATACTCCTTCTGGGGTAGCAAAGGGTTCATTAAACTGTCTGCTCTCACCAGGGTCTTCTAAAGGAGCCTTATACTCCTTCACCAGTGGCTAATAGGGTAACCCAGTCCCACCCGCTACTCTACACTCCAACCCAGAGATCCTATAAACAGCAACCACATATTGTTTCCTTTAGTAGTTACTGCTGCATTTCCTGTGGGTCTCTTCCCACACAGCCCCTTTACTCCCATCCATTACCTTAGCATTTCACTCCCAGGTTTAGCAAACATAGCCCACCAAACTCCTTCAGCCAGAACAGAAACCCCTTTCCTCATCCTTCTGGTTTCACCCAGAAACTGAGCTGCTAACCACCTGGAGCTCCTTTTATCTTAACCTGTTGGGCTCTGATTGGCTACTTCAACAAGGCTTCTCTAGGCAGGCTTGGAGGACCCATCTCTACTGCTCCCTCCTGGGGCAGTGTGTAGCAGCACCTTCAGCAAGGGCCACAAAGGGCCAAATACACATTGTCACAATGATGTATCAAAGAAATAATACAAATTTGGGACATCTCTAAAAATTGGACTTTGATGTGGGTGGTAGGTTACCCTTATGAAAGGTTATTTCTGTTTTCAACTTCTGTTACAAACTACAGCCAAATACAGTTTATGTTTTAGTCAAACACACGTCACTGGGCTCATTATAGAAATCAGGGTGAAATGTAATGACCTGTGATATGCAGGAGGTCAGACAAGATGATTTAATCATCTCTTCTGGTCTTAAACACTATGAAAAATTACAGTTACATGTCACATCTTTAATGTTATGATCATGAACATACATGTAACTGTAATTTTTCATAGTGTTTAAGACCAGAAGAGATGATTAAATCATCTTGTCTGACCTCCTGCATATCACAGGTCATTACATTTCACCCTGATGCTTCTATAATGAGCCCAGTGACTTGTGTTTGACTAAAACATATATTGTATTTGGCTAAAGTAAATCTTTCAGAAAGCATCTGTGACACCCTGGCACCCCAATATTCACCACTATCATGTAATTAGGATAGGTTTTGTACAAAGTATGCCTTGTGAGGTATCATTCTAAAAGTCTTGATCTGCTAGACAGTAACATCATGTTGTATTGTATGTGTGATTGTCAAATATGAAGTTATGAAGTTTGGCTACGTATGTGTTACTGAAACATGTTGTGAGGTTGAAAACACCTACAAGCAGCCTTTCAGGTACAACAGTAAAAAGGCCAAACAATGTTAATGGCTTATTGAGAAAATGCACACAAGCACAAGGATGACCCCAGGAACTGTGTACAATACAAACCTCCCAGAGATAGCACTACACAATGGGAACTGTTTGACCTGGGTCACAGCAAAAGAGCTTTCCAGAAAGTGGGATGAAGATATAAAAGGGGGGAAATGACATCATGATGGTACTTCACTCTCCCTACAACACAACACCTAGAAACACCAGATGGGCAAGGATTGAACTGTGGGAAGTGATAGTCCCAGACTAGAGGGATTTTTAGCCTGTGTATGAAAACCTGGGAAAGCCAAGACAGCTTGTGCCTTAAGATTCTGCCAACCTGTTTATCACTCAGGGTGAGAATTTTCTAATTTCTATCCTATCTGTTGTGACAAAGCTCTGTCCTTGCCTCCGTGGGTCCCGCGTTTCCTGGCAGATTTTGCTAGCCTCAGAGGCTCACTATGACCCTCCATGTAACCCTTCTTTCTCTAGAGGCAAGGGTCACAGTCTACTGAGCCATTTTCATCAAAAGCCAGCGAGGGAGGTGAAGAGAAGTTATCCTTCCTTGCACAGTCTCTGTTGTCTCCCAGTCTCAGTGATTAAATCAGGGACAAAGGTTGGGGCGGGGAGCCTGGGCCCACCCTCTACTCCGGGCTCCAGCCCAGGGACCCTAATAGTATCAGCTATGGTAGCTGACCTTTTAGAAACATGACATGTACAATTCCCTGGGCTACTTCCCCCACAGCAGCCCTCACTTCCTCAAGCTCCACTTCATCCTTACCTCAGGGCCTCCTTCCTTGTACCTGATATGGTGTGTACTACTCAGCCTCTCCAACAGCACAACTTCTTCCCACAGCTCCTGACATGCACTCTCATCTGAATGACTGGGAGGCTTTTAACTAGTTTCAGCCAGTCCCTGATTGGTTTCAGGTGTCCCAATCAACCTAGCCTTCTCCCTGCCTTCTGGAAAGTTCTTAATTGGCCCCAGGTGTCTTAATTGACCTGGAGCAGCTGCCATTTCATTTATCCTGGTACCAGGGATTTGTTTAGCCAGGAGCTAATATATCTATCTCCCACTACTCTTCCATAGCCATCTGACCTTGCCCCGTCACATTATCTAGTGTGTTAAGCTCAGTTTGCGGTTATGTTTATTTACTAATCTGCTTTGATCTGTTTGCTGTCACTTATAATAACTTAAAATCTATCTTTTGTAGTTAATAAACTTGGTTTGGTTTTGTCTAAAATCAGTGTGTAGAAATTATAACTTGGGAACTGTGAACTGTGGCCACTGGGAGCTGCGGGCAGCCGTGCCTGTGGATGGTCAATGTAAACAAACTGTCTCATGGCCCTCCAGTGGATTACCCTTATGAGCTGCAGGTTGCTCACCGCTGGTTTAAGGAAACAAGAGATGAGCACATCATCAAGTCTGACCTTCTGTATATCACAGGTCACCAACACCACCCAGACCTGCATTCCTCATTACTAGTTGTATAACTTTGCATTTACTATATTAAAATGCATTTTGTTTGAATGGGCCCAGCTTACCAAGCAATTCAGATCACTTGGTAAGATCACTGCCCTGTTCTGATCCTTTACCACTCTACCAATCTTTGCATCAACCACATATTTTATTAGCAGTGATTTTATATTTACTTCCAGATAATGGCTATGTTGAATTGGTGGCTGAATCTTGTTTTAACTGGAGTCACAGATTGTGTGCACAGCATGAGTGTTGTATGTTAACTAGTAACTGAACATGTGCATGGGTGGCTTGGAAGAAAGAGGGTAAAAAGCAATCCTGAAAGTTTGTAACTTTGTTTTGTACTCTTTTATCTGTGCAATGGAAGAGCTGTCAGGTATAAGTTACATAACTGTGATGTAGAAATGTTTAATTTTAGGTAGTAAGGGTGATGTTTGCGGAGCTCCTCTGAGGCATACATTTTCACTAATGTATTGAAATTAGGTATTACATTAACTTGAATGGCTTATACAGCTTCTTAGTATGATATTTTTGTGTTCAATATTAAATATATAGAGCTGTAATGACCTGTGATCTCTACCAAATGGAAGAGCTGAATTTGCTTCCTGAATCTGCCTCTTCATCTAGGCTGCCTGCTAATAAATTACTAGAAAATCACATTTACAGGGAATGGATCACAAAAGCAAATTCCTGGGTAGTTCACTGATTATGAACAGCGGTTTTACAAGCAAATCTGCCATTATAGTGGGCAAAATTATGTGATGTATACAAAAAGGGGCAAAAGCAGTAGATTTTTTTTAAAGTCCATCACAGAGTTAACTAGTTTGAATGGTGAAGAAGTTCATAGTTATAGAGCCATTCCAGATTCCTTTGTTGTACTGTCTTAGAGGACCCTGTGACACAAAAATGCAATCAAGTTAGGCCTCAGACATAATCAATGCCAGAGATTATTTGGGGCCCAGAAATTTTGCCCTCTGCTTCCAAATATAGTAGAGCTGGTGCTCCCATTCCTTTCTTTAGCCCTACCTCCTTAGCTCCCATGTAGTGACTATGTAGATGAGAGGGGTGGCTACACAATGGAAGGAATACATTACATGACCTTCTCCCCACTCACTCCCATGGACCAGACCATGAATGTCCTTAAATAGGTTTACAGGGACAGAGGGACATACAAGAAGCCCTTGTACAGCTCTTTAACTTTAATTGCTTTTTATGACGGTAGGATCTCTGCTCCCTGAAATCTGGAGAATAGGTCACTAGAAATGGGGTGGAAAAGAAGTGAGTTCATGTCCACTCACTTTCTGAAATGACCCATAGGCTGGTGCACTATATTGGTTTACCTGCTCAATGTTCATGGCTGGAGAAGGTGGGGCACACCCTTCTGCACAAGAAGCAGCATCAAGAAAGCTAGTCTTTTGGAGGCACCATGTCTATACTGCTTCACCTGGTACAATGTGCTCTGCCTTTTCCCTACTCAGGGCTGTGTCATAAATGCCACAATGTAGCTCTGTGAGATTGGGGTCATTATGGTCTCCAGAAGTGTAGAGAAGCATAGAAATTGTCCTATTGCATTGTGTCCTTCTTCTCTTCTTGCCATATCTTCTGTCAGCAGTCTCTCTCAATCACTCTGTTATGTTTCCCTCTTCTCTATCAGAGACACAGATAAGCACATTTCAAAGGGGGCACAAAGAGTTTCATATATGCTAATGGAATAATTATTAGAAGGCACAGAAGCTATTGAAAGACTGGGATAAAACCTCTCATCTGGTAATAAAAATATAAATGTGACTTAAAACTCAGAGGGTTTATTTACCCTTTTTCCTCCTCAGATACATGGAGGCATACTGGAACCTGACACAGTGACCTACACTGCAAGTAAAGTACTTTACACACATAGAGAGCAAAATCAGTTTGCTTTTATCACAACAGAAAAACGTTCAAACTAATTGTTTCTGTGGTGCCAAAACTGTGCGAGGTTCTTTACAGATTTTTTAGAAAGTCATTGACTCAAGATACTTACAATATGGTCCTGTCTATACCAGATTCAGCAATTATGGCTGGCAACTCGGTTACCTGTACTGATACAAATTCTAAGTGGAGACGAGGACAGCTGACATTTGCCCTAGCTGAGTTTGCCCCTAATTGGAAATGATACAAGTTCAACCAGTGCAAATCATACCTTTTCATGTCTATATGTGGGATTTGGTACAGCTTCACTGGTTGCTAACCACCAGTAGCTGAATTGGGCCCATGTATAGACGAGGGCTAAAACTTTCAAGAACTCCTAAATGACTTAGGTGCCTAAATCGTGTTTAAAGGCTTAGGATCTTAAATAGCATTGGATACATCTACATAGCCAGCAGCAGCCCGCAGCAGTGAGCCTCTGAGCCTGGGTCAACAGGCTCCGGCTTGTGCATTGCACTAAATTTATTTCTGTAAACAGTGCTTTTAAATTGCAGCTTGAGCTGGCACTCTGGATCTGAAGCCCACCCACACTCCATAGACTTCAGAGCCCAAGCGCCAGCAGGTGCCACAACATCTACACAGCTATTTTTAGAGCAGTAGTATGAGACTCACGAGCCCAAGTCTTTTGACCTGGGCTCAGAGACTTGTTGCCATGGGCTGTGTAAACACATTTGTTTTTATCTTTAAGAGGCACAGAATGAGTTCCTTGGCCTACTACACACTGGAAAACTGTAATCTTGGTCACACAAGTCAGTACATTGTCTGGCACTAAAATACTATGTTCCTTTTAAAAGGCAGTATGTGGCACAAAATCCACACAACAAGATTAGATATTTATTTGGGCTGGAATGCTCACAAGAGCCTAAGTGAGTTGGTTGCCCAAATCCTGTTGAAACTAATTGCTACTTTTTAGGTGCCTTTGAATATCTCCACCTAATTCCCATTGCCTTATGGTTTCCAGAGGTATATATTGCTTTCAGCAGTTCAGTTATATGTTTTAAATTGTAAGCTCCTACGGGCAGGGACCAAGTCTTCTTATGGTTGTATATCACCCACTGCCCTGGGACCCTAATCCCGATTGCACCTCTGAATGCTATTCAAATATAGCAGTGATGGAGATTACAGAGCTGGTTTTGGAACCTCTTCTCCTGCTGGTCCAAATAATATAGAGTGGGAGAATATCTTTAGAGCTGTAAAGGAAGATGAATAAAAAGATATAGGCAAGTACATTGTGTCTAGTGATATGACACAAATTACAAGCTCACAGGTGTACCATAATCAGGAAATTTTGAGGATGCTTGCTACTTACTCCATTGCCCTGAGCAAGTACAGTGGTGGCAAGGATGTATCACAATTTTCTTTTTGGTCCCCTGCATAATATTTTACATGAAAAGCAATTATTCTCCCCCCACCTTTCCTCCAGTATTCCTGGATCGATTGCTGAGAGATTGTATTCTGTTGATTGTAGCAGTGTTAGTACCTTCATGCACACCTTATTTAGGAGTTCTTACAAAAACAAATGTAAGAATGTACTTTTGCTTTTAAAAAAGCTTGTAGGAGGAGTAGCTTGTATTGCGCCATAGCAAGTTACATGCAGAACACACCATTTATGGCATTGATGTTGACTGTACTTTTGCTGATTGATTAACCTAGATATTTTTGCAAATTGGGAGCACCCAAACAAAATAGACTTTCAGAGGAAACAAACACTACAGACACTTCCTGATATTTGTTTTCTTTCCTCTGCCCCCGTCCCTCACCAATCGGAAGTCTCCTTTATCACACAATTACAATAATAAGTAACTCATTAGAAAGTCCCAAACCACATTAACCTGTTTACAATGGTATTTCGATTTTGGGTCCCAACCTTCCAAGGGTACTAGTTAATTCCTCTGTTTCATGTGTTCACTTCTCTTCCTCAAAATGCTCCTGGGCACTAGAGACTTTGTGTCTTTTTATGCTCTGTTGCTAGCAAAGTAGTTCCAGGATAGCCCTTATTATCATTAAGGTTCAAAACACAAGGTCCAAAAACACACTGTTCAGAAAAAAACCTCAACAATCTGACCTCTCGTTTGGTAGCGGACTGCTTTATTGCCATCTTCTCAAATCCAAAATCCCCAGTGCTAATGGACTCTTCTATGGGCTGGCTACCCCATGTAAGGTAGCACAATCTATTCCAGTGTTTATTGGGCAAACCTTCATAATGTCCAAACACTCTCATCTCTTCAGGATCAACCTGAAGTACAAGTGGTTAAAATGCCAGGATAGTTGTTGAGTACCACAACCTTTTTCCAGAAGCTCCACTACTGAAAATAGCAGGGTGGTGGATCTTTTGTAAATGCCTTCTATAACAAGAAAGAAAGCACATCTGTCACAGGGAGCTCACACTTAAATGTTAATATAGTCTCTGGGCAAGTGCCTCAGCTGGTGTAACTGTGTCAAGCTCTATTGTCCACAGCCTCTAATGTATACTTTTTACCTATCCCCTCCTTTCTTTTCTTGAGTCTTTATTTTCTTTGCCATGGCTCAATATAACTGGAGAGAGAACCTCCAGTAGCGATCAACACAGCAAGCTAATAAAAATATGAAATACATTTTGAGTCCTTGATTTGCCCATTTTTTTTCAGCTGTCTTTTATATAACTATAAATTAAAACTTTTTCCAAGGTATGTAGGGATTTGCCTACATACAAAGTTGTTTTTGGAATAGCTTTATGCCTGATTAATTCTGCATGCGGATGCTCTTATTCCAGAATAAGAATATTTAATTCTGAATTATCATAATCTATTTGGATTAAGCTAATTCAGAATAAGGCACTTTTATTCTGGAATAAGAATGTCCACATAAGGAGTTAATTCAGTAATAGTTAATTTGCTACACATTTATACTTTCCCTTATTCCAGATTAATTTTCATGTGTAGACAAGCCCTAGGATTACAGATGGCTACAAAAATGATAAAAATTCTTCTGTGAAAATTGAAGTTTCATTTTCTAAGTGGGAGGGAGAGAGAATGTAATTAGAATGTAGAAATATCAGTGAATAGTATAAAATTGCAGTATCATACTGGAAAAAAGATCCCCCCTCTAAAAAACATTTTTTATACCATAATATGAAGGAAGGAAGGTGCTGGTCATAATAGTGAAAGTGATCCAAAGTTTACATAGTTTTAACAAATTAATTTAAAAGTGATTGACCTCTTGAAAAAAGGTTTGTTGAAAAGAGCCAATGGCAGAAATAGTTCAGGTTCACAATATACTCTTGTGAATTGTCACAATCTCAAGTTTCCTACACAAATAACGGTGCAGCAAAAATTAGCTCTTGCGCATTACTCTTTCAACTACCTTGGACCACATATCTCAGATCTTTAGTATCAACTAAAATTCCAATAACCTTGAGATACCCTATCTTTCAATCTAGTTGAAAAAGTGAAAATTACCTCTCAGGTTAGAGATATAAATTAGTTCTGGTGCTGAGTTCTGTGACTTCATTCAAACACACCTGCAATATTACTGATACTATTGTTTCCCCACATTCACTAAATGAATATTAAGCTGTTTATACATTATGCCAAAGGCTTGCTTTAGCCTGCATATTCAAATACTATTTGAGAGGAAAGGCCTTGCCAAACTGGGCCTACAGCCATAGCATGTTACTATAAGTATCAAAGTTCAGAAGCCCAAGAGTTTGGAAGTTAGAGCATTTGTGGAGATCATATGTATAAATAAAAGAGGCATCAAAATCAGTGCTAACCAACCAAAGAGCATACAGCTGTTAATGAAGCAACTAAACACGTTGATATCCAAGTGGGAGACAAGTAAGCTAGAAGGTAATTGCCCTAGGCTAGTAACTGGTCTTCTATCTCTTTATATATATATATATATATATGGTATATGTTATTGATTTTGGCATTTCTTTCTCAGTCTGACTCCTATTGACACTATTCCTCATCCTATTTAGGCCATGCTGTTACCAAATGAGTGTTGTGTGACGTTAATAATTTCCAGCTTTTCAGATATTGCCATTTCATCCACAGAACATAGTGGGTTTTTCCACAGTGAAAAGCGGCTGACTTAATTCCACCTTAGGGGGAAATAATTTCAGGTTTTCACTCAGGTACCCTAGGAAAAAATTAGTAATTTCCTCATAGCAAAACCAGATTTTAATTGAGAGACTTCAACTTTTGTATGGGGGAAGGAGGCAGGGAAAATAAATTAAGGTGCAACTACAGAAAAGCTCATTTTGAGAAAGGAAAGTCTTGCTGGCGTTGTAGTAGTGCGATCTCTTTCCTCCACACAGTTCACTTCCCAAAGAATGTTGACACTCATCAAAGAGCTGTTGTCTAATAATAAGCCTTTCATTCCCATTGGCAACAACTTGCCCGCAGCAAGATCATATTCACTCCACTGAACAAGCTCAGAATACAGACAGAAGAGGATGCAGATTGACATTACACTGTTGCCACCTTCCTGCCAGAAATGAGTCCTGATGGGTCTGAGAGATGCTCTTACTTTTTCAGGTTGAGTTCTTATAGTCAGGGGCAACGTCCCGACTTTCTATTCTGCTCTTGATTGCTGGATAATTCAGCTCAGAATTGAAGCAATATTAATTTGCTGCCTTGTCACAATATATATACATTTGAGGCATAGTCTCACGTTCTCGTCTACAGAAATTGAGCAGAGTGGAAGAAAAGTTAATACTAGTAGGAAGAACTTGTTGAAATGGGCAAACGCTTATTTCTTTCTTCTGCTGAATCTTCAACAAGAATAAAGTGAAACGAACAAGGACAATCGGGCTCCAGCTGTTTGCTACAGCCAACCCTTGAAGTACAGTAGCCGTCCTATGCAAGTGCATTTCCACTGAAGTATAATGTGGTTACAAAAGTAACCAGCTGTGTACAGCAGGGAGAAGCCATGTTTGTTCCACTTTTCACACCCATATAGAGGGCTGACACCTTTTTACAGTCATACTGCCAGAGCAACATTGCAAAAAGGCATATGGAATCAGCATTTTCCATATGTAGGGGGAAACAGAATATAATTAGGGACAGCCCTAAAGGCGGAATTGCACCTTGAAGTTGAAGAACAATCCTTCTCCCCCGTCAAAAAACTTCACCCATCAGATGCTCCCATGGCCATCAATATTTGTAACGTATAAAACATTTCAAAGCCACAATAAATGAAATGAAACTGAATTAAAATACAGGTGAAGACATCTTCAGTTTTACCCTGAAGTCTTGCAGAAAAATGCTAGATAAGAAAGAAATTTAATGGCATGTGCCTTTAGTGGGAAGGAATTTAATTTACCTTTATCATCCAGTGATGGTAATTTTTAGTCAAAGCTTTGCCTGGTACTAAACTATTCTACCACTATTTTGTGGATAGACACTTTTCAACTATGGTCCAGTACCTTTGCCCCTCTTTTTATTATTTTGGAGCACCTAATTTTCTAGAGCTCACCAGAAGAACATGGAGATAGTCAGTCAATTAAAAGGAATGCACTGGTGATAGTCCAATTCACTGCTAGGCCAGATTCTGATACTCCTACACACACTGAGTAGAATCTTGCTCCATTTAAAGCATTGGAACTATTTGTGCTACTAGGTCTATGTAAAGGTATGTATCCTCTGATATTGTAATAAGTAGGTTTATTTTTAAATTACTGTATTTTTAACAGTCAGAAAACTGAAGTCCTCCTGCCCCAGAGGAGGTGCTTCTAAACCTAACTCTGCTTTTTCCACTGCCAGCATCTTTTGGTCCAAAGGTGACCCAGATTACTATCCTTTTTTCACATGTTGACTTAGTAATACAAGTAACCCTGATGGTCCTTCCTATATAGGAAAATTCTAGTGCTAGGGAGGGGGTAATCAGCATGTCTGGGTTCTAACACTGGCATACAGTTTGGACTTGGGTAAGTAATATGACCACTTTGTGCTGTAGTGTGCCTCTTGTATAAATAGGGCTGCTGTGATCCTTGTTTTATTAATATTTTAAAGTGCTTCTTACTGCCTGAGAAGGAAGGTGCTATCTATGGGCAAAGCACTTCTGTGAGATAATGTGTTTACTGTGTGTGTGTGTGTGTGTGTGTGTGTGTGAGAATGTGATCTACTAATAAAAAGGTGCTTTTGCTGCTTGAGCTTGAAAGGCTTTTTGCCATTGAGAACTTGCCTTTCTGTAAGGGAAGAAAAAGATTTTCCCCCCCTTTTGACTATATTATATAGATTGCATGCAGCCCCATCAAGATGAGTTGCTGAGATGCCCCTCCCCTGGGGAATATAGGGAGTTCTTTCCACATTCCTAGTGTGCACACGGAGTATGCCTGCTGTTACATCCCTTGATACCCTTCATCATGTACCAGTCACAGCTCTCCCCCACCTTTGTTGGGAGGGAAATGCCCCTCAACCCCACTGACATGGCAAGTAAAATGAGAAATCTGTAACTTATTCTCTATGACGAATAAGAGGTCAGATTATGGCTGGCCCTTTCACAAGTGAACAGGGAAGGGAAACTTATGGTATCTTTCCACTCCTTGCATGGGCCATGTAAGAAACAGACACAACAGCATTGTGTCCCCAGGATTCCAATCATGACTGCTCCATATACTGGCTGTGTAATCTGCATGTGTGCAAGGTGGGGGAATGGGGGGAGAGGGAGGGGAGTAGCAGCAGGCTTCTCACTTCTCCACTGTGTTGGATAATCCTTCAAGTCCAGCTTCAGTCCAGCCTGTTATGGGCTTAGAAGTATAATTTTGTTTATGATGAGAACTCGTGGAGCCCATAAACTACATGCTAGTAAAACCTGCTATATTTGTCCTGGTAGGAAGTTCATCACTTACAGTAAGGCTATCTGAAATACTGGTAAATGATATGTTGTAGATAATATTGTGGTAAACTCTTATTGAGGCCATGTTGAGTTTATAGAGAATTCTGGTAAAAAGACAGAGGCATATTCAATTATTCAGAAAGGTCATTTTAGAATGTTTTTGTGGGTTTCTGTAACATATTACCCCTTGCCAACAATTAGTTGGATGTGAATTCAGAAGTGCAACAAAAAACAGGAAAAAACTGCTCTTTTCTGCTCTTGTTACAGTTTGTTTGCTTTGCTAGTTATTAATAGGCAATTGTAATACTGTGAAGGTATGTTTTTCTATTAATTTAATGATTTTTTCCTTGTAGGCTAGCAGAGTTGGTAAGGTCAGATTTTGAAGACCTCTGAAGAGATTTTTCATTTATGGCTGTGGCTACACTGGGCAGTTCTATAAAATAATTCCCACTGTTGCTGCCTTCTGTTCAGGTCCACAGGGCTAGCAACATTAACATCAGTAGTATAGACATGGCATCAGAGGTTCCTCAGATGCTTTTCTGACTCTTACTGTGTTGGCTAATCCTGCTCAAATGTGTTGAAAATGCCAGTGGACCTGTGAATCTTGTTGATTCTAGGTCATCCTAGTGTAGACAAGTGCTAGAACAGTGTCATGGAGAAAAATTGAAGATGACCCAACTGAGAAGTAGTATTATAAATGTATCCAGCTTTTTCAAAGTATTCAGCACAGTTTTCACATACTCAACTTCCATTTGGATAAATTTCTTTATTCATAAATATGAAGAAATTTCCAAATCAGTCATTTAACAATTTCTAGAAATAGTAGCTCAAACTCTGGTCCACCTTGTAGAGGCCTTGCTCTCGTGCAAGCAGACCTCTTGGCTTCAGTGGGATTATTTTGTGAAATGAAATGCTCATCCATGTTGTCAGTATGAGTTGCATCATCTATCCCTTTGCTCTCTCATACCCAGCCTTATTGAGAACAATGAGTTCTCACAAATATAAGATAACATAGTGATTGTCACTACATATAAGTAGCTGAATTAGATGGATGAAATCTTGCACACTGATCAGATTTTTTTGACATTCCAGATTCTTGCATTTTGCTGCATGGCTCTTCTTATTTTTTTAACAACAGATTCTTTAAAGATGCCACTTTTAGCCTTCATTGTATCTTTTAAAGATTTGTGTGTTTATTTTTGCTTTAGAACACACACACAATGGATTTCACGTGCCAAGACCAAAAGCCATTATTCACTCATGCCCAAAGTAAAAATATTTTGCCCTGAGCAAGATTACACCCTAGCTAGGTGTATATGCTCAAATGGATAATAATCCATCAGATATCTTTAGCTCTGAAGACAGATATAATTTGAAAGCAAATCATATTCTACTTGTATTATGTAGCATCTTAACATGAACATCATAAGACAGGTTAAATCCAAGAAAACAGCCCACCAGAAAAGACAAATCCTCTATAAAGATGTGGTTTTGTCACTTCACTTTGTTTATCATATACTACACAGACAAATGTGCTTTTCATAATTTTGAAAGTAAGCATTACAGTTATTTTGTATCGGAATGTATTAGATGCATTTAGATTGTACTGTCACTTAGCTGTAAATCCAGAACTGACCTCCACAGGGTTACTTTAGATGTACTTTGTAAATGGGAGAAGAAACTATCCAGGCATATATCATATTGGGTTTTCTGTACCAGATACCCAGACTGCAGGTTAGAGTGGCTTGAAAAGAGAGGGGAGGATAAAGAATGAAAGAAAGTGTTGCTGGGAGTGCTGCTGGGTTGAGTGATGCCTCTACCTGGGCCACTGTCACAGTTTGCCATTGCTCACATAACATAAGAGCAGCCATACTGGGTCAGACCAAAGGTCCATCTAGCCCAGTATCCTGTCTTCCATCAATCGCCGTTGCTGTCACCTTTAGCTGTGATGCCACATTCTGAGGTTCCACAGCCTACTCCAGTCCTCAATGATTTCAGCAGATAGTGGGGAATCTGACTGCTTCTCTGTGTTGTTCTTCACTGCCACACTGTCCTCACATCAAATCTAAAGTTCAGCTCTCTTGATCAGCTTACTAGTGAGTTCAGTTTCAGTGATTCCTCAGAAGAAAGAAGGACCCTCAACTGAGTTTAATCAACTCTGTCTTTAAACATAGTAGAGGGAGGATTAAATAGCATTTAAGGGCCCTTAAAAAGAGTCAATGCCACCAGGGAAAAACACCTATCCCATCCCTTCTTTCACTTGGATTTAGCATCAGTACCTCCATTTAGGGAGTGTGATGAAATTTAGGGTGACTCCTCAATTAAGGTATATTAAGTATAGTTCTGCTACCCTTTAGTCATACAGTAAGGATAACAACATTTCATTACTTCTGCATCCAAGATATAAGTGAATTTTAATCCAATCAGCCAAAACTGATCACTTTGGCAAAGTAGGTCTAGCTAGCTATGCAAATATAGTCTTCTCCTTCAGTCTTTTACAACAGCTGATCAA
Organism: Dermochelys coriacea; assembly: GCF_009764565.3. Taxonomy (NCBI): domain Eukaryota; kingdom Metazoa; phylum Chordata; order Testudines; family Dermochelyidae; genus Dermochelys; species Dermochelys coriacea. The sequence continues at coordinate 28,851,405 of NC_050079.1, read as the reverse complement.
TATTTGGTAGGGGAGACATGATTCAAACCACTGACTTATATCCCATGTACACATTTTCCAATATTTTCAACTGCACCCAGTCTGAAAGAAGTAGCCAGTGCATAATACATAGCATGTACATTGCTGTGATTTGTTCATGGACTCTCTCCTCATGAGATGAGCCACTTCATTCTACTTATAACTGAAGATTCCAGTTACTTTTCCAGTGCCAATTAGAGTGTAGAGTAGTAATCTAACCTTAAAGTTACAGGTTAAAATATATTTAGTCATCTATACAGTGTAACAGGGCACTAGTTATGGGGCGCATGCATGTGCATCCCTGTGCCCTCTTTTATACACTGAGCTGGCAGCTGGGTCAGGTGAAAGGCTTGTGAGATGTTGACAGGTGAACGAGCTTAGGGAAGCTGACAAAGACCAAGACTTGAGAGACAATGTGGGAAGGACTGAACCAACCACAGTGGTCCCAGGAAAGAAGTCTAGAGAGATAGCAAACAGAGTCCAGGAAGGAACTTTGGGAAAGGCCAAGAGATAGGCTTAGGTAGGAAGAGGTCCAGAGAGGCAAATCAAGCAGTACATGTAACTGAACCTTCTTTGCCTGCTACAGGATCTGTGAAGTAGAACCTAGATTAGAGATTGACTGGGGTCACATACAGTGCCACTTGGACTTGGTGGCATGGAAATTCTTCAACAACTCACCTGTACCTTCAGAAAGGAAGGTATAATGGAAGTGAGAATGGTCTGTAATATTTTTATGAATGATATGCATGGTAGTTGGCCCATTGGGCTTGGTATTACTACCTACTAGGTGCAGAAGAGCTAAAGTACTTCCCCTGGAACAGAGGGAAGGCATGAGGTATTTGTATCAGGGGTAATATGAATGAGCCATGAAGGGCTGGCTGGAATCAGCACCTATCGGTGGAGGATCTGGGAAAGACAATAGAACTCCAATGACCAAATGACTGAAGCTTAGCAATGGGAGACTCAGGCAAGCTGAACCTGTGAACTGAGCATGGTTTTGCAGTGCAAGAACAATGTACTGGAAGTAACGGGAATCTGTGAGAGGAACTGGACACACAGGAGCTCTCATCTGGGACTGAGGGCAGCTCAACTCCAAAGTTACCTCAGCCTAGCTACATCTCAGAGAGGTACAGAAAACTGATATCTTTGAGAGACCAACCTATACCCCAGTGTAGACAGCAGTACAGCTATAGACTCCCGGGGAGGTGGATTACCTACACCAATGGGAGATCCCCTCCTATCACTGTAGTAAGTGTGTACACTGAAGCACCACAGCAGCAGCACAGTTACAATGCTGCAGCTGTGCTCTGTAGCATTTTAAGTGTAGATATATCCCGAGAGACAAAGGGACAGAGAGAAAGGAAGAGCCAAGATGGTTCCTACAGCAGCTTGTCTTGGTAGAGCTCTGGTTTGGGCCATTCTGACTGTCTGTTACCTTTGTTTCTCTATGCAAACCTAAGGACTCCCAGCACTCTATTCCATTTGACTAATGAACCTACTCTGTTTTGAAAGGTTGTCTGGTGTTGCTGCAGCTATTTGCTGATGTGCATGGATACCTGGAGAGGATAAAAGTCTCTGAAGAGCAGCCTAGCTTAGCTAGACTGTACAGAGCTTATGGTGAGACACAGGTATGCTGGGGCCCAAAGGTTCAGTCTCTGAGACATTGAGGCCAAGTAGCCTACTCGTGTGGAAAAGTGTGACCCCTTGTGGTCTGGCACTCTAAAGGAGTACTACTCCCAGGAAACTATCTAAAAGTGGGAGCATAGCACTGATCTTGGAAATACATGATAGAAGGCAAGCTAATACCCATAGATGAAGGGACTGTTAGGTACAACAAAACTGCATTGAGTCCTGAATTGTCTCCAGAGAATAGTGTGCCCTAGGGAAGGACTCCATTTCACCTGAAAAGGGCAAGTCTGAGCCAATGGGGTGAACTCTGTCTGTGTGTGCACTTTTTTGTTAATTCCGGAAGGGATGGATCATTGTGACATAGACAGAGGGCTAAGTCACCTTCAGTTAGAAGTAGAATGAAGTGGCTCATCTCGTGAGGAGAGAGTCCATGAACAAATCACAGCAATGTACATGCTATATATTATGACTGGCTACTTCTTTGAGACTGGATGCAGTTGAAGATATTGGACACAAGTATGTACATGGGATATAAGTCAGTGGTCTGAATCATGTCTCCCCTACCATCTATTGATCAGCCGGTGAATAAGACTGAAGGAGCAGACTATATATGCCTAGCTAAACTTATTTTGCCTAGGTGATCATCCGCTTTGCCAAAGTGATCAATTTTGGCTGATTGGGTTAAAATTCACTTAAGTCTTGGGTGCAGAGGTAATTAAATGTTGTTATCCTTACTGTATGACTAAAGGGTAGCAGAACTATACTCAATATGCCCTAATTGAAGGGTTACACTAGCCCTAACCTAGCCATTCTGGGATACTGAGGCCCACCAGGGGAAGACAATGAATCAACCATGGAAAAGTGAAATGGAGGAAGACACATGACCAGAATCCAGGAAAGGTGAGCTACTTGATTACATGCAACATACATGGGATTGAAAATCCCTTCCTGGTCAGGTTGAGCCATGAACCATGAGATTTGATTCCTTTTATCCAAATTTCTATAATCACAAAGTTAGTTATTGGTAAATTATTAGGGATAATAGAGCTCCTGCTTCCATTAGATTCAATGGGAGCAGAATTAGGCTATCAGTTTCTTAATCACAAATTTTATTACCAAACCTGTTGCAAATTCCAGTCATTATTTGGAGTTATCACCCATCTCAAACTAGGAACACTGTGAAGGGAATTCTGGGTGGAAAAGGGAACATTTTCACTAGATCACTAGTGGAGATTCAGCGCAACAGGTACTGTTGATGGGTTTCAACAAGAGTCATGTTTGGCCTTCTTAAACCAGAAGGAAATATAATGTGATATACAGCTCTTGTTCCAAGGGGAAACCAACCTCTTTATTTTTATACATTTTTTAAAACAAGTGATACAGATAATATGGGCCAATATTCTGAAGAGATACATTTGGACATTTTAAATAGATTTTAGGGAAATGGTATGCATTAAAACTTTTCAATTTGCATATTAATAATGCTCAGGTCTCTAATTAGCAGATAACTACAAATAGCTAAACATATTTGATATATTTGAGATTGTATTTCACCTATTATCAGTATCATGCGTTAAAATAATGAACACCAGCAATAAAGGCTTTTGTGCAGATGCTTGCTTGCCTATTTTTTTTCTAAGACAATAAGCTAAGTTTTATGTAAATGATGTTTGAAAGGACAAAGTACAGTGATGGTGGAGGTGTAATACAGATATATTAATAACATAAATAGTGTTCATCTAGCTTCCTTTGGATATTAATCACTTAGGATTCATAAGCAATAGTTTGTTCTGAAAATGTGCCTGAGTGAGGTGTGATGTGTCTCTAGTATCATTGGGGTACAATACTAAAGAAATCTGTTTATTATATTGCCACACATACATTAAAAATGGGTATCACTGCCATTAGCACAGACTAAGATATGACTAAGATACTCATAGTTGAGCTGCCCCAGGAGCAGACCAGAGACTGAACTCTGACTCAATGACACTTTTCAGCCCTGATTCCCTCGTGGCTTCAGATAAGGCTCTACCCATTCTGCACCTCTATTTATCCACCCTCCCTTCTCACCTTCACCAGAAGAGAAGTAACAGTACCAGGGAAACTGCTCTCAGACCCCTTCTCCACGCCTTCACCTCACAATCACCCACAATGGAGGTAGTCCATTCATATGTATACATATATGTTGTACATAAGGAGTGGGAGCACTACAATCTCCCTTAATGTGAAAAGCATAACACACGATTATCTTGTCAGCTGAGGCTCTGTTTCTCCTGCAGTGCAATTTTATAATGAAATGCCTATTTCTGTAAGCTAGATGTGGCTTTGGGTATACGAATAGCATATATTTAAGTATATATTACTACAAGCACAGTATTTACTATGTATTTCAGTATATTCTTTCAGTGTATTCTGAGTATGGTTGAAGCCACTTCAATTGGGTATAGATAAGGTGCTGTTGTGGAAGATATAATGGGAAATTTATCCCTCAAATGGGCCACCACAAGTTATTGAACCCACTTCGCTAGGATGTTTGGAGCTGCAGTTAGCCTGTTAGTTACAACTATTTATCTTATAAATTGTTCCTGGCTGTCACTCAGTGTTTCATTTCCTTCAGACAAGGAGACCTCCTTTGTTGAGCAGGTTCAGATGCTTGCTAGCTCTGCAGTTGTGAAGCAGTTGGCAATTTCAGAGCAAGAATAGGTAGATTAGTTAAAAAGAGGACAGAGGAACACCTGAAAGGTGAAGTGATGTGAATACCAACCAGAAAGGGAAATATGAGGGTAAGGACTGTGAGGCGACTGAGGGTGGCGTACTCCTTTGTTTTCACCACTTGTTGTAGAAAGGGACAAAACTATTTGTCCCATTGCTAGGATAAAAAGCTCAGGTTAGTTATGAAAGATTTGACCCCACTGCCGGCTGGTGGTTGCCACTGGAAATTGCAATGTAATGTTTTCTAAACAGAATACTGAGAAAAAGCATTTTGATGGTAGTGCTGTATCATATGGCAATATGGTATTTTGCCAACAAAATAGCTAACTATGACCCTGAGACATTATTAATGTTGATCAAAACTGGATATCTTTTCCTTTTTATTTGGCACCCTGGAAGATGGTATGCACCATGTCCAACATTTAAGCAGAGATAAAAGCCAAGGGTAGGATTTTAACTTTATTTCTGCCACAGGGAAAAGTAACTTATTGCTCTTGGTGAAAATGGAACCCCTTTAATTTGTCTAAAGATCTCCAAGTTACATATACATGTTAGTTGCTTGTCTGAACAGGATTTCATTTTCCAGGAATGGCTGAGATGAGACAAATAAACAAAAATGACATCTTAGTTGCAGAATGACTGTGCTTATCTACTAGATTTTCAAAACAATACAAAAATGGAGAAACATAAATGTGTTGTAATCCACATCAAATATTGTAATTTTGAGTTTGATTTAAGTCAGCTGAGGTATATGTAATTAAGACTTTAATTTATAAACAGATTTGTAAACATCCTTTAACTTTTCACATGCAGGTTTTTACTCACAAAGAATTGAAGGCACAAGTGATACAATTTAGGCAGGTATCACTATTGAATACTAGCGGCAGGAAAAATAGTATAAAATAGTTTTAAAACATTTTTCCCCATGGCAGTGAAATCAGTGGGGTTTAAGGCACAGAGGTCTATATAAAAATTGAAGCCAAAATGATGATTTTTAGAGTAAAAGACTTTTACTCTGATCCTTCACTAGAGCCCAACCTTTTCACTCCAGTTCAAAGTTGAACTGTGGATAGGTGCCAAGTACCAAAATTATGAAGAGGAAAATTAAACATCTGTGTGTGGAATAGAAGAACTGCTTAGCCTATAAAATAAGGGATTTTCCTTTGTGTTCATGACTGAGCTTGAGTGATTGTTTTCTATTATTTCACTTTTATTTTTTTACTAGTTTTCTATTTTTTTCTGACTTATTTCAGAATAAGTGGTGTTCAGTTGGAATTTTTGTTGGAGGCCTTGTTATGATGAAGAGACACTGGTGTGAACTTCACAATTCTAATGGACTTAGTATGTCTAAAATTTCTAAAGTAATTTGGGAACTTTTCAAACTGGAAAGGAAGGATTTTTGTTTGCATAAAATGACGTAACCAAATCCCACTTGGTCATACCAGTGATTTCAGAGGAGAAATGACCCATTCTGATTTGTCAAGAAACTCCTAAGGAGGATTTGAAGAGGGAGGAACTAACCAGGCCATCATCTTTATAATATGAAGGAAATATAATATGTTCACCTTGGAGACCTGCTGCTGATATGGGTACGACCTGGCGTGAGATTTATAAGATCTCCCCTAGATTTTCAAGGGCCAGCAAGAGCTCACTGGACACCGCCGGAACTGCAACACTTTCCAAGGCTCAGGCCCCTCTCTCGGGGCGAGCCCATTCCAGGGGAATGATGTGTTTTGTCTTCAGACATGTAATGCCACTATCCCTGATGAAAAGGTTATGCTGCTCTCATTCTCCTGGTTGGCCAACTAGTGGTAGGAGTCCAGCAATGCACAACATCTAAAATTTGACAAACAACTTTTAGCTAGGCAGCAAGTTCCTCAACATTAACCAGCTGAGCCAAGAAAATTGCTGGTAAAACTTTTTTTAACCACATACAACTTTCTGAAATGGAATGAAACCACAAGAATCACTACTAGGGCTGGCTGGAAAACAACATTTCGATTTTGTGGAAAATGTCAACGTTTTGAAATCAGTTATCATTCCAATGCAGACTAAAAATGAGACAGTTTGAGTTTCTGCATGTGAAAAAAAAAAAACCTAGACAGACTGGGATAAAGCTACCCCACAATAGCCAGTGGGCCTGGCGGGTCGGGTCCTATCTTGGAATCTAGGATACTTAGGTTCAAGTCTCTGATCTGGAGCAGGGATTCAAATATTCTTCATGTAATCTGGCTGTCATGTTTTGCGTTGAACTCTAATAAAGACTGTACCATGAGTACGTTTTGAAAGTCTCTTTGTCTGTTTCATTTATTCTGATGTATATAATAATGAAAATCAAAATGAAAACAAGGCAACAGAGCTTAATGATATTGTGTGACCATTACTTACCAGTGTAGATGACTTCAGGGGCCAGATATTCAAAGCTAGCATATAATTTTGAAGCCACAATTTTGCACACGTAGTACAGGCTCAATCAATTGTGGGCACAAATAATAGAATTTTAACAGGGGACTATTTTGTTCCAATAAATCAGGTGGACATCTATATGTTGTCATATGGACCTACAATTGAATGAGGGCACAAAAATGAGAATTTAGGACTCTTCGGGAAAATTGGGCCTAAAAACATTATCGTGGATGCCAATATGCTAACAGTAAAGATGCTTCAGATGGAAACTCAAGGCTAATAGAGCAAATCCAGACAATTAGAGAACATAGAAGATGTGAGATGCATCATCCTGTTTATACAATTGAAGCACTTACCTGTTGGTCAACAAAATGAAATAGTTCCTGATTCAAAACCTATTCAAGTCAATGGCATTCTTTCCAATGACTTCAGGCTCATTGATAAGGTCTGTAATGCTAGCAGCATGTACCATCCAGGGGAAGGTGAAAAAAGAAATTGACACAGACTGCAGTTCATAGAACGCCAATTTCTGAATCCAAATAAAGAATAATTACTGGTTTATTTTATATTCCAATTGCTTGTCATCAGGCTGGGTTACAAGCACTCACATTTCTTCCCTTTGGGCAGCTGTGACCAGCAATATTGACCAACAGCCTTCTTAAAACAAAATATTTTATTTTGTATTTGGAACAAAGCATGAGAAAATGTGAGGATTTTAAAACAACAAACAGCCTATGTGCATATTTATTCTCAATTAAACATATGCTTCACTATAAGCTAAGGTGGACAGGCTTTTCTTTTAAATTACAGGAACACGGCAGAACCAACTTACATTCTTTAGCAATCCCAACTATATCTGTGACCCACCCGGAGAGCCACTGACAACATGCTCTGCTGTTCTTCTCCCCTTCCCCCCCCTTACCTGTGAGTCCATGCGTCTCTCAGTATGGTTCTCTTTAACTCACACGGCTCAAACAGTTTTTGTTCTAGTCAGAAAGATTATCCATCAGGGCCTATCCAGGAGAATGCTACTCCATTGTTTGGTCAGGCAGAGCCACCCAGTCTCAGTGTGTTGTCTCTCTCTGTACATGAAGTTGTTGAAACTGTCTAATCCTGTCTCAAAAGTCAAACACATAAATCATATTTTGGGAGACAGATTGAAACATGTAGATGATTACAGATATTCACGGGCATGTTTCATAGCAGCTAGTATCACTGGGTAGAGCTGCTACACTTAGTGTTTCAAGTTCTCTTTCTTAGCATGTGAAGAAGTTCCAGTCTTGGAAAGATATGCTTAATGTTAGTTTTGACTATGCAAGATTTTGGGTAGAGGGATCTGTGCAAGCCGCAGGACAGTTTGCATTGGTCTCTGACTGGAGTTGATTCTTGATTCACAGTTGCTTGCTGGGAACTAAGCACTGGTGTTGGGCTAAGATTCCTCAAAGAAGTCATTGTTTGCACGCTGTCAGGTGGGGGCTCCCCTCTTTTTCAGGGTTCCAATTTCTTTGGAGAGGGAAGAATTCACAAAGGAATCACTTCAATGCACAGATCTCTCACAACACTTTTTCTAGGATGTACAGAACCCCAGCAAACAGTTACCCAGTGGGAGTGTATAATATATGTCAGATGCCTAAAAGGAACTGCCTCCTTCATTAACGGTCTTCAAAGCCCATCCAGCCATGAGTCTTTAGTCCTAGATTAAAATCTCTCTTTCCCTTTGGGCTTTGGCCAATTCATATGTGCAATGCAGTCTCAGGTGGTCCCCACACTCAGGTTGCTCCCTGGAACTGTCTCCCAGCCCTGATTTCAGACTCTTCACCTGCTTTGTCCCTGCAGCAACAGCAGCACCCACCCCCTCCTTCAGCCCACACAATCCCGTCTAGGAATAAAAATCCTTAACTCCAACCAGAGAAGAGCTGGGGAACAAGGAAGTAGGGTCAGGATTTTATGTGAAATGAGCTCTCTAGCCAACAAAGGCTCTGTACAGGTGGAAAAGCCAGTTTCTCCAGTCTACCAATCATTTAGACAATCAGGGCTCTGGAGGCAGGACCAGATTTCAAAGCACTACTGCTGCTCTGTGGAATGGGGGATGGACTCCATTGCTATTTGTGAGCATCTCTGTCCCTGGACTGGTATTTGTGTAAATAAAGCAAATTACATTTAGATTATTTCCAGACTCCATCTAGTTGATTTGTCTTGCAGTAGAAAGCCAATCTGAAAAGCATCTTCCAATGCTCAGCAGAAGAGCAATAATATCATGCACAGATTTCAGGTAACCCTTTTTGTGGCTGAATTATTGCATGGGGAAAAAGGGCTGGTTGAGGAGCTTAGGCTGGTGGAAATGAATCTCATTTGAGTGGGTCATATGATGGCTTTTTTCATTTGGGGGCTAGATGGTCTATTACTCTGAAGAGAGAGGGATCCATTTTGAACAGATATAATTTTACTACTAGTTAGATGTTTAAGTGACTGTTAGAGATTGTTTTTGATTTTAAGTACCCTCATTAAAAATTGCAGCCTAACATTTAACTAAAAATAACTATGATGAGTCCTGATTTCCTGCATTTGTGGTTCCCATATGCATTCATAAAGCTCCTTAATGGTGGATCAGAAAATTTATTTCCTTGTGTTTTGAGTCATTCAATAGGTAAGTGGATTAATAGACTTTCATTCCAAAAGCACTTAGAAGAATCATATACATGTTTATTCATTGTCCCTGGCACTCTAAGTTACACAATTTTCCCATTCTTACTGCATATTCCTTTAATGTCTTCTATGATTGCAATTAGATCAGTACCTAGAGGAAATACATGCACTTAGAAATTGATTGAACCCACTATTAATAGTGCTTTTTGGATTCTGTATTAGATAGCAAGGAGTCAGATGCAAAACAAAATGTTATTATAATTGAGCATTAATGCAGAGGGGAAAAATCAAATAAAATTAACAGACCATGGATACATTATCTCACTTGGAATAATAAAAAAAAAATCCCGTGCAAAGCAAGGGATAGTATTAATAAATCATTTTATATATGTAACAAGAAAATATATAATAGTTGTTACCCTTAGCAAATTTCATTTTTATGTACTATAGCCATTTAAAAACTGCTAATAAGTATTTTGAATGATTCACCAGGAAATTGTATGTATATCTCTGTGGCACTCAAAGATATGGATGTGATTATTTTAAATATTCTGAGTTTTATATATACTGTTTTACATTTCAGCTACTTGTCTTGGAAATCTGTATCTCACATGAAAGCTGCTTTCTTTCTTCCATTCAGCATGTTTGAGGTAGTACCAAACTCATACAGGGAGCCATTGCTAAATCACACATAGCTAATCCACATACTACATAATTTGCACAGAAAATCTCTCCATTCTTCTTAGCAAAGATTTAAGATTAAGTCACTGTAATGAGATTCCATGCTAAACACTAATTGTTCTTAGAAAGCATTGTAGAACTGTTTATTTCAATGCACAAACAACTTACCTCATATTCATGTTCCAGTATATTCACCCCTCTCCAGCCTTTGCTACAAAATGATTCCAATTGACTCTATTGCCAAATACACTGGAGATTTTCCACTAAATTAATACAAGCAGGACTGGCCCATAATTTGTACTGCACATATGAAGAATGACAATTTAACTTAATGACAACTAGGAAAATATTATTATCATTATTATTGTGACCTTTTTGACCTGAGCACTTAGCCAATACTTAGGGTCTTCCAGATTGTTTCCATTAGGAGGAGAAACTGATGATGGAGACAGGTATTTCTCTGTATGATGGGATATACCAAGTCCACAATGGGCTTGAGGGGGTGAATGAGAGCCTGTGGTACAGCTGTCCTCACCCCACTACACCTGCACTAAGTATCAGACTAGGAAAAAGGTCTGAACCCAGCTCAGTTAGGCCCTGACCAGGAAGAAGGGCAGATTTCTGCCTCTCAGTCAGGGAGAAAAGTCGGGCTGGAGTCAGGAAGCTGAGTGGGACAGCTGGTAGACAAAGCTTCCCAGAACAAAGGTACGTCTGCAACAGGGAGCCCAAGGCAGTTGGGAAAGAAAGCGGCAAGAAGTGAGTCTGCCCAGAATTCTGTGTGGTGGGCCTGCAGTGAGCAGGAAGACTCCAGCTGAATCAGGTATTGCCCTGCAATGGAAATGGAGAAAACGCTCCTGCTGCAGAACCAGCTGGGTAACAGAAAGTGCTAAGCCGTGAAAGAGTGGGATGTAGAGAGAGTGGAGTGAGTACACCAGGAGCCCAGAAAGAGGTTGAGGCAAAGAACCAAGACAGAGAAAGGTAGAAAGTGGTCCGGGGGACAGCATGGGGGGCTGTGTAATCAGGTCTTGACTGCCTATTCAAACCCAGTGGAGAGGATGGCTTTGGGATCCCGTCCAGCCCACTGAGGAAGGTGGAGCAGAAGCCCTCCAAGAAGAAGTTAGGACTACTGAAACCAGGAGTAAAGATAGTCTGGTTCAGGGTCAACTCCAGGCACCAGTGAACCAAGCAGGTGCCTGGGGCGGCAAATGTAAAGAGGTGGCAGGACATCGAGCTCTGGGGAGGCAATCTGCCCTCAGCGGTGGGGATGCGACTCTTCTTTGGTTGCCAGCAGCAATTTGGCAGCTGCACCATCACTCCGCCTCTGTGTTCAGTGGGCAGGATTCTGCCTCTCCATTCGGCGGCAAGTTTTTGGGGTTTTTTTGCTGCTTGGGGCAGCAAAACGCTGGACCCAGCGCTGCTGGGCTTGGACTGATGGTCCAACATGAAGTTGAAGGACTCTCAGGGATTGGACTACTTGTTTATGCCAGAAGGGTGGGACAATGTGTGACCTGTCCTGAGAGCCAAGTCACAAAAAGAAGCACTCTCAGGGATTGGACTACTTGTTTATGCCAGAAGGGTGGGACAATGTGTGACCTGTCCTGAGAGCCAAGTCACAAAAAGAAGCAAACCATCATAGGGCCAGAGCAGCTTTCAACAGAGATGCTATGATAAGGCAAGCTTGCTATGCCATTCCTAGCCACCAGAGGACATGTCAGCTGGTGAGTCACATCCTTACGTTTTGATGCAATCCTGTTTGTTTACAAAACAAATGTACAGTCTTCTTTCCTTGACCACAATGAGAATAAGTCAGATAAAGTGGGAAAATCTTACCTTCAGACCGCTTTGTAAGCTCTAGTGTCAAACCTTTGTTTCACTTTTCTGCACAGCAGAGATGCTAAAGGAACAGTGGGTGGGCCATAGCATGCTCACTGCAGAAAGAGAAATATGAAGATAATAGATTCTGTCACAAAACAGAGTGGTCAATGATGGCATTTCTGCTGGAGTTAAAAGGTGAAGTAACTCAGTGTGAGCTTTGGTCTAGCTGTCTGCCCCCCAGTTCTCTTGTAATTCAATAATACTCCAGTCAACTGATCAGTGCTCAGCAGAAAAGAGAGGGAGAGAGAGACCTTTACAAATAAAACATCTATATAGTGTGCCAAATACTTAGCTGCTGCAAAATGGAATAGTCCCAAAGATTTCAATGGAGCTATGGGGATTTGCACCATCTAAGAATCTGGCTCATTCAATGTGTATCAGTATAAATTATGTAAGTAGCATAACTGAGAAAAACAGCCTATGTTCCGATGTGTTCCTTCATGCTGTCTCTAAACACACACACACACAGTGCTAAATTAAATGAAAACTAAGGTTCCAAAGTCAAGCACTCACCTTTGAGAGATGCCAGACTGTAGGATGACTGTGTACATGGAGGAGGAAACTGTTTTTTTTTTTAAACCTGCCTCCTTAATAGGATATGAAATATGAGCTTTTACTTTTATCTGGCTGTGCTAGGGCATATATAGGCTGCAATGGAGATACAACCACCTGGGGTGCATACTCCTGATGTTTGAGCATATATAGGCCAAAGTAAGTGGGCTTGATATGAGTGAGTGGATCAGGGGTAGGAGGTGCAGATCAAGTGCTCAGCGTTATGTAACTCACAGGCAGCCATGGGAAGGCTGTCCCTAAATTAGAGCAGTCCCCTGGCCTTCAGATCAAGCAACAGATCAAAATCTGTGCAGCTTAAAGATGGTTCAAAACCTACCCACGTATCTGCTCTGCAGAGGGAGTAAGAAGGTGTCTAACTTGCATCTCTCCCTGCAGAACAATGCAGAGGAAACTGACTATAAACTCAGCATTTCCTGTACTCCACACAGGATCAACTCTCAGTGGAGGATGTGTCAAACTGTGCTTTGTTGATCACAATTTCATTGCCTAGGAACAGGAATAGTGAGTATAACTTATTTTAAAAGAAACAACATATTAGCATTTTGTTTTTATTTACAGTATTTTAGTCTAACAATAAAATGCCCTTTTAAATAATTCATTTAGAACTACAATTACACATTTTAAGGATACATATTTAATTCTAAGAAGCAATATGAAAATGGATATATTTTAGATTAAATAAAATGTTTAAAACAACTATTCCTTATCACATAAAAATCTAATGTACAGTAATTACTTACATTAATAGATAGCTCTCTCATACTAACTCATATCAATTGTGCAAAATCTGTAAATGTAATATTACAGCTACATTTAAGAGTTAGCAATGCATAACTGGTGTTACAAACACAACCAAACAAATAAACCCAACTGATACTCACTGGAAAAATTTGGCAAACCGCCTTAGCAAAAACAATTATCCTGATAACATTTCACCCCCCCCACTGCGGGGACTCTCTGACTTTTTCACTAGTTATTGCTATTTTGCATGAAAATCTGATCATTGTGCCTCAGAAGTTTATTTGTCTCTTTGCTTATTTTCACTTGAACATCACAATTGATTAGCGTTATTTGGAAGCATTTCTATAACGCCCCAAATCAGGAATTGGCAATCTTTGGCACGCGGCCCGCCAAGGTAAGCCCCCTGGTGGGCTGGGCTAGTTTGTTTACCCGCTGCGTCCATAGGTTCGGCCGATCACAGCTCCCACTGGCCGCGGTTTGCCGTCTCAGGCCAATGGGGGTTGCGGGAAGCGGTGCAGGCCGAGGGATGTGCTGGCCCTCACTTCCCACAGCCTCCATTGGCCTGGAGCAGCAAACTGTGGCCAGTGGGAGCTCCGATTGGACGAACCTGCAGATGTGGCAGGTAAACATACTGGCTTGGTTCGCCAGGGGGCTTACCCTGGCAGGCTGCGTGCCAAAGGTTGCTGATCCCTGCCCTAAATGTACAAATTCAAGAACAGTCTAAAAAAATTCCCTGCTCTGTTAAAGTCACCAAGGTTTGCTAAACAAATAAAGTGTAACATTACTTTAGACACCAACACACACACAACCCATATGAAAATAATTTGGGTAACAGAAGGTATGCCAAGATCACTAGTCAGGGGGAAAAGGGGTTGTAGTGACATAGGAAAGGACTTAAAAGTAAGAAGGAGGAGGTTTCATGTCAGACTTGGACTGAGAGATTCTTCAAGTGATAGGCCAAACAGCCTGTGTCAAGGTTCCTTCCCCACTCTGAACTCTAGGGTACAGATGTGGGGACCTGCATGAAAACCTCCTAAGCTTACTTTTACCAGCTTAGGTTAAAACTTCCCCAAGGTACAAACTATTTTATCCTTTGCCCTTGGACTTCCACTGCCACCACCAAACCTTTAACTGATTACTGGGATAGAGTTGTTTGGAAATGTCTTTCCCCCCAAAATCCTCACCAAAACCTTGCACCCCCCTGCCTGGAGAAGGCTTGATAAAAATCCTCACCAATTTGCATAGGTGACCACAGACCCAAACCCTTGGATCTTAAGATCAATGAAAAAAGCATTCAATTTCTTACAAGAAGAATTTTAATATAAGAAAAGGTAAAAAGAATCACCTTTGTAAAATCAGGATGGTAATTACCTTACAGGGTAATTAGATTCAAAACATAGAGAATCCCTCTAGGCAAAACCTTAAGTTACAAAAAGACACAAAAACAGGAATATCCATTCTATTCAGCACAGCTTATTTTCTCAGCCATTTAAAGAAATCATAATCTAACGCATATCTAGCTAGATTATTTACTAAATTCTAAGACTCCATTCCTGTTCTGTCCCTGTTCTGTTCTGTCCCGGCAAAAGCATCACACAGACAGAGATAGAGAGCTTTGTTTCTCTCTCCCCCCAGCTTTTGAAAGTATCTTGTCTCCTCATTGGTCATTTTGGTCAGGTGCCAACAAGGTTATCCTAGCTTCTTAACCCTTTACAGGTGAAAGGATTTTTCCTCTTGCCAGGAGGGATTTTAAAGGTGTTTACCCTTCCCTTTATATTTATGACAGCCTGAAAATAAGATATGATGTCATCTGTGGGAGAGTGCAAATGTTAAGTCAGTACTGTACCTAGGTATCACAAAGACCTTACACAGCTTTTCATTAGTAGATTTTAAAAGTGCTTTACAAAGGAGGTCAGCATCATTCTGCCCAATTTACAGATAGGGAAACTGAGGCATAAGGCAGTGACTTGCCTAATGTCACCTAACAGACGAGGGTCTCCTGAGTCCCAGTCCAATGCTCTGTCCCCTAGGCCACACTGCCTTCCACAAAAAGCCTATGAATTGAACAGGAAGGAGCAAGAATTTACATGGGGATCACTAAGCAAATATGAGTGCAGTTTTTATCCACAGGCCAGATTCTCTCTCCTGCTCTTCAAAATCATAAAGAAAATGCTTAGGCTAGAATTGTCAAACCTGAATGCCTAAAGTAAGGCTCCTAAAGCCATATTTAGGCATCTAAGTAGAAGTGACATGATTTTTTTCCCCAAAGGTGCTGAGCAATCCTAGCTACTGGTGAGGTCAAAGGAAGATGCAGACAAATACACACCAATGTTCATTATTTCTGCTAGATATTTTCTTCATGTGATATGCTTAACATTAGTTAAAATAGATGTTGACTATTCCACCAGTCATTATATGTTGAGAATATCGACACTTTTAACCTGTGAAAGTGTACTTTAAAAGTACCTGTAGATAGTTTCAGAGTTTAACAACTATCGGTGTGCATCTTCTTGGCAACCTTTACTCTTTCAGGATACTCATACAACACACTTAAATTTTAGGTCCAAATTCTGATTGGTATTGCATTGAAGCACAAACCCCAGCCTGCAGTAGGTGACCAGAATGGTAGCCAACCTCCTGGATTCTGCCTCCTGACAAATGTCCCAAAGAAACTTCCAGTGGGTAGGGGATTGAGAGGGCAAAGCCAATAGAGCAGGAACATGCTGTGAAGCTCTTGTGCATTCATGTGTAGCAATCCTGGTCACATACTTCGCCCCTCTAGAACCTCTTGGCAAATTATTTGTGATATTAGCAGGAAAAGAACACCTTAGGGAGCTGGTATCACCAAGGCTAAAAAGTGCATATGAATATAACCATACAGCCTATTACTCATGCCTGTAGGATAGAATGGGGACTAGAATTTGTATAGGACTAGGATAGCACAACTTCAAAGTACATATTTCATCATCACTGTGGCAGGGATAGATTGGAATAGGAGAAACTGTGCTGACTGTGGGCAACTGAAGGATGTCCCTATACTGGAGTGACAATTCTGGGGCCAGATATGCTGTCTTTAGGACCATAGTCTGTCACAAATGTGCTTAAAGAAGCTCTAATACACTAGAGAGTCTGGTTCCAAGCTGTCATACATTAGTTACAAGTACAAAATCTAGTGCTATCTTTTTAGTCTTAGATTTTCAGTAGATTGCGTGGTTTGCACATGATGGCTTTTGCTTTATATAAAATACACCTTATTCAGGCAGAACTTCCACTACTTTATTGGGAGATATGCAATATGATGGCAATTCCAAATCTAAAACTAGAACCCACATCCTAATTATGTATACATGGGCAAATCTAGTGACTAAAACCCACCAATTGACTTCACTGGCATTGGTGACCCTTTTATTTACAAATTTGTAAACGTTCTGCTGTATTTGTTCAATACAATGATCCTGGAAGGCAAAAACATCATGAATTCTTGCATGATTAAACATTTTTTGAGAAAGCTTCTTTCCAAATGTGCTCACCTTGAAAGCTTTATTTGTTGTTAGTATTAGCTGTACAATCAACTTGCTGAACAATTTCATATAGATAATTCATATGGAGATGATACTATGCTGGTTAAATGACCCAGAATGAATACCCACATGTTCATTAACAAACTATTGGCTAACTTTATGTGCAAATAATGAATACATTCTTAGAGTTCATGACCTGCTCATGGATAGTTTGTGAACAGGGAAAAAAAAGAGGTTAAACTAAGCAGAAATTTATTACAATGAATTAGGGAGCAATTTTAGCCCTAATTCTGCAATTAAACCCAGATCCAAAGCCACTGAAAAGCTTTATTGACTCCTGGGGACTTAGGATCAGACACTTAAGAGACAGAGAAAGTGTGGGTGGGTGTTTACTTCAGTGGTTATCCATGAGGACAGAATTTGCCTCTTGATGTTTGTTTTTTAATTTTTTTTTGTTAGTAAATCAGAGGGTCTTGAATGAAGGGTTGAAACACCAGAAGGTAAACTAATTAAATTGTCAGGGAAAAAATATTAACAAAATAAGCAAAAAAATGCTTATTTAGTATGTATATCCATTCTCAACATTCAGAGCAGGCTCTTGGAATGTGTGCCAGTTTATCAAATGTAATCCTGGGAGGATAGATTGGAAAATGATTTCTACTCATTTGCACTTGTTTCAAAGGTGACTCCATCATCACTGTCTGAAAGACGCTCTGCCCCTCAGTAACAAATGATTACAGCTAAATGAATCCCAGAGGTTTCCTACTAATGCAGAACAAAGGCATAAGAATGAAAGCTGTGGCTCAAGATCTATTTTTTATACTAGTATAATTTTTTGCTTCACTGATCTATCACTAAACAACAGCTGCTGGGGTACAGACTTACTGCACCGGAGGAATGGTACAAAATCCTTTAGTGACTGGTCACATGTGTTTGCCTCAGGCCTTCAAAAAAGTCAGGCTGGGGTGGAAGGACTGGCAGGTTAATGTCACCTCACTTCTTCTGTCAGGGATTTGAAGACACCAGACACATTGGAATGACAGCCTGCAACAAGACTGAACTCCATATGGATTTGTACGATCATCTCCGCAGTTGTAGCTTACCTCTTATGAAGGAAGAAAAGAAAAGAAAAGAAAAGAAAAGAAAAGAAAAGAAAAGAAAAGAAAAGAAACCCTTTTTATTTGAGTTGCCACAAATACTTATTTTTTGCATATTGTGATATAGATTTTTTTCCTCTTTATGCACTTGCTTACAAAAGTAGCTTCCACTTTATTTAAAAGTTCTGTTAATTAACAAACGTCTTCGTTCATTTCCAGATGTTTATAATGACATTTAGATCACTTTCCTATTCAAAAAGTATTGAACAATAATGGTATATGAAACCAAATAATTAAGAATTGGGGGAAAATTAAATGTGTTTTGTAACAGACATCTCAGCAGAAGGATTTTTTTTAAATGACCCTTGACTGCATTGTTTGTGACCACTATTTGAAATAAGCTTTCCTATTTATAATAGAAGCATTACATTCACGTTAAAGGTGATTAATATTTCTCTAGACATGGACTTTATGGTATTTAACAGGGTTTAGAGGCTATGTTATGAAGTTGGTTTGCAAAGGAATCTATCACTCCTATTCTTGAACAAAACAACCCTTGATTGTAAAATGTGTGTCAGTAATTATACTGACACGTATTTTACAATAGTTCATTTCTTCTAAGCTGTTGTCAGCATCTCCTCATAAGACTCTCTGACCTTTAGAAATAATTCTCCTTGAATCTGAAATAGACTGAATCTGCTGAGCTTCACAACAAAATGCAAGGATCAAACTTTTCCCAGGTTTCTGGGGAGAGTGGGACAGGAGACAGGTTCTGATATTATCATGGCCACAGGATGGATGTGTAGGCACACGGGGGAGGATATTGGGGATCTGATTATCTGGTTGGACCTGTCCTGGTTTGGAAAAGTTGCTGGCCATTTTTTAATACTATGTCAAGGGTACTTATAATTTAGGATGCTATAAATCTAAATTTAAAAAAAATCCTACAAAGCAAAATTTAATTACATTGAATTATTATGGTAGAGCAAATCTCTCTGTGCCAAAGTCATTAGGATTGCCAACATAATGTAAATTCCTGTGACTTATGCATTTTGAATGTGGTTGGAGATTATATAACTATTAACTGTACAAGTTACCTTGTACCATCTCAAACAAATAAATTGTCCTTATTGTAAATGACCCCAGAAGTCCCCAGAGACCCCAGAAGTCTCACTTTTCTGAGCAAAAGTCAAGTTAGAAGAAGTTAAGTTTTTATTAAATAAAATAAGAGTTTACATTTAATTTCTCAAGAATAATAGATAACCCCATTGATGAGACACTAGGGGGAAATTATATAAATTGATGGAATAGCCCCTCAAGAAAGCAATAATTATTTTCTTTGCCCTCTTTTTCCCCCCTCCACTTTACACTAGAGAATTATATAGTGATAAATTACATTGGGGCAAATTCTGAGGTGCACAGAGGCCTTCACTTATGTGAAAAGAAGCTTTCAACAGGCCTGAATGATCTTGAGGACAATTGGAGTTGGGGATAGGGTAGTGGGGGGGTATGGAACATCTGAGCAGAGGCTCCTCAGGTAGGTCTTGCATAAACGCACAAAGGGGCTCAGAGATCATGCAAACTAGCTCTCTTTTCATCTAACTTGTCACCTTCCATAGATTTTTTTCTCCCCTGCACAGGGACTGTAGAAGCTAAGGTTGTCCCAAATAATAGGGATGCAACATGAAAGAATCTGAATGCTGAAATATGTGCTTCCCATCATTAGAGTCTATCTTTCAGCAGAGGAATCTGAAGTCACTGTCTAAACTCTATTGAAGAAGATATGTTCTCTCAGTATATGTTCATTAAAGAATGGTAAGGATCCTTCTAACAGTAAATTCATATATCTGCCAGTCCAATTGTTTACCCATGTTAGATAGGGAATATTTCTCCAAATCAGAATATTTGTTTTCTTACCAAAAAGGGCTTGGCACAAAAAGTACAGAACAGGGGCTGTCCAACTTCTTAGAAGGAAAAAGTCAGAATACCAGTGTTAGAAAGGATTTAAATAAATTGACTTCTAAAGGTTGGGGACTCCTTTTGAAGGACTGGAATATATTTGAGATAATAGAAGGATTCAGGAGCCAAGTATTATCCATTTGAGTTATCCAGCTTAGAAAAGGTCTGACAGTTTCATCCACTTGGGAGCACATTTCTAAATGTCAGAAGCTAAACTTACCTTTCATCCATTTGTGAGTCAGAAATCAGTTTGGAATATAAGTTTCTAATGCAGAAACACAGTGAATGTGGAAAGAAAAAGTACTTTTTTGCTGAAGAGTATCCAATCCCTCCATTGCTCCCAGGCATTCACAAACAGAAGAACTGACCTAAGAAATCTAGATGCAGAACAACTGAATGAGTTGTCTGGCCAGAAAGCTCTTCAGTGGTGGAAATAATGGAGATTTAGCAATAGCTGCTTGTATCACTATGGAGACTTTAAAAAGGGCGTGGGGAGAAACTAAGTGGAACACCTAGATAACAGCAGGAACTTAAGTAAGTCATCCCTCCATCGAGTCAATTACTTAAATGAATGGGAGATGTGAAAATAGAATATGACACAGAAGCACATGAAAAATCGGGAGAGGTGAAGCAGTGAGTGCTGTAGGAAACCATCCCTGAGGAGGAAGGAGGAAGACTGAATTTGGCAGCCTGAGGGCTTTAAATGTCTTGTGTTGTAACAAATCCAGGATACACAGGTATGAAAAGCAGTTAGCATAGATGTGTAGCTCTGAAAGCTAACAGGATATGTAGAAGGGCACAACAGAAGATGAAAGTACAGACTATTCCATAAAGTGCAGTTCTCCCCTTGACTGTTAGCTGAAGGGTCAGTTGGGACCTCAGTTTTTGTTAAGCTTGGCCATGCTGTACAAAATTTCTTCAGAAAATGAGCACATTTAACTGGTTTGCATCAGTTTTGAAATAAAAAATTTCCGGTTTTCCAGAAGAGTATTTGCGGTCAAATATGTGGTTACAGTGAGTCATAACTGTGGGAAGGGGAGAGGGTTTTTGTTGGTTTGTTTGTTTATTAAAAAAGGAAAAGTAAAGAAAAACACACAGGTTTCTATTTCACGCATTTGACAAAAGAGTTAGCAATACCTGAAAGTTTGATAGGGTGGGATATATCATTTAAAAAATGCAACTAGCAAATTATATATATATATTATTATATAAATATATATATATTATATTATATATATAAATTATATATATTATTTTCTAGCCAAAAACATGTAAGTGTAATATTAGAGAGTACTCAGAGAAGTGGTCACTAATCTTTTTGGATACTTTCCCTACCTTAATACCAACCACAGTTGGTTGGGTGGAATACAGGCAGTAGTGGAAGTGGTAAATCATCAGTCTGAAGTGATATGTAATGGAGAGTTTAGTGAAAAACATACATATCCATGATGGATATCTATTGGATAAATTCAACTCTTTGGATGATGCTTGTCTCCTGTTCAGAAGAGAAAAGAGGAACGGTTGCCATCAATTTTAAATGAAGATGGTACACTGTCTCCAAATAGTGATCTTCTAGAGTTATAAATCAACTACACACGCATCCCAATTTCTGGGAGCATACTTATAAATCATGACAATTCTTAATACAGATCAGTATACTCCTTGTTCTCCTTTTTCTCTTTATACTATCTTCTTTGCATCTCCATCATATTGATCTTCCTTATGTTGTCGGTGTCACACTGTCTAAAGTGGCTTACGCCTGAGTGTGCCAGTCTCAGGACAACAAGGATTCTGGTGGCATCTTAAAGATTAACATATTTATTTGGGAATCAGCTTTTGTGGGTAAAAAACCACTTCTTCAGATGCATGGAGTGAAAATTACAGATGCAGGCATTATTACACTGAAACATGAAGAGAATGGAGTTACCTCACAAGTGGAGAACCAGAGTTGACAGGGCCAATTTGATCAGGGTGGATGTAGTCCATTCCCAATAATAGATGAAGAGGTGTCAATTCCAGGAGATGCAAAGCTGCTTTTGTAATGAGCCAGCCACTCCCAGTCCCTATTCATGCCCAAATTAATAGTGTTAAATTTGCAAATGACTTTTAGTTCTGCTGTTTCACTTTGAAGTCTGTTCCTAAAGTTTTTTTGAAACAGAGCTCCCCAGGGTCAACTTGGTTAAACCCTAAAAAGACATTCAGTGATAGCGGAGTACTACATCTGCCACCTTTTGAATCACAGACTGACACTCATTTGTGTATATATGCTTGCTTGCTTTAATTTGTAAACGACTACTTTTTTCCTAGTTAATAAACCTTTAGTTAGTTTATCACGGGATTGGCTTCAGGCATTTTCTTTGGTGTGAGATCTAAAGTACAAATTAATCTGGGGTAAGTGACTGGTCTGTTGGAAATGGAAGCAACCCAAATATTTTGTGATTTTTTGATGCAAGTGACCATTTATCAGTAGGTCCAGCTTGCCTGCATGCCAGGATAGATTGTGACTCCATGGTAAGTCTGTTACAGAGATCTAGGGGTTCATATTTGTTACTGTGTTGATGAAATCTAATTATAGAAAATACTACCACTTTGGGGCGTCTGCCCTTCTTTTGACAGTCTGTCCGGAGATTGAGTATCAGGGGGTATCCGTGTTAGTCTATATCCCACAAAAACAACAAGGACTCTGGTGGCACCTTAAAGACGCATGTTGTCTTTATTGGACATCAGGAATGGTAACATACAAAAGCCAGTAGGAGAACACTTCAGTCTTCCTGAACATTCTGTAACAGATTTGAAAGTAGCTATACTTGAACAAAAAAAGTTCAGAAACAGACTTCAAACAGGAACAGCAGAATTAAAATTCATTTGCAAATTTAACACTGTTAATTTGGGCCTGAATAGGGACTGGGAGTGGCTGGCTCATTACAAAAGCAGCTTTGCATCTCCTGTAATTGACACCTCCTCATCTATTATTGGGAGTGGACTACATCCACCCTGATCAAATTGGCCCTGTCAACACTGGTTCTCCTCTTGTGAGGTAACTCCCTTCTCTTCATGTGTCAGTATAATAATGCCTGCATCTGTAATTTTCACTCCATGCATCTGAAGAAGTGGTTTTTTACCCACAAAAGCTTATGCCCAAATAAATCTGTTAGTCTTTAAGGTGCCACCAGAGTCCTTGTTGTTTTTGTGGGATACAGACTAACACGGATACCCCCTGATACTCAATCTCCGGACAGACTGTCAAAAGAAGGGCAGACGCCCCAAAGTGGAAGTATTTTCTATAATTAGATTTCATCAACACAGTAACAAATATGAACCCCTAGATCTCTGTAATAGACTTACCATGGAGTCACAATCTATCCTGGCATGCAGGCAAGCTGGACCTACTGATAAATGGTCACTTGCATCAAAAAATCACAAAATATTTGGGTTGCTTCCATTTCCAACAGACCAGTCACTTACCCCAGATTAATTTGTACTTTAGATCTCACACCAAAGAAAATGCCTGAAGCCAATCCCGTGATAAACTAACTAAAGGTTTATTAACTAGGAAAAAAGTAGTCGTTTACAAGTTAAAGCAAGCAAGCATATATACACAAATGAGTGTCAGTCTGTGATTCAAAAGGTGGCAGATGTAGTAATCCGCTATCACTGAATGTCTTTTTAGGGCTTAACCAAGTTGACCCTGGGGAGCTCTGTTTGTTTTTTTGTTTCCTAGCTCCAGCCCTTGTGAGAATTCAAACGGCAGGCAGATTAAAAATCTTCATGTTAACTATTATTATTTCCCTCTTGCAGCTTTGAAGCCAATGGGAAGAGACCTTCTGCACATACTTCTCCATGGATCGATGAGGCAATTAACAGAATTTTTGTCCTGTGATGGTTCACTTAATTTTGATAGTCTTCCTGAATGGGCAGAGGTTCACAAGTTCAGAGCAGGCATTTTTACAATTATAAAACAAATTTAAGTTTTACCTTGTAGCATGGAATACGGATATTACAGGTAAGATTAATGCATGCAGCAACTTATGAGCATTTTATAGAGTCAAAACACAGAGCAGACCTTTAGAAGTCTAATGCCTACCTTGAACAAATATTAACATGAGTTGAATTTTTTAAATCATGATTTGAGGACTTCAGTAACTCAGCCAGAGGTTATGGGTCTATTAAAGGAGTGGGTGGGTGAAGTTCTCTGGCCTGGATGTACAGGAAGTCAGAGTACATGACCATGATGGTTCCTTGTGGCCTTAAAGTCTATGAGTCTATGGGAACATATAGCTAAGCTGGTCTGGTTGCCAGTTATGAATTTGTCAGTGCTCACCTGACACCTACAGACTTGGTAAGAGCTGGCACAGTCAGAAAGGCATGAGATTGGGTGTGTGTGCTCACATCTCTTCAAACCTGCGGACGAGGCAGGTAAACCGGCCCGGCCTGCCAGGGGCTTTCCCTGCACAAGCGGCGGAACAAGTTTGGGAACCACTGCTTTTAGGGAATAATATGTCATATTATTATTTTAAATAGTTATCCTGACACTTCAAATTAAACACACTGGATTAAATAAAACAATAAAACAAATGTGTTAACTACAAAGAAATAGATTGTAAGTGAGTACAAACAATGAGGCATAAAAGTCAGAAATGATTCAAGAAAATGAGAGATAAAATGCTTACTGGCACCTAACAAACTATATTGGATTCAAAGCAAAGTTTTCTCACCATACGCTGTCAGCAGTCTTACTGACCAAAGTCTTTAGGTCAGGATCCCTCCCGCAATGGATGCTTCCTTTGTCTTTTCAATGCAGAGAATGCAATGGGCAGGGGGAGAGAGAGAGAGAAGGGTATCTCCCCCTGCTTTTTATAGTCTTGACTCACCTTTGAGAAGCATTTCCAGTTGGGAGCAAGGCAATGGGCAGTCTGTGTGAAAGGGAACTTCATGCTGTTTCTTTTCTACAATATAACTTTTTGTCCCTGCCCCTTTTCCTGCCAAAGAATGGCTACTAACAGGTAATGTCCAGCATCCTTATTTACACCTGGCTGAGGCATCAGCTGGCCCTTTATCTCTGAGGAACTGGTTTAGCCATCAGCAGACTTCTCTGGAAAACATACTTTTCATCATGATCTCAATTTATGTTTATAACTTCACATATAATGCTGCTAAATGTATTTTGTCACATTATTGATCAGAAAATTATGAGTTTTTACATGATACCTCAGAAGGCTTTTCTGGTACAAACATTATTACTAGGGATGTCAAGCGATTAAAACACTTAATCGTGATTAATCGCAGTGTTAAGCAATAACAGAATACTATTTATTTAAATATTTTTGGATGTTTTCTACATTTTCAAATATATTGATTCCAATTACAACACAGAATACAAAGTATACAGTGCTCACTTTATATTTATTTCTGATTACAAATATTTTCACTGTAAAAAAACAAAAGAAATAGTATTTTTCAATTCACCTAATACAAGTACTGTAGTCCAATCTCTTTATCATGAAAGTTTAACTTACAAATGTAGAATTATGTACAAAAATAACTCCATTCAAAAATAAAACAATATAAAACTTTAGAGCCTATAAGTCCACTCAATCCTATTTCTTGTTCACACAATCACTCAGACAAACAAGTTTGTTTACATTTGTAGAAGATAATGCTGCCTGCTTTTTGTTTACAATGTCATCTAAAAGTGAGTAGAAGCATTCACATGGCACTGTTGTAGCCAGCGTCACAAGATATTTACATGCCAGATGCACTAATGGTTCATATGTCTCTTCATGCTTCAACCACCATTCCAAAGGACATGCGGCCAGGCTGATGACAGGTTCAACTCAATAATAATCCAATGCAGTGCAGACTGATGCATGTTCATTTTCATTATCTGAGTCAGATGCCATCAACAGAAGGTTGATTTTTTTTTTGGTGGTTCGGGTTCTGCAGTTTCTGCATTGGAGTGTTGCTCTCTTAAGACTTCTGAAAGCATGCTTCACACCTTGTCCCTCTCAGATTTTGGAAGGCACTTCAGATTCTTAAACTTTGTGTTCAGTGCTGTAGCTATCTTTAGAAATCTCAAATTGGTTCCTTCTTTGCGTTTTGTCAAATATGCAGCAAAAGTGTTCTTAAAATGAACAACATGTGTTGAGTCATCATCCGAGACTGCTATAATATGAAATACATGGCAGAATGCAGGTAAAACAGACTAGGAGACATACAATTCTCCCCCAAGGAGTTCAGTCACAAATTTAATTAAAGCATATTTTTTTAATGAGCATTATCAGCATGGAAGCATGTCCTCTGGAATGGTGGCCGAAGCATGAAGGGGCATAAGAATGTTTAGCATATCTGGCACATAAATACCTTACAACACTGGCTACATGCGAATGCCTGTTCTTACTTTTTGGTTATTGTAAATAAAAAGTGGACAGCATTATCTCCCATAAATGTAAACAAACTTGTTTGTCTCAGTTATTGGCTGAACAAGAAGTAGGGCTGAGTGGACTTGTAGGCTCTAAAGTTTTGCATTGTTTTGTTTTTGAGTACAGTAATGTAACAATACAAATCGACATTTGTAAATTGCACTTTCCCAGTAAAGAGATTGCACTGCAGTACTTTTATGAGGTCAATTGAAAAATACTATTTCTTTTATCATTTTTACAGTGCAAATATTTGTAATAAAAATAATACTATAAAGTGAACAGTGTACACTTTGTATTTTGTGTTGTAACTGAAATCAATACTTTTGAAAATGTAGAAAAACATCCAAAATATTTAATAAATTTCAATTGGTAGTCTATTGTTTAACAGTGCAATTAAAACTGTGATGAATCGCAATTAATTTTTTTAATCGTGATTGTTTTTTTTAGTTAATCGTATGAGTTAACTATGATTAATAGACAGCCCTATTTATTACAATAGTGTGTAGGGTATGAACATAGGGATTTAGTCTGTCACTTCATCACATAAATATGATAACTTTTTCTGCAGTACTTTGGAATATTGATTTTTAAAAAATATAGAATATTGGTATGCATGGACATAATTATGTTGCAATTCATATTTTGTGATCACCTTAATTACTCTTTCTGTTTTAATGTTGTGACAATTCATTTCATGCTTTTTAGTCACAATTTTTGGTTTGAAGTCTACAGACAATTCAGAGCTTATCATATGGGAAAGGGTGTGTGTGATGGGATCCAATTTACTAAAAAAGAGCAGAATATAAAAATACTATAATCTATGCAGTTCAAATGAAATCTTGACAGCTGCTATTCACAAATATTGCTGACATAGTTTATATTATATTAAAATTCAGAATTACTGCATTTTCATCAGTTTCTAGTTCCACAGCTGGCATTTCATGTTGTCAGCATCCTGTGATTTACAAGACTGTATGTAGTGTAAAAATATTGTTTTAAATGGACAATTTCCTAAGCATGTTTACTAATTGGTAGGCTGTGGCAACTTAAAATGTATTATATGTTCCAAAAGTCAGACTGCTTTACGTAAAAAAAGAGTTGAATCTAATAGGTTGAGTTTCATTAAACTTTTATGAAAATCACTTGGAAAACAAACATTTCTATGCAAATTTAGAAAGAATGGTTTAATTTGTGAAGTTATACCAAACCATAGTTTTTCCAATATCACAAATGAAATGTAAAATACATGAAAGATTATATTGATATGCACTACTTTAAGATATAGAAGCTGTTAACTAGATAGTGCATGGAGTCTTAAAAATAAAGCAGTGTTTCTAATAATGTTTATATAGGATTAATAATGATATTTAATTAAATGATGTAAAGCAAGTCCAGCAGAAAATGTAAAAGATCAGTACCAGGAATATTCTTCTTCTGAGACCTGCAGAAATGATGTAACGCTCTGGGAATTAAGTCCATATATTATATATTGCCAAACATAAAGAGAGTTTGAGGATACTGCCAGTACGTTATTAGATTTCTAAATCTTAGAATATAAGACTTCAATGCTACAAACTTCATGCAGATATGTAACTTTCAGCATGTGAATAGGTCCTTTGAACTCACAGGGATGATCCATGAGTACAGTTGCTTATGTGAGCATTCGTTTGTAGGCTCAGGATCTCTATATAATTATGAGTTAATACTAAAACCTGCTTCATGTTTTATGCAGGGACATTTTGTGCAGGATTCTTTTATTGATTCTCCTATTTCTGTAAGTGTGTATATTGTATTTAAATTTTGAAGCTCAAATTTTGTGGAACTGAGTCCACATACAACTCCTCAGTAATCCAAATCAAAGTGTATGCAGAATATTTCTAATATACAAACAGAGGAAATTAATAATTGTGGCCTAGATCCCCAGGAATGCTGGAGCTCTCCCTCGCATGCCTGTGAGAGGCAAGGAAAAGATGGCATTAAACCATTTAAATGCTTCCCCAATACTGGGGCTGCTGGAGGCACTTTTGATCCTGGCTGCAAGTTAGGGCAGACTCGGCAAGGTGAGAACTCTGGTGGGCAACCTTCAGCCCACGAGCTGCATGCGGCCCATCAGGGTAATCCGCTGGTGGGCCACGAGATAGTGTCTGTTTGTAATGATGCTGTAGGTGGCTCCAACCACACTGTCTGTAATGGAAGATGAGGGAGAGAAGGTGTAGGACCTGCTATGCTTGTTTTATGCCATTTGGGAATTGTGCTACACAAATATACCTACCTGCCTTCTTAAGGTAATAAAAAAGAGTTCCTTACATTAGTGTATCTGAAGAAGGCAGTCACAGTAGACTTATTCAGGAGTTTTGAAGGCTCCAAAAATGTAGAAAGACATCAACTTTACTAGTATGCTCTTGATCTTTGGTTCCTGCCTAGTTTTGCTAATTGCAGAATCTGGGTTGAGGGACAAATCCTGATCCTGGGGCAGGCTTGGGGCTAGTTTGAGCAGATTCAGAGCTGTTGCAACTGTTACCAGCTGGACACAGCTCTCATGTGCAGTTCTCTGGCCATGTTCCTTCCTTAGATGTCCCTTACAGCTGGTGCTGAGGGGACTAAGAGATGCACTATGCCAGCTCCATGGCACCTTAGGGATTTCTCCTCTCTGTGGTGAACCTCAGCTGACTGGTTAAGACTGGTTAAGGTGAACCCCAGCTGACTGGTTAAGCTAGACTATGGCCCTCTTTATCAAAATACACAGGAGTCTCCATTCCCATTGATTCTGGTGTTTAAATAACTCCTGTTACTGTTAATGTGCATTCTGGATACTCATCAGTGTTTTTGCAATATGCATATTTAAATCTCATGATTGGTTAGATTAAGAGAGGTGACTTCACTGGACATTCATTTAAATGGCAATGAGGAAAGAACATCATGAATACCACATAAACTACTGAATAGCCTTGTCTATGATAGCACACATTTTTTAATCCTCTTCACTACAACACAATATTTATATCTCTAGACTCTCTCTCCATAGACTTTGCACAGAGGTCCAAATCCCACTCACTTTTCTCATACAAGAAGTCTCATTCTCTTCACTGAGATTTATCAGAGGTAGTCTTCTGCAAGTAAGCAAGCAAGATTTGATCAGAAGTGCCTGATCCTGTAGGCTTTACCTGGGCAAAAAGGAACCAATAGGAGTTTTTCCCTTAATGCACACTGTAAGAGAAGGCCTCTAGATTAATATGAATTCTTTTAGAAGTCAGGATAGACACACACTGTGATTGTGATGTCAAGAGTTATGCATTTCAGCTCCAACCACTGATAAGGGAGTTTTCAGGGGTATAAGATGACGGATGTACAATTATAGTTGTTATACCTCCAGTTTTGTAACAAGACAATTTAACAAAATAAAAGCTTCTGATATTCAGACTTCATAGTACTTTACTCAAACTTCATTACGGATTATATTGTTTTAACAGAGTGATGTGAAAACAACAT
Organism: Dermochelys coriacea; assembly: GCF_009764565.3. Taxonomy (NCBI): domain Eukaryota; kingdom Metazoa; phylum Chordata; order Testudines; family Dermochelyidae; genus Dermochelys; species Dermochelys coriacea. Next base: position 28,821,639 of record NC_050079.1, on the reverse strand, counting down.
CCCAGCAGGGTTTCCTTAGTTCATTTACAATTATTACTTTCATAGTTTTTCTGGGAGAGGAAAATATGAACCTCTACATATTTGTGTAAAGCCGGTTTTCAAGCAGCAGATTATGGTACTTTGTAATCAATAGTGTTGGGGCACAAAAAACTGCTTGAAGGTTTTCATTAGCTGTAAGAAGAGCGTAGTTAAAGGAATGCTAAAAAGTATTGACATTTAAATTTGATTTATCAGTGTCATTTAAGCCTATCTCTGCACTGCAGTGAGTTTATTTTTCCACATTAAAGGATATTCTGTGGTATCTCTTGGGTTTAAACAAGTTTTAAACAAGATAAAGCACCTTGTGAATTAATTTATTTTGAAGAAACAAGAAACTACAATTTCTGTTGTCTTTTCATTAAATTATCCTTTGGTATATTGATTTAGCTCAGTCTTAGAACTTATTTAGCTAAAAAAATAAAAAGCTGTGTGTTAATTTGGTTATCCTGTTCCTATAGCATTATATAGAAATAACTTTTTATTTTTACAATTTGGATGCTATAAATATGGGGAGAGGGAATTAGTGCTCTTTATACCTTGTATGCCTTATAGTGATAGACTCAAATAATTCAATCTATTTAGCTTAACAAAGAGAAGGTTAAGGAGTGACTTGATTATAGTCTAAAAATACCTACATGGGGAGCAAATATTTAATAATGGGCTCTTCAGGCTAGCAGAGAAATGTAAAACATGATCCAATGGCTGAAAGTTGAAGCTAGACAAATTCAGACTGGAAATAAAGCATAAATTTTTAACAGTGAGTGTAATTAACTACAGGAACATTTTACTAAGGGTCATGGTGGATTCTTCATCAGTGACAATTTTTAAATCAAAATTAGATTTTTTTCTAAAAAATATGCTCTAACAATTATTTTGGGAAAGTTCTATGACCTGTGTTTTCCAGGAGATCAGACTAGATGATCACAATGGTTCCTTGTGACCTTGGAATCAATTAATCTTGCAATTTTACACTAAGAGGTTTTTTTCTGCCGCTTTTTGTATGCTCTATTTTAATTTACAACACACAATAAAACTACAACTTCTTTTGATGAAAAAATAAGTGTGACCAGGTACTACTCTTATATTTTCAAATAGCAGTTACCTGCAAAACAATTTTTTAAATGTTAAAGTTGGCTTCTAAACAATTACTGTGTTTACATTAGTATGTGTTGGAAAAAAGGGGACATTTCCACTGAAAGTACTGACAAAAATGGAAATAAATTCATCTTCATTGAAACTTGCCATAGTAAAATTTTGAGTTTTCAGTTACAAAATTGAAATCTCAAACAGTGTGTGGTCATGGTTTAACATGAGAGGTTTGGGAAAGCTGACCCATACAAAAGAGTAAGAGAATGAGGCACTCAAACTACAATTCCTGTGAGGTATTGCAGCGGCACCTTGGAATTTAAACATTTGTCTTTCAGCTGGAAACATTTCCGTTTTCAGGAGTTCAGGTTTTTGACCCAAAAATATCATTTTTTTTCATGGCAAGTATACACTCTTCTCACTAAATATTTCACTTAGTCAAACCCAATATTCTGTCAAAAGAGTTTCATCAGAACATTTTTAACCACCCATAGCTTATATGTAGAAAATTGACTTAAGGTATACTAGAAGTTGTTTCTTAAATTTCATTACAAATCTATAAACGCTCCCTGGGCCCAATGCAACCCTCACTGCCATCAATGAGAGCTGTTATATTGTCTTCAATGGAGCTACATCAGGGTTTGTGTGCAGCACTCCCACGGACTTCAACAGTTGCTATGCATTTGGGCCATGTGGATGATGTCCTTGTATCTTTGGTTCATAATTTCAAAATCTAATGAGGAGCAAAATTGCAGCTATTTGCTTTTACCTTCTTGAGCCAAATCCTCCACCCCATTAAGTCTACTTTGTGCTACGTCAGGAGTTGCAGTAAACATGTCCTGAATATTTCTCCCAGTGACACCCTTGGTGGCCACAGAACCAGCCATACTAGCTCCACTCCATCCCTTTGTAAGGCTCATATCTGGAACATAGCCAAAGTGCCCAGTAATCCTCACTAGAGCAATGTTTGCTGGGGAATCATAGTGTGGAGGGGAAGTATAAAACTGTTTGGATTTATGATAAGGCCTGAATTGGTTCCAGAAAACTACTTTTGCTCCTCCCCCAGATGCACTGAATGCTATTCTGAAGATTTAGCACCTTGGTTTTTTGGAAGATGTGAATTAATATTTAGTACAATGGAGATTTGTTTTATTAGTTTGAAAGGTGTTGATGACTAGTTATTTAATCTGGTCTCTTAGGAACACTTACATTCTGGTGCAGTATGGGGCAGCCCTTGTAAGCTAGCATTACATGTTGGGAAAACTAGCCTTTGTAATTAACTTGAAATATTGTACATAGTCCTGTTACAATGAAATCCAATTTTCCATATTATACACACCAGGCAGCTTTGCTGAATGATATTAGATTTTAATGAGATGTATAACCTGATTTAATAATTTATTTTTTAAGTTAAATCAGGAAAGTAAAATATCATTAACTTTGTAGACTTCTCTTTAAAGTGCTCCATTATTCTGTTTAAAACCTTTAAACTGTGAAAGTAAATTCAACATTGTTAAGTACTTATTGTGTAATTCCTGACAAAACCAATGGAACCTAACATTTCCATTGATGATTTTCACCACTAATCTAATAACCAGAGTTATCCATTAGTTAGAGCCAAGATTTTTAAAAAAAATCTCCAGGCTCCTCAGTTCATATGTAGGGTTTTAAATAAGTGCACTGCTTTTATGAACGCTTCAATAGTTGTTGCTAGGTGCTCAGAATTTTGAAAATCCAGCCACTTATTTAGGATCCTAACTTTGAATTCCTATGTTTTGAAAATCTTCATATTTAAAGATTTTACAACAAAGCTGAACTCCTCAGTTAACTACATCATCTCACTTCCAAATCTATCAAGTCATTTACTGACAAACACCATCAATCATGATTTATAGAAATTCAATGAGAAAATGAGAAAGGAGTATAAGATCATTATTCTAGAGCAGTAACCTCATAATTACAAAGATACATGGAAGACAGCATTAAAAAAAAAAAGCTTTATTTTAATTTCCCATACTGGTAAAACTGAAACTTTGTTAGCCAAGGATCTCAGAGCCCCAAGGTGGAGATGGCTACAGAAGAAGAAACTGACTCAGTCCCAGGAGTGAGGGAATGCCTTTATATCATACTTGAGTGCCTTCCTCTAGCTAGCACCAAAAATCATATTCATGAACTCCTGACAAAGCCACAAAACCAGTTGAGGCTATATTAGGGCAGGATTGTAGTTTGAATTTCTTGTTAGTCACTCTGATGCAGAAGATACACCCCTTATGTACCACAGGGTGTCTAATGTAGCAGGGAGCTAGGAATGTTTAGAGCTGGGATAGTGATGTAGACAAAACAAGTCAAAGGAGTTTGGGCTCCTTAGCTGGTGCACAGTGGAAACAAATTTGCAGAGAATGGGGTCCAGATCTACTGCCAAGGAGCACAGCACCCAGGTTACGTGGCAGCCAGGAGTCTCTGAAAAGAGGCATAAAGCTGACTTTTGTTCTGCAACCATCCTGGGGCTGTTGTGTGGGGCTGATCCCTCCTGGCCTGAAGGACCCTGATTTTCCCCACTCTGTCAGATCCTACTGTAAAGTCCATTTATTCTCTCAGGCTTTTTCCTCCTAGGCCTGAGGAGGAGGGAAGAGGAGGGGAAATTTTAGTTGTAGAAAGAACTGGGAAGCTTTGTTTGGATATTGGTTTCTAATTGTTAAAGCAGGTTGATCAGTTTTGAGTGTTTGAAAACTTAAAACCAAGCTTTTCTCAGTCTTTCCCCTAGCATCAGTTTTCATTTGGTTGTGATAAGGTTCTGTCTACATGGAGTTCTGTGCATTGATGTAGCTATACTGCTGTAGCTACATCAGAATAGATACTGGTATAAAAATGGCTTGTATCTACACTATTTACCCCAGTTTTTGGAGAAAGGCGAACTATAATAGATTCAGACTTGCTGGTATTACTTTGCCTAGATACTGATGGTTAGTATTCACATTATTTAAATTAGTTTCCCCCAGCCCTTTCCATTGAAAATTTACAATAGATCCCAATCAGGGGAAGGGCGGAAATTAAAACATTATGTTATCCTGAAGATTCCTGTGCCTTGAAATCTTCCTTTTAGTTGTTTAGGACCTACATTTTAAACTAATTGCAAATCACTCAGGTTGCTTGTGTAGGCACCCTTTACTAGAGGGGCCAATGAACTTTATTGGGAGTGTTCCAGTTGGGAAGATCCTGTGTTCTGCAATCTCGCCTTAGAGATGACAACTCCCATGATGACTTGGGGAAAAGGGGAGAGACTTGCTCTTGCAGGGAGAGCAGGCGGTGGACTCCATTTTGGGAAGAGGTTAGAGCTCTGTTCATACCAGGAGCTGCTGCTAGGAAGCCAGAAGCTGCTGGAAGCCTGGAGGGGCTTTGATTGAGCAGGAAGCCTAAGAGGCTGTTGGAGGCTTCACTGGAGCCAGGGCAGAGACTGTTGTTGTGCCTAGAGCTGACTGAGGTGGGACTGCAGTGAAGGACTGTGAGTAGCCCCCACTCTGGTTTGGGAAAGTACTTGCAAGGGAAGGGGCACCGCAGAGAGCTGAGTCTGAGGAGATGCCAAGTGATCGTCCCACCGAACCAGGAACCAAAGCTGCTGACATATGGTGGGGCTGGCTAAAATCGTCAGTGGGGTTGTGTGGCTTGTTGCCTTGGCTGGACTGATACACAGAACCAACAGAATGCTGTCTCCAGCTGCAAATCTTCCAGTGCACCCACGCAAGCATCTACAACTCTGAAATCCAGATAAGTGTATGCTCCAGGGTGGAGTAAATGGTGGCAGTGTAAATACCAGTTAGATGAGTTTCATTTATTATTGTATATTATATTTGTTAATTGATTTTATTCAACTGCCCCTGTGGATTTAAATTAGTAGTGACATATAATCTTAGTCTGTTAATCCTGTTTTTAAATTGTTAAGTAAAGGTGTGTTAACTCTAATTTAAATCATAAATTTAAATATATTGGATGTATATCATTTATAATTGTTATTTTTGAGTTACATCCATGCCACAGGGTATTATTAGTATTATTATTATTTTATTATTTATTAGAATTGCTTTATTCCTGAAGATTCCCAAGGAACACCATTGAGTGTACGGGGGCCACCCAACTGGAGGCACCACCAATTTTAAATTCCTTTAGGAGTAAAGGGACTCCAGCAGAGGGGTAAATAGAGGATTCCCATCTACCCAACATCACCACTGGAATACTGAGGATCTTTTTTAATGTCAACAACATCAGGCAAACAGGTGAGTGTTGCCTGTTCCCGAGTAATCCAGGGAGGAAAGGGGGATTACACTTGCATAGTCATGCTTCTTTGTGTTGTTGTGAGTCTTGGGTATATAATTAATTTCCTTGAATGGATTCTGGAGGTGGGGTGAAGATAAAAAGCAAGTTTTTTCGATTTAGGGCTAATGAGGAATTCAGACTGTAATGGTTTAGAGACAATAAATGATTGGATTTTTCCCCAAATATCACTAATCTTTAAATCTATGTTATGATTTAACTGAGCTCTGGTTACTGGATCTGTGATTGGAGGTGTGGTGTGGTGATCCGTACCTTTTTTGTGTTTAGTTGTCTGTAGGATTCCATAGTTGAAGTTGACTGTGGTGTTCAGGAAGTTGATGTTAACGTGGGAATGTTAGAGAGAGGTTAATGGATAGATGGTGGTTGTTAAAGTTGTGGCAGAAATCTATGAGGGAGTCTATCTCCAAACACACCAAGAAATTTGTTATCTAGGCACTCAGATACCAGAGTCTATGCTCCAGGATATACATCTTAAAATACTCAAATCCACCTTCAACAAAGAAGGACACTCCATGAGAGAAGAAGACTGTTATGGAACGGGCTACCCAAATACCCTGAAAAAACCTGCTTCAATACAGAAAGATTTGACAACAATACAGAAAACCCCATCTGTCACCTACCATCCCACACTTGAAACCATATGAGGTATCAAAGAATTACAACTCATATTCGATGGGGACCTCATCCTGAAAGAAATCTTTCCTGAACCCCCTCTTCTGGCCTTCAAGCAACAACCCAACCTCTCCAAACTCATCATCAAGCAAGGTCTCCAAAAACCAGGACATACCAATTCAAAGTGGCACCAGACCCTGACAGAACAACAGATGCAAAACCTGCAGATATATGGCCACTAATACAATGATCAACACCCCCTCCCCCAATACACCTTTCAAAACCCATGGGTCCTACACATGGCTGTCACAGCATGTGGTGTACCTCATCAGTGCACCCAATAACAACTACGTGGTTGAAACCAGGCAATCATAAAGCTCTCAAATGAACTCACACAGGAAAACCATAAAAGAGAAAAGCACCTGTGGGTGAACACTTTTCACACAGTGATCACTCTCTATCTGACCAATTAGTCTTCATACTAAAAGGAAACCTGCACAACACTTTCAAAAGACAAGCCTGGGAGCTTAAATTCATAACTTTTCTAGACACTAAAAATTATGGTCTTAATAAAGACACTGGATTTATGGGTTATTACTGCAATTTGTAACCCACTAACCCCTCTTTTAGTCCTATCACTACAAGGGTTTTAACAGGACATTTCACCTTGAATGGTCCCTTAAAATATGTGCTAACTACTTATGCAACCCTGTTTCATCTTGTGTTTAATTGTGTCACTCTTAGTACCTTTCCCAGACGGGAAGAAGAGCCCTGTGTAGCTCAAAAGCTTATCTCTCTCACCAACAGAAGCTGGTCCTGTAAAAGATATTACCTCACACACCTTGTCTTACCTGAGGTTCGTTATGTTATTCCTGATGGTATTATTTACACACTACAATGTGTATATTAAATTATTTTTGAAATGCATGAGTTGGTCAGAGTATTTCCTAGTGACTAATTTATTCATCAAATGTAGTTTCTTATTAAAGCTGGTTGAAATTTCTTCAATTAAAAACATTTTGGGAAAAAGCAAAAAACAAAAGGGTTTGAAGCAGCTCTATTTGTGCTGTTTGCAAATTTTCCACCAGGCTAATGGACTTAGGAAGAATCAGTCTTAGGAAGAATCCACCCCTTGTGGGTGCCTGTGATCAATGTTTCACAGTGCCATTTTCAAGAACTTGAAGCCATATGTTCTATTTACTGGCAGTTTGGGCAGCACCAAAAAATAGGGGCAGTCCTAAGGTTTGTAATACATAAACCAGCATTAAAGAAGTTGCTTGGATGGCGGATGTTGGATGGTAGCTGTAGAACCCCTATTCAATGAGTAATTAAAATATGTAAACTTTAAGCACATGAATAATCCAATAGGCTTCAAATACAGCAGTCTGAGGGATGCTCTGATTTGTGCTCTGGGTTTCATGGCCACCTAGACTGTGTAGACTGCATAGACTGTCGGTCCTTCATCAATTGAGACTGAGCTGATCACAACATGTCTTCCAATCTTCTCTTGCTCTGGTCATCCTTCGCTATGCTTATCCATATCTCCTTGTTAGGAAATCATCGCACCTCTTTGAAAGCTGACTGTGTGGCCATTTCTGTTCTCGTGGATACCACTCGGATATAGCTGCAGTCCATCTGTTGTCACTGAGTCAGGCCCACCCAAAGCATTTTGCTGAGCCTGTTTTCAACAACAACATCTCTCACTGCAGACTGCTGTCTAATTATTTCATTGGGGATGTGATCACGATGCGAAATGCCCCAAAATGTTCATTCCATCACCCTCTATGTGACAGACAGTTGATGTTCTTTAATCTTTGTCAGCAACCATGTTTTGCTGCCATATTACATCACTGGAAGCACAGTTGAGTTAAAAAGTTTTGCACAAGTTGTTTTGCTGAACTTTCCTTGGAGGATGTCCTTGATATCATTGAATGCGCACCATTCCGCTTTTTTTCTGTGCGACAGTTCACCTTTCTGATCATGGCGTATGTTGACATTTCCTGGCCCAAATAAACATATTTATCAACCTCTTGGATCTGCTCTCCTCCAAGAGTTATTTGGGTTCTTGAGAGGACATCTGATCTCATGTATTTAGTTTTCGACTGGTTTATTTTTAATCCAACTTGACTACTTTTCACGTTCAGTTCTTTAAGCATTCTCTCAAGCTGGGCTGTATTTTAGGTTATCAGTACTATATCATCTGCTAACCTGAAATGATTTAGCCGCTCATTGTTTATATTAATCCTGCCTTTCAAGTCTGCTCATCGAAAAACCAAGACAGGCTGTGAATAATTTTAGTGAAATTGTATCTCCTTGTTTCACATCTTTCTCGATGGGGATTTGGAGGGGAGTATCAAACAGTGATATGTCCATGCTGCAGCCAGAGTTCGCTTCCCTTAGTACAGTGATATATTTTGCGGTGATGCCCTGTTCTGAAAGGGCTTCAAGAACAGCATTAGTCTCTATGCTGTCGAACGCCTTCTCGTAGTCCACGAAGGCAATGCACAAAGGGAACTTGTATTCCCTTGAACATTCTAGTAGTTGGTTTAGAGTGCAGATGTGGTCTATCGTGCTGTAATTCCGCTGGCCTGCTCTCTAGGTTGCTGTTCATCCAGCTTTCACAACAGTTGATTTGTTATTATTTTAGTGAACAACTAATAGATATGCAAAAGCAGACAGATCACGTGACATTTCTTTAGATTTTCTTGATCACCTTTCTTATGCAGCAAGAGGATTGGACTTATGCAGTACTGGACTCTTTCCAACTGGACAGTGTCTTATGGATTTCCAAGTAGCGGCTGAACCTTTGGGCGAGAGCTTTCCAAAGTTCCTGACCTTCCACCTTAAGCACTTCTGCTGTCAGGCCATCCTTGTCTGGAGCCTTCCCCTCTTTCATTTGATGGACTGCATGATGGACTTCACTGATGAGAACCGGGAGTATGTGTTCATCGGTTTGTTGAAGTGATGTCATTGGGACGTCTATACGGGATGCAAACAGCTGGGTATAGAAGTCCTGCAGATTGCCTCCATCTCCATTGAATTGGTTAATGATTCTCTGTCCCTCTTCTTCAAAGCCGATAATGATGACCTGTACAATGCAGGTGTACAATTTTGAGACTTTTACGATCTTCAGCAGCCTTTAGGAGCTTTTTGGTTTGAAATTTCTCAGTGTTCCTTCAACTTCCTTCATATGAGCTTGCAGAGAAAGGAGTACTCAAGCCTGTCACTGTGATTTCTTTTCATTTTCCTTCTCTTCTCCAATAAAGTCTTTGTATTTTCTGAGATTCTTCTGCAAGCTCTTCTTGGTCTTTCACACTCAGCTGATTTCACACACCATTTCAGTCTCTTACTGAAGTTCTCATAATTGTCGTTGTAGTCTTCCAGGAGGCTCCAATCTTCCCTAGAAATATTTTCCTTCAGGATTGCCTCATCAAAAGCTTCCGGTTGGTGCTTTCTGTTTGCCATACACAGTGCCTTTTTCTCCAACTTCACAATGAACGTGAGTCTGACTCTCAGTAGGCGATGATTACTACCAATATGGAATGATGGCACTACTGAAATATCCTGCACAATGTGTCATCTATCGATGAGAATGTAATCAATTTCATTTTTTGTCTTCGCGTTTGGTGCGATCCAGATCCATCTTTTGTTAGCCTTCTTTCGGAGTCATGTGTTACCAATGAACATCTCAGGGTCATCTAGAAGCCCTGAGAAATGGAGGATAGCCATAATGTAGTGCAATCTGTCCATATACCTAACATGCCTGGGTCTGACAGCAAAGCTGATATAGAGGATTTACTGGGGATCTGCACTTGCCAAGGAGGTTCTCTGTGCAAGGGGATAATTTCAGGGATCATCTCCAAACTTTTAGATTCTTCTTACACGTACAGAACATGAAAAGGGCCTTTATGTAACCGTGAATCAGACCCTAGAAGTTCATTTTCTTGTCCAGCTCCAATAATTTCAGTCAGGGTTCCAAGGGTCAGATGATGGGGATCTGTATCCGGTGTCTGTAGAAGCTGATGTTAAACACAGTTATCAAATTCTGATGTAGACCAAAGAGCAGCAATTTGAATAGAGAAGAAATGTTCCTATTTCAGGAAATGTATTGCTTGTGAATGTTACACTTCCTGATTAGATAACAATTTGTCATGGAAGCGTTTTGTCTGAAGACTGTTCGAATTTTTTTCCCCCAAGAGTTAGGATTTTCTTTTTTACTTTAAAACTAATTTAGCTTATTAGGAATCTTTGGATTGTATTGTTTTTTCCATGGAAGACAATGGTTAGTTATAGTGGCTTCTGGTTAGAAATTTCAACTTGTCTTTGTCAGAGAACAGAGAGATTTAAGATATTCAGCCATTAAATGAAACTTTATTTATACATACGTGAATTGCTTCCAGGAAAATTGTAAAAGCTCTGTGTCAAAAATATCCTGAGTATGACAGCAACAGGTTGGTACAGCCAAAACTGTATCAGGATAAAGCCTCCAACAGTACATAGCTGGCAAAACAATAGGAAGGAGGCTTCCTTTTTCTCTTTATTTAAGGGATTTCTCTGGTATTTTAAAACACAAGGTTTGATAATACACAGACCTGCACAGATAGGCAATAGTAAGGGGAGGTTTCAGGGGACAATAACATTTGCTTGCCATAGAGGATTGTGTTGTAGCAACATAATGACTTTGAAGATGAAAATTCTTATCATTGTATTGATGTGTTCATCCATTTGGGACATGTCTGCCTTAAGCACGTGTTTAATTACTTTGTCAGAATTGTTCCTGATCTGTATTGGATCACTGTAGCAAAAAGAAAAAAAAAACATGAAGATGACCTGAATAAAATGAAACTCAAATGGTTTATTTAAAGTAGAAATAAAGCATGTAAATTCCCAGTTAGGTCATACACATCATGTTGTGTTAGTAATTATTCTGAAACTATTTACTTTACTAATAGCTAACTGCTAGCTATGTTAATTTTTTTCTAAAGATATTTGCATTCTCCTAAGAGTTTAGCTGTTATATCTTTGAACTAGAATATGTTCCTACAGCTCAAAATGGCATGGTGCTGTGCATAATGAGTGCACACTTACATAATATGACTCTATTATGAATCCCTTTAACAATTATATATAAAATCTATAATGGCTCCTTTGTTGTGGTTGTTAACTAATAGTTGCAGTACAATTGGTGCAATTAAGCATCGCTTTTATGCATGGTGTGAGGTTCCTGAAATAAAATACCTCAGTTCTTGGTTACCAACATCATTGTCAAATCATATACTGTATTGTAATAAAATTCAGTCTTTGGCTTTTAAACAGCAGAGAATCAACAAAAAAGAGTTGCTCTATTTTCTCTCTTTGGGAAAGTATATTATTGCCACTTTGGCCAAGCAGTGGCCAATATTCAGGTCTTTGTAAGGTGATTTCTGTTTGAATGAGAAATTGGGGAGACAGGAGACAGGGTAATTTGTTCCTTTGCAGATGCATACGTTTTGGATCTCTGAACAGAGGTAGGAGGAAAGCAGCACAGAAGCAGCTCTCTTCATAGAACTCTCAGGCCAGACACTGCTGCCCCTAGCCCAAGAAATAATAATCTTGCCTCTGGCCTTGACTTCACTTGTGGGGAGAAGAGTGTGTTCTTAACTCAAGTTAACTAACCTGAGGTACAGTCCTAATGAAGAAAAGGCAGTCTGTAGTTTTCACATGAGTTAGCATGTCAAGTTGAAATCTAGCCTCCCCCATGGTCTTTAACTAAACCTGCTCACTCATGTTTTAATGTTCGCATTATATTGCTAAAACTTGATCAGACCATTGCTGGGCTAGTAGGATAGATTTAAAAATATAAATGAAAATGGGGAGTTTTCCCTCTGACATTGATCCTTGCCATCTGCTAACTTCATTCATGGCAGACAGCATAGTCTAGTAGATAATGGATTGATAGACATAGGTGCTATTCCTTTCCTTCAGGTCTAGATTTGCCTTTCAAAACAATTCTGCTACCCCAAAGTGCAGACAAAACTGGACCTAGAGTCTCTGTTCCAGACTCATTATGTTATCCTTGACAAACGAATGGATTGTTCTGATTATAATACATTAATGATAAATAAAATCATAGCCATAATAATACTGTAATACCACGTGGAATCATTTTACTGATAAAACATGGCCAAAGTCTTCAGAAGTGGTCTCTCATTTTGGATGCCTCAATTTTTCAGTCTGAAGCTAATAAAACCAACAATTTATTTTTATGTGATGTACCATTCATGAAGTAAGTATTCTGTCAGGTTTCAAACAGAAGTAATTGACTTCCAGATCGTGAAAAATAACATCACGTGAATGAGATTTAGCACATAATGCATTTCTGATTACTTAAAAGAAACATATAGTTCCTTCACATTGAGACATCGGCAGACTTTCTAGTATATCTGGAATATTAGATGTATTTTGTCCCATTCTAATTCTATATGTAATTATTATGGAAGGGAAAAAATCATCTTTTTGTTCTTTTTGTTATTCTTTCCTTCTTTTGTGTTTCAACTTGTTCTCGTTCAAATCCAAAGCCTCAGGAAAGTCACAGCATGTTAGGTTTTTGTCACTGTTCTTCATCAGGTGAGGATGTACTAATACTACCACAAGGATTCTACAGTTCTTGTGCTGCAAGCCTAATATGTACTGCAAGAGAATGTGCGTTCTTTGTTGGCATTCCCGAGCCACTGCAATGAATGATCACTAGAGAATTGTAGTTAGTTGTCCTACAAAACTGATAAATTGTCATTTTCTCTAACCTCACAGGGAGGTGGCCCTGGAAATGTATTCCCACTGAACTAAAATGAAACTCAGTAAAAGAAAATTGCTGACTTTCAACACTTTTATTATTTAACTGTTAGTAGATTGTCTGTGTTTTCCATTCAGCATACCCTAAACTAGAGTTTGCTACTTGGAGAGCAATTTTTTTTCTCCCCAAGAAAAGATCTTACAAAATGTTCCTTTCTTAATACATCCTGAAAGAAGCTGATGAAAAAAAAGCATTTGCTGAGGGATAGCTGACTGTCACCCAGCTAACACGGTAACTTAAACATTCTTGGCCAGATTCTCATGTGTTGTAAATTGCCTTGTTCAAATCAGTGAAGCCAAGTGATACCTACTGAGGATCTAGCCTTCAGTGTTTATTTCAGAAAGGATGCCATGTATACCATTGAGCCAGAGGACTAGTGAGATGCATAGAGTGAGCGGCTGTGAAGTTTTTGTTTGTTTGTTTGTTTAAGAACAAAACAAACCTTGAGGTTTAATTATGTGTACATAAAATTAGTTTTTCTCAACTGAAAGGAACAGTAACTCTAATATCATGGTGATGGGCATAATATAAAACAGATTAGATAGATCTATAGATGGACAGTGACAGTATAAGAATATGAAAAAATCCTTTCTGAAATGATTTTTTTATGCACAGCTTTTTGTTAACACACTTATAAAATTAATTTAATTCAGCTCGCCCAGGACATGTGTGTATTCCTTTCTAATGCATAAACATCTGATGAAACATCCATGAATATTCATTTGAATTTTAATTCAAATTTCTATTTAACTGTATTAGCAACATTTTTCATCTTTGCAAGACTGGACTTGAGTAGCAAAAATAGTCACAAAAAGCAAAAATTTAAATTTGACTGTTCACCAAAACAAAACTTTACATTGTATATTTAATTGTTCAGAAATACTGTAATATAAACCCAAGTAAATAAATAAATTGAATAATGCTTTGTTGAGTGATTAGGGAAAAGAAACAATGTTTTAGTCCTGATTCAGCAAACTTTAGAGATCTGAGTAATCCCACTCAGTTTGAAGGTAGTATTGTGAGGAAAGGCTGTGTTTACAGAATCAAGACACTGAGGACTTATAAAACTAGCCAACATAGTGCAAAATAAAATCAGAATATAAGTGTTATACACACACACACGTTTGGGCTATTCACAGAAGGGTGAAAAGATTAATAAAACAATTTAGAACAAGTTTCAGAGTAGCAGCCGTGTTAGTCTGTATTCGCAAAAAGAAAAGGAGTACTTGTGGCACCTTAGAGACTAACAAATTTATTAGAGCATAAGCTTTCGTGAGCTACAGCTCACTTCATCGGATGCATTTGGTGGAAAAAACAGAGGAGAGATTTATATACACACACACAGAGAACATGAAACAATGGGTTTATCATACACACTGTAAGGAGAGTGATCACTTAAAATAAGCCATCACCCACAGCAGGGGGGGGAAAGGAGGAAAACCTTCCATGGTGACAAGCAGGTAGGCTAATTCCAGTAGTTAACAAGAATATCAGAGGAACAGTGGGGGGTGGGGTGGGGGGGAGAAATACCATGGGGAAATAGTTTTACTTTGTGTAATGACTCATCCATTCCCAGTCTCTATTCAAGCCTAAGTTAATTGTATCCAGTTTGCAAATTAATTCCAATTCAGCAGTCTCTCGTTGGAGTCTGTTTTTGAAGCTTTTTTGTTGAAGTATAGCCACTCTTAGGTCTGTGATCGAGTGACCAGAGAGATTGAAGTGTTCTCCAACTGGTTTTTGAATTTTATAATTCTTGACGTCTGATTTGTGTCCATTCATTCTTTTACGTAGAGACTGTCCAGTTTGGCCAATGTACATGGCAGAGGGGCATTGCTGGCACATGATGGCATATATCACATTGGTAGATGCGCAGGTGAACGAGCCTCTGATAGTGTGGCTGATGTGATTAGGCCCTATGATGGTATCCCCTGAATAGATATGTGGACAGAGTTGGCAACGGGCTTTGTTGCAAGGATAGGTTCCTGGGTTAGTGGTTCTGTTGTGTGGTGTGTGGTTGCTGGTGAGTATTTGCTTCAGATTGGGGGGCTGTCTGTAAGCAAGGACTGGTCTATCTCCCAAGATCTGAGAGAGTGATGGCTCGTCCTTCAGGATAGGTTGTAGATCCTTGATGATGCGTTGGAGAGGTTTTAGTTGGGGGCTGAAGGTGATGGCTAGTGGCGTTCTGTTGTTTTCTTTGTTGGGCCTGTCCTGTAGTAGGTGACTTCTGGGTACTCTTCTGGCTCTGTCAATCTGTTTCTTCACTTCAGCAGGTGGGTATTGTAGTTGTAGGAATGCATGATAGAGATCTTGTAGGTGTTTGTCTCTGTCTGAGGGGTTGGAGCAAATGCGGTTATATCGTAGCGCTTGGCTGTAGACAATGGATCGAGTGGTATGATCTGGATGAAAGCTAGAGGCATGTAGGTAGGAATAGCGGTCAGTAGGTTTCCGATATAGGGTGGTGTTTATGTGACCATCGCTTATTAGCACCGTAGTGTCCAGGAAGTGAATCTCTTGTGTGGACTGGTCCAGGCTGAGGTTGATGGTGGGATGGAAATTGTTGAAATCATGGTGGAATTCCTCAAGAGCTTCTTTTCCATGAGTCCAGATGATGAAGATGTCATCAATGTCGCGCAAGTAGAGTAGGGGCATTAGGGGACGAGAGCTGAGGAAGCGTTGTTCTAAGTCAGCCATAAAAATGTTGGCATACTGTGGGGCCATGCGGGTACCCATCGCAGTGCCGCTGATTTGAAGGTATACATTGTCACCAAATGTGAAATAGTTATGGGTCAGGACAAAGTCACAAAGTTCTGCCACCAGGTTAGCCGTGACAGTATCGGGGATACTGTTCCTGACGGCTTGTAGTCCATCTTTGTGTGGAATGTTGGTGTAGAGGGCTTCTACATCCATAGTGGCTAGGATGGTGTTTTTAGGAAGATCACCAATGGACTGTAGTTTCCTCAGGAAATCGGTGGTGTCTCGAAGATAGCTGGGAGTGCTGGTAACGAAGGGCCTGAGGAGGGAGTCTACATAGCCAGACAATCCTGCTGTCAGGGTGCCAATGCCTGAGATGATGGGGCGTCCAGGATTTCCAGGTTTATGGATCTTGGGTAGCAGATAGAATACCCCAGGTCGGGGCTCCAGGGGTGTGTCTGTGCGGATTTGTTCTTGTGCTTTTTCAGGGAGTTTCTTGAGCAAATGCTGTAGTTTCTTTTGGTAACTCTCAGTGGGATCAGAGGGTAACGGCTTGTAGAAAGTGGTGTTGGAGAGCTGCCTAGTAGCCTCTTGTTCATACTCCGACCTATTCATGATGACGACAGCACCTCCTTTGTCAGCCTTTTTGATTATGATGTCAGAGTTGTTTCTGAGGCTGTGGATGGCACTGTGTTCTGCATGGCTGAGGTTATGGGGTAAGCGATGCTGCTTTTCCACAATTTCAGCTCGTGCACGTCGGCGGAAGCAGTCTATGTAGAAATCCAGGCTGCTGTTTCGACCTTCAGGAGGAGTCCACCCGGAATCCTTCTTTTTGTAGTGTTTCCAATTTCCATCCCACCATCAACCTCAGCCTGGACCAGTCCACACAAGAGATCCACTTCCTGGACACTACGGTGCTAATAAGCGATGGTCACATAAACACCACCCTATATCGGAAACCTACTGACCGCTATTCCTACCTACATGCCTCTAGCTTTCATCCAGATCATACCACTCGATCCATTGTCTACAGCCAAGCGCTACGATATAACCGCATTTGCTCCAACCCCTCAGACAGAGACAAACACCTACAAGATCTCTATCATGCATTCCTACAACTACAATACCCACCTGCTGAAGTGAAGAAACAGATTGACAGAGCCAGAAGAGTACCCAGAAGTCACCTACTACAGGACAGGCCCAACAAAGAAAACAACAGAATGCCACTAGCCATCACCTTCAGCCCCCAACTAAAACCTCTCCAACGCATCATCAAGGATCTACAACCTATCCTGAAGGACGAGCCATCACTCTCTCAGATCTTGGGAGATAGACCAGTCCTTGCTTACAGACAGCCCCCCAATCTGAAGCAAATACTCACCAGCAACCACACACCACACAACAGAACCACTAACCCAGGAACCTATCCTTGCAACAAAGCCCGTTGCCAACTCTGTCCACATATCTATTCAGGGGATACCATCATAGGGCCTAATCACATCAGCCACACTATCAGAGGCTCGTTCACCTGCGCATCTACCAATGTGATATATGCCATCATGTGCCAGCAATGCCCCTCTGCCATGTACATTGGCCAAACTGGACAGTCTCTACGTAAAAGAATGAATGGACACAAATCAGACGTCAAGAATTATAACATTCAAAAACCAGTTGGAGAACACTTCAATCTCTCTGGTCACTCGATCACAGACCTAAGAGTGGCTATACTTCAACAAAAAAGCTTCAAAAACAGACTCCAACGAGAGACTGCTGAATTGGAATTAATTTGCAAACTGGATACAATTAACTTAGGCTTGAATAGAGACTGGGAATGGATGAGTCATTACACAAAGTAAAACTATTTCCCCATGGTATTTCTCCCTCCCACCCCACCCCCCACTGTTCCTCTGATATTCTTGTTAACTGCTGGAATTAGCCTACCTGCTTGTCACCATGGAAGGTTTTCCTCCTTTCCCCCCCCCTGCTGTGGGTGATGGCTTATCTTAAGTGATCACTCTCCTTACAGTGTGTATGATAAACCCATTGTTTCATGTTCTCTGTGTGTGTGTATATAAATCTCTCCTCTGTTTTTTCCACCAAATGCATCCGATGAAGTGAGCTGTAGCTCACGAAAGCTTATGCTCTAATAAATTTGTTAGTCTCCAAGGTGCCACAAGTACTCCTTTTCAATTTAGAACAAGTAATTCAGGATTTTCACAATGTGCTCATGAAAATTTTGCAAACAGAAAAATAAATAGATGAATTATTTATTTAGCTCTAATTATGGACTGAGATTCCAGAAACCTGTGTCCTATTCCCAGCTCTGCAACTGAACTTCTGTTTTTGTGACCTTGACAAGTCACTTCACCTCTCTGTGCTTATTTCCTTTCCCATCCATTGTCTGTTTTGTCTCAGATGATAAATTCCGTTAGAGAGCTTATTCCTTCACTCTCCCACTTCCCTGGTCCTTCTCGCATGAACAGAGAGCAACAATACCCAAAGTCCGAAGGTACAAACAATTCGATGTTTATTGGGGTGAACTTCCAGCAAGCTTAAATCCAAGTTCCTTTTTCCTTATTTTCGAATCCCAACTTACTTCCTGTTTGACCCTAATTTATATAGTAATATTCTTAGCTATACCTTAACCAATTATTCTACTGAAATTTAACTAACCAATCCTAACATATTGTAACATGATTAGCTAACCAATTAATCCCACCACCTTAATTAGTTTACACCCAGCAAAATTAATTATACAGCAGACAGAAACAATCACAGAACCAGACGGAGACCATGCCAGTAAACAAAATAGCAAAGTGGGAACTATAATGACAAAACAATACAGAAGTGAGGATATGACAACTACATCTATGAAGACATAAGGGTTTCCCAGCTGTGTCTATTGATAAGTGAGTTCTTACCAGACAGAAAACTATCAACCTAAATTTCCTTTTACATCGTCTAGGTTCTTCCCTTTCTCTGGAGGTGATAGATCAGATCACCTTCCTAACAGGCCCATATTGACTAGTTTGGAATATGAGGAGGTGACCGGTCGCTTCCCAGCTTATGGTTGCCTCTGCTGCTTAGCCAAAGGCATTGGCCTAAGAACAGGGCCTCAGACTGTCACAGTGAGAGAAGACCCTTACACAGATTCTTTCTTGTATGATAAATCATAAACATATACCTACATTCTTAAAGTATAGGCCTTTACAGGCAGACCTGAATATCTATATCCTAACACTCCACCCCTTTTTTTTTTTTTTTTTTTCTTTTGGGATCCTCCTGCCCAGGTATTCCTGGAAAAGCATAGGACATATGGTGACACACTTTCTGATAGGGCCAGGCATCAAGGTGGAAGGTGTCGATGCTCCATCTGTCCCACTGCCCCTTGTGTAGTACCAGGCCCTGCACCTTCTCTCGTATGGGCATACTACACCTATTCCAATTAGTGTTCTAGACTTCCCAATATAGTGGGCCCTAGAAGGTTGGGTCTAGGTTGTCTGGTACACTGGGGGGCAATGGGGTCTTACTACATTACCTATAGGTTATAATTAGTGGCTGTCCTCTAGGGGGTTGTGCCCCCCTTGATCGTAGCCATATGCAATGTAACATACATATAGTTAACAATACACCAGCTGCTATGATAATCCATACAACACTGAGAGTCCTGACCACTGCAGAATGGTCCAACATCCTGGCCACCACCAAAAACACTGCTTCTCCTCCTTTGATAAAGTTAAAATTTTATCAGCACCATCCTGTAGTGTGTATTGTAAGTGTGTCCAACTGTTGGCGCTTGCAGCAAGTTGCTCTTGTAATCTTTGTGTACTTTTGTCCATATTGTGTGTCCATTGAATATCCACAGTGAAATTTGGTATTGTCCAAACCAATTCAACTACTTGGTACGGTATGGCGTAGTAGGTGCCGGTTCAATTGTTTACAATGATTAAGTGCACTGATCCATTGGTGCACCATAGTCCAGGTGGCAGTGTATAGAAGTTCCTAATTTGGACATACACTGGAAGGATTTTGCCTCCTAGTGTTATATTGCAGGATTGCATACATTCCCAACAGAATACACCGTACCCCATATACATTACCCCTAAATGCCCCCCCTTTGCAATAGGCCATTGATCCTGCTCCTCCATAGTCATAGGAGAGGGGCACATCCATATTCCTCCTCTGGATATACAACTGCTTAATGTGATGATGGTCCAATTTACCCCATTCCACCCCCCCACCTATTTCCTAGTGGCTCCCAACGCTCTCCCCCCTACTTACTCCCATAGGGTTCAAGGGAACCACCTTATTTGCATTTCCTTCCCATGGTATCCTAGTGACAATTACACAAGAACTGTCCCTACAGGTCGGGGATGTTATTTTCCAGGTAGATGGGTATGTTTTTGTAATTGTGGATAAATATGGGCTAGCCTCCCGATTTAATACTGAAGGCCATTGTTTTGACCAAGCATCTCTCATAATATCCATTAACATTATTAACTGAGCATTTTGAATACCTACGCACACTTCTCCCCATGTTAGTCTTCTGAAACCATCCCTTACCCATGTCACCAGGTCCCCTGCCCAATGAGTTAACTGCAAGTTTACCTCTACTGCTGTCCTCCACCCTGTGGCAACTGCTGATAGTTGCTGTGCCATTAATTCATTCATTTGTTGTTGAAATTTCACATTTTGGCTTACTAATTGTTTGGTTACCCACTCGTCCCCCAGATTCCATGTACCCAGCATAGTGTTCCCCGCTGCCCACAATCCCCTTTTCCGATGACGATTCCAGGTGTGTCCCCTCACCCATCCATTGAAGTGTTGTTTCAATCCTTTTATGTACATACTACAATTAGGATGAATTTGGTCCACCCATCATTCCTTGGGGCGTACCACCCATGTAATAGAGTGAAAGGACACATTAAAAAGTGCTGGCTGCACCTGCTCCCACAATGGCTCCCATACATTTGCTCGCCGGGAAATATTCTTGGCTCCAGGCTGTGGCCACTTTAAATTTTGATTCTTCCAACTTGGCATCCATATCACCTGTAGGGTTACATTCTGTAAAATGGTTAACTCATCATACACCCAGCGTCCCAAAGGCAATTTTACACCTAATGTAATATGTACATAACAATCATACCTTCGGGGATTATCTTCCGTGGAAGTACCATTGTGGTTACATATGGTAACATCACACGCTAAATGTGGGGCCCTATTTTCCCAAGAGGGTTCATTTGCTCCAGGAGACCAGAGGGTTATATTCTTTGAATCCTCTGTAACAAACCACAGAGTTGGGTAACTGTGTTTTCCACTATCGTTAATCATGGCAGCACCCAGGGAGTACCATGTGATATTTCCTGATAAATTTTATATTCTCCACCTGATTGGGATTCCCCCATCTAATCCATAAACCATATACCGACACTGCCAAATTCCTGCTGGAGTATTAGTGGTACATCTTTCTATGGGGAGATTCTCATAGTCTTCATTAGCTTTATTACCACAGGTTGCATGTGTAGCCATCCATGTGTTTCCTCCTTTTGACACATCACATCGTGGGATCTGAATAGAATCTGGAAATGTGACAATTGTGATTAGCACTAGTAATTGTTCCATCCAGGGCCAGGGAATTTTCATCCTTTTCTCCTTTTTGAATTAACCTGTAATACACACATAACAAAATTTACATGTCCCCTTTCCCAATCCCTGTTTGTACCTTTTTATTTGCGTGCAGTGAACCCACTCCTGTCCTCCATTCTCTGTACCCAGTAATAGCAGATTGGGCCCTAATTGGTCAAGGACAAGATAGGGGTCCTTCCATTTAGGAGCTGGGAATGGATGGTGTTGACCTGGAATCTTGTACATCACTAGATCTCCCACCATGGGTAGATTACACTCCCCAGGCAGGTCATACCATGCTTTGACTCTTACTGCTCCTTGCTCGTCTTGCCAGACTACTGCCTGCTGTACTTGTTTTACATGTTCAATTAGAGTTAAAATCCATTCTTGTGTTAAGCCGTGTGTAGTGACTTCCCCATGTACTGGGGTAAGTAGATTTTCCCACCGTTCCTCGGGCCTTCCTAGGACAGCTTCATGTGGAGAAAATCCTGTGCCCTTTGATTCTCGGGCCCTTATTCTCATTAAGACAAAGGGCAGTAACTGTGACCAGTTTTTTCTTCCCATTTCCACTCCCTTTCTTAGCTCACTTTTAATGGTGCGGTTCATGCGTTACATCTGCCCCGCAGCCTGTGGGTGATAAGCAATATGGAACAACTGTGTGATTCCAGTGAGGGCCGATAGCTCCCCTAACAGATCTGACTAAAAAGTAGCTCCTTGGTCTGAGTCAATCACCTTTGGGACCCCCCAGCGAGTGAATACCTCATTTACCAGTATTTCAGCAGTTACCCGGGCAGTTTGATACTTTGTGGGAAAAGCTTCCACCCACCTGTTGAAAGCATCCACTACCACCAACATGAATTGGTTTTTCCTGTGATTTGGTGGTAGGGGTCCTGTGTAGTCAATTTGTATTCTTTCCCATGGTCTCCTTGGGGTTTGTCTCATTAATTCTCCCCTTAGCACCTTGTGAGGTGGACTGTGCCTGGCAGAGTCCAAACAATGTTCCAGATGTGATTTTAAATCAGCTGCCATTCCTGGGCACCAGCACAATCTTTTTAAAATTCCCAGTGCCTCCTGAAACCCACGGTGTCTCCCTGCCAAGCCTCCATGCACCCAGCTTAAGAAAGCCGTCCGACTTCCCTGAGGGCACAACATTACTGGTCCCCCAGTTGTTAAGACACAACAAATGCCTTCCATTAGTTCCACCTTTGGCACATGCCTGTCTCCAAGTTTAATGATGCCTTCCAGTCCTGGGTCAAATTCTTGCAACTCTCGAATTCGCCCTCCCCGATCTGTATCCACCCCACTTCTTGTTAACACGGCTACAGGCACACTCTTTTCTGGCTCCCAGGGCCATGGGGGTGCCTCTGTTGCAGCCCACTTGGCCTCTATATCAGCCAGATTATTTCCTTTGCTTAGGGGTCGTTTACCTTTGTGTGCCTTTACCTTTACCACATTGATCCGTGTAAAACAGTGACTGAGCTCCTCCACTTGCTTCCTCCAGGTAGCATGCTTGATTGGGGAGCCCTGAAATGATTATCTGCCCACCATCTCAGCATTAATGTGGCACCACGAAATACATAATCTGAATCTACCACCACCCAACATTCTGGCTCAAATTTGGGATCCACTTCATTTAAAGCTGTTAGCAAGGCTGCCAGTTCTGCCTCCTGAGCTGACCTTGCTTCTAGTGAGAAACCAATGGTGCTGACTGTCTCATTTCCTCTGATTCCCACAACAGCTAAGCTTGCAGTTTTCCATCCCCTTGATACCTACAACTTCCATCCAAAAACCATACCAGTGTCCCCTCCTTTACCTGATTGGGGTTAGCCGCCCAAAACACCTGATGTTGGGTTTTACCTGGGCTGGCTTCACATTGGTGTGGGGTGCCAGACAGATGTAATCCAGCTACCCAGACTATAGGTTCCTTTAACACTTCTGCTTTAATGTTTTCTGCCTGTAGAGCCAGCAACCATTTGGCAATACACTGCCCACTTACTTGTCCCTGTAAGATAGTATGTATGTTTAACAGCTGCAGGGGGTCATGATGAGATCGGACTATTACTTTCTGCATTCCCGTGAGGTATTTGAATTTCTCTACCTCCCAGTAGGAGCACAACAACACCTTTTCACACCATCCATACTTCAGTTCCACAGCACTCAAAAGTCAAGAGGCAAAGGCCACAGGTCGGTCCTTTGCTTCATACTCCTGTGTTAATGCACAACCAATGGTAGTGTCAGATACCAAAGGGTACAGATAAAAGAATTTCTCCCCATCCGGGGAGGTCAGCACTGGAGCACTGGCCAGGTTTTCCTTTAGCACTCTCACTGCCTCAGTACACTCTTCTGACCGTTCCCAGTTGAGGCTCGGGTTAGGTCAAATAGAGGCTGGGCTATTTCTGCATAACTGGCCACAAAATCCCTGCAAAATCCAGTTAGACCCAGAAAACTTTGCAAGCTTTTAACATCCGTAGGCAGTGGCAGGGACTGGATCAGTTGCACCCGTCCCTTATCGATTTCCCTTCCCATCTGAGACACTTCCACTCCTAAGTAGGTCACTCTTGTCTATCTCATCTGAGCCTTTTTCCCATTGACCTTCAATCCTGCTCTTGCCAAAGCTTGCAGGACCTGCTCGGTTAGTTCCTTGTCTTCTTCCTCTGTCCCTGACATTAGCAACAGGTCATCTACATATTGTATGCAAATTGCTGAATCCACCCCCTCCAGAGCCTGTCTCATGTATCTGTAAAAAATTGCAGGGGAGTCCCCTATATCCCTGGGGTAGGACTGTCCAGCAGAATTGTCTGCCCTCCCATGTGAATGCAGTTTTATACTGACACGAGGTAGCTAGTGGCAGAGACCAAAACATTAGGTATGTCCAAAACAATGAAAATTCGGAATTGGGGTCCAATACGGGCCAACATTTCAGGGTATGCTGCCACCACTGAGGCTGGAGAATTGGCCAGAGCATTTAGTGCCCTGTAATCCACAGTGAGGCACCAGGTACCATTTGGCTTTCTCACTGGCCACACAGCAGCATTACAAGGGGATGCAACTGCCCTAATCAGTCCCCTCTGTTCCAATTCCTCAATAGTTGCCCCCACCTCTGCCAATGCCTTCCAAGGAATAGGATACTGTTTCTGTGGGGGAGGGTCCCCTCCCTCCCTCAGTACCTCCATGCTGCCCCTACCACAATCCAGGTTATCCTTAGCCCACACATGGATGTGTTCCCACCCAGCCGGGGGTGGTGGGAGGGCATGTGCCGCTTTAATGGTCATAGTGGCTATCCCTATGGGAATGGTATAGCCCTGACCATCCTGCGTTTGCCCCAGTAAACCCACCCAATTGCCTAAATCCAGTACAAGTCCCAGTTTGTGTAAATCTCCTGCCCCCAACAGATTAAGCATATCATTACAACCCCACATAATCTCCCCTTCCCCCCAGATTCCTTTGATTTGTCCCTGCCTCAGGGATAATTGTGTCTCCCCTCCCGTTGCCCCTACAATTGTCACAGTCCCTTCTGAGGGTCTCCCCTGCCCCCATCAGTTAAACTGATGGCTGCTCCAGTGTCTATCAAAAAATCCCTCATGGGACTCCCTTCGATTGCCCCCTGGAGTGTGCGGCGACCAGATGCATCCTGTCCTAAACTGAGAATATGGACAGAACACCTCCCAGGGCACCCCTAAGTTGCTGCACCCACCTCTGTCCCTCCCACTGGTTCACAGGGGGACCGGGGGTTCTGGCACCGAACACATTCCTGGCTCCATGCAAAATTGTGTGTCTGGCATTTCAGGCAGTCCCAGTCCCTTGGCCTCCGGGGCCACTTTCCCC
Organism: Dermochelys coriacea; assembly: GCF_009764565.3. Taxonomy (NCBI): domain Eukaryota; kingdom Metazoa; phylum Chordata; order Testudines; family Dermochelyidae; genus Dermochelys; species Dermochelys coriacea. Next base: position 28,796,600 of record NC_050079.1, on the reverse strand, counting down.
CTGATCTGGTAAGATACTAGGTAGTCAGTTTAGCCTTCAGTCTCTGGATTTGTTGCTCTATAGCTGCCCGCTCGGCCCTGACTACCCCCCCCCCCAAGCCACAAACTCTCCCTCTACCTCCTCCTCTCCAGGCTGACCCACCCCTTTCTACCTTGTATTGATCCCCCACAGTAATAGCATGGATTGGCTCTTCCCCCGGCATCTGCCTCCACACATCTGCCTGTTCCAAAAACTGGGGTAGCTGATTGGGAGCAAGTTCAGGGTGCTACAACCTTAAATGCCCCATGAACTGCGGATCACTCAGCTCCCCCAACCATCCCAGCTCTGCAACTGAACTTCTGTTTTTGTGACCTTGACAAGTCACTTCACCTCTCTGTGCTTATTTCCTCTCCCATCCATTGTCGGTTTTGTCTCAGATGATAAATTCTTCAGGGTGAAGATTGTCTCTGACTCAGTGCCTAGTGCAAAAGGGCCCTGATCTTGATTGTGGCCCACTGTTACTGTAAAAAAGCAGGTAATCTAGTCCATTCATAAAGGCCAGTAGAGAATTGTTCCTTATAGCATATATTATAACACAGTTTAAAATACCTTTAAGAACCAACTCCTGCAGTCCATCACACTCAAAGCTACCAACGGCTTGATACATTCACTAGAGTGAGAAACTAGAGTGAATGAGAATTTAGAAAATGATCTCAGGATTTGGCCTTAAAATGATAAGTCCTGCAAAGACTTAATCACCTGGATAACTTTACACATAGAGTCCCATTGACTTCAGTGAAACTGGTTTGGACCCAATTGTGCAAACACTCAGGCATGTGCTTAAATTTACAACAGCAAGTAGTCCCAGAGAGTAGTAAAATTTAGCACATACAAACGTCTTTGCAAGATTGGAGCCCAAACGTGTAACATTTAAATATTTTATACTCAAATTTTTGAATGGAAATTTTGTAGTTGATTTATACTGCAAAATCCCATATAGAAATATTAACTTGTAATGCTCTATATCTTTCATCCTGCTAAATAATAATTCCTGCAGTTTGATTTTAATTTTATTTTAAAACTTTCTGGAGAAGAAAACCATACTTCAGGATCTTGGAGGGAAGGTGTTGATTGATATCTGTCAAACTGGAAATTAATGTTAAATTAATTAGTTGGACCATAGCTGTATTTGCAATGTGGCGAGCATTAGTTTCATTCTGAACAACTGAATCTGAAATAGAAGACAGAAATAAGAAAACATTAGAAGAAGAAAATTTTCTCTTTTTTAACATGAAAGTGGCATATGCAGTATTTATTATTTCTGCATTGTCTTCATCAATGTGAGCATGTCATATAAATTTTAATTCATGATTTATGGTTATAAAATCATATTTTCCATTCTCATTCATTATATAGTGTCACATTGTATCACAGCTCCATTTAATCATGTCCTGTCTGCATATTAATGGTTAAAAATATGATACCTGTGTAGAACTAATAAGCCAGTGGCTGTAACTGTCTTATAGTGCAACGGTTGAATGCTTTGAAAAGTCGGGTAGAGTAGAAAAGTTTAGACATCTTTGTGCATGCATATCCATTTTTAAGAGTTCAGCTAGATAAAATTCCATATCATCACTAAGGGCTTGATTCCACTCCCATCCTGCAAAGCTTTGTGTAAGTACTTAACTTCACAACCCATAAGTAGTCCTAGAGCATAAAGTTAAAGCATATACACTTTACATCACTATTAAAAACACTTTTTTGTTTTATTAGTAGTAACAAAAATAAGGCCCCAATCCTGCAAACTTTAGTACTCATAGTAATAACGTTGAAATCAGAGTAAAACTCATGTGCAGACGAGTTTGCAGGATCAGGTCCTCTGGTATCTCTCTGACCAGGAAATGGTGTGTTAAAAATTATCTGTGTTATTTCTCTCTCTGTAAATTTAAAATAAACACAATAGATGAATGAGTGTTAATTAGATGAGAACAAATACTAATAGTCTAGGTAGTGCTGCTGAATGACTTATTGTGCTTAACATTTCAACCAAATATATAGCAAATATTATAGGTGAATATATTTCAGAATTATGTAGAAGAAAAATAGATAGATGTAAACCAAGATTTTCAAAAATAGCTTTATTAGGCTTTTAAATCTATATTAGACTTTTATTAAAGAGGCCTGATTTTCAAAAGTTTAAATCACTCAGCAACTTCCATTGAAGTGAATGTGTGTTCATCAGTTTGGAAAATCAGGCTATTTATTCTGGAACCTAACTATAGATTTTGGAGCCGAACTTTAGGGTATCTGTTTTGGAAAAGCTTGACCGCATACTTCTATGCTGTTACGAGTTATGCACATAGTTAATTTCAAGTCAATGGGCAAAGCCACATATTTAAAGTTAAGCATAAGTGTAAGGGCTCATCTTCACTACCGGGGTAAGTCAACCTAAGCTACTCCAGCTACTCAACATACCTTAAGTCAATTTACCCCGGTGTCTTCACTGTGCTGCATCAATGGGAGACATTCTCCGGTCGACTTACCTTACTCTTCTTAGACAGCTGGTGTATTGGAGTTGACCGGAGAGCACTCTGCCATCGATTTATCGGGTCTTCAGACCTGCTAAATTGACACCAAGTGCATCGATTCCAGTGTCAAGTATTTGTAGTATTGAGGCCACAGGGGCTGATCACAGATAAAGCTGCAGAAAGCAAAATCAATTTAAATCCACCTAAATGACCACCTATTACTTACCAACCAACACCTTTTACCAGTATTTTTGAGAAAAGCAGTGTTTTTTGTTTTGTTTTGTTTTGCATATTTAATTTACACGTTCCCCTTTTGAGACATTTGCAGGTAGACATGGCAGTAAGCTCAATGTAAATCTTTCCAGATAAACATGAATAATGGTTGTTTTTAGAGGAAGAGTCGGTTAAAGCCAAGTCAAAATTTCTAATGGAGAATAGAAAAATCAATAAATAATTAGAAGGGAAGCTGTGAGGGAAAAATATAATGAAGCCAAAACCCAGGCAAAATTCAACTGGTTTTGAACTATGTTACAAGCCCAACACTTAGACCAGACTTTCTTACCTATAAGACCTTTTGCACAAACCCAAGCCAAAGTAAAAGGAAATCTGAGCTGAATTTTGCACTGTTTGACCACACTTCAATCCACTGATCCTCCTCTATATCTCCATGCAGCCACAAGCTCTAACCTCTAGTGTTCATAGCCTTGGACAATAATTGTTTGAAGCCACTATTCTAGCTGAAATTTGTAACCCTCTGTTCTTCATGGCACCGGATGGCATGGTCCCACCCCCTAAATTTATTTATTTATGTATTTATTAATTAAAGAAAAAACTAACTAAACTGGGTCCCTCAAAGAGGGGGGAACCCTCTTTCCAGGATAATTTTTTTGTGTTTTTGAGAATTATTTGGACGTAAAGAAACTATCCTTCAGTAAATGTTTCTAACTTTTGTGAATTTCCAAGTCTTGCTGTGTGTTGTCAGAAGAGAAGTAATATTTGAGGCAATTTTATCAAATACATTATATATTCTCAAAAAGAAAAGGAGTACTTGTGGCACCTTAGAGACTAACAAATTTATTTGAGCATAAACTTTTGTAAGCTACAGCTCACTTCATCGGATGCATTTGGTGGAAAATACAGAGGGGAAATTTATATACACACAGAGAGAACATGAAACAATGGGTTTTATCATACACATTGTAAGGAGAGTGAACATGGCTGATATTCTGAAACCTGTCATTATATATTCTATTTTGTTTATCTTCCCTTCCACTTGGTTTTCTGAGCAAAGTTCAAATACATTTTTGATATATTTACCAATATGAATACTGAAGTTGCCCGTATGCACAATAGGCAATTGAAACATCTTAATCAGAGTTTTGTCATGGGTTTCAAGGAATAGAAGGTGGTATACACATCGTGAGGAATCCTTTATAGAAAGTGGAAATTCTTCTGGACAATTTAGGGAAGAGATCCAGGAAGAGAGAAGAGGAATTCTGAATCTACACTAGAAGAGCTGCTGAGTGATATAACAGCACTAACTGACTGTAGGGAAATAAATAGGACTTTTGTCAGAAGTCTGCCAATGTGCTTTTTTAGTGAGTCCAGTTTCTATAGGGTAGTTTCTATGGGAAAAGACCACCTGCTGGAACAACTGTTCACAATTCACTTGACATAGGCTCAGATTGCAAGATCCTTACCAGGTGAGAAGTCAGTACGTGGTTGTGTAAATCCACAGTTGTGGGTAGGCTGAGGACGATGGTTTGGAGAGACTGCTATAGATAGTAGTTCAGAGGCCATACTGTTGGGGGTTGATGAGCTTCACCCTATCCTCTTCTGAGTTTTGTTTTTGGAGTCAGGGAGATATCTTTGGGTTTGTGTTTCCTTTAGGTTTCTGACTGGCAGTCAGTCTGGTCATTTGGGGTCTATTTAGGGCCTGATCCATTGTCCACTGAAGTGAATGGGAATCTTGCTTCTGAAAAGGTCCTTGGATCATAAACCTGAGAGTCTGACAGTATCTTCCTTTGTTTTTTTGCTGTTTCTTTGTTTGGATAGTTTGTTTTAAATGGTCTTAATTTGATTCTGTTTATGAAGAAATTATAACAATGTACAAAATTGAAGGTGAAAAAGAATTATTAACTTGGGCAATGGAACTCTGCAGTCTCTGTTGCCAGAAGGCATTGAGAGAACTGAAAATATGTTGAACTTTACACACATTACAATGCACCTAACATTCAAAATGTAGTTAAGAGTGCATCTTTCTTGAAAATAAGATGTTGCATGCCAAACTCATTTTCACACATAGTATGCTGAACATATGCTCCAAAGAATTTGTCCATAGACTGTGCAACTCTGGTCTTCTCATTCTATGACTTCTTTTGATTAAGCTATCTGGGCTCCAGACTCTAGCTGCTGCCCACAGGAAACTGCACATTGATTGACTGATTCCCTCAGTGATGGCCATTGCTTTCTACTGATCCATCAAACAAAAATAACTTTTTTAAGTTAGTTATTAACTAGCTTTATCCAGATTTTTTTTTCTTGTTTTAACTTTAAGTTTTGAAGGATATGTTTTATTGTCCTTGTACTGTACTATCTTATTTACAGATATAGATTTTATCTGATCTAGTGGGGGGAGAAAGCTGTTTTTTGCTTTTGTAGTGAATTGTATATGTAAGCCCCACGCCACAGGACCTAGAGGATGGAAGTCTCTGCTCCCCACAATGGGGAGAAGGAAAAAAGCCAGCTCTGGTCAGCTTCATTTTACATCTTGTTTATCCATAATTCACCTCCTAAGATTTGTTGTTTGTTTAATATTTAAGTTTTGATGTGTAAAGATGAAAAAAATATATCCTTTCTAACTAATGAAAGGAAATATGAAATTTGCAGGATATGCCCTGGGTGAGTAGTCACCATGACATTATGAGAATAAATGTACTAAATATTAATCAAACCCTATTCAGAAGACATAAATAGTAATTTTCTTATGGACTTTTTCTGTACAATTTATTGTTATAGCATGAGTGCTTCAAAAGCATTTATTTATTACAAACAAGTCTCCTTTACTACACAACCTTGATTAATGTCCAGTGCAGGCTCATCTTGTGCACTGAGTCAGGGATTCTATGGAAAAAAGTAGTATGTGATCATGTAACTAAACTATATCATATAGCATACACACACCAAGAGTAAACTAGGTTACACAGGGGATTTCCTATGCTTCAGCGTTTAACTTTGCAACCTAAATGTTTTTAACATAGTTTGTGTGTGTGTAATTTCCTAGGCTTTTTTAAAAAAAATCAATCTGAAAAAAAATTCCATCCCGAGCTCTCATATTAACAACGTGGGTCATCAGCAGCATTTGAACCTTTTAGATTCCCTGCACGGACATCTGTCAGTTTAGTTTATGGAGTAATCGACAGCAATAGTAAGCTCTGATCCTCTACATGGACCAGAACTAGACGCGGATGGGACATTTTGCCAGTGGGTGTCACAGATATTTGCTGACAGCCAGGAAATGAATGATGAGATTCAGGAAAACTGGGTTCCCTGACAGATTGTGGAGGAGAGTGTGCTGAAGCAGGAACAGACTCTTCTGCCCACTCTTCCCAAATTTGTTCCCCTTCTGCCCTCTCCCCTACCACCTCTCCCTGTTCTATTCCTATCTTTCTCCCCACCCCTATTTCCTTGTCCCAGACCCATTTCCCTCACTTAGACCATCCCAAACTCCACTACTCAAGCTTCTCATCCCTTGTCCAGCCATTCCCAGCTAGCCCACCCCACAAAGCTCCTTGTCCAGATCATGTCTTCCTTTCCCTGTCTATGTTGCCCATACACATTGGCTCTTAGTCACAGTCTCACTGTCTGGGGTCCCCATTCAATCTGTGTCCTGCACCCAGATGGAATACTTGTCCCAGTCTCTTTGCAAAGACAGTCACAGTTCTGTCCCTGGATCCTTATCAGACTCCTCTCAGTCCCATCCCAGGCTCCTTGTCCAGTCTCAACCCCAGGTCAGGCTTTTGTCTCCTCAGCATTTAAATCTGTCAGCTTCCACCTCCATGTTGCCGGGGCACAATAGTGAGGTCACTTCAGGCACAAGAGAGACAGGCTCCCTGCTCTCATTCTGGTACCTTGCACAGGTCCAGCCTACAGCTCCCCAAAGCTGCAATTGCAGGGAAAATCCTGCTCAGCTGCTCTCTGAAGCCCCAGGCTAGAGCATGCTACTGTGGACAGAATCTTCAAACAATTTAGGTGTAAAGCTCTAGATGTCTCCGTGCATTTGCAATTCCCCCCGCCCCCCAAAGGCTTATAACTTGATCAAATTTGAGATTGGGGGACTGGAAAAGACACATTCCTGACACAAAGGGCACCCCTCTGCCATGTCCCTACTCCAAAGTATGGGGGGGACTAGAGCTTCTCCCAACAAAGATCACCAGAATTTAACATGGGCAAAAACCCATATTTTTCTCCAACCAGATTCTTGGACAAAGGCTGGACCATTTTGACTGAAATTCTCAAACACAATTTAGACTGAGGCAGATGACTGGTGTGTAAAATTGCTGTCCAAATGGTTAAAGTTTCACAAAGTTTAAGCAACTAAAAATAGGCTCTTATAATGGGAAGTGTCAGGCATCTTTAAGAATAGGCAATGTTCTTAGCCCCCCCCCGACACCCGTGATTTGAAAGTATGAGAATAAACCATCTGCTAATTAAGGGCTGTATTTTTATTTAAGTTTTTTGCACTATCTGAAAGCCTGAGAAGTTACTACTTGTCATTCCATCCCCAGATAAAAATAAAACCTTTAATTATGTATAGCTCATATTGTACTACTTGTGTCTGTTTGTCTTTATTTGTATTTTTCTTTCAGGATTTTTGAATGTCATCATTATAAAGACATTTCCTGTGTTCAAAATAAATGGTACAAGATTAATCTGACTATTTTTTCCCATGTCTGGATTTTTGCTTATGTAAGGAAATAGGAGATGTTATGAATAATGTAGAAAAAGCTTGCGCATGATGAATCTTGATGCAGTGATTGTCAACATTTGGTATCACATACATCATAATTATTTGCTATTTTAAATTGTAGGGAGAAAAATAAACTGTCATCTCTCAGTAACAGCTGTGTGGTAACAGTGAGCAAATACTGGCTTTCATGGAGACCACTGTGTCCATTATCATCTGAGATATCTACACTTTCCAGTGTATTGCCAGAAGCAGACTGATCAACAAATGGTTACTCACTTCTAGAGAGAATTCTCAAGATGACCTCTGCACATTCTCATTATTGAGAATATAGTTGTGTGGCGAGTGGGTCTTCCTAAATTCTTCTTACAGATATTTTTTACGGTAGAAAACTTTGGGGGTGTTTTTAATTAAATTTAATTTTCAACAAAAATACATTGAGGGTCTTTGATCAAAAAATTAACTTTTGAAAATCAGTGAACTCAAAATTTGGAAATTTCTAGTTTTTAATCTGACTCACCTGCCCCACATCCCTCTCCTCATCATGACAGTGGGCCTGTGGTAGTGTGCTTGAGTCATAAGGTGTAGCTCTGATCTCATACTGTTTTTACACAGCTATGACTCCACTAATTTAATTGAATTATTTGAGTTGGTGTAGAGGAGACCTAAATCATCTCCTTAGCTTGCTGCATATACATAGCTAGATTCCTCATTTGTTGTGGTGCAGAATGGATACTGATGACAGATGTTGCAAGAGATTATGAAGTTCTGATGATATCAGAAACTCCCTATGGGAGTGGTGGGACAAAAGGTTGGAAGTAGCTCTGAATTTAAAGAGAGAACTGATGTCAAACTCAGGAGTCACAGGCCCTGACCAGCTATGAAATCAATCTGGTAGTATATTGCCCAGAAGTGGGCTTGAGATTCAAATTTCCCTTTGTATGAGACAGTGTAATTGTCATGCTCCTTAAATAGCAGAAGGCTAATTCCTTCAGTTGCTCTGGGTCTTCTCCTACCCTCCCACCTGATGGGCACATTTCGCTTTTCCCCATTCACCCTGTCCACGTGTTAATTGCTTTTTCCTATATATCTTTGTGATGTGTGCAAAAGTTAGACTTATTGCTTCCTCACAGTGAAGGTGCTTTGCTAGACCTCAATCCCTCTTTGCTTATTCTGTGTTATATTCCTACTAGGGCCTGTCACAAAAATAAAGGGAAGGGTAACCACCTTTCTGTATACAGTGCTTTAAAATCCCTCCTGGCCAGAGGCAAAACCCTTTCACCTGTAAAGGGTTAAGAAGCTAAAGATAACCTCGCTGGCACCTGACCAAAATGACTATTGAGGAGACAAGATACTTTCAAATTGGGAGTGGGGGGAAACAAAAGGTTCGTCTGTCTGTGTGATGCTTTTGCCGGGAACAGATCAGGAATGCAGTCTCAGAACTTCTGTTAGTTAGTAAGTAATCTAGATAGAAATGTGTTAGATTTCCTTTTGTTTAATGGCTGGTAAAATAAGCTGTGCTGTGTAGAATGTTTAGTCTTCTTTTTTTCTCTTTTTATCACTTAAGGTTTTGCCTAGAGGGATTCTCTATGTTTTGAATCCGATTACTGTGTAAGGTATTTACCATCCTGATTATACAGGTGATTCTTTTACCTTTTCTTTAATTAAAATTCTTCTTTTAAGAACCTGATTGATTTTTCATTGTTCTTAAGATCCAAGGGTTTGGGTCTGTGTTCACCAGTACAAATTGGTGAGGATTTTTATCAAGCTTTCCCCAGGAAAGGGGGTGTAGGGCTTGGGGGGGATATTTTGGGGGAAGACATCTCCAAGTGGGCTCTTTCCCTGTTCTTTGTTTAACACGCTTGGTGGTGGCAGCATACGGTTCAAGGACAAGGTAAAGTCTGTACCTTGGGGAAGTTTTTAACGTAAGCTGGTAAAAATAAGCTTAGAGGGTCTTTCATGCAGGTCCCCACATCTGTACCCTAGAGTTCAGAGTGGGGAAGGAACCTTGACAGGGCCCCTGTGTTTGGGGATGGCCACCTCTGAAGTCATGCATGAATTCCCTGATAGGTTCAGGAAATTCAGATCTATTGGGTTAAGTTTTTTATATTCCTCAGGGGTCCTGGTCTGTTGCTTAACTATATATGCAGCATTTACCCAGAGTAGTTCAGACAAATGTAAACCAGGATTCACAGTCTCTTTCTCCCTGCACCTCCCCAAATAAACATGGTCTAGGGAACAACTGAATCAAGTTGGACCACTCCCCTAGTGCTTATCTATATCAGTAATTAGTTTGTGGCGAGGGTTTAAATCTACCCTGCACTAGTCTGCTGCACATTAAGGACTGGTTTCACAAAAGGCTTAGGGGCCTAACTGCCACTTCAGGTGCCTAATTCCCAGAATCAGTCCCCACTAGGATTCACAAAACCCCCTCTGGTCCCTCAATTGGACCAAAAAATGTTCAAAGTCCACATGGACTGGTAGAAGCTTTTGATCATGTGCACAGAAGCCCTACACCAATATCCTCAAATCCCTTCTCCCCCTCAGAGGGAGGGAAGACTTGAATAGAGTGTCTCCCACATCCTAGGTGAGTCCCCTAGTCACCGATTCTTGCTAAAACAATGCCTCATGACAAAAAAGAGCTTGCTTCTGAGAATCCCAAGCAAAGGAAGGCATCTCCCTGAAGCCTGGATTTAGGTGCTTATTTTTGAGAGAGGAACGGGGTTTAGCAACATCTCTCAGCTTGTGTCTCCCATTGGCTCATATAGACAAGCCCTGAGTGTGGACACAAATGAGATGCTTAACCCTAATATGTTATCTTGCGGAAGGTCTCCTTATTTACAACAGACAGGAGGCCTGTGCTTATACCATGTTTAGACCATTGATGAGGCAGGAGTAGCTAGTCACTGGATGTGACACACTAGCACCAAGGTCCCCAGCAAATCAATACACAGTTCATCCCATAATAGGGGGTTACCGAAACAAATGATCAAGGTCAGCTTTGGCAATGGGGCTGGTTGATACAGTGGAACACCGATTCTGGGCCCGGCAATCTTCCAGAGGTCCCTGGTGTTTTATTTTAATTTAAAAAATCAGACTATATCATAGTATCATAGACTAATAGAAGATTAGGGTTGGAAGAGACCTCAGGAGGTCATCTAGTCCAACCCACTGCTCAAAGCAGGATCAACCCCAACTAAATCATCCCAGCCAGGGCTTTGTCAAGTTGGGCCTTAAAAACCTCTAAGTATGTCTACACTATGAAATTAGGTCGATTTTTAGAAGTCGATTTTTTACAGTCGATTTCGTATATCCACTTTAAGTGTATTAAGTCAACAGTGTGCGTCCTCACTACCACAGCTAGCATCGACTTACGGAGCGGTGCACCGTGGGTAGCTATCCCATAGTTCCCGCAGTCTCCGCTGCCCATTGGAATTCTGGGTTAAGCGCCCAATGCCTGATGAGGCAAAAACATTGTTGCGGGTGGTTTTGGGCACATGTCGTCAGTCGCCCCTCCCTCCGTGAAAGCAACAGCGGACAATCGTTTCGCGCCTTTTTTCTGTGCAGATGCCATACCACAGCAAGCATGGAGCCCGCTCAGCTCAACTGCTGTTGTGTCCTGTGTGCTGCTGTCAGCAGACGGTGCAGCACGACTGCTAACAGTCATCATCCACCGCTTCCGCTGCAACTCTGCTCTCCTGCTCTTGTAAATGAACTCAGTCTCAATAGCAAATTTCTCCACGTTGTCGTCATCCACTGCTTCTGGTGCAACTCTGCTCTCCTGGTCCCATGAATCCACCTCACAGGTCCTCCCATCGTTCTGTATAAATATCTATTCTCGTGGCATCCATCGTCATCCACCACTTCCGCTGCAACTCTGCTCTCCTGCAGACGCCATACCACGGCAAGCATGGAGCTCGCTCAGCTCACCGCTGCTATTGTGAGCATTGTAAACACCTCACGCATTATCCTGGAGTATATGCAGAACCGGGCTAAGAGACGCCTGCACGAGGACGTTTTTGATGAGGACATGAACACAGACGTTCCTGAAAGCACGGGCTGTGGCAATTGGGACATCATATGGCAATGGGGCTGGTTGATACAGTGGAACACCGATTCTGGGCCCGGCAAACAGGCACAGACTAGTGGGATGATTCACAGTGGCTGCAAAACTTTTGCATGCATAAGGCCACTTTCCTGGAACTCTGTGAGTTGCTTCCCCCTGCCCTGAAGCACAGGAATACCAAGAGAGCTGCCCTGACAGCTGAGAAGTGAGTGGTGATAGCCCTGTGCAAGCTTGCTATACCTGACTGCTACCAGTCAGTCAGTCAGTCATCAGTTTGGAGTGGGTAAATCTACTGTGGGGACTGCTGTGATCCAAGTAGCCAATGCAATCAGCAACCAACATTCCCATTGTTATTGTTGCTTACTGTGTGGTCCATAATATCCGTGAGAGTAAGGTGGAGTCGTTTATGGTGGGGTGGGAGGTTGAAGCAAATCAACTGGCATCCAATTTTGAGCAGCCAGACACCAGGGCGATTAGAAGAGCACAGCAAGGCGCACTGCGCATCAGAGAGGCTTTGAAAACCAGCTTCATGACTGGCCAGGCTTCGGTGTGATAGTTGTATGTATTTCTCCTTGATGCAAACCCACCCCCTTTGTTGATTTTAATTCCCTGTAAGCCAACCACCCTCCCCTCTTCGAAATAAAGTAACTATTGTTTTGTAACCATGCATTCTTTCTTTATTAATTTTAAAAAGGGAGATAACTGACAAGGTAGCCCGGTCGGGTGGGGTGTGAGAGGAGGGAAGGCCACATTGCTTATTGTAGCACACTACAAATCAAACTGTTTGAACGACAGCCTTCTGTTGCTTGGGCCATCCTCTGGAGTGGAGTGGAGTGGTTGGGTGCCCGAAGCCTCCTCCCCCCCCCTTCGCATTCTTGGGCATCTGGGTGAGGAGGATATGGAACTTGGGGAGGAGGTCAGGTGGTTTTATAATGGATGCAGCGGGGGTCTGTGCTCTTGCTCGCAGCTGCACCAGACGCTTCACCATATCCGTTTGTTCCCCCATTAGCCTGAGGATCGCCTCCTGCCTCCACTCTTCGTGCTCCTGCCTCTGCTCTTAGCGATCCTGCCTCTGCTCTTCGCACTCACTTAATGCTTTCCTAGCCTCTAACACTGAATGCCTCCATGCATTAAGCTGTGCCCTATCAGTGCGGGAGGACTGCATGAACTTGGAAAACATGTCATCACAAGTGTATTTTTTTCGCCTTCTAATCTGCGATAACCTCAGGGACGGAGATGATGGGGGAGCCTAGAAACATTTGCACGTGGGGGGAGATAAAAAGGGAGAGTAAAATTTAAGATGATACATTTCTGAGAACAAAAGAGAGACTCTTTCACAGTCACTACTCATGTGCTTTAGGTACAGGTCGCATTTTGCCTTTTATATTGAGCGCCTGCCGGCATGGTGACACATCACACACAGCTGGGCAACAGAATTCGGTTTCCATGCAGCCATGGTAAGGCAAAGGGTACGCAGGGTTGGCTTCTTATGCATAACATGTGGGAATGGTTTCAAACTGCAGCACCATCCTTTCCAATAGCAAGCAATGGGTTGGGTTTTACATTTAAAAGGAGGGGCTGCGGTTTTCGGGTGCGTGTGCAGCACACACCTCCCCATACCCCACCACATGGCTATTCTCTGGGATGATTCCTTTTAGCCAAGTGCAAATAGCCCAGCATGAACGGGGTCCTTTTACTGTTCCATTACAAAAATTTCCCTATATCAACCAGGTGACCATGAGTGATATCACTCTCCTGAGGCTAACGCAGAAAGATATAGACCGAATGTTGCTTGAATGCGACCAAAACCCAGAACCATTCACTGCCATGCTTTGTGCTGCAATGATTCCAGAATACTTTCAGAGTACCTCCAGGAGAACTTCATGGAGATGTCCCTGGAGGATTCCCACTCCATCCCCAGACATGTGAACAGACTTTTCTAGTAGCTGTACTGGCCACAAATGCATCCCAATTCTTCAGGGCAAATCAAACATTAAACACTATTGCTTTTAAACCCTGTACTGTAGTTACAAATGTGCACTCACCAGACCTGCCTTTTCTGGCTTCAGGGTCGGGGATCCCGCCTTCAGAGGGTATTGGGTCCAGGGTGATGAAAAGGTCCTGGCTGACGGGGAGAACAGATTCACCGCTTACCTGCTACGCATTATCCTCCTCTTCCTCATCCACAAAATCCTCCTCCCTGTTGCGTGAGACTCTCTTTCCCCCCCACCCCTTGCAGGTGTCCAGGACAGTGGTGGGGTAGTGGTAGGATTCCCCCCCTAGAATGGCATGCAGCTGATCATAGAAGCAGCATGTATGGGGCTCTGACCCGGAGAGACTGTTTGCCTCCTTTGTCTTTTGATAGCTTGCCTCAGCTCCTTAATTTTCACACGGCACTGCTGTGTGTCCCTGTTGTAGCCTCTCTCCAACATGTCCTGTGAGATTTTGGCAAATATATTTGCATTTCTTCTTTTTGATCGGAGTTCTGCCTGAACAGATGCTTCTCCCATACAGAAATCAGATCCAGTGTCTCCCTTTTGGTCAATGCTGGAGTTCATTTGTGATTCTGGGGGGACTGACTATGCTGCTGAGTTTGCCACGCTGACCAAACAGGAAATGAAATTTAAAAGTTCCCAGGACTTTTCCTGTGTAGCTGGCTAGAGCATCTGAGTTCAAAGTGCTGTCCAGAGCGATCACAATGGAGCACTCTGAGATAGCTCCCGGAGGCCAATACTGTCGATTTGTGTCCACACTACCCCAAATTCAACCCAGCAAGGTCGATTTTAGTGCTACTCCCCTCACTGGGGAGGAGTACAGAAGTTGATTTTGAGAGCCCTTTAAGTCGACAGAATGGGGTTGATTGTATGGATGCATTCATTTTCAAATCGACCTAACGCAGCTAAATTCAACCTAACCCTGTAGTGTAGACCAGGCTTAAGGGTGGAGATTCCACCACCTCCCTAAGTAACCCATTCCAGTTCTTCACCACCCTCCTAGTGAAATAGTTTTTCCTAATATCCAACCTAGATCTCCCCCACTGCAACTTAAGACCATTGCTCCTTGTTCTGTCATCTGCCACCCCTGAGAACAGCTGAGCTCCATCCCCTTTGGAACCCCCCTTCAGGTAGTTGAAGGCTGCTATATTTGATCCCACACATCTGAAACACTAGAATGCAAAGAAATATTTTGGACTTTGCCCATGTATGAAGCAGCTCAGTCAGAGTAGGTATAGCATGGCTAATCATAATAAAACACATTTGTACACCAGTTAGAATGTTTGTGCAATCAACTGCTGAAACCTCACCTCTTTACCTGCTGCAGCGAATTTGAACTGTGTAATTCAATTATGTTTATAATCCAATAATAAGAGGTTGCTTACCATGAGCAAAACCAAAATATGTTTTGCTTTTGGAGCCAAGTCCAATAAATGTGAAGCACTACAATCACATGCAAAAATATGTATGCTATTGATTTCACACTGGAGAGTTGGTAGGATGAATCCTTCACAGCCATTTTGAATGATTCTTATTGCAGCCTCTTTCCATGGCTTGTCAATATTCCAATGAGGTGGCATTTGTACTCGTAATGTTTGGCTTTATTTTACCACAGTTTCTTGCTGACTTCCATATTTGGGACTTATCTGCCTCACATTATGGACAGTCAAACCAAATACTCAAAGGAATTTACATAACTATATATTGAAGAGTTTATTTACTACTTCTGCTCTTGATGTTCGTGTGAACTTCCCATTTACTTTATTTGGAGTTCTGCTCTGGATTGAACATATTATGGGGTCCTTATTAAATGTGCCATCTCAGTAAAATGAGTTTAATACTATTGCACTAGAGAGATTTTGGGGTCATTCCAACACACCAACAAAATCTCTTCCAAACAAGTGCATGTCTATGTTAAGTGTTTATTTGTCAAATCCTCAAGTTTAGCATTTATACTCTTGAGATTGATCTTGCACTCTTTATTTAGGAACACTGATAATGCCAGCAAAAAGTGTGTTTCTGGATAAAGAGAGATTGAGAATGTAACTTATTATCATAGTGTCCACTGCTTGCCTACCTGCCTAGATATTCTTAAATTTTCCTTTGCTATGGCCATTCTAAGGGAAGAATAAGCAATTAATTAATATCTCCCAATCTTCCAGGCAAAAATTAAATGCAAAACCAGTGCATTTTGGATAGATATCCAAAATCCTCATTAAAATCATGTTGTTTACTTCTTTCCTCTTCCTCATTCAGCTTCTCATCTTCATTGAAGCACATTATTGAAAAATGGTTTTGTGCCTAATCTGCAACCTCATAAGAGATGGGAAATGACGATTTGTCTTGTAGCCTACCAATTTGTAGATAAACAACCTCTGTGAATATCACAAGTTACACTACAGCATGTCATTCCTGTTAGAAATTCAGGACCATATCAACATGTGATTGTATATTCTGTATGTTTCTGCACAGAGGCCCAGAGAACCTGACTGTTACCAGAGGAGAAATTGGCAGAGTCAAATTAAACAAATCTCTTCTATAAAATTGGCTCATCATCCATTTTAGGACTGATAAATATCATGGGCTAGATACATTTGAGGGTTAACATCACTGAAGTAAACATTAGGGACGAATTTGACCACGACTTTCTATCACCAATTTGGCTGGCTGTGAAGAACACAAAGGTGAGACAGTCTTTCCTTTGTTTATATTCAAGACACATGCTTAACATAAATGAGTTGATATAATCAAATCTGGATTACAGAGTCTCAGGTTCAGTGTTTGTTTATAATAAGCAGAGATTGCCCCTTCTTTAAAAGGCAACGGTGAAAGGACAAAGATCTATTTATGTACAGAATGGTCAAAATGAGAGCTCAGATATAACATGCAGAGGATAGCAGAATGTTAAGTGTAATATTGATATGATAAATAGTCATACATTTTTAAAACCATTCTTTAATTATTACTGTAGGTTCAAAGCACTAGGTTTGAAGGACGGAACAAAGACTCTTTTAGCTTTGAAAGCTTGTAAATGGATAGTGATACATATTTTGTGTTTCTCAATACTTCTGACTAGTCAATTACAGGTAATTCACATTTCAAAGCAGAGTTTGGCCCAAGTGGTATATTCAAGTAATAGAAATTTCAAAGCAGTCAGAACAAACACCAGCTCTTTGATTAACTAATTTATGCAGGAAGCAGCAAAATTAAGCACCCTAATTGTTCTGTCAAAGTTCACACAGACCTCTTAATTAATGACTTATAAACTAAAATTCATAATTGATACCAGGTGGCCTAAATGCTAGCTGAGGTCACAAAATATATGCCAGTAGTAAATCACATAGTACTATATCCTTTTTTATTTTTTTGCCTTAGGACTGCACAATATGGGAGCTAAGAGAGTTTTGATGTATAGAGGAAAACAGTAAGAAATGGCAAGATGAGTTTTCAAGATTCATAGATTCATAGATACTAAGGTAAGAAGGGACCATTCTGATCATCTAGTCTGACCTCCTGCCCAGCGCAGGCCACAGAATCTCACCCACCCTCTCCTACGAAAAACCTCACCTATGTCTGAGCTATTGAAGACCTCAAATCATGGTTTAAAGACTTCAAGGAGCAGAGAAGCCTCCCTCAAGTCACCCATGCCCCATGTTACAGAGGAAGGCGAAAAACCTCCAGGGACTCTTCCAATCTGCCCTGGAGGAAAATTCCTTCCCAACCCCAAATATGGCAATCATCACTAAACCCTGAGCATATGGGCAAGATTCACCAGCCAGATACTACAGAAAATTCTTTCCTGGGTAACTCAGATCCCATCCATCTAATATCCCATCTCAGGGGATTAGTCCTATTTACCCTGAATATTTAAAGATCAATTACTTACCAAAATCCCATTATCCCATCATACCATCTCCTCCATAAACTTATCGAGTAAAATCTTAAAACCAGATAGATCTTTTGCCCCCACTGTTTCCCTTGGAAGGCTATTCCAAAACTTCACTCCTCTGATGGTTAGAAACCTTCGTCTAATTTCAAGTCTAAACTTCCTGGTGGCCAGTTTATACCCATTTGTTCTTGTGTCCACATTGGTGCTGAGTTAAATAATTCCTCTCCCTCTCCTGTATTTATCCCTCTGATATATTTATAGAGAGCAATCATATCTCCCCTCAACCTTCTTTTAGTTAGGCTAAAGAAGCCAAGCTCCTTAAGTCTCCTTTCATAACACAAGTTTTCCATTCCTCGGATCATCCTAGTAGCCCTTCTCTGTACCTGCTCCAGTTTGAATTCATCCTTTTTAAACATGGGAGACCAGAACTGCACACAGTATTCTAGGTGAGGTCTCACCAGTGCCTTGTATAATGGTACTAAAACCTCCTTATCCCTACTGAAAATGCCTCTCCTGATGCATCCCAAAACCGCATTAGCTTTTTTCACAGCCATAACATATTGGCAGCTCATAGTCATCCTATGATCAACCAATACTCCCAGGTCCTTCTCCTCTTCTGTTACTTCTAATTGATGCGTCCCCAACTCATAACTAAAATTCTTGTTATTAATCCCTAAATGCATAACCTTACACTTCTCACTATTAAATTTCATCCTATTACTATTACTCCAGTTTACAAGGTCATCCAGATCTTCCTGTATAATATCCCGATGCTTCTCGGAATTGGCAATACCTCCCAGCTTTGTATCATCTACAAACTTTATTAGCACACTCCCACTTTTTGTGCCAAGGTCAGTAATAAAAAGATTAAATAAGATTGGTCCCAAAACCGATCCCTGAGGAACTCCACTGGTAACCTCCCTCCAGCCTGACAGTTCGCCTTTCAGTAGGACCCGTTGCAGTCTCCCCTTTAACCAATTCCTTAGCCACCTTTTGATGTTCATATTGATACCCATCTTCTCCAATTTAACTAATAATTCCCCATGTGGCACAGTATCAAATGCCTTACTGAAATCTAGGTAAAGTAGATCCACTGCATTTCCTTTATCTAAAAAATCTGTTACTTTTTCTAAAAAGGAGATTAGGTTGGTTTGGCACGATCTACATTTTGTAAAACCATGTTGTATTTTGTCCCATTTACCATTGACTTCAATGTCCTTAACTAATTTCTCCTTCAAAATTTTTTCCAGGACCTTGCATACTACAGATGTCAAACTAACTGGCCTGTAGTTACCCGGATCACTTTTTTTCCCTTTCTTAAAAAGAGGAACTATATTAGCAATTCTCCAATCATTCGGTACTACTCCTGAGTTTACAGATTCATTAAAAATTCTTGCTAATGGGCTTGCAAATTCAGGTGCCAATTCCTTTAATATTCTTGGATGAAGATTATCTAGGCCCCCCGATTTAGTCCCATTAAGCTGTTTCAGTTTTGCTTTTACCTCAGATATGGTAATATCTACCTCCATATCCTCATTCCCATTTGTCATGCTACCATTATCCCTAAGATCCTCTTTAGCCTTATTAAAGACTGAGGCAAAGTATTTGTTTAGATATTGGGCCATGCCTAGATTATTTTTAACCTCCTCTCCCTCAGTGTTTAGCGGCCCCACTTCTTCTTTCTTAGTTTTCTTCTTATTTATATGGCTATAGAACCTTTTACTATTGGTTTTAATTCCCTTTGCAAGGTCCAACTCGACTCGACTTTTAGCCAGTCTCACTTTATCCCTACATGTTCTGACCTCAATTAGGTAGCTTTCCTTGCTGATCCCTCCCATCTTCCACTCCCTGTATGCTTTCTGCTTCTTCTTAATCACCTCTCTAAGATGCTTGCTCATCCAGCTTGGTCTACAATTCCTTCCTATGAATTTTTCCCCTTTCTTGGGATACAGGCTTCTGAAGCTTTGATTTAAAGTAATCCCACGCCTCCTCTACCTTTAGATCCATAAGTTCTTCAGTCCAATCCACTTCCTTAACTAATTTCCTTAATTTTTGAAAGTCAGCCCTTTTGAAATCAAAAACTCTAGTTGAAGATTTATTTTTGTTAATCCTTCCGTTCAGTTTGAACTGAATTAGCTCATGATCACTTGAGCCAAGATTGTTCCCTACAACCATTTCTTCTATGAGGACCTTGCTACTCACCAAAATTAAATCTAAAATGGCATCCCCTCTAGTCGGTTAGGCAACTACTTGATGAAGGAATCCATCAGCTATCGCATCTAGGAAAATCTGAGCCCTATTATTATTACTAGCACTAGTCCTCCAGTCTATATCTGGGAAGTTAAAGTCTCCCTTGATCACACAGTTTCCATTAGTATTTACTTTATTAAAAACATTAAAAAGGGCTCTATCCATATCCAAATTAGATCCCGGAGGTCTATAGCACACCCCAAGCACTATCGTAGGAGAGGCTTTACTAGTTATCTTCCTCAATGTAATTTTTGCCCAGACGGACTCTGTCTTATCCATTGCATCGCTTCTTATTTCTTTACATTCTACCTCATCATTGATATACAATGCTACTCCACCACCTTTACCTTTTTTTCTGTCTTTCCTAAACAGCACATACCCTTCAATACCTGTAGTCCAGTCATGACTACTATTCCACCATGTTTCTGTTATCCCTATAATATCTGGTTTCACTTCCTGCACCAGTAGCTCTAGTTCCTCCATTTTGTTACCTAGGCTCCTCGCATTGGTGTACAAACATCTTAATTTTTGCTGTTTGGCCTCGCTCACATTTTGTACCCTATTAGGCACAGTCATTCTACAGCCAGTATAACCTATTAGACCAGTATACACACCACCCTCGCTCCTTATATACATTCTCCTACCCACAGCTGTATCCTTTCTTACTTCGTCTTCTTCCCTCTCATTGCTAAAATCTGGCGTGGAGATTACCTGGACATCTCCCATCCATCTCCCCCTAATTCCTAGTTTAAAGCTCTCTTTATCAGTTGTGCCAGCCTCGATCCTAGAAGTTTATTTCCTTCCCTACTCAGATGAAGTCCATCCCGAGAGAACTGTCCTCTGTCCGTGAATGCCTACCAGTGGCCATACATCCCAAAGCCCTCCTTGTAGCACCACTGCCTAAGCCATCTGTTGACAGTCATAATCTTGTCACACCTTTGTTGCCCTTCTCTAGGAACAGAAAGGATACCGCTAAAGATCACCTGAGCCTCAATTTCCTTAAGCGTCTTCCCCAGCCTAGCATAGTCTCCCTTAATACTTTCCAGCGAGAATCTAGCCGTATCATTTGTTCCCACATGAAGGATAATTAGGGGATTCTTTCCTGGTCCCTTTAGGATCCTTTTCAACCTCAGGTCTACATCCCGTATCTTAGCACCCGGAAGACAGCACACCCTTCTATTCTCTGGATCAGCTCTAGTTACAGGCCTATCTATTCTTCTCAATAAAGAGTCCCCGATTACATTGACCTGCCTTTTCCTGGTGACGGTGCTATTCTCCAGTCTCTCCCCTGTTCCCTCTGGCTGCAAGTTCTTTCCATTCCTATTTTCCCTTATAATCCTCTTCAACCCATCCTGTATCCTCCTGGGGCTCATATTTGGTGTAGTCTCCCTTGACTCTTCCGCTTTTCCTATAGGACTAGCCTCTCTTCTCTTCTTCCTTACCCTTCCACCTTCAACAAGTACCTGCTGAGCCCCTTCTTCATTTTCCAACTCTGCAAACCTGTTCCTAAGCTCTATTTCTCCTTCACTAGCCCGTCTTTTCCTCTGAAGAAATTTAATGAAAGGATATCTTGTGGGTTGGGTGTCTTATTAGTGTGACTGATGGAAAGCTTCAAACAGAAAGAAATTCCTGAAGACTGATTTGGGGGGAAGAAAGAGGGGGAGGAAGAGAACTTCCAAAACTATTTGGTCTTCACCTACACCAGGCTTAACCTTTCCTCTCACTTAATTGTTGTGAATAAAATATCCACTGCATTTAATTGTAAACCAGTCCCAACATCTATTAATATATTTATTTAAAGAAAAAAACTATTACCAAAGACTTTATGAAAACAAAGTTCAGCCTGCTTAAACAAATCATGTTGATTATTCATTATTTAAGGAGTGGGACTCATCACCTGAGTCACAATATTATTTCAGGTCCCTGACTGGAAGACATTTTTTTGTTTGTTAAGGAGAGTAAAGAATAAGAAATAAGTGCTAATGGACAGTACCTTTCCAGTACAGATAGTTTGGCAACCTGAAATATGGACTGTCACAGATCAGGTCAGTTGACCCTTGCTGGCAGCTCACCAGATAGCTGTAAAGGAAACAGCCTCTGGATACCTGGGCATTTTAAGCCTCCCTGGGTCTCAGCAGGCTTCAGCACTATTACCTCTCTGGCTCATTTCCTGGGCACTCACTCTGTCTGCTATTCCTTTTCAGAAATAGAATCCCTCAGCCCTCTTGTGTTAGGTCACCAGTTCCATTGCTGACCTGAAATATACCCCCCAATAATTTAACCCCACACTCTGCCAGAATCTCTCTGAAACCATGAGCCTTCTTGGTTACAAAGCATATGTTAGTTGTAGCATAGAACACACAGACACTTTGCACAGAGTTCTACAAGATTGTTGCTCTTTAGTCCCATGAGAAATATACAGATCCATACAAAATTAAAAGCTTTGCAATCATTTCCCCTCATTCTAGCTTACTCTTTCCTTGACAGACCATCTATGTTTAGGTAGGTAGGCTGGGTTTCTTTCCTTGATGCCTCATCCAGCTTTTGCAGCAGCTTCACTCATCACAAACTGGTGAAGATTTGCTGTAGAGAGAGCAAAAAGAACAGCGTTGGCCCTTTACAACCTTCCAGTCTCCTTTGTCAGGTGACTTCCTGGTCCCTGACCACTGACCCCAGCAGGTGATTTCTCTGTGCCCTACTAAACTGGTTCCTTTGGGTAAAGGCCAGCCTTTTCTCTAGGGGTTTCCTTTTTCAATAGAGGATCATTAAGAATTAATGGCCCTCTATTGTTGATCCTTTGCCATTGAACTGGTTGGAATATTGGGCCAACGTGAAGGTTGAAAGGAGAACAGAGAAGAAAAAAGACTGCACCTGTAAAATGGAGTTTGCAGTAGAGCTGGCTGAATAATTGATATTTTGGTTCAGCCTGCAAACTGAGGATCAGAACAAATGCTCTATTCAGTTCTGAAAATGTTCAGAATTTGTCAGCAAATCAGAAGAGTCCAGTCACATGAGTCCAGAAAATTTCATGTGTTCCCCCTTAAAACATCGAGGTTAGGGGTTAGAGCACTTAGAAGGATGGGGGACCCCCAAGTTTGGATCCAGATTCTGAGCAAGGACTCAAACTCAGTTTGCCCTCCTCCTAGATGAGAATCCTAACCACCAGGCAACAGGCTATTTTGGGATGGGTTGTTTTCAGTCTCTCCTTTTGAAGCTGTTCCACTTTTTATAAGTACTTAAACATTCACTGAGCCAAAGAGAGAGAACGACTCTGTAGCCTAGTGATTAAGGTAGAAGCAGTGGATTCAAATCTGTCCTCTGAGTCAGGCAGAGAGAGGATTTGAATCCACCTCTGCTACCTCCCAGGTAAAGAGAAACTGGATTAATCACCAGCCTACAGATTCATTCTCTTGATGTTTGGATCAGTGAAAATTTAAGTGTTTATACAAGGTGGAACAGCTTCAACAGGAAAGTTTGAGGCCAGGCTAGCCTATAGACTGGTGATTGAGATGCTCACCAGACCAGCAGGGGGCAGCACTTGGAGATCAAGTCCCTACTCCAATGACTACTTATATAGTTAGACAAAGTAGAACAGCTTCAACAGGAGAGAGAGTGAGAGCAAGCTGCTCTAGAAGAGGCTGCCTGTCAGGATGCTCAGCTGGAAAGGGGAAAATATGAGTTCACAGTTCTAGAGTGGGGTCCAAATGTGAGTCTCCCACATTCCAGGCAAATGCCCTAACCACTTGTTTAAAGGTTATAAGGGAATGTGCATGACTGTATGTTTTCTGAAGTGGGCCCTAAAAAAACCTTCTTCCCTGGCTAAACTAATCAGGTCAAATTTGCAAATAATTTTGGGTCAACCAAAAATGCATTTTTTGGGAAATAAATTATTCAGTTGAAAAACTTTGCACAGCCATTCTTTGCAGCTTGGTAAAGATACATTCAGAATTCATAAATTATACAGACAGTTCCCCCAAAGCATTATATAAACCAACAGCAAATATTTCCACCAATAAGTCAGTGGACCTGTGAATAACAAATAGTATAACCTGACAATAAAAATCAGAGAAAATGTAGCATGTTTATTTAGGAAAATGATCATAAGGTTTTTTTTCATTACTTGCCTATAGAGACAAAATCTGCTCTTGTGGGAGTTAGGTGCCTAGATACCTTTGAGGATCTGGGCTGTAGTTTCTGACTCAAAGCTAAAGCAGGTCAAAAAAATGTGAATGAAAAATATACCTGTCAGAAAATGTGGTTTTGTTAAATTGAAATGTTAAACTGAAATTTTATGGGAAATGTCTGTTTCAATGAAATTTTTCAATTTTCTGATTGGCAAATTCACAATGAAAAATTTGATTTTGGAGTGACACTGTGAAAGTAAACACGTGTTTTGCTTGATATTTTTGACTGAATTAAAATTTTGATTTACTTAAATTAATTTTGGTTGTTTAATTTTGATTTAATTAAGCTTTAGGGACTGACTTAGTGCAAAGCAGCTACTCTGCACTAGATAATATGGTCCATTATAAGTAAAAGAACAGATTTAAATGTTTAAGTTAATTTATGTATATTAAAATGAAGTATTTAAGAGACTTAGGGCTTGTCTACACTTACAGCGCTGCAGCACTTAGTGAAGACATTACCTACACTGAGAGGAGAGCTTCTCCTGTAAGCATAGGTACTCCTCTTCCATGAAAGGCAATAGCTATATCAATTGGAGAAACCCTCCTGTTGACATAGTGCTGTCTACACCAAGAGTTAGGTCGGTATAACTGCATTGCTCAGGGGTGTAGATTTTCCATACCCTGAGTGGTATAGTTATACCAACATAAGTTTGTACTGTGGACCAGAGCTTAGTTTTGTCCAGTCGGATGTCCTTTCATTAAAAAGTCCCCTTCTTCCACTATGGGAGGTAAACTGAAGGAAGAAAAGTGTATGTTTTATTTTTCATCTGATCTGTGCATGTAGTTCAAAACCTGCTTCAATGGATTATGTGAATGGATAATAAATGTGCCTTTCAGTATTCTTTAATATGGTTGAAAATATGAGATTGAATAGAACAAAGATATAACTGATCCTTTTACTATCCTAGAAGCAGAAAAATAATAAAACGATGAGAAAATGATATACAGGTCACTAGAGTCACTGAACATTAGAGGGTAATTGCTTTCTCTCAAGAAAGCTTACAATGGTGTGTAGCCTAAGTGAAGGGGTGTCGGATACCTGTCTAGTAGAAGAGCCATTCTGCCAGCATCTCTGGCTTGTACAGACTACAGTCTGAAGTAAATGTGCTAGCTGGCCATGCATCCTACAGGCAATCTATATCTGCCTAGACAGAACAATGCTGTGTCATGCCATTCGAAAACAGGAGAAAGGGAAAGATTTTAGAAATGTTTCTATATATAATGTTCTGTCCGTCACTCATCCTCCCCTTAAGTTTCTTTTCATAGCTTTTTTTGGGAAAGATATGTATTACTTATTAAGATAACAGCACAAATTGCACTTGATCACATAACCAATGCACTTTTGGACAAATGACTGTGATGTATTTTTCTGTAGCTACGTGTTTCTCCAGCCTCATCCCTGGCTGCAGCCTTCCCATTGTCTCTGTTGTAAACACACTGTTCATGTAGTCCTTCACACCTGCGCACACCATCACCCTACTCAAATGCCAGCCTTGATGTTTATAACAAGAAACAAAAAATATCTTGCTTTTGTTAGATCTCTCTCTGGGGTCATATTTCCTGTTTGAGGTCCATAGGCACTACTGCAATAATAATACAAATCTAGAAGTGCTACCAACATGTTACTGTATTTGTTCTTAAGACCTTCAGAAAGAGTCCTTTATCCCACATTGAATCCTCAGGCTACATCACATGAGTGTCTTCCATATAACTCATTTGACTGTCAAAGTTAGAAGATGGTAAACCAAAGTATAAATTTTCATGCAACACTTTCACTTTTGGTTTCACATATGAATTATAACCAAGTTTGATACAATAATCGTGAAATAATGTCATGCCAGCAGGAATGAATGACATATTTAGGAGGGGTAAAGATGTCATATGGTATTCAACAGCTGCCATAACACCATGCAATGTAATCTAATCCCATTAGATGTAATATGTTCTAGTGTAATATTTAATTGGTTGCACTTTACAAGACTATCCTGTCAAACTGTACTCTGGACAATCCAGCAATACTGACTGCCATATGTCAGTACAGTATATTCCTTAAAGTGCAATGATAGCATTTGCCTCTATTATTCAAGAATATGCCAGCTCAACAGCAACATATATTTTGGATGGAAAGATAACTTTCAAATATTTGTCAGCGTGCATAAGAACATAAGAATGGCCATACTGGTCAGACAGGATACTGGACCATCTAGCCCAGTATCCTGTCTTCTGACAGTGGCCAATGCTGTGTGCCCCAGAGGGAATGAACAGAACAGAAAATCATCAAGTAATCCAGCTTCTGGCAAACAGAGGCTAGGGACACCACCCCTGCCCATTCTGGCTAATAGCCATTGATGGACCTATCCTCCATGTACACTGCTTATTTAAGAATTTATGGGCTTAAAGGGATATTCTAATATTCTTCATGTTGATGCGAATTTTTATTTTAATTCCACCTCCAATCCTAACACATGCACAGACTAAATTCATATATATGGCTGAGTTGTAGTCCAATAGAAAGAGACAGGAAAGACCCCACATCCTGAAAAGCATGCATCTTACTTAGTTTGATGTCTTACCAGTATTATCATCATGGATTATTCTGTAAATTCTCTTTGTCCTACTCCTTGTTATACTACTCTGTGTTGCATAGTATAAAGTCACTGTACATAGAGTTCCAGCTACATTAACTCTCATTATAACTGCATACCATGTGAAGTAGTTCCAAAATTGTAATTTTTTAATATATATGAGAATTGGAAAAATATACAAGACTAAGAAACAGAATTTAAGGATTGGTTTTGTGAATAAAACTTATTTGGTAGGGTAGGAAGGGAGACAAAAAATGTCATCCTAGTGAAGAAGACCCCAATTCAGCAAAGCACTTAAGCATGTGTTTAACTTTAAGCACATTAATAATCCTATTTGAAATCTGGAAACTGAAAAAACAGAATGGGATAGATTTGAGATCCTTGATTCAGAAAAAAAAATCCCTATTCAAGACAGCATTTAAACATGTGTTTAACTTTAAGCCACTAAAATCAACTGGATTTAAGCATGTGCTTAAAATTTAACTTATTTTGTTTTAATGAGTTGGGGGCCTTAGCACGGGTGAAGATGCGCACACACTTTGAACAGCAAATCTAGCACTGGTATATTCGACTGCTGAATATCACACACGAGTTTGCACAGGCTATTCACATACCAAATTTCTGGATGTGCAGCTTAATTCTGTGATCACAATCAAAATTTGGGCATTAAAATCAACACTGGTTCAAATGTTCCCCACACTGGCCCATATACCACCACCCCAAATCTGGACAGACATACATACGGTTTGTGAATACAATCAACTCATGACCAACTTGCATTTACCAATTCATGAGAGCCTCGAAAACCTTGTGAAGACACACCCAAAATCCCATAAACCTTTTTGAGATTGGGCTAAAGTTCTTAATACATTCACAATCAATCCTGAGGCTTAGTGGAAATAATTCTGAGATAATGCTAATGTCCCAAACTAATACCTGATTGCCAACCCCCAAAAAGAACTTCCAGACTTCAACCTATCTCAGAAACAATGGTCCACATTGAACCATTTTAGACCATTCCCTGGCACGTGCTGCCAGACACCTCTGGAAGATGAGCCACAACAAACAATGTGACACCAGTCACAAACTATGGATCACATTGTAAATAAATGCCTGGTTCAAGCATTTGCTGGTGGCATCTTAGACTTCCACCAAGTCACTTTCAAAGCTGCTCCCTGGCTCACTAATACGGATTTAGTTATTTGAACATTGCTAATCACTTCTCTTCCCATGCAAATGAAGAAGATGGCATTCCTGTATTTAAGTATGCCATATAATGTTGGTTTAGAGACAGGGGAGAGAGAAGACAAAGGAAGAAGGCAGGGGCAGGTTAACATTTAATAAACATTGCAGGGAAAAAGATGCAGACTTGGCAGTTCTATAGGCCAAACTCTCAAAAGAAGGGGCAACAGGTTCACCTAGAAAAATGGTTTTTGCATTCCTTACCACGCCTCACCCATATACATAAAGAGGGAAAGGAGTAACAGCTCTGCAGAGGCTGCTCCCTGCCCCTCTCCCCTTAACCATGAAAACAGTTTTACCCCCAAGTTGTTACAAATGACATATATTTAACCTGACAGAATTGGCTCATTCCTGTACTAGTAGTTTGCTATTCCTTGTTGTGATTATTTCAAATAAAGCTTATCTCAAATTTACTAAATCATAGGCCTGTTGTTCTTGGATACCGAAAATACATTTTTCTTGACATTGATGATTCAAGCAAGCACAGCACAGGGAAACGTGAGCTAGATGACATTTGAGGCCATGAACAGATATTTTCCGGTAACATGAATCATATCAATTAAAATCTGCAAATGCTGTAGCCATAATTAGTGCAAATGGTCATTTCAAAAGTCCATTCCTTACAAAAATGACTACTAAGCTAATATACTTAACTGATCATTTTGTAGTGTGGAGTGAGTCTTCAGTAAATTCTCAGATAACTAATATATTTTTAATTAGGGATGTAACTGTATTATATAAAAATGCTATACAGTTTCTTCTTAGTTATGAGGTAATTTCAGTGTCATAGGTGCCACTTAATGTTATAATTTCTAATAGGAAGGTTAAGTCCTGGCTGTAATGCAGTGCTTCCCTCTGTATTAATGAAATACTGACAGAGCTCAATGAGTACTAACACTAACATAATATCATTTTTCTTACTAGCATTCCACCTCCCAGCACATCAAATAACACTGTCATAAAGAAATACCGTATGTGTGGATAAAGTTAATGGGGTTAGAATTTATTTTCAGAGAAGAAAACAGAACAAGGGCATTAATTGTATCTTTATGTTGCCTATATTGTATTTTAAATGGTGGTGAGAGAAACTATAGTGAAACAATCAGTATGGGTAAGAAGCAAGTGCGTTAAACTTAAAAAATAATCGAAATATCATGATTGGCATTTCTTTGTGATAGTAGGCACATGCCTTCCATTTTTCTCCCCATGTATATTTAAAATTAAACTAAAGCTCTTTATGTTTCTTATTTAAAACAACATGATTCTGATGTGATGTATGTACATTAACTTCAATTGCAACCGGAGATCTTTCTTTCCTCCTCTACATGCTGCTTTTGATTTTTCTCTTCATTTTTTGGAGCACTTAGGCACCACATTTAATTCAGGCTAATAATTAATAACAAAATAATTCTCTGAAGAAATTCATTAGGTTCCATTAAACAAACTCTCACTTTGGAAACTCAATCAGCAAACTATGGATTCCAAATGAAAAGTAATTATGGTGCTTCACTGAGTACAGATTGATTATTGTAATGAGCTCATAATAATCTGATCTAAGATTCAGTTCACAGTAAATCCATCAATATATATCTATAAGACCAGTAATACACATTATGGGCACAATCCAGTTTCTCTTACAATCAATGGATATTCTCCTGTTAACTTCAGTGGGGATTGGATTCAGCCTTTTATGCTTAAGGCATTACATTTCCTTCCTATATAAACATGAAAAGTGGGGAAGATATTAATCCTCTATTTTCCATGGGATTTTATGTACTACTGAGCTGTATACCCATTGCTGGCTGTAGGAGAGGTAGAGATGTAGTTGCAAGCAAAGGGAAAGTCAAACAAGAATGCAGGGGCCAGGGATTCACAGGTCTCTCTGCTCCAATCTTGAAAGTCCCCAGTTAGGCATGAAGAGGGTCTTTCCAGGGCCCCCCAATTCCATCAATACTTACAATGCCCAACACAGCTCCCTTGCACCTATGATTTAAATGACTAGTAGCAGTACTGTGGTCTGTATCTCACTCTCATACATCTTCACAAAGACATATTCTGATATTTAACATGGAATAAGAGTATCATTTTACTCCAGTTGTGCTACTGAAGTCAATGAGACCATTTTCAGAATAAGAGTCAGACTGCGTCAATATAAATAAGAGTAGCTGAATCTGGCCCAGAGTGAACAAAGATTATTAATGCTGCTTCTTGAATCACTAGCTCTTTTGGAATATGTTAGTCTACATAAGAACATCAACATGTCACTCAGAGCTGTTGTACACTGTCTCCTGTTTCTTGACCAGGCAACCCTTTCCTACATTTTGCTAGGAAACATTGAAAAAAAATCTTTCAATTCTATAGTGCTTGGGCAAAGTGTAATATTTAAGGATCCATTACATGGTTATACTAAAATAAATTTTCACAAGAAGACTCAGTCACTTTTCCTCAAATGAGGACTCTGCCCATGCCAAACATCTACTTTCTATCCTTGGTCCTTCCATGCTGCAATTGTTTCAAAATGATATAAGCTATAGGATATTTCCTTCTCCTTTCCTCTCCATGCCCATCCAGTTCTGCTTCTCCTAAAAAATGATGGAACTGTTTTTGACTAAGAGAAATGCATAAATAATTCCCTTTGAGGCAGAAACAAGACCTTAAAAATTTCAACTCTATAGTTAAAAGTTTTGGAAAGATGTAATTACAAAAATCAGGGATTTGAATTTGAAACACATGCAATCTCAACTGTAGCAATTTCTCCTGATATAATTATAGGTAGCTCTGGTAGTGACAACTACAGTTAACATTGTGTAATACTTTCCATTATAATGACAGGTTTCAGAGTAGCAGCCGTGTTAGTCTGTATTCGCAAAAAGAAAAGGAGTACTTGTGGCACCTTAGAGACTAACAAATTTATTAGAGCATAAGCTTTCGTGAGCTACAGCTCACTTCATCAGATGCATCCGATGAAGTGAGCTGTAGCTCACGAAAGCTTATGCTCTAATAAATTTGTTAGTCTCTAAGGTGCCACAAGTACTCCTTTTCTTTTTCCATTATAAGACTCTGTATTCAGTTGCATAGAACATCACTCACAATTAACAGTTCACAATGACATTTTCCATGCTGGATGTATGCTACAGGAGGAAACGTGTAGGAATGTTTCAGCAAATATAACAGCCATTTTTGAAAACAAAAGATGCTGTTTTGCCCATGATAAAATTTGTAAGCCATTTCATTGAAAAGCTCTAGCACTGTTGTGCCTTGGAGCAGGGTATTAAAATGTGGCCGGGGGCTCCCAAAGTGTCAAAGCTTGCCTTTTGCTGTCCCCATGGAAATCTGCTTAATTTTGGCCTCTGAAATATCACGATTTCCACATGTTCAGTAGAGGATTGTTAAAGCTAAATTCTCAGAAGTTTCTATCTGCACCAAGCATGCTGCATTCCCTCACACCTTCTGTCTCCTGACTAGACTA
Source organism: Dermochelys coriacea (assembly GCF_009764565.3). Lineage (NCBI taxonomy): Eukaryota > Metazoa > Chordata > Testudines > Dermochelyidae > Dermochelys > Dermochelys coriacea. Next base: position 28,765,445 of record NC_050079.1, on the reverse strand, counting down.
AGCACATGCCAACCCCACAGAACAACTGACCATGTGCCATAATTAGAATTGAGAGCAAAGGAGATTGTGTTGTGTTCTCAGTGCCACCCCATGCTGTAATATACAGAATGAAGCAGATTGATAGAGGGAGGTTGAGGCAGGAGCAGGGGGAGGAGGGGAGGACTGAGACAATTGCCAAGGAGGGGGAAGAAGTCAGACTTGGAGGAGAGGGACAGGAGCAGAAGGGCCTAGACTCCTACCAGAACTGTTTTTACTGACATGATCATATATTATATTTTCCATACGGTCTCTGTCTCATTCAGTGCTCTGGATGGATGGTGCTCTGAGGATGAATCAGAATTGTGTCTGAATTAGGCTGTTATCTGTAGGATCCCCTGCTCATCTGAAGCGGAAGTTGGGAGGTGAATAGGGAGAGATGCAGGAGATTGCAGGAAGAGGAAAGATCGTCTCAGTTAAAGAAGATAAATGCCATCCTGGAGAATTGAAGTCTATCTCTGCCTCAGACACAGAGCTTCTATGTGAAGCTGGATAAGTCACTTAAACTAAACTTTTCACAGAAATGGACACTAATTGTGTGTTTCCTATTTTTTGGTTTCTGAGCAACCTTAATTATGACATTACTTTACTTTTTGAGTGCTGACTGCAGCTGGCTGGCTGACATTCTCCTAGTATAGTTAGTTTGGATGCAATATGTATACATTATATATATATATATATATATATATATATATATATATATATATATATATTTATTTACTTATTTGAGAAGAATATTTTATAGTGGTTATTCTACTTGGCAATGGTTCATCAAAGAAGGCAACAGGAGGAAAATTCATGCAGATTGAAAGAAGGTATATTGATTGTCCCCTGACATGTTGATTGTCAAGAAGAAAAAATAGAGGACTAGCTCCTCAGATGGGATAAATTAACATAGTCCCATTAGGTTCAGTTGAGCTACACCTATTTACACCCACTGAGAATGTGGCCCAAAGACTAAGCAAATATGTCAGATAGCATTAACGAAGCTTTTGCTGTTCTACTCTAATAATTACTAGTAAATAGCCAATAACCACATTCAAAAATCCCTCTTGTTATTGGTATCAAACTTGCCTGTAGCTAGAAAAGGAAAAGTAATGGACAATTACTTCAAAGGAACTGGGTCAGATACTTGGAACCTAATTTATAAGAAAATGACAGCCCAGGGTTAGCTCAGGTATCATTGTTTCATCAGCATGCAACACCAGTGCCACTCAGCAAAAGAAAAGAGTTCAGACACATAAGAGAGGGAAGAGAAAAAGAAAGAAAACGCTACTTTGCTTTGTTATGGATTTACTAACAAAATGTCCTCCCAGCCTGACCTGCCCTAAACAAAACAACTGGCTTCTGGTTCAGACTCTTCTCCTGTGACATTATAAAAAAAGGACAGATACATAATCTGGGAAGTTTTCCAGATTTCTCAAATACAATCTACAGTTTCTATTTCTCAGCCTGTGTTTCCAATACATCACCTTACTTTACATTGGCAATGCAGTTCAATTTTATAATGGACACAGTGCTCTATACCAGTAAAAAGCTGTACATTAGAATAGATTTTGCTCCAAAGGGAGGCAAATCCTTTGTATTGCTGGCAGGAGAACAGCCAGCCTACTCCTTCTTAAACAATGGCAGTGGAGCTTGTCTGACTATACTGCACAAATGGGGATGGTCTGGGGAATTATACAGCTGGTTGCATACTTCTTATGCAAAATCTAGATCCCTGGGGTTCCCTATGCAGCAGTGCATACAGGTAGGAGAGAAGCAGGGCTACTGGATCTACCACCGTGTGGATTTTTTTTTCTCACCCTGCAGCAGTCACACATTGAGGCCTCTGAAAGTTGATTCACCCATTGGGCCTAAGTAGTCACTTTGGCCTCAGATGGGGAAAGAATCACGATGGAAATACTGATAGCAAAATCTGCTATTTAATCCATGGATTTGGCCTTTCATATGTGTGGTGCACTCCCATATTATCAGTATTACAAGCAACTGAAATATTATAATAAGTATTATATAATTAATATTAACAGGAGTTCAAAACAAGCACAAAAAGATGAATTAAACCCCAATTCTGGAAATTGGATCTTTGTTTTTTATGAGCTAGTTCTAAAAGATTTAAAGAGAAAAAGCTCTCACAATAAGAGACTACCCAAAATTATGTTTGTGAGATGGCTATGCTATCCCGCAACCTGCAAAATCAACGCTTCACATCTAAAGTTATGATTCCTGGCTTCTGTGTTGTTTTTGAAGTTTTAGACTATTGCAGGTGTCTTCAAATCTATTATCTTTTTTTTGGCTCCAAAAATATAGTAGTACTTCCTTTCCTCACCTTCTGATTGCCAGCCCATCTTTCTTTGTCTGTTTTTATCTTTCCCTCAGTCTTTTCTCTCCCATTCTTAAATGAAAGTGCTATTGTATCTCTTGCCCGGGGTTCTTATAGTGCCAAAAAGATAACACCTCTGTATTTACCATCACACAGAGAAAAAATAACAGGAGTGAGGGTGTGTTTGACCCATCAGTGACAGTGTTTTTTCATTATACATTTAAAAAAATAATAATTGATAGTTTTTAAAGTTTAAAATAGATTTTAATGTCTTTATTTCTAGTCCAGTCAGTTGGGACTGCAAAAAGGACTGTTCTTAAATATACAAAAATATGTTCAATATTGATGAAACTTATTTCATAAACAAAAGAAATACCAAATATAGCTGCCAAGTACAGTTTATCATCAGATGATTTGGAAGAGTTTAATGTAATCTCTTATTGTATTTTTCTCTCCTGTTTTCTACAAATACAATGCAGTATTGTAGAGTTAACAGCACATGTAAGAACAATATGAAACACAGATGATCTCATGGTATGGTATAATATAGGGCCTGCAAACCTTACTCATACAAGTAGTCCCATTGACCTTGCAAGATTTTCAATCTATTTCCCATTTTAAATACATTTGGTTAGTTTAAACCAAAATATCATGTAAATAGGGTGACCTGATAGCAAATGTGAAAAATCAGGATGGGGGCAGGGGATAATAGGTGCCTATACAAGACAAAGCCCCAAATATCAGCATCATCCCTATAACATTGGGACATCTGGTCACCCTCCATGAAAACTGGCCAATTTTTTCCTGAACTGTGTATTTGGGAATAAAGACTTTAATTCGATTGGGAGTAGCATTATGAAATATGGAAAATAGATTGGAAAGAGCTATGTGAGGCCAAATTTGGGGCTGGTGGAATGATAGAACGGGGCATAAGTGGTATAAGGTACCCCCTTTTGTCTGGTATTGACTAATTGCATTGTGGATAGCAGTATGGGAGGGGAAGCAGGCTCCTCAGAGCTATTTCATCCTCCTTTTGTGTGAATGGGAGGGAAAAGACAATTGAAAAACAATAAATATATGTGAATAGTACATTATTCCCCCTTTCTTTCTTTCTTTCTTTCTTACTTTTCCTTCTACTTCTTCAATGGGAAAAAAAGGAGAACATCTTAAAATAAAAGAAGGGGAGACCCCAAAAATCCTGCGACTGAAAATGGAAAACTGGAATATTTGTTTCCAAAACCTGAAACCAAAAGACACTTTTGGCCCAAACAAAAATGCTTGTTTCAATTTGACATTTCAACGTGAAAGAGAATAAAAAATTCTTAAAAAAAAAAAAATTCTGTGGCAGTGACTTCAGTGGGACACATGCAAGAGTTCTGAGTCAGAAGAGTCTGCTCCCATGAGCCGGGCTGAAAGATTTGGGCTGACGTCATGCTGTTTGAAGCATTCCCAGCGTTTGCACTCTTTTCCCCACAAAGCTAAATAGAATAGAGAACCAGCAGCCAATATTTGAGTGCTTTCTCTCATTGATTCATTTCTCTTTAAAGAATTGTTCTTCTGACTTTTCATAGTTTATAGCTACCCAGTGTCCTCCTGTAACAACTCCTAATATAGTTCTTGAGGAGCGGAATGTGCCCCCGCTTGAAAAAAGATCTACTTTTTTGACATATTGATGTGCCAATGTCTGGCATTTTGGTTCAAGATGACAGATAATATGGGCTTTTTCAGAATCAGGTTTTTGGGGGTGGGGAGAGATGATGCAAATGTCCATAGTTAGAGCAAAACTACTGTCACCTTGCTGAACCTCTCAGATGGGGAGACTTTTCTACATATGCCTGTTTCACAAAAAGATAAATGGTTATTCTAGAATGCACATTATTTTGAGGGGAGGAGGTGTTATATTCCCCCAAAATAAATGCATGTGATTTTTGAGTTTCAAAATAAGTTTCTGAGGAAACATAATAACAGCATCTTTCTTAACAGGAATTTGTAACATATTCACTGTGAGTGAACAATATGTACTTGGGTTCTGCAGATTAAAACTGCTTTAATTATGCACATTTTCACTGACATAATACAGGAAGCAGGGTGGGGGCACAGGGTGGGGGCACAGGGAGAGAAGATAATTTCTTAGATTCTGTAGATTTTGTCTTTGAAAAAGTTGGCAAGATTATGGGCTTGAGAGGGAAAATGAATGAAGAGGAGGTGGAGCAAGCCAAAGTTGGAGAAGAGCCAGGAGGGGTTGTAAGTATAGAAACAAATCAAGTAAAAGAAATTCTGTTGTTTGCTGGCAGAGTTGGTATGAGGAGAGGATAAATATGCAGTGGAGAAAATCACCATTACCCCTGTATTTTATCCATTAGTTAAAAGCAGCAGTGGAAGAAGCAGCAGTGATAGGAAAGCAAGGGCTGGGGCCTGGTGGAAGGGGGAGGCGAATACTGGAGATAAGTGTTGTGGAGAACTTAGATCATTGGTTGTAAGGGAGGGGAGGAAAATTTAGATAAATTAGGAATGTTGATGGATTGGAGTTTAGAGGAGAATTGTGAGGTAGGTGGGATGTGGCCATTGATGAAAGAGAGAAGGCAGTGGTCAATGAATATGAATTCAGTTGGGAGATCACAAGGATCTTAGTTAAGATAAGATCAAAATAATTGATGAGAAATAACTTTTTAGAAACTGTGATCCATTGTGTCAATATCTTGTCAGTTAACCATTTCTGCCCTCATGGAGGCAATATGCAATTTTTAAATAGAATAATTTAAAATAATTTAAAATGTTAAATTTCTCAAAAAAATTAGCATTTCTAAATAACACTGTTGTTTATTGTCAAGTATAGGAAGATTAAAGAATCACCAAATACTAGTGATATTATCAACTTGTTAAAGTCAAAATTACATATTTTTTTTCAGTGAAGAAATTAACTCCAAACTATCCTTTGCATTTATAAGCCAGATTTTCAAATGATAGTTAATTTAGTAGATTTTAATAGTTAATCGATGTAAGAGTCTGTAGAACTTGTCAACTAGAGATTTTTTTCAAGTCACTAAATTTCTTCCTCCATTCAAATAAAGCTATTTTACTTTCTCGAGAGATCATAATTTAGATGTCAGTCTTCGCTATACTGAAATTCTGCTGCTGGAGCCGTCGCTGTGCTGAAATAAAATTAAATAGTTACAAAGTTAGAAACCTCTTAGTATTTTTCTTGAGTTACTGCAGGACTGCTTGGATATTTATTTACATTAGGGAGGAATTAAATTATGCAAGTTACAGGGATAACACAAAAAAAGTGGTACAAATTGGTGAAGAGATTGTTTTACATTATTTTGTCATGAACTCTTTACCGTCAATTCAGGGCAAAGACCTCTCTGCTCTTAAAACACTGTATAAATATCTCTTCAAGATCAAGTAAGAATCTAACTTTAACTACAGTCAGTGGCTGAAGCAAAGTTACCAAGACAGAAGAATAAGATACAGTAAAAATCATTCAGGGTATCTATATCTATATCTATATATTAATTAATCTTTGTATGTGCCATATAAATACCAAGGGAAAGTGTCATATAAATACTAAGTATGAGCTTTATTTTTGAAAAATAAAATATCAGTAACAAAGAACAGATAAAAAGATTACTTAAGGAAAATATGAAATGTAAACAGTATTTTACTCTTTTTGATATTTAAGCAACGAATAATACACAAATACAAAACTACAGTATAAACAAATACTCATATCAAATGGTGCAGTTTGTAGCAGGACAGAATCCAGAAGGCATTTCCCAATCAGACCTATTGTCCATCTCTCTTCTGGAAACAAACCACAAAGAGTCTCAAGCCACCTATATCACATCCAAAAATGTTGGCTTGAACAAGGTTGTCCCACAAAGCCAAGTCTCAGTCATATGAAACATCAGCAGTTCAGGGAAGATATCCCTTTATTCATAAGTACTTGCCTTACTGAATTCCTAAAGTATAAAGCAAGAAAGGTGTAATTTTCAACGAATGCAATAACAATTTAGAGCAGATCAGTCTGTATTTTTCTAGAGACTTCTTTGAAGTATACATAATTATCAAATGTAAAACCCTTAATACTACTTTCATATCAAAAACTGGTAAAGGGATCTATTATGGGGAGGGCAAGAGAGAATGCAGAAGTCATGAGGACTCCAAACCTGAAAAATATTTCCAGCGAAGAAGACAGAAGCTCTGAGATCTTCTTCAAATTTTAGATCTTACATTGTGGAAATTTATTCTTAGCTACAAAATTCATATTTGAATCCTAAATGATTCATGGGAAAAAATGTTTTTTTTTTCAGATTAGAAAATGTCCATCACTTGAAGTTACCTGTCTCTTTAAAGGTTTCAGAGTAGCAGCCGTGTTAGTCTGTATTCGCAAAAAGAAAAGGAGTACTTGTGGCACCTTAGAGACTAACAAATTTATTTGAGCAGAAGCTTTCGTGAGCTACAGCTCACTTCATCGGTCCACCAAATGCATCCGATGAAGTGAGCTGTAGTTCACGAAAGCTTATGCTCAAATAAATTTGTTAGTCTCTAAGGTGCCACAAGTACTCCTTTCCTTTTTGTCTCTTTAAACTGTCTGAAGAACATGGGAATTGATTATTTTTCTTCAATCCCTATTTTTGATAAGCTATATTCATAGGGCAAATCCTTAAGGATGCAGTAATTAAAACATCTAGTATATCAGATTAAAGTGGGGTTTCTGCTGAGAAAATTGAGTCACCAACTTTCAGGAAGTGCTTCAAAGTGAAGTGGGGACAAGTCTTAATGGGACTGTTATTCTAAGGTAATGAGATTCTGCTAATGCATTTATCATGTTTGACTATAGGTGAGCAGCATTATTTCCAATGAAATAATGGCTTGTGGTACCACGACCCATCACAAAATCTGTGGACAAGTTTGAAATTCACAGATAACTACTCTAGGGCTTCTATTGAGATGGGAATTTTATCCATTAGTCTAAAATGTAATCTAATGGTTATATGTCCCATATTACTGTAAGTGTATTCAGTTATAGTAGTTTTGTTAAATTATCTGGTTGTCCAGGGTCTCTTGCTTGCCTGATTTGTTTCCTTTTCTAATCTTTACTAATTCTCTCTGAAGCCTTCTTATGCTGTTTTTAAATTTCATGTTTGGATTTGTTCCTTTCCTATTAACATATGAGGACAATTCATGGATGAGTTTTATGAAGTGTCACAGCTGTACTTTTATTTGATGGCCCTTTTCAAAGGTTATTTAATGACCTACTTGCTATTACAGCAAAACAAAGGCCTAACTGTTATTACAGCATGATCAAGCTAATTGTTATGAATATTTGTTTAGAGACTGTGTAAAGGCTTCTACGCTATCCCTCTCCATGCTGCTGGTGTAGCAGGTATGACTGGCTGGTTCACCCCAACAAGCCCATTGGCAGCTGATATAAGTTAGAGCATCTGAGGGGCACCAGCTCTGCATACGACCAGTTTGGGATCACAGGAGTTCAAGGGTGTGCTCTGGTGTCACCTTTGAATGCCCCACTGTGACACTTCCTAAGGGTACTCAGGGTTGTGAGGCATCTCTCTACTATCTACCCTTAGCGTGAGGAAATCTTGGCTATGCCTGCCAAGGGTGAGCTCCAGGACACCTTACTGAGAGCACAAGAAATCCCCTCTCAGCCTACACAAGCTCTGCTGTTCCTCATGTAGGTTAGCGATAGGCACATTCCAACCCCTGGCTCCTCTAAATGGCCAATGTGTTGTCCAAACTCTTATCCACTCAACGCATACAGAATTTCCAGACCCACTGTTCCCAAGGAACAGTACACCACAGCTTACTAATCACAACTTAGATCCCAGCTCTTCCTACACCACAGCACTGAGGGCACATCTACACTGCATACTTCTTTCCAAGGTTTGTTGACTACATATGCACAGAGCCCCCCAGCCAGGATATAATCAGCAGTGTAGCTGATGAGGCATAGCTTAGGTGAGTACAGACAGGCCTGAAGGGTGTGGGTATGTATGCATGTGAGTACATACCAACGTGTTTTCTATTCACCCAACCCCTGCTTCTCCCTCTGCACTGCTGTTTTTAGCAGTATCATGTCCTGCTGCCTTGCTGCAGCTGGAGCGTTTCCCTGCTACAAGAAACAAAGACTCCCCCAGCATGGAAAGGGTCTGGTGGGGCAAGGCCTGTGGAAAAGGCTCCACCAGCTCCCCTCTATTTCAGCCTCTCACCCCAGGGAAAGACTCTGGAAAAGGAGGAAAGACTCTGGCAGGGGGCAGGCAGCTGGGAAAGGTTCAGCCTCCTCTCCCTACCACCACAGAGCAGGAAAAAGATGCTGCAATGGGGAAAGGCTCCAGCAGAGGGGAGGTAATGGGGACAGCATTGGGCAGCTCCCTGCTCCTGGAGCCCTTCCCCACCACAGGGAAAGCCTCCATATCTATTTTAATGTGTACACCATGGAGTGTGCTTACCTTTGAATAGAATAAAATGGGGGGGTCCACATTTTGTGCTGACTTATTCCACAGTAGAAAAAGGTCTGGCCCATCCTTCCTCTACTGTCTCCCCCCACGGCCAGAGTCTTTCACTGACACATGTAGCTATGCACTGCAGTGTGGATACCTACTGTTTTTTACTGTGGCGTGTGGCAACATGTAGACTATACACTACCCTCTGTGGTGTGTAGTGTTGATTGCCTGAGATTTGTTTATAACCAGTAAAAGAATAAGTTTATTGAACAAAGCTTATAGATCCCAGTGATAGCACATAGAAATATTGTAAACAAAAGGTTACATGCCAAACAAAATCATAATGTGTTTCAGAGCCTAAACATAACTAGCAAGATGACCTCTTGCTAATAAGGTACTGCTTATCCAAAGTCCTTTTCACAACATATTTAAACCAGGATGGCTGAAACCCTCCTTTGATAAGACCAAACTCTACTGCCATTTTCAATGTAAATAAATGCTGAGAAAGACATCAGTAACTTTCTCAGGTGCCCCTTCTGTGATGTGGTACTTTCTTCACCCACTCTTCAAGGAAAAGCAGCCTTTAGCACAGCGTTTCTCAAATGCGGCCACTGTGGCCGCATGCATCCCACCAGGGGCTTTTCTTGCGGCCACAGCCTCCTGGGCTGTGATTTGCAGGGGTGGGGGAAGCAAAGCAGTGGCCCCTCTCCCAGGGCCACCAGCAGGGGTTGGGGCCTGCCCTCTCTGGAGACACAAATGTTGGAAGTGCAGGTAGCTGGTGAATTTCCAATTTTCCCAGGGTTGGAGGGGCAGGCTTCGGTCGCAGGGCTTTGGGCTCCATCCATGTGGTGGCAGGCTATGGTTCCAGGCTCCAGCCTCCAGCTCACCACCCCCATCATCGTCCCTCAGCCCTGCTGCCTCCCTGCCCACCTCCCCATCCGGGGCTTAATTTGTCCCAGGCCTTGCCTGGGCTGAGTAAGTCTGCTGTGGAAAGTGATATTAACAAACATACAAATATCACTTTTCACAGCAGCAGACTTTCGACCTAGCATGTCTTTTAAAAAAGCAATGAAAAAGCAAAAGAAATAACAATAAAAAGTCAAGAACATGCAAAGCGCCTTATTTGTGTTTCTATTCTGTTTAGATTCAGTAATGAATAGAGACAACTGTACATTATTTTTATTACTGAGTCTGAAAAAAAAACCCTACATAAATAAATTACAATGATCTGGACATATATATGTGCATATTTATTTGTTTTTTTCTAAAGTTAATTCAGTATTTTAGGAACAATTGTCAGGCAGCGATCGGCAAGAGTTGGTGGCCGCACTCTTAGCCCACCAAAAGAAATTTTCTGAGAGCCTCTGCTCTAGAAGAATGCTTCCTACAGGCCCTAAAAGCAAGATTTTGAAGCACATTTGATTAAAAGCACATTCAAATACAGTATTTTCCCCTCTGCTTTGTATTTTTTTTTTTTTTTTTATTTCTGCCTATGGTATTCTTTCTCCAGAACCTGATCATCCCTTTCTGAGGACTATATCCTTGGAGTTCCATGCATGGAACTATAAAGGCATATATAGGAATATAGATATAGATACTGGGGTATGGACACTAATAAAATTATTACTGAAGAATACTTTTTATTAAGATCATGACCCGACAAAAGAAATTCCAAGAACCTTATGAGAGTGCTGAACACTTCAGCTCACAGGGCTGCTCGGAGTCAGGCAATAACCAATAGAGATATGTAAAGGTAATTAAGTTATAACTTTTAAAAATACAATTGAAACAATCTCAGTATACATTGTGACCCAGCTTTCTAGGATATTCATTAGTTACTACTCATATGTATTTTCTAGTCTTTAAAAAAAAATCAAGCAAACTTGCTATACATTTTGATCTCATAATTGGACTGGGGATTCCTATGGATGAATCATCATAGCTTGTCCTATGAAGCTCTGAGCACTTTTCCTTTACTTAGTTTGCCCTTAACAATCCTGCCTAATGGATACTGGCACTAAGTAGTAAGATGGGATTTAGGAATAAAATGGCAAAATCTAAATCTCTAAGCCATTTGTGAGTTATAAATAAAGTATAATGCATTATAATTAATTGCTATTCCAAACCCCATAGACAATGCAGATAAGCAAATCCATGTAAGCTCTCAAGTCTAATGTAACCATCTTTCAAAAAAAATCATGTTAAGTCAGTTTAGTTAGTGATTGTAGAAACAGATGTGCTGTGCTTTTTAGTTAAGTGCATATTTGTATAAAATGAAATATATATACAGATTTCATACAATTTAATCAGTTTTCTTTCAAGTATTAATTTGTTACTTCAGTAAATTGTTTAACCTTATGAATTAGACAGTATATAATGAAATGCATATAACCTCTTCTACCCCTATATACTGCCTATCCTGCACTTTCAAAACAAATAGCATTTAAAAGCCACTATATCAATACAAGAGAATGTGCATGTTTGAGGTTATATTTTGATTTAAATATGGAAAAGTGGAATGTACACTGTTTTATCTTCCACTTTCAGAAATGAGCAGACCCTTAGTTGCCATTATATCAGTCCTACATCTTGGGAAAGTGTTAACATTAACATACCTTACATGATAGAGGGATCAATACTCAAATCTTTATTCAGGGAAAACTGAGTAAATGGGCTATGTGCTGAGATAAGTGGGCTATAGGGGATGGATTGGATTACTGCTTCTCCCCCATGCATGCTGGCGTATGGACACATTCAGACTCCGTGACCTCTTCTGCAAATTCATGGCTTCAGCAGACGGTGCTGCCTTACACACCATTCTGTGCCCGGGGCAGCAGTTACAGCTTGTGAACCCATGTGGTTGCAGACCTACCAGCTGCATCCCCACTGCTCCCCCTCTCCCATTTAGGGTGGCAGGAAACTTCTTCTTCCCCTGTCCTTCTCCAACTGCAATCAGACTACCTTGCCTCAGATCAGAGTATACCTATTCTGTTATCACTAGCACTGAAACTTCAAGGTGTTATCTGATTATGTAAGCCAAGCAGGATCATTCATCCTGGTCAGTATTAGAATGAAAAATATCTCCAGAGAAAACCCAGGTAGCTGTTCGGAATAGTGTTGGAGATTTCGCAGAGAAATCCTGTCACTATGCCTGGTATGAAACAAAGCTGAGAGGGCCAAACTGAGGTCAGACTGTCAAAAAGCTAGACAGACACTCCCATACTGATTGTATATTCTATAGTTAGATTTACCTAAACCAGCAACAAAGGTGTGCTCCTGGATCACTATACTAGCTTAACATGGAGTCCCAGAGAGTCCCCTTAAACACTCCAGGCTATATTACCAGCTAGATGAACTGGACTTCTATGATGAAAGGTTATTAAAACCAAACATCACCACACATTAGGTTCTTCCTGCCCCCGAGGCCAGTCGCTTACCCAGGTCAGTGGATGCTTAGGACTTTACATCAAAGTCAACTCTGCAAGCCAGTCCTTTAGTAAACTAACTAAGAAAAAAAGAGAGTTGTTTAGAGGTTAAAGCAGGTAAAATACATGACAGGTTAGAGTTTGTAATGATAGCAGGGAGGTTAAATCTGCTAGTTTTCTATAAGTCTCTCAAGATTGCCCAAATAGTTTATGGGGACCTCAGTCCTTTTGTTCAAAATTTCCTGTTAGAATTCACTAGTCCAGAGATGAGATAGGAAAGAGGTGGCCAGGAGGCCTTTGTTCTTCCTTTTTATATCTTGACCCTTTTTGCTGGAAAAATCCTGGCTGTGTTATGGGTCAGGTAGTTCGATGGCATACATGCTTTGCCATCAGTCCTTCGTATGAATTGCAAATTCTAGTTTCCACCTTTTGTGTACTTCCCATTTGAGGTGTCTTTGGGGATGATATGCAGAGGCCCTTGTTTAGAGCTCCTTTATTATTCCTGAAGAGCTAAACTGTGGGCATTTCTCAGACTCACACCGTGTTTGAATTACAAACATATAGCAAAATTTCATAATTTCACATGCAATGTTGATACCCACCTTATAACAAGATAATAATTTGCAGTAAATTACAACTTTTCCAATGATGCCTCACAAGACATACTTTGTGCAAGATGTATCACAATTTTGTAAAAGTTGTATCCATATTAGTGTAGACAGTCACCTTCCCCTTTATACAGCACCACAAATCCTTCCTCTTGGTCACTACTGAGTCAACATCCATTCACAATATTAGAGGTAATAGGCTGCTGCATTTGACATCTTTAGGATGAGATTTCACAATAAGATCCTGGCCTTATGCTTATAAAAAACCCACAGAAATTTTTGCAAGAGTAGAGATGTTAACCCTGAGCAATGACCAGAATCCATTTTGGATAAGTATATCCTTCTTCCCTAAAATTACCCATTAGTTGCAATTGGATATATTATTCATTTCTAGTCCTAAAATATGGTATACTGTTGCCATTAGAAAATGGGGCCAAATCTTCAATCGGTGTAAATCGGAAGAGATCCACTGAAGTCAGTAGAGCTAATCAGTTTAAACCATCTGAGGACCTGGCCCAGAGGGATTTTTATTCCAAGCATGGCTTCATGTTATCAGCGGGTGAAAGCATTCCTATATTATGCACACCCACATTATATATATTATATATAATTTGCAAAGTCTACAAAGCACTGAGGATCCCTCAGGACAAAGGGGCTGTGGCAATGTAAGTCATTATCATTAGTCATTATTCTTCTGCATTTGCAGAGAAAATGGGACAGTTAGATGTCATTTTTTGTAGTCCTACTTTAATATCAAAGGAGTAAGGAAAGTCTTTTTCCTTTCAAATCTGACTGAGATTAATGCAATGGACAGTAAAGTTTCATTCCCCTATCCTGGGATTACACATTCAAATCTGCTGGATGGCTATGGATTATCTCCTTGGGTCATCTGGTTTGCTCCAGCAGTTTTAAGGTGCAAATGTGGAGATGCTTCTGGGAGCATATATGCGTTTTAGAAAATATATCAATACAAAAATGGGGTTGATTATTTTTTCACTTGCACTGGGCAAAAATCGTGAGTAAATTGAATGGAGTTACACCAGTGTACAAGTGTTGTGGCTGAGCTTGGCTATGTTAAGATTGTACTCCGAATTCAGAAAAAGGTCCTGGAAGCATTTAGCCTTCAAACGAAAGTGAGTTGTTCTTGCTTTTTTTGTGCTGCCTTTGTGCGGCAGGATTTAAATTAAATAAAAGATCCCATGGACACATCAGATCTTTTTTAAAAATAGGAATTGTTCGGTGGGAAAGTGCATAATTGGATTTTTTTTTAAATACTAAGTATTGTAGTATTTAAGTATAGTATTTAAATACTAAGTCAACTAAGTATTGACTTCACTGGAGCTATTCCTATTTACACTAGTGAAGATTTGGCCCATAATGTGTTTTCTATTGCATCAAGCCACTTTGTAATATGGTATTCTTCTGATGTTAATATTTGCATTGCAATAGCACATAGGGGCCCAAGTCATACACCAGAACCTTGTTGTGCTAGGTACTGGAAGACAGTCTCTTCCCCAAAGAGCTTAAAATATAACTTGATGCATATATCATAAGACAATATTATATTGTAAAAAAGCCAGGCATCAAAGGATGATGCTTGCACAATACTGGTGAACTATAAGACCAAATCTTGCCTTGTGCTGTGTGGTGGGCAAATAGGGGAGAGGTCACTGAAGGTTCTCTTGAGCCTAAATATCAGCAACATGAAGAAATATGCTGCTCTTGTTGAAGTCATACCCAGTGGTACTGTTTCTGCTCCCTGATGCTTTATGAATAGGGAGTGACCACTGCTGATGCAAATCTACGATACACACATGGGCGGTGGGTATCATAGGAAGGGGGAGGCTGTGCCTCCCCAAATAGCCTGGCGTGGCCCTGCCCATGCTCCATTCCCAGACCCCCTCCTGCCTGCTTGTTCCCTTCTATGGCCAAGAGGCTGGGTGCTGCAGGGCACACAAGATGTCCGGGCTGGGGCCATGCTGCACCACACATCCTCCCAGTGCTGGAACCACGCTGGGGCTGGGGGCACTCTGGCCGTGCCACTCAGTGCTGGGGGTGCAGTGGCAGTGGGGGAGGGGCAGTGTGCTCTGGGCTCTGGTGGTGGCCTTGGGCTAGCCTCCCCCAAGGGCACATTCACCTGCCACCCATGGATACACACATTTGCAAAAAATACTATAGCTTAATTGAATACCGCTCTTCATACAGGGTGTAATTCACCCCAGTTGAGAAGGATCACACAAGGATTATGCTCCAGTTAAGCCCTGCTTCAAGTGGGATTTAAAGGGTTCATAAGCCTTGTTTTCAGCTTTTGCACAGAGGTGAGGATCACCAACACAGAAGAACCATTTTGCAACAAATTGTGACAACATTTGTGGCTACATGAAAGGGGTGTGAAATTGGCAAATTAAACATGAGTGAGAATTCATCCAGCTCTAGCTCTGTCTGTGATCTGATAAGTGAAAATGTTCATCAGAAGCTTCCACACCTTTGGCTGCATTTACGCCTCATCAAGTACCCATCCTTCTTCCAAGCTGAAGCCTTGAGTAAAGCAACCAGGATTGGCTTTCTCTCTGTCTGCCAAAAGAAAAGGAGTACTTGTGGCACCTTAGAGACTAACAAATTTATTTGAGCATAAGCTTTCGTGAGCTACAGCTCACTTCATCGGATGCATATTCTGTGTCTGCCATGCATTCTCAAACATGCCTCTGTGTGCTACAAATAATGCCTCTGTGTGCTACAAATAAGTCCTTACTTTAAAATAGTATTTGAGATTATTAACATCAAAAGAAAATTTAAAACCATTACTTTCTATCATTTGCATTATTTTAAACTTCCATATCTGTGGTTTTAGCTCATCTTTGACTTGCCCTACTCCAGTACAAATATGTTAATATTTAATTACTCTAGCCATGTAAATTCTGTTGGCCATATTTACAAGCTATGCTTTATAAAATGGTGCCTCCTTTAAAACCAGGCAGAAACTTCAAAGGACACACAAAGGAAAATGTAAAAATGTTGCAAAACAATGAAATAGAGGATACCTTGATCTTCACATGAAAGTTGAATTTCACTTTTTGTCAATTACATTGCAAATCTTCCCATCCAGTATAATTTACTTTAAAAAAATGAAAATAGGATGTTTCTTCTGAGTGCATGTTGGAACTGTATAAACAAAATTTACATTAAGAGCTATCCAAAAATGCCTCTGACCAGTGCACTTAGCTGTTCTAAATTCATGATGGAACCAGCTGACTAGCAGCCAGCTAATCTCCTATCATTTAACCTAACCTAGAAAATCTTGCATAAAGACTACCTGTTATCTGCTTAATCTGCACTTCATTCACAGTATTTTATTTTCATTTAATCAACACTTAATTTATGCTAATATTAATGCTATACATAAAAATGAGTTCTGGCTTGTTCCTGATTTTTTCCTCACATGTTAGCTATAATCAGTTTGCAGAAGGTGTACCCTATTAAATAAATTCCTTCAGATGTTCAGAGCTGCTCCATATACTCAAAGCAGATGTTACTTATTTGCACAGCTCTAATCTAATTGACTTTTTGGTTCATGGACAGTGTTGAAAAAAACAACAATTTTTTTTAACTCAGCCACAAACAATTTTTTAAAAATATCAGAAAAAAATTGTTTCAGGTGACCCAAAATAACATTTCTTTTCCATTTTTAGTTTTAATTTAAAAAAAATGAAGAAAATTTCAAAATAAAGTCATTTTGCATTAAAAAACTGAAATGTTTTGTTTCAAAATTGTGAAAATGAAATACTCAGACTATTTCAGATTTTTTGACACAAGAAATTCAGCAAAAGTGTCTCTGAATCTGCATTATTTGTTGAAAATGGTTTTAGCTGAAATATTTTGCCCGGTTTTAATAAGCTCTCATCAAAACCTACTTTTTCACCTTCTTTTCCGCAGCTGACTTCTACTTTAGTGTAAATTACATCTCTTTTCTTTGTTTGTCATTCATTACCTTGAATTTATTTATTTATTTACTCTATATTTGAAAATCATATATACACATTCATATGGGGCACATTCATTTTCTTGGATACCCAGCAGACCAGTGTTTAGGGCTCTCCTTAGAATGTAGGAAACTCAGGTTTGAATCCCAACTGTACCTGGTTTAGAACAAGAATTAAACCCAAGATTCCCACATCTCAGGTGGAACTTCAGCTCCGAATGAGAGAAGGGCAATTTTTTTTCCATTTTTTCCACAAATGCAGAATCAATTTGACCAAAACAATTAATGAATTTAGGTGGATTTCAGAAAAATATTTCAGGTGATTTTTTTACCCCTCTGGAATTGTTAAAATTGTTTTTGCATTTCTGAAATGTAATACTTTGACTTTATATTTCAGAATTTCACACAATTTTATTAACAAAAGAATTAAACTAAGGTTAAAAGAAGGTTGAACAAAATGTGAGTTTGACCCAAAATTTTTACTTTTTAATTTCACCAGAAAAATTTGTATGTCAACCCAAACCAGTTTTTTCTGTTTCACTTCAACCACTGAATTGAAATATCAATTTTCTACATAGCTCTATTTATAAGTGCCTCAGTCACTTTTAAAAACAGGAATTAGGTTGCCAAATCACTTAGTTGCTTTTGAAAGTTTTACCCCTTGTCTACACTGGGGTTTTAGTCACTAACCTAGCTGCACCTGGGTAATCACCAAGTATAGGTTCAGTGCACCAATGGTGTAAACAAAAACTTTTTTTTTTTACTCTTACTCTTACATATGAGATGCGTGAGGAAATAAGCAATCAGGTGGTGAACGTGGAGTTAGAGTTAATCCACCAAAATGTCCTGTTTAGTTTAGCTGTCCTGCACAGCTCCCATGCTTTCAGATATCCACAAGCACCAGTTCTGTAGATCTCATTAGTGAACTGGGCCCATTATATCTTATAGGAAAACAAATATCTCATTGTAAAAGCACATTGTTTGTTTTCAACAAAATTTTAAGCAACTAGTACCCATATGATCAACAGAAATGAGTAAATCTTCTTTAATTAAGAGCATGCAGAGGAAACTGCAATTATATTCTCTACAAACACACAATGTCACTGTTCAAAATATTAAAACTTATTTTTATACATTCCATTTTTCTGAATTTTATATATCCTTTTTTGTTTTGAAATGTTTTATTTCCAAAAAGGTCTTTTTTAAATTTGATAGAACCATATTTTACACCACTTTCCTACAGAAAAGTAAGAATTAAAATCTACAATGTGTTAAGCCTGTTAGAGAAAGGAAAATATGGACCTTACACTTTGTGTAGTTAAATGGTAGCGTTTCATACCCATGATACATTCACTTTGTATAGATTTAAGGCAGAGGAGACTCAGATCTTCATCTCTTTGGAGATCTCCCATTCCAATATAGACTAGGTCCAATATTGTTCAGTTTTGAACTAAGATAAGGCTGAAAACAGTTATGTGGTTTCTGACTAACTTATGCTATAGATTTTCCAGTTGTAGTAAAGACCTACAGGTGATAAGATATCATTTATCTGTATCAGTTTACCTTTTTGTTCCATCTTAGATCCATTGTTCTGCCTTAATGAGCAGTAAGGGCTTGCTCTGAAGTGCACTGAAGTCAATGTAAAGATGCCTGTTGCTGTGAATCCGGTTGGTATGGAATTATGGCCAAGCTGGAGGTATCACAATATCACAAGAGATGTCAAAATCATTCTAATTTACTGTTTATTTAGGGCTAGATTATGGAGCCCTCATTCAAACTGGTGAGCACTTACACAGACAGTCAGTGTGAGTAAGGACTCTACAATGTATTTCCCCACCTATTACAAGATACATAAATATACTAGTTACAGGATGAATTCTTCCATCTTCAATCTTGCTGTATCATATCTTACTGTGCAAATAGCCCCACTGCTTTCAACAAGATTACTTGCAGAGTAAGGTTAGATACTACTCAAAATTTGGCAGTATCTGGCCTCATATGTTTAACAAATGATAAATACACTGCCGTTCTAGAGGAGATTTGTGCATGTGACTATTTCTTGGCCAAATGGAGAATTTTGACTCATTAAGGACTAAGCAAAAATGAAGTAAGCACCTCTGGATTTTTTCCTACTGAATGTTTGTTCTTTCTTGGCCCTCTTCTTTTGTTCTTGGATAAATCCCATAATTGTACTCCTATAATATTTATTTAGGGTTGTTTTTTTAATCAAATGATGCTCATTCATACACTTAGTTTTATTAGTCTGAGCCAGATGTAGTGCAGACAAAGATACAACTATATTGCATTTGTGCTTATGGGTAGATAATGATCAGCTTACAATTTAGAACAAGTATGGGAATTATAAAATTCTAAAGTATAATGTATAACATAAATCAAATAGTATAGTTAAGTTATATGAGCATTTGGCAGCACAGTATATAACATATAGAAAAATTGCACTACTTACTGTATAATATTTTCAATATAAAAAACAACTTAAAAAGATCTCAATTTTTAAAAATCTATTTAAATTTACATATCATTACTCTATTGTATCTAAGGCTGCTTTTACAAACCATTTTAAAATAAAAGATACAAAAGGAATAATTAAGAGAAAATTATATAATGATTGCTGCTCATTTCCAAGAAATATTATGTTTGTATTTTAAGGTAGAACAGTTAAATAGGCTGAAAAAATAGATGTGCTATTCATTTGTCTCTCTCTTTTCAAATCACAATACAATGGTGTAAGACAGTCATCATTAAAAAAACAACTATGGGACTAAAATATATGTTGTAAGACTAAACTATATCTAGTTTCAGCACAAACATTCTAAAGCAGGAGAACAAAGAGTATCTTTTTTTATGAAAAAGGCTGCTATCTTCATTCTACATAATTTAGAAGACTGAAAAGAAGAGGGAAGATACAATGTGCAGGGTAGGATCTAAAACCAAAAGTAGAAATTTCTAGTGTGCCATATGTAGAAGTAAGTAATTTTAAAGTGTATCTATTAAAATATAAAGTTTAAAATTCCACAGCATATGTTATGTCTATTCTGTAATATCTAAAACCACTTACTAGTTTGTTTGTTTTTAAGACAAAATAGGAAAATTTCCATAATGAGGAAACTGAATAGAAAACATTTTTTGGATCCTAGATACTTCCCAAGAGAGGACATTTTTACACATTTGTCATTTGGATTTTAACTTGTGGTAATAGTTATGAATAAAACATTTACCAATGTAAACAGATATTTCCCTACTCTGTATGAAAGCCTCTCTCTCTCTTTTTTTTTTCCCCTTCCCATCCCCATGCAGCCATTTTCCAGGTTGTCAAAAGATGCATGGTCTCAACGGCTAGTTTCTCACAAAAGGCAAGATCAAACCAATAAAAAAATACAATGAGCTTGTGCAACAGGCCAACTCAGCCATGCAATGATGAAAACAGTGGCAGTCTTTGCAAAGTAATCTGACATACTTCATTTGTCTCAGTGCAGAGTTTGCCATGATATCACATGCCATGATTTCCCATCATCCCTTTGCTAGGTTGGAGCCACTCCTCCAAGAACTGCAAAGGCAAAATATGGGCAAGGCTAATATTGGGCAAAATATGTAAGCAAGAATGCCAGGAGATTTTTTCAAACAAATTTGACTTTTAGGAGAATATTTAAGTCAAGCACCCAAGTAGGCATCAATTGCTTTCTCACTGCTAAAGAGCCGTCACTTTTCTTGGAAAGTTAAATTTGTCACAAGGAGAGAGAATTTCAACATAGTCTGTTTAAATAAGTTAGGGAGTAGAAATTTTGCCAGATGATTTTTTTCCTCCTCAGAAAGCAAATGTATCAATCATTTTATTCTCTGAAATAACAATTTATTATCCATGCAGGAGGCCTTAGATTCAATCTCCACAGTGTACCGAATGTCATGTCAGATACTAAAATCCGTCATCAGTCTTTATCAAGGAAGTAATTTTGCTCTTGTCATCAGCTTTTATTAATAAGACTATTTATTACTTCAAAAATTAATTATGACAAGTAGTCTGCCACTTGGATAATGAATAAATGTTGATAAATTGCATGGCAAATATATTGGAGCTGTGTAACTAGCTTTGAAAATATGAGTGGTGTTATAATAAAGAGATATAAATTGGATATCACATAGGTAGAACAGAATATTTGATATTCAGCCAACAAAAGGATAATGGTCCCTTCTGATCTTAAAAATCTATTAATTGATGAAAAATCATACTAAAATAATGTTAGGAATCTAAGCCAAGATTGTCAAATGTGACTTGTGATTTCATGTGCCTCAGCTTTGAATACCCAACCTGAGTCTCCTTAAAAAGGGCAGATCCTCAGAGGGAAGTTTAAAAAATAAAATAAACGAAGGCTCCCAAATTCACTTGTAACTTTTCAGAATCTAGTTCCGAATACATAGATTCACAGATAAATATCAGATTCTCGGTATCCTTCTTAAAGATGCAATTCAGAGACAGAAAGCAATTTGGGGCAGGAACTGTTTCTTACTCAGTGTATGTATAATACCAAGGAGAATGATCTTGGCTAAGGCCTCTTGGCACTAAAATAATTAATAATAATGCAGATAAAGTAATTTGTAACTTTATTCTACCACTAGCCCTCTTTTGTGCTGTTTCTTGCATTTGTAAGGTAACATTTTATCAGATTTTTAGTGTCTCAATTTTAGATATATTCTTTGTCAGACACGGATTTTTAGGAAGAGATCCACTAGCATAACTGATGTTTGATATCCTCATGGAAAAAGCCACTTGGTCTATGTCAATTCTTTTGTATATTCTGGTCCTTTCAGACTGTTGATTACTAACTATTGTGAACTCATCTGCGGACCCTACTGGAAGTGAGACAGTGTTGTTCAAATGGTTGAGTTCTTTCCTCTCTATAAGACTCCATTGAGTGGCCGTAAGAGACCCTTCATGTAGCAAAGTTTTATTTTGCAAGCATATTTGGCCAT
The DNA here is from genome assembly GCF_009764565.3 of Dermochelys coriacea. NCBI lineage: Eukaryota > Metazoa > Chordata > Testudines > Dermochelyidae > Dermochelys > Dermochelys coriacea. Next base: position 28,743,621 of record NC_050079.1, on the reverse strand, counting down.
TTCTCCCCAAAAGGATTTTTCCACTTTTGAATTGATTAGTTCTGTATGTGGCTCCATGGCAACTTGAAATTGTCTTCTGTAGAGATTATAAAGACCCTCCACCCCATGGCGGACATGAATGCAAAATTGACTCTATTTCCTATTTACACAGACCCTTACCTCCTTGCTCGGTGCCTGCTAGCAGCAGCTCTAATCATTCCCAACTAACACCACATCAGCTACTGAGTTTTTTTTGTCAGCTGCATTGCTAATCATTCTTGGAAAGAATTTATGGTGTTGACTTTAATACAGGTATTGCAACATGGCTGTGGTTCTGGCTATTTCAGAGACCACCATCCCACTATGTATCTCTATGACAATTGTAAAAAGAAAAGGAGTACTTGTGGCACCTTAGAGACTAACAAATTTATTAGAGCATAAGCTTTCGTGAGCTACAGCTCACTTCATCGGATGCATGGAAGTGAGCTGTAGCTCACGAAAGCTTATGCTCTAATAAATTTGTTAGTCTCTAAGGTGCCACAAGTACTCCTTTTCTTTTTGCGAATACAGACTAACACGGCTGCTACTCTGAAATATGACAATTGTGACAGCTAGATTGCTTGAGTAATAGTCTGAGGATTTACTTGTCAGAGGACTGATAGCTGGGCATTTTTCGCTGAAAGTTCCCACATTCCCCACTGGTGTGAGCACAGATTACTAAACTGTAGGGCACAATGTGAGGCCTCTCTCAGTTCGTAGTCTCTGAGTTGTGGGTGTGAGGTGGAGTTATGGTGATGCTGTGTGTGCATATAATTATACCAGGAATGGAGGAAGTTTCTTGTAACTTTAGGGGAAAAAAAACACTTATATTACATTGTGCACATTTGCCTATGGTAAAATCCATAGGCAAACAGATTGCTTTACCTGACTGTATTAATGGCAACTTCTTTTCACCAAAAGCTTTTACATTGATTAAACTTTTACATTATGTGAATTTAATTGGATATATTTTATTTTCTCATATTCATTTGTTTACTAACAGACCTTAAAAATAGAAAGCTTTTGAAATCATAGGGCAAAATATAATTAAGAGTTACTCAGACATGTAATTTAATCAGTTGAATAGGAAATAAATTCAGGTTATGAACAACTTCACAAATGACTTTAGAATTATTTTTGGTGCTAATTCTTTCCTGATGAACATTAGCAGAGATGGCTTAGAAGAACTTAAAATGTTTGATTTCCATTTCATTTTATTTGGATTTTAATTACATTAAAAATAAAATAAAATCAGCAGAGTTTATCTAAGCACAATAGAATGGAGATGTCTGTTTTTAGCACATAAAATCCATTTTCAGTGCTTACCACATTAAACAAATAAACAATGAGTGATCAGAATCTGAAATGAGATTTAACATTTATATTAGGAAATTATATTTTTGATTATTATTTTTCTTGCTCCTGAATCCTGTTTACTGGGCTCCTTTCAGAATTGTGAATGGCCTCTGCACACAAGGCATCTCAGTTCCCTCACCCCACTTCCCCATCATTTCATGCGTGGCCTTTAGGAAGTCAGTTATGGCTCAGTGCCTGTGTGCAGCTGAGTATCCTCAAACAATCAAGTCACTGAGACCAGTCTACATGAGAAAGGGGCACCAGTTTAACTAGAGATGTTATTTTAAACTTATTTAGTTAAATATTTTAAGATTGGTTTATTTCAGTTAGCTGGAGGGTATGTGTACATGAAGATTGAGTACACAGCAAGATGGGTGTGAATCTATAGCTCACTAGCTTGCCATGCACTACTGGCCATGTGGCCCCTGCTGCCATGCTCTAAAAGTTCCATAGTGCACTCTGATCTGCTGCTGTTTCAAATGTATGAAGCACTCATGTCACCAGAGACATCTGCACCAGATTAACTAAACTGATTTAAAAACCATAGAAAGTTAACTGGTGCAAGTTTCATGTGTAGACAAGGTCTGAGTGGTAAGGGTAGTCAGAACCTTGCAATATCTCATCTAGATTCAGTTTACTGGGAAGGAATTGCATAAAGTTTACTGTAGAACCTGAATTGAACACTTCTGCCCTCCACCATCCTTCCCAAAAAGGTTCAGGGGTGCCATATTCTTAAAGAACAATCTGCACACACACAATGGAGTACATAACTCACTTTTCTGTGCACAAACAAATGTCTATTTTCAAGAGCCCTGTGGATGTGCACAAATGGACTGAAAATCTGCTTTGCCTAGAAGCCTTGTTAACAAACTGGAGAAATGGCTTTGTGACCATTGTACCGCTTTAATTGCCAGAGGCTGGCCAAAATAAAATCTTCCCTGTTCTAGTTGTCTCTGCCCTTCCCCCGCATGTTGTCTGGCAGCTTGTTCATGAAGAGGAAAACACAATCTAGGCCACTGCAGCCTGTGTCTCAGGTATATGTTCAAAACAGTTTTCACTTTTTAATTGACTTATATAGCATCAGTCTTTACAGAAAAACAAGGAAACCCTTCTGTATTTCTATGCTGAACATAAAACATTATCTTTGGAGGACTATCTGTGTGATGTTAGAGCACAAGAGGGGGCACTATCTTGGATCTCCTGGACCTCATTGGAGGCCTGCTCCTATAGCACAGCACGAGACTCAAGGTATATGGAAACAATCATTGTAAAGAACTTCTACATGGTTTGCTGTAATCTCTGTCTATCTCTGGGGAAACTGATAGAGCTCCGGGCCTCCTATTTACCTATATGTGGGTTTTCTTTAGCACCATCCATTGTTACCTGTGCTCATTTGAAGTGTTATAAGGAACTCCTCCAAACATACGAGTGCTGATGACTGGCTGATACTTGTGCTGTCCCCAGTACTCATTTGGCATGATTCCATGGCCAGTATTCCCAGGGGCACGTTTCCATTGACTCCAAGCTTTCTGCAGTGGCTATAGATAATCTGCATGGCCAGCCTTTGCCTCTGGAACATCTGCACCTCTTCCATGTCCAGGAAGCTGATACATGCTGACCATTTGCTTGAGAAGGGTACTTCCTCATCTGTTTCAGTACAAACTGCTGTTTGTTCCTCAGCCACCTCCCCACAAACCCTTTTCCCCCTCCCCCCAAACTCCTCTTTTCCCCCCAAAAAATACCTAACTCAATTTGTCCCAAGCTCCATCTTTCTCACAACTCCCCTCACAAACAAACAAAAACCCTCTATACTGTCTAAGTGCAAGTGCTGGGAAGATCAAAGGTAGGGATTCTCTGTTGCAGCCACCACCATTCTTGAGTTGTGGATCCAGCAGATGGGCTAATTGGAAACCCTTTCTGCCAGCTTCTGCCTGTCAAAACGATGCCTAAATCTCCCTACACTGGCCCTGCATATTTCTGAAAATAGGTTGTGTGCTTATCTCTGGCCATCCCTAAGATGCTTCCCTTACCACTCAGTCAGCCTTTGGTGCTCAAAAGTTCTTTGGAAGCTCTGTGCACCCCTATGTCCTGTTTGTTCTCCAGGATGCATGCTCCCATCGGAATTAGTGCTTGTGCAATGTGTCCCTTTATTCTCCTATCTGTACCTGTATAAATCACTGCTGATCATCTCAGAGATGCTTCAAAGAAATGAAGAATCAGTTACTTTGCAAAAGAAGAATTCTCTTCTCTCCTAGTGTCTGTCAGTTAACTAAAAACCAACAGCTCTGCCTAAACATTCCATAGAGCTGGAACTTAATCTATTCCTTTTTTATCTTGTTGTATCCATTTCCTATTTTTTATGCTTCACACATTCTCAGTGATCCAGCACCACTGGTGCCAACTAATTTCTACTGTTGCTGTGCCAGATGCTGACAGATTAATACATGGTAGACAATGGCTATCAGTCTAGGACACATGCTTCCCCGGGCCCTTTTGTGACGTGTTAACTACACGGGTTCTTCATTTTAATCAAGAATTAATCTTCATAATAATCAAGAAATTAATATCTTAATACATCTCCTAAGAGAAGAACAGCTATTTTAACCACAGATGTATCTGACACTAGCACCTCCTTAGTGTGATCATCTCAACCATCCTGATACACAGATGGAAGAACTAGAGTTCGCTTCATTTTTGAGTTTGGCATATGAAGTGTGATTTAAGTCCTACATAAAATATCAAGGAAAAATCATTTGATACTCAAATGGTTGATTAATTTAATTAGGACCTTAATCTCCATTGTTTTATAGAAAATGGAAACTTTGATTCCAGGCCTGGTGATTTGTAAAATGAAGCACTCATGTCATAGCAATATGTCATCCAGACACCTATTTCTCACATATTGCTCTTTAATTAATCAGATACAACAAGGTGAGAATTATGGTGTTCATAATTCATACTATGTATGTTGCTTTATTAAGAAAAGGTTGAAGACTAAGCACCTTTGGAAGTATTAGACATCATAATTCACACCCTGTAGTGCCTTAATGTGGTTATTTTTTCTCTAGTTGTTTGTATATAAATTAAATCAGGAAAATTTGAAAGCTTAAAATATAATAAATATTTTATGTGCCTATTATATTTTGATACGAAATAGTTCATGTCAGAATAATTAAAGTAAAAAGCAAAATCCTTCAGATTTTTCCTCCTCTTTTGTATTTAGATTACATATTGCTTTTAGTTTTGAACAAGCAGCAACATTACTATAGGTTCAATGATGGATCAAACAGACATTTGTAAACCTCCCAACACTGATAAGGTTACTTTCAGGATTCTCTAAAGCTCTTTTTCTACAAATTACAATAAAGAGAAGAAACAAGGGGAAAAAACAAACAAAGAAAACCACAGTTCAGGCATTGTTAATGAATAGACAGTCCCACTGGACACTTGATCTGTGAAATGCATTTCAGTGGTATGTATGTAGTATGTAATATATACATTATTAAAGCACACTAATGGCGAAATATACAAAAACATGAATTACAGTGCAGCCACAATATGTTGTGTGTGTATGTACACATGAACGAAAAGGACTCTACAGTATATGTACTAAAAAAACAAAACAAAACCGACCATACTTCTCTGTGCTAAGCTAGTAAAAATCCATTTCTCAAATCAGTTAAGAAGCTTTATATGGCAAGCTAACAAAAGGACACTATAGAATATGTTGCTATTTGTTAAGAAATGACCAGTTTGCTAAGAAATCACAGGCAATGGAATTAATTTTGTCCTGGATCTTTCCCCCAAACTGGTATACCAGGGGCACAATCATGTTAGAGATTACAGATGTTGCTCCCTATTAACACCCTGGCAGGGACTGGCTACTTTAAAAGGGGAGAGAATTTGGGGTATAGCTCATCCGGGGTTCAGTGAACACTGGGACTACATCCTTGGAAAGGCTGCCAGAGCTACTGCTATAAATGCATTCCTGCATGCCTATAGAAATAAATCAGCCAAAGTTGTTACCTGAGGGAAGCTGAATTTCTTGCAATAGCATGGCCCCTTCACACCTCTTCTAGATGGGCTGGGGCATATATTTAAAGGTATTGTCAATCCTGCAATTGTAGCTGAAACAGGTTGGGTTTACTGGAAGAAATCAAAAATGTATGAAGGCTTCTGAAAGCCATCCTGAGAACTAAAACTGAACAAACACCCTAGAAAGGAGGCTACAAATAAACAATAGAATAGATTGGTGGTGTGGGTGGGTGTGTGCGGGGAGGGGGAGGGCATTGGGGTTGAAGTAATGCATACAATTCATTTTGCTCTTTGGTAACTTACTTTTGTAAATGGTTAGGTAACAGTGGTATCAGGCAGATACCACTGGAGCCTCTTCAAGCTTCCAAAGCATACTTCAAATATAGATACATCTGACTAGGACATTCTGGTTGTTTCACTGCTCCTGAGGTCCAAATCATTCCAGGGGGAGTTAGGCACTTAAATACCTTTAAGGAGCTGGGCTGGAGTGCACTTACATCTCACAGAATCAGTAAGTGGGGGTCATTCTGCTCTATCCAGGAAGCGCTCAATATTTTGCAGGACTGAGCCCTTATGAGAGCTGAGTGGGAATCAGATTTTCCATTTCACACAAATTTCTGAAATTTGGGAATTTTTGTCCATTCCAGAACAATTTATTTTTTTAAATCACAGTTTCCTGAAAAACAAAATTCAGTTTTTCCCCCCATTTAGATAAAATCAAAGTATTTCATTCCAATTTCACCTTTTAAAATTTCATAGTATATACATAAAACAACAAAGTTTAAATCAAAAGACATTTCAGAAAGATCAGAATGTTTTCTCCTGAAAAGGGTGAAATTGAATGTTCTGACCTTATCAGAATGCTCCATTCCATTTTTATTTTTCAAAATGAAGTTGTGTCAAAATCAAGACATCTCTCTGAAATATTTCACATTCATCAGATCAGTATTTTTCAATGGAAAAATGTTCCATTGGAAATTTTTGGACTATTTTTACTTATATAATTTAGACTGTTAGTGCTGATGTTGCTACATGAACTTCGGACGGAGCCCAGCGGCACCTCAAATTGCCCCAGGCCTTGCCTACACTTACAGTGCTGCAGCTGAGCTGCTGTAGTGCTTGGTGAAAATGCTAACAACTCCAAAGGGAGAGCTTCTCCCATCAACATATATACATCACTTCCCTGGGAGGCGCTATCTATGTTGATGTGAAAATCTGTCCCGTCAACATAACGCCATCTACACTAGGGATTAGTCAGTATAACTATGTCACACAGGGATATGTATTTTTCACACCCCTGAGCGACATAGTATAACGACCTAAGTTCCTATTGTAGACCAAGCCCCAGGGTCATACAATCAGCCAATACTCGGTGCCCATTCATATGGGCTTTACATGATGTGAAGGATTTGCCCCTTATGGGACTGCAATTTCACTGGCAAAGTTCATATTCATTTTATGGTGAAACTGTGTTAGGAAAAGTGACTTTTTTTTCTCCTTTGATTCCTTCATCTTATGAGATAAATTTTTCGCTCAGTATTAGCTGTTACCTTAAATTAAATTATCAACATATAAAAATGTCTTTTATTCCAATCAATTTAAAAGAAGCAATGGACACTATAATTCTCTCTATGATGTAGGTACTAGTTAATTCAGTGGTGTGGTGCTTTTTAAAAGCAATAATACTAAAGGTTATCAAAATGAAGATGAATTAATTTGACACACAATACATACCTGTTTATATTTTGATCAGTTTCATGCAGTCTTTTTAAATGCTAGATATAAATAATCAACAAATCATTTTGTTCTCCATGACTCTTAGTTGTGTGATAAATGAAAAGGATTCACAGTGCTGGCAGAAATTAAATGTCCGTAGGGCATAAAAGGTTACTATCTATTTAAAGCACAAGAGATCTACATTCAAGATTTGATTAATTTCTTAAACAAAATACTTTATGGATTGCTAGCTTCTACATTAAACTCTGAAAAAATAAACAGTAAAATCTCTCATTGTCCTTCAATTGAATTACATTATCTTGATATTGAGAAAACTTGAACTTGATGGCTTATGTTTAGACACCTTTATTTTGCTGAGCATTACTTTTACAAAACTAGCACTAAAATAATTGTGTTTTCTTTACCATTATTGTAAATTTATAAATATGAATTAACTTGTTTTGTTCAATGATAACTTGAAAGAAAAGAATGGCCTTTGATCCAGTCAGTCGTTGTCTGAAAATGAAATGAATATGAATAAGGTATGTTTTTCAAAATAAAATATTAATATTTGCAATATGATAATGCCCAGGCACTGGAGTGGGGGTCTGGGTTCTAGTCCCAGTTCTGCCACTGATAAACTGGGTGACCCTGGGAAAGCCACTTCACCTCTTTTTGCCTCAGCTTCCCCATCTGTAAAATATGATAATTATACTTACCTCCTTTGAGATGTATGGAGAAAAAAATCACTATATATATACACACACACACACCCCAATTATATTATAAATTATGTATTAATTATTAATTATTATTATTAAGTAGTTAATATTAGGAATATGATTAAGTACTGAATTAGAACACAGACATCCCAATCAAGATTAAGATTGAAATCAACCTTGTACTTTAAAAAACACAAACTTAACATATACTTAGTTATAGTATGCTGTGTGTCTGGCTTTCCACCACACTGTTAAATGCCACTATTATAATTTACAAGAGACCATATGTTTAGCTTTTAACTTCAGATTACCCCTGGCACACTGCTTTTATAAAATACTTCACTGTGTGCTGATTTTAAAGTGTCTGTCACATGTTCTATATAATGCTCCATCTTTCTTATGTTAAGATTACATGTCAGTTTTATGGAATCTACAGCTTATTGATTATCATGACAGTGTTGATCTAAATCTAATTTAGCATTAAGAAATATGAGAAAAAATAATGAATTTTTCAGAACTGGGTATATAGGAGCAGAAAATATGAACACTGGGTAATATGCGTTCGCTAAGTATTTTTTTAAAAGGAGTCAAGATTTTATAGGATAAATTTTTGTGTCTTGTTAACTTATTTCCAGATAGGGAGGCAGTGTGGTCTATGGGGTAAGACAAAGGCCTGGGAATCAGGAGGAAAGCTGGGTAGAAAATTGACAGGAATGAATATCACAAAAGCTTAGCAATTCTTTTTTCTTGACATTTTGTTTTTGTCGACACTTTTGGACCAGAACCATATTCATGAGTCTTGGCTTCCATTTCTAGCTTTGCTACTGACTCATAACTTTTCACCTCTTTATTCATCAGCCTCCTTATGTAGATAGAGCTTCGTCAAATGTTTTGAGACCCATGAATAAAAAGTGTTATACGACAGCTATATATGTATTATTTTTGTTATAGCTTATTGGAAGAGAAGACATTTCTTACTACTACACATAGCGGATTCTGGGGACCTATTTCTCAGATGGTGTAATTTATAGTGGCTGAGAATTTGTTTCTGGAACTTGTCAACACAATAATTAAGTAATGTACGTGTTACTTTGCACTGCACAGCCCATGTTTTGAGGGGTTGAGTACCTTCTGTGGGCTGCTGAGCACCCTCAACTTCACTAATATCAATGAGAGTGGAGGACTGAGTTCCCACAGCCATGAAGTGCTAAACCACCCAGATCTCTTGGTTTTGTGTTAGATTTATCAAGGGAGATTATGAAAAGTTTGAGATAACTTTCTGGGGAAGAATCTAAAGATGATGAGAAGCTGTGGGAATGAGCACAAGTCTTGTGACAAAAAACAAATTTAAGGCAACACAGAGAAGAAATTGAGAAGAAAAATAAATTTCCATCACTTCTCCCAGCACTAACAATAAAGTTCCTGACTTTACACTTCCTTATATGTTGTAAAGTCATACATGCTGGTGCACAATGGAGGGAAAGTGAGTGTAAAAAGCACCAAATCAGAATGGCAGGCTTTTAACAACTGCTTTACATTGCCAGACAATGATGAATCAGGTCAGAAGTCCTCAGAACAATTTCAAGGCCCAGTAAAGCTGATGGTTCCACTACCAAACGTGATACCCAGACTCCCTTGTCAATGCCGATGACCAAACAATTACTGAATTTGCCTTGGTCAGCCATGTTTTAACATACTGCTCTGGAGTGGTCATTGTCTAACATCCTTATCTAGAGATGACATAATGCAAAAATGCTTGTCTATTATAAATATTGATAACTTGACAAGTTCAGATGAATAAAAAAAACAGATGGGATAAATATGGTTTTCATTACTGTAACTAGTGTGGTAGAAAAAAATCAAATTATTGAAAACTGTTTTTATTAAAGTCTACATGGGGAATTGTCACATTTTGAAACTCACTGTAAATTCCATCTTTATCATACAGCTTTTGATTGCCGTGCTTAAGAACTCATATTACTCAGTGTATTATTATCTATTTTGCTTTCAATGTTATACTTAGAATCATAGAATATCAGGGTTGGAAGGGACCTCAGGAGGTCATCTAGTCCAACCCCCTGCTCAAAGCAGAACCAATCCTCAACTAAATCATCCCAGCCAGGGCTTTGTCAAGCCTGACCTTAAAAAATTCTAAAGGAAGGAGATTCCACCACCTCCCTAGGTAACTCATTCCAGTGTTTCACCACCCTCCTAGTGAAAAAGTTTTTCTTAATATCCAACCTAAACCTCCCCCACTGCAACTTGAGACCATTACTCCTCGTTCTGTCATCCACTACCACTGAGAACAGCCTAGATCCTTCCTCTTTGGAACCCCCTTTCAGGTAGTTGAAAGCAGCTATCAAATCCCCCCTCATTCTTCTCTTCCGCAGACTAAACAATCCCAGTTCCCTCAGCCTCTCCTCATAAGTCATGTGTTCCAGTCCCCTAATCATTTTTGTTGTCCTTCATTGGACATTTTCCAATTTTTCCACATCCTTCTTGTAGAGTGGGGCCCAAAACTGGACACAGTACTCCAGATGAGGCCTCACCAATGTCGAATAGAGGGGAACGATCACGTCTCTTGATCTACTTGGCTTATAATGGCTTGACTGACATACAGGCAAACAATAAACTATAATGGAAGAGCCTTACTATGCTCTCATCCTCTTATCTTTTTAAACAGAAAAGAGTATGAATCATTTTACTAATTTGTCTCCATCTGCTTAATGAACTAAGCTCCACCCCCACTTGGCTATTTATTCTGGGATTGAAGACACAGTATGAGTATCTCAGCCCACAAGAAGTCAGCTCATGCTGATCTGGATGATATCAAAGATTTCTTAGAAACACTGGACAACTTTCTCTAATTCCTCTTCTAACATCCCATTATAATATTGAGATGGCTGCTCTGCCTGTCCTGAAGTTTCTGCCTTCTGATGTTTGAAGATGTTTCTTAGGACCTGCTCTGTGCAAATTGTCAATAGACATTAGTTCAGGCCCTTAATGTATTGTACAGTGCCTTTCACTTGTTGAAGTCTGCCACCCTCAGATATTTCTTTTTTTAAAAAAATGGCAACTCATTAGATTTGTATGGAATCCCAATTTGATTGCTCTAAGTGCTTTTGAGAAATGCCAAAAAAATTTATAAAGAAGCCAGTTGGATTATAGTGTTGGGGACACCGGGCATGGCCACTAGGTAACTCAAGGGGATGGAAGACCACGAGTGTTGATGAAGCCCCTCACGCTAGGCCCAGATGCCCCCCCCCCTTTCCCTTTTCTGCCTGGAGATACTCACAGCCTTCAGGCTGAGAAATTTGCAACAGTGTATTGCAGGCACAGACTGGCTGGAGCAAGATTAGGTCAAGCAGGACAGGAATGTTAGATAGTGCTGAACAAACAACTCCATATATGGGGGAATAGATAAGAGGAAAAAGGGGAACTGGCCGGTATACCGAATTGGCTATATGGATACTTAGGACAGCTTGCTATTGGATAAGCATGCTAAAGAATGAATGTATAAAATATGTGTAACTGCTTGCACTGGTGTGCAGGATTTGAGATTGTTGTCTCCCTGTACCACTTGAAGCTTCAAATAAACTTTTCTACTTCTCCACCCCGTTGTGATTATTGGGCGACGCACACCAGGCAACGAATCCAGCTATTGCCTGCCTCAGGCGTTTTGTGCCAGCAACAATAGCAAACTTTTTTTTTTTAAAAAAAAAAAAAGGTTCATGGACCTCAGTATGGATTGGACATGATTGTTGCAAGTGATTGACTTCATGCATTCACTGAGGCTCCTTATGGTATTAAACAGCAGATACTTATAAGTCCAGGTGCAGTACATTACCACCACAATTACAATATTTACGGCTCTTCCCTGCTGATTTCACAAATAGCACCTGTCAGTCAGCCAGGCAAAACGTTAAAGGAAAGTAGGCTGAAAAATAAGCAGGAGAAAAAATTGATTGATGCCAGGAAGCCCTTTGATCAGATGCAGGAAGTTCATTTTCCCCTCTGTTCAATTCCTGTTCATCTATGTTTTGTTGTAAATCACTCTCTTGATCCCCATTTTTTTAATTTCTTATCTCATCTACTTGCTGGACAATGATGTTATATTGGAGGCAATGGACTATTTTAAGCTAAAGATCCAACACGTCTCAAACTACATGCTTTTCCCAGAGACTCCCAAAACTCAGTCTCACTAAACAACCAACCTCCCAACTGCCATGGAATCTTTCCCTCTTGGTGAGCAATATCTCACCTGAGCAGGAGGAACATCAGGTGTGCTCTTAGCAGAGTCATCACTTTTTTAAAGGGACCGCTCTGTGCAACAAAATGAGTCTACTCATGGGAGTGCAGGCTAGGGACTTGATGGTCTATTTAACTGCATCACAATAGAGGAGGGGAAACTCCCACCTCCCACTAACTGACAGGTGGTGAGGGAAGGGACTGCATTGATCCAGCCCATAATACCCTGAATAACTCAGTGAACCCTTTGATGACCACATTACTACAATCAGGGTGCCCTTTGCTGATGTATTACTACTACTAAGCAAATTCATGATATTATTTTTGTTGTATTTGTAGTTGAGTAGAAGCTGTAGAGAGCAGAAGATTGCAGGCCAACAAGGAAACAACTGTATAATGGTCCAAATGCAACTAAAATTTTTAGTAGAAGATAGGGTAACTAAATTCAAAGGGGGGAAACAATCTGATTGACTTAAAGTGGTCAAATGTCACATTTTCCTATTGTCCTGCTACTCAGGTAAACACATGTGGGAGGCTTGATTTGCTGTACTGACTTCAAAGGCAGTTGCTGGGTGCTGAGTACTTTTGTAGATCAGGCCCTTGTTTAGGAGCCCAATTTTAGGCAACTGTTTTTGAAAATCTTGGCTAATAATTTTATGCCACTGAAGAGGAGTTTTCTTGAGTTTCTAATGACATACATCTTTAATATGTAGGCTTGAGGGGCCAGAAAATATAAAATCTTAAACCTGTCCCTGCCACAGGATTTGACTATTGCCTTTCCTGCATCTCAGGACAGTATAATTATAGGAGGAAAGATGCCTCATTTGCGACTGTGAATGGAAAAGAACAAATTATTTCTTTGGCCAGCTCTCTCTAGGTTACCTCTTCCCTTCCCCTCTTCCACACACATACAACAGTTACACAACTTTTATATAAAGTTGACTGTTTGCACGCATGCACATAGCCAGTGGCATAGGAATTTTAGGTTGAAACTAAACTAAACAGAGTTTTATAAGGATTTACTGGATTTATCATGTTATATTTTAGACTAAACAGGTTTACCACTTTCCTTATGAATGAACTGCTGTTGTGATCTGTTAAATCCTCTCCACCTAGCCTCATTGCTCATACTTTTGTCACTAAAAGCCAATACTGTATCTCATCACAATGATCATTGAACTATCAGCACCCTGTGACACCCAAAGGCAGCATGTTTGTGGGAAGTGATGAGTCAGCTTCATTGACCTGACAATATGCGGGGTTGGGTACATCCATGATCTGACAAAATTGATGACATTTTCTCATTGTAATGTCCCAACAGAGTTCAATATCAGAGTTGGTTTATTTATGACATACTGTGCGAGATTCCATTAAGTGTCATAAAACCAAAATTAAATTGTAGCATAATAAGGTTTACTTATATGAGAGAATTCCAATACTGCAGATTCACAAATTTAAATCAGTAGTGGCAACGTATCTTATCTTGTCTGTGATTCTTTGTTTCTATCTCTTTCCCTACCCAACCAAAATTGATTATAACAAAAAATGGGAATGAAGTAAATGCTGCTACACTGATGAAATTTTACATTAAAATCTTCCATAGACAGATTGTGTTTTCCTATCTGGTCATCCGTTTTGTGGTAAAGAAGTATTTAAGTGCCTAAAACATTTTTTTAGCAGGTGGGGGGAAGATTCTACCTAGCCCTTGAAAATTCAAGGCTAGGTTTTTTCCATAAAGAATATATATAAAAAATATTTATAAGCATTCAGGATCTTGAAAAGAGAGAAAAATCTCATCAGGATAATTGTTGGAGAATACAGAACTTCCAAATGTTTAGAATAGGTGGCAAAACTATTATGGATATACAGCTGTTCTGTGCTATAAAATTCTTAGAAAAACCTTGAGCTGATTGTTATATAAAGCTAGGTTTTTTTCTCCATACAACCGTTTTATTAAACTGTGAGCTATGTAAATTTACCATCAAGGCATACAAGCATTTGACATTTTCCTTAAAAAAAATAAATTACACATTAATGGAAATGATCTCAGTCACAAATTAGCATAATAGAAATATCGCAGTAATAAAACAGTGTTGATATATTATTGCACAACTTTAAATCTTTGAAATGAATACCAAACAGACTTGAGTATATAATGCAATGGGTAATCCACTATATCTATATCCTGTACTTGCATTTAATGTTTATATATTCATGAATTCTAAAAGGCATCATATTATCCAAGAGCTAAACATTAAGATTAATATGTACTTTACGTAATTATAGATAATGTTTTTGTTTCAGATACTGTATAAAATTTGATTATCATCCTTACGGGAAAAATGAATATGTAGAAAATCTCAGCACAATTCTATGCAGAAGGGCAACACAACTTATTGTTAACATGGTTTTGTTACACAGTGTACTACACACGCTTTATTACTCCCTAACACTTTCTGAGGATCTAAAACACTTTGCAGATATTAATGAGTTAAACCTCACAACACCCTATGAAGTGAGTTATTATTATCCTCATCTTTATTCCTTGAGTTCAGTGAGACTACTGACATGCTTAAAGTTAAGCCTGTGCTTAAGTGCTTTGCTGGACTGTGGCCAAATGGCATACTGTATGTCTCAGATCCAGCAATCCTACAATACATATTTGGCTAAATTGCACTGTAGCACTTTGAAAAGAGGTTGCCCCCAGAGGCAGTTTAGAATCTGGATCCGCATTAGAGTTAGGTGATAATACGTCCAAATCTATATCAAGACTCAATCCCTAAAAGAAGCTCCTTTACTTTCTCACAGTTCCCTCTATTTGACGATCAGGAAATGATGGCTTCCCTTCCAGCACACAGGTACGTCAGCTATGGTTTAGTGAATGTAACTGAGGAGACACTTCTAGATAATTAAATTCCTTCTCCTTTCTTTGCTGATAGGGCGTCCCTTTGTCTCCCCTCCCCCACCAAGTATTCTCTTTGCCCCCTCACCAATCCTACTGTGCCTCATGTGACTTTCTATCTTCTGTTTTCTTCCACATCACACCACCCTACCTATCCCAAGTGCAGTCCCCTACCACATAAACCTTCCACTGTCCATGTGGGCCATGCGGAGATGCAGAATTCATAATCTCCGTGGAGCCATAATGCACACACAAACCATTTCCCTCATGGGCTCATAAATTAGTGAGAGCATATCACAGATTAACACTAATGTAGAGCTTCTAAAACAAGCCATTTTTATCTAAAATGAGACAAAAAATAGGAAACTATACAAGTGATGACACCCCCCCCCCCACACACACATTTTTTAGCCCACAAAGTTCTATCCTGGTCTAAAACTGTGCCTGTGAGATTTATGGTGGATTTGGTTCAGTTTTGGCAAACAGGGCATATGTGTATGTCACACTCAAGTTTAGCGTAGAAGACTAACTTCAGCCTTAATTATTGAGAGATCAGTATGCCTGAGATACTGTAGTAGTTAATGCATTTATTATGAAGTATGTGTAATAATGAAATTAGTAGGGAAATTAGAGAATCTGAAACTGGTAACATAATAGAATATAAATGTCTCTCTCCCAGGGATAGATTCAGATAAACTCTCTGAGTTTATCTTCCACAATATTCTCTCTATAATGTAGTTTGTAGCCATCACAAATATTAAGCCAGAATCAATTATGTGTTGTGTAAGTTATTTAAACTTAAACTTCAATAAATTAGATGACATGAAATTTATCATAGGAAAGGCAGTAACTATTATAGCCCAGAGCCCTCTAAATAGTTGGTATTTCATAAAGTAAATCTTAGTGAAGTCAGGAGAAGCCTTCTCTCTCTGACAGCTTTACAATTAGTGTGTGTTCAGAGTCCATAGACAAGATTTCCTTGAAAAGCATTATGAAGAAAATTATGGATTTATGGCAACAGCAGAAAACGTACAACTGATTACAATTTTAAATTCAAATGGGAGAGATGAAGTCCCCATTAAGCATTTCTTTGAATGTATTATTCTTGCAGGAAATCTCAGCAGTGTCTAGAATCTGATATCTTGCTAAATCTTATAAAAAAAGAATATTTACTCTATGTAGTATATATATTTCAAATACCATGTATTCACTCTTTTGGGGGCCATGAGAAACTGTTCACAGTTTATTGTTAATCAGCTCCTTCTTCATAAATATATTCTCAGTTTAAATGATCACATCACTGCTCCTGTATTTTTGCATTTCTGAACAAATGTAATACATGCATTTAAAAACTAGCATTAATATCCTGCACTGTTACAGTTGAGGAATCAGGCACTTAGAAGCCAGCTTAAGGATGAACATTCCTCCCTGTGCTCATGCTTTAAAATATGGACCCTCTTTATCATAACTGTTATTTAATACAATCTAATAAAAAACTAAATTGCTTAAACAACCTTAGATCAATTTACAGTACACACCTATACATTACAAGTGTACTGCATATAGTTTTTGGACTTATTTCGTTTTTTAGATGTCATTGAGATTTGCAGAACAAGCCAAGTTTAAAGAAAAAATAACCTCAGTAATTTTATAACTTTAAAGTTTAAATTGTCAAAGAAAAACTTTGTGCCTAGTTTTATTTACATTGAATCAAAGTTAGTATAATATAGAAGTCAAGTAATTTTAGCCTCTGTATAGTTTAAAGCTCATAATTATCTCACAGTTGGGATAAATTCAGTCTCTGGCCATTTCAAACTCAGGGCTGTCTCACATGCAGGGATATTTCTGATTCAAACTGGAGGTCATCAAAAGTTGCAATAGTCCAAACTTGAAACCATCTCAGACACTCTTATTTAACATGATACATTAATGACTAAAAACCTATTGCCCAGTTGTTTACATGCAAGAGCTTCCATCTCAAATGTGGTAATTTGAATTTCTATTGCACCCATTGTCATCTGAAAAGTGAGGCAAAGTTTAGTTTCTGGGCTATATCTAGATTATCCTTCAGCGCTACCCCATCTTCACTTTTTTTTCTTGTCCTCTTTTTATTAAAAAATAAAGTAAAGTAAAGAACTTGTTTTAATTAATTTAACTTGATTAGACTTTTGGCAATTCTACTTTATCCCTATACTTTTTGACCATTAAGAAGTAGCTCTCTTTGCTGATCAATCCTTTCTTCCATTCCTTGTATGCTCTCTTTTTGAGGTGCTTAAACAACCACTTAGATCTAGAGCCCTTCCCTACAGGTTTTTTGCCCATGCTTCGGTTGCATTTTCCAGATATCTTTTGCATCTTTGGTTTCAAGAAATTGCAAGTTTCAACCACATTTAAGTCCCTGACCTCTTCAGTTCAGATTACTGCACTATTTCCCCTAGTTTCTCAAAGTCTTCTCTTTCAAAAAGAAAAGGAGTACTTGTGGCACCTTAGAGACTCTAAGGTGCCACAAGTATTCCTTTTCTTTTTGCGAATACAGACTAACACGGCTGCTACTCTGAAACCTCTCTTTCAAAGTAACATATAAATAGGCTTGGAAGGATTCAATTTTTAAATAGGTAAACATTGATTTCACCACACATACAAATTGACAACAAATATTTCCATTGATAACTCAAGTTTACAGATAAGCAGCATTCTTCCTTAGACTGAGAATTTAGAGTTTGATTTAAGGATATTTATTATGTATATTTTGACAAATTGTGTTTTAGAAGTTATAAATATTTATTTTTTAAAATATCAGCATCTACTGTCATTAAATAACCATTGTCTGATCCACATCATTTGCCACAACTGTGAAAATTTAAATAGACAAAAATCTAATAATGTTTAAATTCTATCTGCTGAAATTAAAAATTAGAATTCTGCCAAGCCTACAAACTCTTTCCATATCCCCTGTGTCTTCTTATCATCCTACAATAACGATCAAAGAGGTGATGGTGTGAGACAAGAGATTATGTTTGGGAAGATGGTATGGCAAAATCTGAAATATTTACAACAGTGGTACAGTTGTATATTGTACACCACTTCAAAGTGATCAGCTGCTCATCATTTACATACAGAGGATAGGTAACTAAAATAAAGGAAATAATTTTTCTGTTATATATGCAGATTTGACAGAGTAGCGTGGTGTAAAGCTTTTATTGTCATACATTAAAGCACAATTTCCCATTTAAGACTTCAGAGTTTTCAAAAAGTTGAATTTTTTTTTTCAGATTTTCCAAAATTTTTTCCCAAGAAGAGATGTTACATGGTGTGTTTTAGCAAAGAATGATAAACTCATATACAAATTCTAAACCAAAAATGGGATTTATAAAGAAAACCTGACATAGCCTTAACAATACAGTTGTGATTGTGACATGTAGGAAGGTAAATAAGCAGAAGATCAACAGCATGACAACAACAACTACTTTCACTTTTTCTAAAGACATAGCATCTAGACAGGCATCCCAAAGCACTTAGCAAACATTTTCTTCAAGATCACAAACAGCTAAAAGGTGTAGCACATTCGAAAGATTATAAAAAACGTATAATGAAAAGTCTATTTAAATTCAAGATGAAATGAGACAGGCAGAGTGAGCTTTTAAAATATCCATTTTCCTATTCTCCTGGAATGCACACATTCCTACATGCATAAAGCTGTAGTGTATGCCTGAAGCCTGAGCACTAATTGGAAAGCAGCAATGGGAGAAAATGCAAATGGCAGCAGGAAAGTGACAGACTTAGATGATAACCTTGATTGCATGGACTACCCCAAATATTACACCCTGCCAATTGTTGGCAAAAAGTTGAACCTATAAAGAGTTTCATGAATTTCAAAGAAGGAAATTAAAACCACAAGATAATTAGGGCAGGAAGGAAAGTAAAACAGAAGCTGGAAAAAGCTTTTAAAAGAGAGTGTTATGGGATGTGGGATGGGCAGTAATTCCCAACTGGTGGGCCACAACCCACCAGTAGGTTGCAGGAAGTTTCAAGTGGGTTGCACGGCCATTGTGAAGGGGAGGCCCAGAAAGGGAGCGGGAGGGTTGGAGAGGAAGCCCACCCTGCACTCACCCTGCAGCGGCAGCTCATGGCCCATCTCCCCATGGTGCATGTGGTATGTCCTGGCCACCCCTCTCTCATGATGGAGGCGCAGGCTGAACAAACCTGAGTGGTGCTGCAATCCTGTGCCCAGAATGGGGAGCCAGGCCCAGCCCCATGGGAGAGGAGCCAACACTGTTGGCAAGCTGGGTCCAGTCCCACAGGAGTCACCATTGTGGAGTGCGTGCAAGGTGTGGGCTCACTCTCCAACCCTGAACTCTCTCTCCCTTCCCTCTACCCCCGCCCCTCCCCGGCCTCCCCACTGTATCAGCTAAGATTAGAGTTGCAGTGTCAGGGCAGAGTTTGCTGCAGCATCTTGTCAGTGACCCCTCCGCAGGGCAAAGAGGAGGGGGAGGTAGCAATAGCGAAGGATGCTACACACACACACGGACTCTGGGTGGGCTGACCAAAAAAGACAAAATATGGTTAGTAAAAATTCTGTGGACTTTACTGGGGGACATAACTGAGACATACAAGGCTTGGTGAAATCAGTATGTAAGGTTTCAACCTTTTGCCTTTTGTTTTGTTTTTCGTGCTTATGTTGCAACCACTTTGTTTCCCATTATTAATATTATTATTTGGCTACCATTTGTTTGGAAAAACTGCTCAAATCCAAAGTGGATTTTAATGAGGGCAACTTTCTACTTGCTAAGTCTTTAGATAGCCAGATATGTTGGCACTACAGCTACTTCTGACACTTCAGGAGGCACAGCATAAGATCTAAAGGCAGCTGCACTATAGATAAAGCTGGATAATGTTCAGGAGTCCCTCTCTAACATTAAACAGAAGATTAAAGGCAATGTCTGGCAATATGAACAATCTGAAGGCAAGAGTCCCTGATACAGAAAGCCTTGCTCCCTTATATAATGATGGCATGTGTTTTTGCTATGATCAAAGAGAATAAAAGTTTGAAAGATCGGATTATGGTCTTTAAAACACATCCAGAATCCAGAATTGTTGGATGGCTTAACAGAAAGGGTAGTAACTGAAGGCTCTTGCTTTTTCTTTATGAAAGGTTTCTTGTTCGGTGCATACCTTGAAAAAATAGATTTTACTAACTCTAGAATTCTCATGCATGTTTGTGGCTCATTCACCAATGACTAAGCTCCACAAAAAGAGTAAAATACAATCTTTTAAGGCCTCAAGACTGTTGCAGTTCCTCTGGATTGGAGGATAGACCTTTCTCCATACCGTGATAATGATGTTCATTTCCTTTTCAAGTTCATTATTAACAGTCATTGTGCCAAATAAACGCAAACTATTTAGAATGGAGACCCAAAACGTGATTTAGATTCGATCTCCAATGGAACCTCCTCCCAACATAACTTGAAGTAAATACATAGTGTCCTGTCATGTCTTATTAGGAAGTCGTTTTTTATTAGACCTCCTATTGTCTCTTTACTCTTCTGTCTCCCTTCTTTCTGCCATCCTCTAGCTATCACTGTGTATTTACTAGATAGCTATTGATGAGCAGATTTTAGAACACTCTGCATTTGGTTGAGGGAGAATAAGAGAAAGAATTATATTCTTTATCCATTGTCATAACTGAGGTATTGCTCAGTATTAGATTCACAAAATACATAAAGTACTTTGTTTATGCCTTTCTAATATGTACATATGGTGATAAGTATATTAGGAAATATCAGGTTTATCCATAAGGGAACAAAAATTTGCCTCACTCGCTTGTTCTAGCCCACGTATCGAGTTGAGTCAGAATTCCATCAATATGACAAAAGGACTGATGCTCTCAACATCACCGCCACAAAAAGCTAATTAATATCTTTTTTTAAAAAATCAAAAACTAGATCCCTATCCCAAGCATAGGTTTTACCCCAACAACAGATTTTAACCCAAAAAGGTGACAAGAGACTCCACCACTGACTTTGCTATTGATTTTATGAAGCAGGTGCTCAGGTACTACAGTGAGGGCTAGCAGTATAAAACTCTAATATAGAAGACAGATACTAGCAAGTATGGAATACTGGTGAGATGTGCTCTTAATATTTTGATTGTTTATTGTTGATAAGGTAAGCTGCAGCATGTTGAAATAGCTGGAATTGTCACTGTTTTGTGAGCTATTATACAGTTCTTAGTTCACTTTAAGATAATCCCAAATAAAGGCCTGAATAATTTTGAATGAATGTCCACACAGGGGTTAATGCCATGTAACTAATTCACACCTTTAGTTAATTCATATTAACTGTTTTGAGTATCTCTGTGTAGACAGGTTCTTAGAGCAGCAAAATTGTCCTGATGTTCCGTTTTGGGTCATTTTCTTAGATCTGATCTTTATCAGACACTTAGTAGGATATAGTTTTGAGTCTCCTTGTTCACTGAAAACCTAGCAGGCAAATGCCAGTGATCCTCTGTGTGTCTAGGAACCTTGTTTAGCAAAGCTGACACACACTCTATTTATATGGGAACAATACTGTAAATAATCATGAGAAGTAAATGTTCTCTAGGCCTTCATAAATGTCCCAGAAAAATGCATGACCATGTCATGTTAGAATTCACACTGTGGATAACTACAAATCCAAAAGTAGGCTCCCAACTCTCAATTCAAGTATGCATTTATCCTAGTGGTATGCACAAACAGAGGTATCCACACTTTTTCCCCATTATAGTAAAGACAGACTGAAAAGGGGACATTTTCACACATCTTTTGTTGCTAAGTTGTAAGCTGCCTATTGGATAAATTAACCGATTTGCTAAAATTGACCAAAGTATAAATAGAGATGCAGTCAGAAGTTAATAAATGCACAGATTGGAGTCTCTGGTGGCTAAATTTAATTAAATGGTACATGCAAGCATTTAATTTTATGAAGATGAAAATAAGATAAGATACCTTGCAATAAAATGAACATTGGCATCAAAGCACTCAAATGTGCAGATTTAACATACTTCAGAACAGGTTCATTCCATCACCATTCAACTAAAAAAAACACATACAAGAATTAATATCCACTATACAGTCTAATAACAGCAAGCTCTCTCCAGTTTCAGAGGGCTTAGAAAATAGATTTATGTGAAAGTTAATCTTACAAGATACCTAAAAATATGCCCTGATGATTCTTGTGAAGTGGGAAAGTATACACTAGCATGACTTCTTGTGGCGTGCTGAACCTATTATCAAAAATACAAAAGGAGCATCTTTGAAAAGAATTAACTAGATTTCATGAGTGAAAGAGGTATGGAAGAATGAACAATGCATGGCTCTTAACAAGAACTGAAAAGATAAACTAAGATTACATGAAGAAGCTTGCCAAATAAAGGCAGATTGCAAAATAAGAAGTTTCCCCTTTGTCTACACCCCAAAATATTTTAATCTATATCTATTTATTAAGAAAAGGCCTTAAATCTAATTGAAATGTTTCTACAAATAGGACTTTTATAAGTAAGCAGAGTTCATTTAAGCAATTTTCAAGATGAGAAAACACATGGCTCTATATCACTAATTTTCTGATCCTATGCATCTTGGTTAAAGCTTTACATGCATTAAAATCTCATGGTCTAGATTCCTTTATATCAGCACTTAAATATGGAATAAATATGGTTATTTTAAGATGTTAAGACTAAGCATAGCTGAGGCCAAGGGTGTGCCCATGACCACAGTATCTATTGGAAATTAACACCATAGTTTGGGTAACATTTCATTGGCAACTATCACTTTTAGGCTTCATTTGTTTTCAGAAATTAACCAAGGGAACAGTTCACAAGATTAAACAGTGGAATATTTTATCTTCTTTGATTTCAGAGATGGGACCTTGGCTTATAAGAGCACTTGGTGGAGGCCTCAACAGCTACTAAGAATTGTCATCAGACCTGATTCTTTGGCCTTGTCCCTTTAGAGAAAGCCTTTATGGGGTGACTTGTCACAGGAAGAAATTCAGATCCATTATTTAAGTAGTCTGTCTGTTTGAGAGTTTAGTCTTACAAATGCCATTTATCCTTAATCCTCCTTCCCTCTCGCAGCCCTGTGGTGGACTTTTCCTCATAAGGACTCAAGCACTGGTCTGAACACCAGGCCAGCATCCAGCAAGAGCTTTCTGCTGAAAAGAATGTATGTCATCCTGAGAAGCATTGCTTCTAGCTGACATTGGCCATACCTGAAGAAGAGCTCAGTATAAACTCAAAAGCTTGCCTCCTTAACCAACAGAAGTTGGTCCAATAAAAGATATTACCTCACCCACCTTGTTTCTCTAATATCCTGGGACCAACATGGCTATGACAATTGGCCAGTTGTGGCATGACAGCTGCCTAATGCACTCACATTCTATAAAAGTCCCATTTGCTCAATGGCCCACTTCTTCTCCATATCCAACTGTCACTAATGGTATATTAGACAAAGGTCTAGGAACAGTGATCACACACACACACAGACTCTCCACCTCACACTGAGGGCTAGATTCACAGAGGAACTTAAACATGTTGATACTCAGCATCACCGAGCCTAAATGTTAGGAACCAAAAAATTCACAAAGGCAGAGTTAGTTTATGCAGCCTCCATATAGAATGAATGGAGAGAGATAGGAGCCTCAGAATGGGAATCACAAAATCCAGCACATTAGGCAGCACCTCACCTAAACTAATCAATGGGGGATGCCTAGGGTGCCCAGATGTCCCAATTTTATAGGGACAGTCCCGATATTCAGGGTTTTTTCTTAGATAGGCATCAATTACTCCCAACCCCCATGCTGATTTTTCACACTGGCTATCTGGGCACCGTACGGATGCAAAGCCAATGGGTGCATGCTAAACCCTGCCCATCTCAGAGAGTTTGGTGCCCAAAGCCAGGCTGGAGGGAGGCACCTCCCTTTACCATTTTGTTTATGCTCGCTTATAAGAGCCGTGGATCCGATAGGTGAACTCTGAGCACACCTATTGGATCATGCCCCACAGGCAAGTTAGGTGGAGGCACACCTATATTCCTTTCATTTGTGCATCACTCTGAGGCTTCTGGATGTGTGTCACGGGGCTACAGTGCATATGCCCAGAGGAAGAAACCTAAGCAACTTCTATTGCAAAAATCTAGGTGCTGAGTGAGTTCAGGTATCTACATTGTTAGGCAGCAGCTGAGCAGGGCTTGTGAATCCCAGAGAGGTCCTTATGCTGGGATTTAGGTGCCTAATGTGGCAGTTCGTCTTAATTTGGGATAAAAGCAGTGCAATAAGTACCAAGTGTAGCAATGTCTGCACCATCCTAAAATGTTTCTAACCATTTACAATGGTTTCTTCCCTCTGTAAATGTGTGTATAACTGATGTCACGGATTGAATCATTGAGCTATGCATGTTTTCCCCTTCTCTTTCAGCTCTAGCTTGACCCCGCTGCCTTTGCTCAAATCCTTTTCTTTGTCTGCCCTCCATGTTGCCTCCTCTTGCAAGGCTTTGCATAATTCAACTGCCTTTTGACCTTCTTTAGCTTTCCTCTGGTCTCCTGGACCTCCAAACAGCTTCCTCATTTATCCTGCCCTGTATATAACCAGCTCTTGCTCCTGTGCATTCTGTCGTGTCCCTCCTTGTTCCTTTATATGGTACTGAGTTCACTCTTGATCCCCTGGAGTTTATTCAGCTCTCTCTTTCCCCTGGCCTCACCCTGCATTCCTCTGCATTTTGCAGAGGCTGCCATTGCAGCTGAGCTGCCTGAATCACTGTCTCTCCCCTGCAGTTTCCCATATCATCTCAGTAATCTCCCCACATCTTGCTGGCCAACAGAACTTTGTCTTGGCCTCTCCTACAGTCTTTCCCCTTCCCTTCCTATTGTCCAGCATTGGGTTTTTTATTATTATGTGTAATGGGATTTGCATAAGCACAGTTTTCAGGGGGACTTACTTTAAGTCACTGGCTTTTCATTTCCACTTTTTTATTAAAGAAGCAAAATTAAGGGTTTATAATCTCCACAATTTGCCATTCGGAGAAAAAAATGTAAAAACTGGCCCTGGAGGTTGAATGCTGTTGAAAGCCTCAGTGAGCTAGCAATTAGGAAAGAAAAAAAAAAGTGGCCACGTGGTATTGACTTTCAATAGCACTCAATGCAGTCATTTAACCAGTGGGTTTAACTGCTGTTTAGCAGCAGTGTGGTGCACCATTAGAACTGCAGTCTTCACATAGCATTAAACGAGTTGTTAGAGCTGTTGGGAATTATAATTAGAGGGGGTTGAGCAATTATTACAATGCTCACCAGCATACACAACAGCTAAGGTTCTCTCTTGGTGCATTCAATCACAAAGTGTTTCTTCTCACTTTATAACTCAGACATTTTAAATTACTTGTGTTTCAAATCCATCTCACAATTTGGCTGTCCAAATGCAACTCTGATTTCTTTCTACCATTTTATTAAGTCTTTTCAAAATAATCTGGATACATAAAGAATCTGTCTTACTAAACAGTACAGAAATATTTCATGATAGAAAAAAAAACATTACTGCATATCACACCCTCAGTATAAAAAAACCCCTGTGTTTCAAAGGAGGTTAAATACCTAAACTGGCACACATTATGGTCTAGTGGATTAGGTTTCTAATCCTGGTCCTGACTCTGGTTTTCTGTGTGGCCTTAGATTAGTTTTTTTTCCACCTGTCAAAGTCCCCATCTACAATTCGTAAATGCATCCTGAGGCATGTATTAATACTGCAGAGCATGTTGCAATCGTTTAACTCTAAGTAACAAGGAGATGGATAACAGTGATGAGCTCCGTATCTGAAAGTTAAGGACACAACCATTATGCTAAGCACAAATGAAAGTGTGCTCTTCCAACTGCAAATACATCCAGAAATAGCTGGGGATCCAACATGAAAAAACAGATTTACAGTCTGCAAATGCAGTCTGTTTTACGAATCTTTTAAACACTCAGTATGCAATATCCTATCAATATAGACACATTCTCAAGCACTTTTCTCTACCTCCCAATCTCAATAGTCTGTCATGTCCATAAGACTGGGTAGGAGGTCTCCTTTGCCCGTCAGTGGCAAAGGTGGGTCTAGATCTCAGGAGTTCTGGAATGCATCCAGCCATGTTTTCTTTATTCTAGTCACTACAGCTCTCTCTCCCCATTCCAAAAATCATTCTGTTGTCCTTGG
This sequence comes from Dermochelys coriacea, assembly GCF_009764565.3. Classification (NCBI taxonomy): domain Eukaryota; kingdom Metazoa; phylum Chordata; order Testudines; family Dermochelyidae; genus Dermochelys; species Dermochelys coriacea. The sequence goes on along the minus strand of NC_050079.1, from coordinate 28,717,411 downwards.
TTGAATTTTTTACACACTCCTTTAGTTTCAAGCACAAAGTGTTGCAATAAATGTTGTATGTTCATGGAAGATATGTGAGGTGGAAACTCGACAAACTTGATTTAAAATACTATGGCAATAAATATTTCACCCAACTCTTTTGGATATATATATAATTAGAGCCTAGTCTGGCAGTTCTTTCATAGACAAAATTTACCAATTTCAATGGAAAACTGTATATGAAGTGAGTATGACTCATCCCATAATTTCTCCATAACACTTATCAAATTGGTTTAACTTGTTATAAAAATTGATGTATTTGAATCTACTTCTTCGATGTTTGGGAATTGGTTAATCAATGGCAATATATTGTATGTACTAAGGCATTTAAAAACATCAAATTAGGAGATGCAGATTGAATTTACAGATGTCTGTTTACTGCAAGGACACAAATGACCTTAGCAATATATTTACCTAGATTATTGTTTAAATGAGACAATTCACCCTTAAACTGTGCTTCTAGTAACAAAGTCAATTTTCTGCAGAACGCCTCTACTAGGGATTACTGATATCTTTATAAATATCTTTTACAGGGTTTCCCCCCTCTTGATAAAGATATGGCACTTAGATTCCAAATCCAGAACTACTTGTAGCCTAAACATAGAACAATATGGAATGTACATTACCATACAGCTGCTCCAAGACATAGGTTTGTTATGTGACTTAAATGCTTGATTACAGGTGGTGAAACTGCATATTTGGCTTGCAATACCTGTTTCACTAATTACACTGGTGTAACAGAGTGTGACTGCACTGTAGCACCCCCTAGGTGGCTGAATGTGGTGCTGCAGACACTCCCTATCTTGGTTTTTTCCAAGGTTTATGTGACTCAGCACTCCAGCTGGGTCACTGTGAGTTCAATCCTCCTTTGCACAGGAGAAGTAACATGACTATGTTATGGGATACCGGGAGGAAGCACAGGCAGGAATGTCTGTGAGGGGAGGGCTCCTGCCTCATACTGGGAATGAGGGGCGATCAACAGGTTATCTCAAGTGCTTATATACAAATGCACAAAGCCTTGGAAACAAGCAGGGAGAACTGGAGGTCCTGGTGATGTCAAGGAATTATGACGTGATTGGAATAACAGAGACTTGGTGGGATAACTCACATGACTGGAGTACAGTCATGGATGGTTATAAACTGTTCAGGAAGGACAGACAGGGCAGAAAAGGTGGGGGAGTAGCACTGTATGTAAGGGAGCAGTATGACTGCTCAGAGCTCCGGTACGAAACTGTGGAAAAACCTGAGTGTCTCTGGATTAAGTTTAGAAGTGTGTGCAACAAGAGTGATGTCACGGTGGGAGTCTGCTATAGACCACCGGACCAGGGGGATGAGGTGGATGAGGCTTTCTTCCGGCAACTCACGGAAGCTACTAGATCGCATGCCCTGATTCTCATGGGTGACTTTAATTTTCCTGATATCTGCTGGGAGAGCAATACAGCGGTGCATAGACAATCCAGGAAGTTTTTGGAAAGCGTAGGGGACAATTTCCTGGTGCAAGTGCTAGGGGAGCCAACTAGGGGGAGCGCTTTTCTTGACCTGCTGCTCACAAACCGGGTAGAATTAGTGGGGGAAGCAAAAGTGGATGGGAATCTGGGAGGCAGTGACCATGAGTTGGTTGAGTTCAGGATCCTGACGCAGGGAAGAAAGGTAAGCAGCAGGATACGGACCCTGGACTTCAGGAAAGTAGACTTTGACTCCCTCAGGGAACAGATGGCCAGGATCCCCTGGGGGACTAACATGAAAGGGAAGGGAGTCCAGGAGAGCTGGCTGTATTTCAAGGAATCCCTGTTGAGGTTACAGGGACAAACCATCCCGATGAGTCGAAAGAATAGTAAATATGGCAGGCGACCAGCTTGGCTTAATGGTGAAATCCTAGCGGATCTTAAACATAAAAAAGAAGCTTACAAGAAGTGGAATGTTGGACATATGACCAGGGAAGAGTATAAAAATATTGCTCGGGCATGTAGGAAAGATATCAGGAGGGCCAAATCGCACCTGGAGCTGCAGCTAGCAAGAGATGTCAAGAGTAACAAGAAGGGTTTCTTCAGGTATGTTGGCAACAAGAAGAAAGCCAAGGAAAGTGTGGGCCCCTTACTGAATGAGGGAGGCAAGCTAGTGACAGAGGATGTGGAAAAAGCTAATGTACTCAATGCTTTTTTTGCCTCTGTTTTCACTAACAAGGTCAGCTCCCAGACTGCTGTGCTGGGCATCACAAAATGGGGAAGAGATGGCCAGCCCTCTGTAGAGATAGAGGTGGTTAGGGACTATTTAGAAAAGCTGGACATGCACAAGTCCATGGGGCCGGACGAATTGCATCCGAGAGTGCTGAGGGAATTGGCGGCTGTGATTGCAGAGCCCTTGGCCATTATCTTTGAAAACTCGTGGCGAACGGGGGAAGTCCCGGATGACTGGAAAAAGGCTAATGTAGTGCCCATCTTTAAAAAAGGGAAGAAGGAGGATCCTGGGAACTACAGGCCGGTCAGCCTCACCTCAGTCCCTGGAAAAATCATGGAGCAGGTCCTCAAAGAATCAATCCTGAAGCACTTAGAGGAGAGGAAAGTGATCAGGAACAGTCAGCATGGATTCACCAAGGGAAGGTCATGCCTGACTAATCTAATCGCCTTTTATGATGAGATTACTGGTTCTGTGGATGAAGGGAAAGCAGTGGATGTATTGTTTCTTGACTTTAGCAAAGCTTTTGACACGGTCTCCCACAGCATTCTTGTCAGCAAGTTAAGGAAGTATGGGCTGGATGAATGCACTATAAGGTGGGTAGAAAGCTGGCTAGATTGTCGGGCTCAACGGGTAGTGATCAATGGCTCCATGTCTAGTTGGCAGCCGGTGTCAAGTGGAGTGCCCCAGGGGTCGGTCCTGGGGCCCGTTTTGTTCAATATCTTCATAAATGATCTGGAGGATGGTGTGGATTGCACTCTCAGCAAATTTGCGGATGATACTAAACTGGGAGGAGTGGTAGATACGCTGGAGGGGAGGGATAGGATACAGAAGGACCTAGACAAATTGGAAGATTGGGCCAAAAGAAATCTAATGAGGTTCAATAAGGATAAGTGCAGGGTCCTGCACTTAGGATGGAAGAATCCAATGCACCGCTACAGACTAGGGACCGAATGGCTCGGCAGCAGTTCTGCGGAAAAGGACCTAGGGGTGACAGTGGACGAGAAGCTGGATATGAGTCAGCAGTGTGCCCTTGTTGCCAAGAAGGCCAATGGCATTTTGGGATGTATAAGTAGGGGCATAGCGAGCAGATCGAGGGACGTGATCGTTCCCCTCTATTCGACACTGGTGAGGCCTCATCTGGAGTACTGTGTCCAGTTTTGGGCCCCACGCTACAAGAAGGATGTGGATAAATTGGAAAGAGTACAGCGAAGGGCAACAAAAATGATTAGGGGTCTAGAGCACATGACTTATGAGGAGAGGTTGAGGGAGCTGGGATTGTTTAGTCTGCAGAAGAGAAGAATGAGGGGGGATTTGATAGCTGCTTTCAACTACCTGAAAGGGGGTTTCAAAGAGGATGGCTCTAGACTGTTCTCAATGGTAGCAGATGACAGAACGAGGAGTAATGGTCTCAAGTTGCAATGGGGGAGGTTTAGATTGGATATTAGGAAAAACTTTTTCACTAAGAGGGTGGTGAAACACTGGAATGCGTTACCTAGGGAGGTGGTAGAATCTCCTTCCTTAGAGGTTTTTAAGGTCAGGCTTGACAAAGCCCTGGCTAGGATGATTTAACTGGGACTTGGTCCTGCTTTGAGCAGGGGGTTGGACTAGATGACCTTCTGGGGTCCCTTCCAACCCTGATATTCTATGATTCTATGATTCTATGACTAAACCAAAGTCCCAAATAAACAAAAGCTTCTTCTGGGCTTTGGGGCTTTCCCCATACCTACCTGCTGGGCTCTGTCCCAGTCCCTTCTGGGTTAACCTTTCAGTCTTTCCTTAAACAGGAGTCCCACCCTTCCTCCTGGAGCTAGGTAGTTCAGGCAGTTATACCTCTCTCCTCAAGCCAGGAGTTCCCAGCTCGGCTTCTTGGAGCTGGGTTGTAATGTAGCCAGCTGTCAGGCCTTAGATCACTTCTCCCTTGACTAGCCCATTCCCCCCGTTACTTCTCAGGCTCTGAAGGATCAGCAGGACAGACTTCTCCAGCTGGGAGGGAGGAGGCAGCATTTACACTGGTCCCCTTCTCCAGTTTATCCCCAGTTGGTTTTGTGACAGGAGAGCCTCACCTTGTCCTCATTGCCAGGCTCCTGGCCCCTAAAGATGGGATTTCCTCCTAAGCACTACTGGACCTTTTCTACTCTATCAATATCTTATATATATAAAACAAAACCTTTCAAATTCTTAAAGGGCCATGCCATGTGATCGAGTGTGCTGACCACTAGGCATCTCTACTCTTAAGGGGGGTCAGTACCCTGTTAAAATTGGTACATACACAGTGTTAAGACTGGACTACAAGTTCTGTACAAATCCATATCCCCTCCTTTCCCAGGACTGTACGTAAAAGTACAATCCTAACTTGCAGTATATTACTGATACAAACAGAAAACATTTTCAAAATGTGATATCTTTGCAGCAATCCCTTCTTGACATTCTATTCTGAAGGAGAGAGGTATCACAACATGCTAGAGGACACTTCTAACCCCTCAACTTAATATTTTAAAATTATTTTCCCATCAACAACAGTGCTAGATGTGAATGCTCTTTTAACATAACATTTATTTTGGCATCAGCAATTTTAAATTATCCTTGACAAATAAAGATAAAATATATAGTCTTTTTAGATGTGCTAATGGAAAGAGCCACATTGAAAATAAATAAATAACCATCCCGTTCGCTTGCAAGATATGCTAACAAAATATATAAAAAATAGTTTTATGTTTGCTAACCTGTTTTAGACAAGAAAATTACATTGAAGTACTCAGTATTTTTTGTTAAGTAGTTGCTTAATGCCATGAATCCTGGAAGATTCAATTTGGCTGTGCTCCACATATCTAAATCAGTGAAAATGCAGATCAAAATAATAGGAATATTTTCAAGAGTGTATGTGGTGGGGGAGCAACAGAAACAAAATATTTTCTTTGTTTACACATTTTTTTTTATTTTTAACCCCCACCCCCAATAATGGTTGAAAAACATATCCCTTCGATGGAGAGTTACGGCTAGATAGATTTTATTTCATGAAGTCTGAGGCTGCAGCATGGCTTGAGGTTCAGTTATTTAAGGCAACTGGCAAATTTATAATATTGATTGTTGAATTAAAAATTAGAGTCAGGTTAAAGCTATCAAATTTGGATCTACATCTAGATTTTGAATTCCTCAAAGTTTGGAGGTCTTGTGTATAAAGAAAGGGGCCATTTTCACAACAAGGACCTGGATCTGGGCTCAAATTTATTAGACCTAATGACTGCAGATGTTTTAATATTCAGACCTATGTTTACTCAGAATGTGATTTAAGATGTGGGACTACTCTGAAAAATGACATCTGTTTACCTAATAGGTCTGTTCTACATGTGTATTCCTTGTAACTTCAGAGATGACACTATGTCTTCTAGATTTCTGACCTGACTGCTAAAATGCTTTTTTGTTGAAAAATAAGCTATCAAATGGCCCCTTTCTTTATACACAAGACCTCCAAACTTTGAGGAATTCAAAATCTAGATGTAGATCCAAATTTGATAGCTTATTTTCTGAAGTTACATTAAGACGTACAAGGTTGCTGACTTCAGTAACCTCAAAATAAATGTGTAATTAAAAGTTACTGCTCTCGCTCCTGTTAGCATCCAAGAGACAATACAGCAGTGAAAAAGAAAGGAAACTAGATTCTATTCCTTCCTGTGCTTCTTAAAAAAATGTTTGTTTTTTATTTCCTCATTTCAGTTCCTGTCCCCCCCCAATATACAATCACTTAAGAAGAATGGAGGGGGAAGAGCATGCTGGAAAAGTCCTCTTTATAAAGAAATGTCTCTTGATATCAGCAGGCATTGAGTGGAAAACTTCCAAAAGTAAAATATCCAAAGTTTCCACTGGCCCAGAATGTTTGATGTTATTTAAGGGGGAGGAAATAACTTTTTGAAGTGTCTTTGTATTGGGGGTTTAAGGGGAGAGGTCAAGTTTAAAATTTGTAGCTAACTCCATATGGATGTGTTGGAAATAGATAGGGAAAGAAGAAGAGAGAGACAGGAACTTACAGAAAGAAAGGAAAGGAAACAAGAGAGGGGACGAGGATTGTCTTTCCTGAGAAGCAGCTACAAAAACCTGTGCTGACAAAGGGACTTTTAGAGTGTGAAAGTACCTTTCAGCACCTCTCAGCACTGTTAAAACAAGTAGAGATTGCATCTTTTAGATCCAGGTTGAGTCTTTAGACACAGTCCTGTGTAATGGGGTGGAATCTAATTGCACCTAGTAGGACCAGGGTCACAATTCCCATCATGCTCCCAAGAAGCAAGTAATTTATTGTATCCCCTTACTGAGGGAAGCACTCTTACCCCTCCCCTGCTGCATGCTTTCCTCTGCTTCTTAAACCAAAATCTGTGCAAAACTCAGTAGTTTTGCGTCATGGGGCAATTGCAAAAGAAACAGCCACTGAAAAGGAAAAAATGCATATGCTTCATTATTTGTTTTATTTTATTTGGCTTGATATAACTGGAGATTTGGTAAGCTAAATCCCAAAAGGAAAAACTTCCAAAACTGTCAATGTTCACCTTGCTTGTTGTCAAAGTAATCCAATCTACTGATATATGTTGTTTTTTTATCAAGCTCCACAAGTCAACCCAGAAATCTGTGTTCCTACCTATATTTTGGTTTTCTGTAATGCCTATGCCTTTAGTATAGGTTTGTAAAGATATTGAGTGCCTAAAGATGCAGATAGGCACCTGGTAAAATTTCCAAAAAGAGTCTAGGTGCTGAATTCTCCTTGAATTCAATGAGAAACCCACAATCTGTATCTCACACAACTAAATATCCTTGTAAATGTAGCTCTAAGGCCCAGATTCTTAAAATATATTTAGATGTCTAAGAGTTTAGGTATTCACATGAGCTAGTCTGTTACAATGATTTTGTAGAGTGCTTCTTTATTATACTGTAGCAATTCCATTACTGCTTCATTTTTTTAGGAGAAAAGATGGGGCAAGGGGAATCAAAGTCAAGGGGGAAAAATGCAGACTTTCTGAAGTGGATTTATGTACTTAATAAGAAGAATCACCATTGCTTTTATATAAAGCAGTTAGATAGTTGTTCACCTATATTAAATGCCCCAACTTTGCTCTGGAATTTAATCACATCTAAAAGCCATTTGCATGCATACATTATAAAGCAATAAAGAAGGCAAACTACAGTGTGAAGCAGAAGACAACAAGAGAAAAAGGTGTCTCTCTGAGTGTCTGAAAGTGCTATCTTAGGTCTCTTCTGAAACTTTCCAGTGATGAACATCACAGAGTATGTGGAATATGTAGATATAAGTCTGTGACTTAGAGTATATCTGAAAATATATCATTACATGAAAGAGGAATCATGACTTGTTCTGGAAAGTTAGTAATGATTGAGCACATACCTTTAGAGTTCTAAAGTGTACTTGAAGATTTTGATGTGCAGCTTCTATTGGCTATAATGGGCATTTGTGACACAATGCTGAGAGATGGAGCTTGAGCCAGATTCTGATCACTATTTGGACTAATAAGGTTCCCCTGGAGAAGGCCTAATTGGTCAGGGATGTGTGCCTGATTACCAGGCCAGACTTGGGCTAGGAAGTTAATGAGCTAATTAGCCATTAAGAGGCAAGTGGTTTAAAACAAGCACAGAGGGGATGGGGAGTACATATGGAGAAGGGGCTAGAAAATTGTAAAAGAACACAAAGGTGTGGATACATTGATATGTACTGGTGGATGGATTTGGGGCATGGTAGATGTGCCCCATTACAGAACTATATATTACAACCCAACTCATCACTTGAAACATTTAAGGGATGAATGGTGTTTAATTTGGAAACCTGCAATCATTATTTGGGTGCTCAGAAGGAGAAAAGGGAATGTGTATACATAAGGCCTAATGCATTTGATAAACCGTCCTTCAGTTCCCATTAAGGGTGAAATGTATCCATGTGCAGTGGGCCATAGCAGGCTTGATGAACCTTGTCAGCCCCACATAAGCACTTAAGATTCATTCCTGCAGACTACTGGGAACCCCTGACTGCCACTGATTTAAAGGGAGGTGAGGTATATTGAAGGAAGTGCTCAATAGGTTTCAGGATCAGGCTCTTAATTCTGATCCTGATATCACCATTAAGTTTCTATAATGGATACTTGGATGTAGAAGATATACAAGTAATGAGCCCAAGTTGGAAAAATGAACCTTGTACGTCTTAATGTAACTTCAGAGATGACACTATGTCTTCTAGATTTCTGACCTGACTGCTAAAATGCTTTTTTGTTGAAAAATAACTTGGTATCTCTTCTGCCACAGACACACGTTCATTTCCAATACAAGCAATTTAGAAAGGATGTTATTCTCCCCTTATCTGTAATGTTAAAAAAATCATTTTAAATTTAGTGATAATTGCTTCAGACTACCTAATAAAAGTGTGCAGGCTTACATGGATCAGAGAATACTGTTAATTAATATGGTAAATTAACATGACTGTCTATATGCTTTAATTTGTGTATAATCTATATTTTACTTTCATTTTCTTTAATGCCTATCTCAAAAGAGCTGTTATGTGTCTGTGTTTTGCTAGGGTGGCACAATATTTATTATGTTGCTCTCTTTTGGTATAACTGTCTGTATGCAATCTATCCTGAGCCCATCAATATGACTTCTGAATACTTTTATATCCTTTTTTTTCCCCCTTCACATCTGTCTCTCTGTCCTACAACGCATCTACTTCAATGTAAAGGATTTCTATATATTTTATTTTCATTTTGCTTCTTGTACTGGCTGCCCAACCTACAACAGCCTTCCAAGAAATCTTTGAACCAGTAACAACGTAGAAGGGCATGGTAAATGCGTTTAATACCATCAAGGGACTGAAACAAAAATCAAATGAGGAAAGTCTGTACAGTCAGATTTTCTAGAGTGCTCTGAACCTTCCAACTCCTGTTAATAACAAGGGAAGCTACTGGGCGCTGAACATTCTTGAAAACCTGGCTAGTGAAGTATTTAGGATTCTGGAAAGTATTTAGGTGCCTAACTCCCTTTGAAGTTAAGGGGTGTTAGGCACCTAAATTCCATTGAGAATTGGGTCCTAAGTACTAAGGTTTGCAGAGAATGAAAATTCCTCTTTACGATGTATTTGAAGGTTTTGAAATCTAGCTTCATTCCCAATTGGAATGAAAACTGAATATTTTTTCCATTAAAGGAAAGTTTCATTTTGAATAGATCAAAAGGCTTCGTTTGGACAAAATCAAAACATTTAATTTTGATTTTGAGTTTAAATTTTGTAATATATTACAAGAACAACTGAAATGAAAAGTTGTTTGAAGATGTAAAATCAGAACATTTTGTTCTATAAAATATCAAAACAGGACCTTTAAATATTGTAGGAATTGTTTTACTGTTTTTCTTCCAAAATGAAGTTCTGGAGAAACTGACACTATTTTGTGAAGCATTTTGATTCTGGAAGGAAATGCATATTCTGATGGAATATGGATTAGTCAAAATTTCTCTGACCACAATTACTAGGTACTTAGCTGGGAGCTGCATTCTTTTGAAAATCTGGCTTGTCCCAAATATACTATTCACATATCAGTTTTAGATAAGGAAATAAATGCATTTATAGATGAGTTATTAATTATGCCTTTTCCCCAGGTATCCAGAATCCCCAAGTGATATCCTAATTTGCATAGCCCTTAGATCTGTTAGCTGTCAAATGTGAAATATGAAAAACCCTATGAACATTGTTTATTCTAGAAAGAACACAAGATACATTTGTTCATGAAATATACCTCATAAATGCCACTAAAAGGGCATCTGCAGCCACTGCTGGTCTCAGCAAAAAAGAAAAGATAAAATCATGGTCAAATAAGATTATTTTCATCTTAGTTCTACAGTCCATTCACAACTGTTCATTTAATAGAAGATTTCTTCCGCATGAAGAATCTACACAATGCATGGACTATAGTGCTCCACCTGCTAGTGCGTACTCAGTCATGGCTTCTATAGCAACAACAGCAGCAGGAGGAGCTCATTGAAAAGACTGGTGGCAGCACTACAGCAAGAAGCACATTCAAAAGAGCTTGAGGCAGCTGGGCTGGAACAGAATAGCTCATGCCTTGAGCTCAGTCTCAGTCTCCAATGGTTAACAATAACCAAATTCAGGATTTGGCTGTCTACATTTTAGAACTAAACAAACACAACAGTTTCTAAGCAACCAGCCTGACCCAGCCCTGGAAACCTGGACTAGTACTTAAAAGCTCTTCACCTGCCCCAGGTTCACTCAGCATTCTCAGTGTTCTCAGTGACCAGTCCGTGGCAGCCTCCTTACCAGTCCCTGAGATTTCCCTGACACAGGGAAGGCAGCAAGCCGGCCCCTGGTATCAAAAAGATTGAGAAACACTCTATTAGACAAACTCAAGGGCTTTTGGGGGCACAAAGATGCCCTGGCACAGTTAGTTCTCACAGAAATTTCTGCTTGTGCCTCATATGAATATATTGTGTTCCTCTCTTTGATAACACAGTACTCACGTTTGAATTCAAAATCATACCCTAGAGTAGTGTAATATGAGAAAAGCAGGGAGGACAGGTGTAAGTCTTAAATCGGCATAATTAAACCCTGTCTTAACTGGTCTTTTCAGGAAACAGGAAAATTAGTAGTTACAAACAAATGGAGGAAGAGAGAGATATTCCTCCTAACAGCCCACCCATACTGTACAGTGTTTTTCTTCTATGTTCAATGATTTATCACTTTCTATTGAATATGAAGTTGGGTGTAGTAAAAAGATGAAACTCTGGAACTAAGTAAACTCAACGAGCCACATCTTCAGCTACTATAAATTGGCCTAGTTACAGTGGCTAGATCTATTTACACTAGCCAAGGATCTAGTCTGACTTGTTTACTTAGCTAGAGGAATACATGGGTAGGGGAAAATGTAATGATAGAGTGCGAATCACTCTGGTCCCAGCTGGTTGGCTGCAGTGGAAGTAAGTGTACTACATTAAGTCCATGGACATACTTCATTAGGAACACACTGAACTTAAGTCAGTGTTCACCAAAAAATGTCTAATTACTTCCTTTTTTTGTTAACTAAATGCATTGTGTCAACTATAGCACATTAACAAGTTGGTGGAGTGCATTTCCCACCCCCCAAAAGTTATTCCAATCAAGTCCACTCAATGTGCTATACTCTGTTGACCTACACTTTCTGCCAAGCTCATATTTCATTTCTGTCAACAATTATTTTTTCCTGAAGTCCCTTACTTTATTCTGTCAACACCACATTTTTGTCAAGGTTCTTACCATTTTCTGTGAACAGAAGGTATGGCCAATCTCTTTAATTCACTCTGTTTCTCCCCCCACCCCGCACCCATGCAAAAAGGGGGCGGGGGATTTTAACAATGTCCTTCCATAATTCTGATTCTATGGATAAAATGCATTAATTCAAGTCCTTTCATTCTGTCAACAAATAAAGCACTTGGGAGACAAAATAAAAGACCTGAGACAATGTAACATGTTGAGTCTCTATTTCATTTTGTGGGCAAAGTGTTTTATTAAGCACCCTATTTGATTCTTTCAGAATGGTAGACATGAGCTCATTTTTAATGAATGATGTATGCTGTTGAGCATCTCTAAAAATATGAGAATGGGAACAGATGGGTAGTAACAGAGAGGGCCACAGCTGATACAGAATGAGGAAAAGGACTGACACTACAACATGCATATCTTCCAAATATTCCAATTTCATTGTAACAATGTGTATTTCAGATGTCGTGTAAACATAAGAATTTGATCAAATATTGTATTATTACTCGTTTTGACTTGAGTGGGTTAGCCAATATTCAGGGTCTTGTGGGTTGTTTCTAGTAAACTAAAACCTTTTATGATAGGAGCAGAGTCCTGCAAAACTCTACACAACTCTGAGCATCTGAGGAATTGGCAAGTTCTTCACAGCTTCAGTTTTTGTTGTAATGAAAAAATTTTCCCTCGCTGTGTGCCCAGGGTAAATTACCTCTTTTTGAAACAACTCACATTTCTTTGAGTTTAGTTGCAGATTGACAGCCTTCTCTTTATCATAGACTATTTGTATATATATCAGTTCCTATTAGATGGTTTTAGCATGCATCAGTATATCATCTCATTATAATAAACAAGTTAAGAAAGATATACCATGCAATACCCTATTCTCACTGATATTTGGATATGCCAAGAATATAAGACTCTGCACATTCTGTGCCAGTTCAGGTGGGGTCTCTTCTTTCCCTCTCCTTCTAGCTTTTACCTCTACCCTGGCCAGCTCAGACTGATGGCTGGTTCCAAACGATATACGAAACCTTGTTGTCACATTCAAGATTTGGCAGTACCTTATTTTAGTGTCCATACCATATGAATATATTGTGTATAACCACAGCCACTGGGAGCTGTGGGTGGCTGTGCCTGTTGACGGTCCATGTAAACACTGTTTCGTGGCCTGCCAGCAGATTACCCTGATGGCCCACAGGCCATAGGTTGCCCACCACTGCACTAGGCAGTCACTTCGGTTGTGATATTGAACTGAGCCAAATAAGCCTTCCAGGGAGTTTTTCCCTTAAATATTTTGAGTTTTGGCCCAATTTCACATCCAGGATCTGACTTCCACAATGGTCTATGACTCTTGATTTTCCTTCTCAAGGTTATTTCTCAGCTCCTTTAGTCCTTTCTGCAGCTCCTATCTGTTAGTATATTCTAAGTTGACCAAAGCTTTCTTGTCCTCCTGTATTTCATGGAAAACTTTCTGACCCATGCAGTCCAGTTGCTGGTTACCACATTGATCCATTTTGCCATTCCAGACTGGAACTTTTGCATCTGGGATACTCATTCTGCCCAAATACCTTGTAGCTACTACCCCAACAAAGATTTAAATCTTAGCCTGCAGGTCATCTTAGCTTTTTCTGGGAAGCTTTCAGATTGTTGCTTTTATTTCTTTTGCAAAGTCCCCAGGTGTTGCAGGCCTTGTCATAGTTCTTTTTGACCATCTCCGTTTTCTGCGACCACTTCCTTTATTCCCCCCCGATTTTGGTTCAGCCAGAATACCAACTCACAATTTCTCTTCCTGGAAAATAAATCCCACCAGCGTTACCCCCTTTTGAGCTGAGCAGTTAGCCAATATTTGAGATCATTCAAGTTGTTTTCATTAAGGGAGAGAAATGATAGAATCAGATATTTCTTTGATGCAATCCTACTGTTTACAAAGAATGTACACAAAATCTAAGTGGAAACAAACAGCAGGAGACAGTTTCTTTGCTCACAGTTCCAAGCTTTTTTCTAGACAGAACTCACCCCAAAGTTCTCTCTGAGCTTTTTCTCAGGGTCACACTCCATGCTGCTCTGCATGCCACTGTGAACTTCCTTGATGCTTTCTCTGTGTGCTTCTTTGTTTTAGCTGCTTCTCTCTCACACGTGCACAGCTCCATCAAACAATCCATAGCTCCCTTAATTTGCATTCTGAAACCCTCAGACCGCACACCTCAGCTCCTATTCGAGGCTTGCACAAGGCCTGTGTTTGGGGAAGTGGCTTCTATTGTTTCCATTATCTCTTCCATAAAGAAGCTTAATTGCTTTTTACATTTATCCTGAATGAATGGCAGCTGTTACACCCACCATCTTCAATGAGGTTTCACCAAACCCCCAGAATAACATTATTATCAAAAAGAAAATCATCAATGCAGCCCTAAAGCTCATCTAACTTACCACCACATGATCTCCAAGGATGGAGGAATCTTCAGAGCCAGCAGAAATGTTTTTGTGTTCCCTTTTCCACATCTCTGCAGCCGGCCATAACCATAGTATCTAAGTATTTGCATGGTAAATTAGATCTGCATATTAAAGTGCCTAGCAGACTTCATAGAGGCTTTTCTGTTCCATTTGCTGGTTATAGAAGCTCTGTTTTGGGTTATCATTCTGGTTATGGTTGAGAAGCTTTATCAAAGAGGACCCTCACTTGCAGCATGACGTAAATACATCCAGACTCTGGACTTACCTATCCTCTTTGGAGTGTTATGATAGAGCCATGACCTAGTCAATCAGTAATGCTTTATCTTCAGATCTCATATTTTGTGAGCTGCATTATCCCAGAGGAGCACAGCTGTTTGGGTGGAACATGTATGGAACAGGAGCATTTATTTATTACTGCTTGTATATATAATCTTCACAGTTACACTTGCAGAAGTGTTGCAGATCAAGGGGGTTGACTGTGTGAGTAAGTTTGCAGAGTATTTTCCCATGTTACCCCAGCATTAATCTTGTGCTATTAGCATTATTCATCTATATGAATATTACATTCTAACAAACAACAACACAATTCAAAATAAAAGGAAAGTATTTTCCCAATGCCAACAGCTTAAAATATACAAACTCATTGCAATTCTCTCACAAGCTGACATGCATCTCTGTAACTCATCCTTTATTTTTCTTCATGAATCATTCATGCATCACATCCAGACTCATGCTAAAAAGATCTTCAGGAAAAAAAAAAAAAAAACCCAAGCGCTGCCTGTGCCTTTTTAAAATTAATTTGGGCCCTAAATTAACTTTTGACTGATAGCTTTGTGCGGTAAAATGCTTTTCTACAGAACAAAAACTGGAGTAGTCTATAATTTAAATTGGCATATTGATGAGTTCTGTAGATGGATTTGATACACAGTGAACAAGAATGAAATTATGTATGCAAATATAGTACTGCAGGTGTCGCTGATGACAGTTTTGGGGGGGGTTAAGTACAGCAACAGAGTTTTAGATAACCTGTACATTCTCTGTAAGTTACTTAAAGTTACCTACATGAAATCAGAAAAACCCAGTTGCCTAAGTGAGGCATTTCTGTGTAATGAAATGAGCTGTTGAAAGATGAGCCAAGTGATTGATAAAGGACACACATGGATACAAACATTCATTTTCAAAAAGCCTGATTTTTAGAAATACCTTCTGATGCTGAGCACCTGAAACTTCCACTGGAATCTATGGAAGCTGCAAATGTTCAATATGTCTCATGAGCAAGCTCTACATTCACTGATTCAGAAAGGATCACCACCCTCTGGGTGTGGAATGTAGAAGTACCAGTCATCTTTGTTTGGGAAGTCACTGAAAAAAGTAGAAATTCCTTGCTGGCACCGTTAGAAATAAAACACAAACACATTAGTGTATCATCTTTTCTGGTAAATTAGAACTGAGCAAAATTCCTCTACAAATTATCTCAGCATATGAAATCACACTGGCACAAAACCAGCCAGGAAAGTAGCTTTTAATGGTGCAAAGCCTCTGAGACCATTTATGAACTCCATATGTGGACAGAAAAATTGCATAGAAGACTCAATATTTTAACTTTTCTTTTCTTCCCTTCTCTGCTCCTTTTTCTCTCTCTCTTTTTTTTTTAACTGAAAACTATTGTGATAAATGTTATTGTGCTGTATATCTTATCTTATTTTGTTGATCTGGAATGTGAGCCAGTCTCTATTAAAATTAGTCACTTTCTCCATTCATAGATTATAAGGCCAGAAGGGATGATAGTGATCATCTAGCTTGACCTCCACGGGCATGAATTAATTTCTGTTTGAACTAGTTGACTGTAATAGGTATTGGATCAGGCTCTTGCATTTGCTCTGTAATGTAATATGTGCTAACCATTTCATTCTGCACCTATGTAAGGAAATTCAAGTAAAACCACTAAGAAAAATCCACTAAGAAAAATCTTAAGAGGATGTGTTATGTAACTTTTGAAGGTGTATACAAGGTCAGTTGTGTAGATGTAGGAAGGGAGAGGGAACTTTCTTTATTTTTAAAATGTGAGTGCTTGCTGTTTGAACTAATGCAGAATCCCTTGAAGCTCCATATTATAAATTCTATTAAGCATGGCAGCATTTTTAAAACAGTGAATTGCTGTTGAACAGCAGCCTTACCATGAATGAATTTATACAAATTTCCCTTAGAACTCCGGCAAGCACTCTTGCTGTTATGACCTGTTGAATCATTGTTGACTATTCTTTTCCTCCCCTTTACAAATGTCAGGGCTGTCAGGCAGCTGAAACTTGTCCACTGATTGCAAGAAACAAATTGCTGACCTAAGCAGCATTTTTAGGTCTTGAACCAAGGCCTTTTCAATACTAATCTAACTTATTACAACATTTGTTGATTGACCAGCAGGCTGGCCCAAGCACTAGTATCAACTAGGAAATTAAAGTTGACAGTGTTTATTCTGGGAACTGATTAATTAAATGCCTTTCCTGGCAGATCCATTAATATCAACACAGCATGGCATATATATTGACACAGTGAGAGAAATTGCTTTCAACAATAGAGTGCTGTTGACAAAACAGTGTAACATTTGGACCATTAGCAACTGTACAGGAATCCATCTTCTCTATCCATCTCATTTTAGCTGACAAAATGTTTAGCAACAAGAAAAAGGGAAAGGGCAGGGATTGTATGAAATATGTATATATGGATTATATGGAGGAAATAGGATGCTGAGAGATGTGAGCCTCTCTGCACAGCGAGAGCTGGAAAAGAAAGGGGTAGTGGTGGGGAAAGAGAAAATAAATCACTGATAGTAAGCCCTCAGCTAAATTTAATCCTGCAAATATAAAAGAGGAGTTAGAGAGAAAAGATTAAAACATCTAAAGAGGACTAAAATCCTCAGACTCAGTCAGACAGAAGCCTATGCTAGGAGATAGAGTGACTGGATATGCAGTAGGGGCTGTTGTCACAGAATTTTGTTTGTTTCCTGTCACCAACTGCTGGTAGAAGGTTGCAATACCCACTGCATGGACTGGCACTCAGATAACTTTACCTAAAACTTTGTAGGTGAGGGTATTTATATATCACCAACACACACAATAAACACATGCTCATGTAACTTTGCGTCAGATCCTTCACTGATGTGGATGGAGCTACACCAGTTTAAGCCAGCAGAGGATGTGATGCTTCATTAGCAACCAGTTAAGGTTACTTAAGTGAAAAACCCACCACACAAACCCTTGAATGCAGGTGTTAGACTGCACTCCTGGGTCGGACATTGGCAGCGGGGATTGGACATGGGACTTCTGATCTAAAAGCATGAGCCTTACAGCCCAATATGGAAGACCCAAAGACTGTTACCCAAGAATATTTAAGGCTCATCAACTTCTGTATGTGACTCAGCCACCACTAGAGGGGACAGAGCACCACACTGAGTAGGCATTGGATACATTGGAAAATGACGAGGTAAGATACCTTCACTCACATTCCATAATTTCCTTTCCTTACATTAGCCACTCTTCCTGTCAGAATCCACCCCTCTGCCAAGCAGAAACACAGCACACACAACATTCTTGTAACTGAAAGCTTTAACTCAGCAAAAATAATATAATATCCATGTAGCATTCCCACCTGTCTGCTGTTTAAATTCAGGTTGGAATTGAGAGTCTGTGGTGCAAGTTACAGGAAGGAGACATGAATCTCTGGTTGGCTGTGTTTTGGTAGAGGGTGGGAATCTGTCAGTGACAGAGGTTATTAAGGGAATATAATAAAGCAAGAAAAGAGCTTTTAATCTTCAAATCTGACTGCATTTTGAAGGTCTACTTAGTTCCTCATTCCCACTGTCTCACCTGATGTGTCCTTGCACGGGGCCTCATCCACAAATGTTGATCTCCTGTTGCTCTACCTACGGCAGAACCTTACTCCAGGACCTAATTTACTGCTCAGCGTGTATAATGGTGACAGAAGCTGGCCCATAGGGTGTTAATATCCCCCCAAAACTGCATTGTGTGCAAGTTAAGGTGTCTGTTAAAATGGCTGAGGTAAGAGAGAGAAGGCCAGCTCTTTAGCTCTGCTCTGGGAGGTATAAAGGGGCCAGAAAGCTAGTATAACTGGACAGCTTGTATCCTTCCAGTATGAGCATTTCTAGGATGCATAGAACTTGCTAACTCTCTCCCAGCTGCAGAATAGGTGATAGGCTGGGGGTGTGATCAGGAGAAAACAGGCATGGCTGGCTGATCACAGCACTCTGGTAATCCCTGGCTGGTGTGCTGTGTGCCTGGGGCAAATTGAGAGTAACCAGGAGACAGCTTTAAACTATACCAAAGCATTATATAATTGATCCCAGGAACAGATTTTTGCAAACTGCTTTTTTATTGTTCTCCAGGAAAGCAACACCTAGCACTTATTGGACACACCTCAGGATTGAGCCTAGAATCTTCAGTTACGAGAAACAACCAGAGAGAGATGACAAGGGTCCGGTAATAGCTGGGTGATGTGAAAAAATGATTTCATACTGTGACAATTGTATAAAAGAAATTCAATTAACATATCAGCAGTGCTTTCTGTCATCATGTTATGTGACTACTTTTTGAAGTATATGGAACATGAAGATAAAAGATAATGGGCCTGATGCTCAGCTGGTCTAAATGGTGTAACACGATTGACTTCAATGGAGCTATGATGATTTACACTGAGAATTCACCCCAAAAACTTTTTAACAGGGGCCTTTAATCACTGGAGTCTGAATTTCTTTAAGTATATTCAAATAGATTCTGATTTTATTTATTAGTTTAATATTCTTTGTTTGAATACAAGTACAATATGTTCACTCCAGAATTCAAATGCTACTTGCATGAAACTCATGTTTTAAATACTATCCTTGGATAGAATAAATAAATCATGCATTTTTTCCCCTTTATATTTTTTCCCCAGATCCCCCTTTTTTAAAGAAGCCACACGAATAATTCATAAGCGGTGATACACAATGAGTTATTACCAGGCTTTTTATTTATACTTTTTACTTTGTGTACATATTTGGCACAGAGATGTCAACAATAAGTTAAGGATTTACTTCAATTTCCGTATAAGAAAAAGGAGAAACTCAGAGTTCCTTCCCAGTCTGAACCTGCTTCAGCAATTTTATGTCACTTTGAAAGGACAAATCCTCACTTTTTTCTATTTTCTTTTAATGTTACTATGGAAGTCAGTTAGACTTCTACCACAGTAACAGTATGTCTGTAATTCAGATAAACAGTTCAGTGGAGTTGAACAAAACCTGTAGAATAGAAAAAATTCTTGAACTATTTATTTTTTGACAACCCACTACTATGCAAAAGTTAGGAAACTGGAGGAATGTATAACTGATAGGACTGATAAGAGGATCTAGAGCTTGGCAGTGGTTCAAATGTGAAATAGGTGTGTTTTTGAGAAATGTGGCATATTTATTGGAATCCCATTTTTATGTTTATGATCACAAAAACGTCTTAAAACTATATAACGTTTGAAATGCTATTTTTCACCAACTGAATGGTCCAAACTGTGAGGTACTGAGAGTGCCCTGTGAGTTGCTGAACCCTGTCAAATGCCCAAGCAATCAACAGGAGATGAAGGTGCTCCACACCTAGCAGGACTGGGCTGCCAGGGCAAAAAACCTGGCCTCTGACTTTTGGATTAGGGTTGCCAGGTGTCCGGTTTTCGACCGGAACATCAGTTGAAAAGGGACCCTGGCGGCTCCAGTCAGCACCGCTGACTGGGATGTTAAAAGTCCAGTCAGCAGTGCAGCAGGGCTAAAGCAGGCTCCCTGCCTGCCGTGGCTCCGTGCAGCTCCCAGAAGCAGCGGCATGTCCTCCATCCGGCTCCTATGTGTAGTGGCAGCCCTGGGGCTCGGCACACTGCTCCCGCCCCAAGCGCCGACTCTGCAGCTCCCATTGTCCGGGAATCATGGCCAAAAGGAGCTGCGGGGGTGGCACCTGTGAACGGGGCAGCACACAGAGCCGGGCCTCCACATAAGAGTCAGAGGGGGGACTTACCACTGCTTCAGGGAGCTGCCTGAGGTAAGCATGGCCTGAAGCCTGGACCCGTAACTCCGTCCCGTGACCCAGCCCTGACCCCTCATGCCCTCTGAACCTTGCAACCCCAGCCAGAGCACCCTCCTGCACCCAAAGACCCTCATCTCCAGCCCCATCCCAGAGCCTGCACCCAAGCTGGAACCCTCACCTCCCATGCCCCAACCCCTGTCCCAGCCTAGAGCCCCAGCCTGTACCCCAAATCCCTCATTCCTGGCCCCACACCAGAGCCCTCACCCCCCCTGCACCCCAACCCTACCCCAGGCTGGAGCACCCTCCCACACCCTGAACCCCTAAATTCTGGCTGTACTCCCCACTCCTACCCCCTGCCTCAGCCCAGAGCCCCCTCTCATACTCATAACCCCTTGGCTCCACCCTGGAGCCCCCTCCTGCACCCCAAAGTCTTCATCCCTAGCCCCACCCCAGAGCCCATACCCCCAGCCAGAGGCCTCACCCCCTCCTGCATCCCAACCCACTGCCCCAGCCCATTGAAAAGGAGCAAGTGAATGAGGGTGGAGAGAGCGAGCGAAGAGGGGAGGAGATGGAGTGAGCGGGGGGCAGGGCCTTGGATTGGGGTGGGGCCTCAGATGTGGGGCAGGGCAGGGGGACGGGCAAGGGTGTTCAGTTTTGTGTGAGTAGAAAGTTGGCAACCCTATTTTGGATGTGTGATTTTTTTTCTTTTTCCCTGACCCGCTTGAGACCATTTTGCTTGATTCTGAGCTGCATTAGTGGGGACCTGGAAGTGCCCAGCACCTCTGAAAATCAGGGTCTAGAAGTCTCAGTGGTACACAGGAATTGAGGTCATGTTTCATAACTTTGGCCTCATTAAATATTTCCCATACGCAGAGAATCTAATAGTATTTAGTAAGGAATAAACTTCAAATGGTTCTAAGGTTTGATTCAGATAATCAGACAAAAACTCTTGGATTTGCAAGACTGGTTTGGAAGTCTTATGAGAGCAAGTTTTCCTACAAGATTTTCATTGCTTCCTGCTTCCTACTTCAGAAAAGAAATATTCAGAGAAGTCTATCTCATGAAGAAGAGCACTGCATACTTCAGAAGTTTGTCTCTCTCCCCAACAGAAGTTGGTCCAGTAAAAGATATTACCTCACCCACCTTGTCTCTCTAATATCCTGGGACCAACAGGACCATAACAACACAGCATACATGGAATTTGGGCACTTTTGTATTGCTATGTCCTTAACTGAACCAAAAAATAGGTGCTCAGAAATTAAGAGTAAATACTCATGATAATTAAAGTAAACAAATAACTGATTTTTTTTTTTCAGTTGAAGGTTCAACAAAAATATAGTCTGAGTTTTAGGTGGGGAGCAAGGGATCATTCTTTTATCTGAACTGGTTGACCAATTCCTAATAGTGCTATACTTTCAACAGATACTTTGGAAACTTTTAAAACAACTTTGCAGATATAGAATTTAAAGTGATCTCTCAACAGGAAACAATAAGCAGGTTCCCAGAGTTTCATTCTCAGTTTAGTCCTCATCACAACATGATATCACAGAAATGAAAAATGGATTTTTCAGCACAATCAAAATGATAATTTTTTCTATATCCATCTTAAAAATTTGATTCTATTTCCTACAGCCTAAGTCTGCAGCATATACAAGAGATACTATAGCTATTTCTGTGACCCTTGTTAGTGAAAAAAACACATTAAGCAAAGATAGAAATTGTTCCTGCATTTCTCAAATTGTTTATTAATACAAACAATTCAACATTTCTAACATCTATTGCTCTTATTCTGTTTTACCAGGAGATGGTTAGTTTTAATATATCTAGTTTCTAATTTATTATAATTATTTAAAAAATCAATTAAGGTCTTTTGTAATCGTTATATATACTTTTTGAAACTAAAAATATGTCTGAGTCCATATAGGTATAGTCCATATAGTTGCTGAGATACCACTCATTGATGGGCACAGTATAAGGACCTGAATAGAACAGAAAGGAACTAAATCCTTTTCCCATTGAAATCAGTGGCAAAAAATCTCAGTATTTTCAATAGGATCTGGAACAGGCCTTAAATAAAGAGTGTATATTGGTTCCATATAAATGTATGGTATGTTAAATAAGAAAATAAATTAGGTCAAATTGATCCCTGGTGTAATTCCTTTGAATTATGGGATCAGAGATAGCCCTTAGTTTCTAGCCTAGAGCCCATGAATTTTGGATGATAGTTTTTATTTCCAACCATATACAGGCTAGAAAAATTGTGTTGCCTTTTATTGAATGTATTGATCAATACCAGCTGCTTCTCTTTATCCAGAGCTTTCAATATTGTGTGGTTTATGAGTTTCCCAGGACCTAATTCATCAAAATAAAGTTAACCTATTTTTTCTGCCAGTTGTCACACACTTGACACTTTTTCCTGATTACTGTACCATCTTTCATTACGTGCACTGAACTTTTCCCTCTTGCATACATACCTTTATTGTTAATCTTTATCTGTTACAGAACAACAGTATGATAGGCAATATGTACAAGACAGAGGGAGGAATGATCACTGCCCTAAAGAGAATAGAAAGACAAAATAATTCCAAAAGGGGAAGGAGAAGAGTCAAGTTTTAAGGGACCACAAAGAAAACACAAAACTGAGTGTGGAAGAAGGAAACAGAGAGGCAGAAGGAGCAAGGGCAGTATATGGGAGAAAAAGTGAGAGGGGAGAAATAGGAACTAGGTTAATTGTGCAGATTAATTAAAGGTGATTAAAAACCAAGGATGTGGAGGTGAGAAGAAAGGGAGAGAGAAATGAAAAGGGGAATGACATAGACTAAGAGAAAAGATTGTTTGAGATCCAACATTTTGAATGCTCTGGGAGGGGATGTGAGCCAGAGAGGAAGTAGGGAGACAAGAAAAGGCAAGATTACAGCAGAGAAGGAAAAAAATGATCTGTCAGTTATCTCCTTGACCTTCTCCAAATGACTTTAAGTAAAATTAGTTTTCATAGCTCCAATTAATTTAGTTCTCAAATAAACCAACAAACCTATTAAAAAAAGCTTCGGCATTTTTCAAAACGGACATTGTACAGAAGTTCAAACACCCACAAGAAAGTAGTAACTGATGTACTGATACATTACATGCATATTTATTTTCTATCCTCAAACTGCATAATTGCCATGGATACCTGTGCACATGCTCTTTCAAGGACAGAACTCTTCCGCTTGCAACAAATAAGAATCCATGTGATTGGTTATAAATGTCACAGAAATTTAAGGAAAGAAATGTAAGTTGCTGCAAACTGTTGTACATTGGAAATAATTCAGTGGTCATTTAAATAAAAGACTTCCAGTTCTGCCAAAAATAAAATCCACCCTCTCTTCCTTGCATATAATAATGTTAATGCTTTTCAAGCATAACATCTCTTACAATAAAAATCACATAAAAATAGAGAAGTTAATCTGCACAGAAAAAACTTTTTAATCAGGAGATTGTTTAGTTGGTTTTTACTTTTATTCTATTATATCCCAAGAATAGAAAATGGTGGTTTGAGGGTTTTGGTCTTTACCACAATCTGAAATGATTCTTTACACTGACCTACTAATTAACATTTCTGTAAAACATTAGTAGCATGGATACTGTAATCATAGAATATCAGGGATGGAAGGAACCTCAGGAGGTCATCTCAAAGTAGGACCAATCCCCAGTTAAACCATCCCAGCCAGGGCTTTGTGAAGCCTGACCTTGAAAACCTCAAAGGAAGGAGATTCCACCTCCTGAGGTAATGCATTCCAGTGCTTCACCACCCTCCTAGTGAAAAAAGTTTTTCCTAATATCCAACCTAAACCTCCCCCACTGCAACTTGAGACCATTACTCCTTGTTCTGTCATCTGCTACCACTGAGAACAGTCCCTGAGCCCACAACGCTTCCAGCAGCTCCCATTGGCCTGGAGCAGCGAACTGCCACTGGGAGCCGCGATCGGCCGAATCTGTGGATGCAGCAGATAAACAAATCAGCCTGGCCCGCCAGGGGCTTTCCTGGCACAAGCAGTGGAACAAGTTTGGGAACCACTGGTCTAGATCCATCCTCTTTGAAACCCCCTTTCAGGTAGTTGAAAGCAGCTATCAAATCCCCCCTCACTCTTCTCTTCTGCAGACTAAACAATCCCAGTAATCAACTGTTGTTTCAATTTCTTGAAGAAATTTGTCACTTTACAGCAAATCATTCCTAAGACATAAACAAGGGGCTAAAGGTTTTTATAACCTGATTAGCTATTGGACAAGGTAGTCCAATTTTTGTCTTCATGGATTAAGTCTGGTGCTGATTTCCCTTGAGTAATGCCTCCCTAGCCACTTTTCCTGATTTGATACCATCTTGGAAGATTTTTCCATATTTTGTTATGTGTTTTGCCAGGCAGAATCTGCACTGGGCACATGCCTGACTAATGCAGTCATTGACCTGCTAGAATGAATAAATTTAAAGATGAAAATGAGAGTTATTTAAATAAGGTTCAGCAGCAATTGAGAATCAAATGTGGAAAGAGAGCTGATTGTGGCAATGTTCTGAAGAGAGAAGAGCACCATTTCAGACTATATAAGGTTTTTAGTGTGTGGAGGGGGGGCGGGACTTACAAATGTTGTGAAAATAATTGCTTGGTAATTAAAATTTAAAAATAAATTTGAAAAAAACCTGTTCTCTGGAAATAAAGCACACATTTTTAACAGTGAGAGTAATTAACTATTGGAACAACTAACCAACAGTTGTGGTTGATTCTTCATTACTGCCAACTTTTAAATCAAGATTGAATGTTTTCTGAAAGATATCCCCCAGTTGAAACAGGAATTAATTCAGGGAATTCCTGTGCCCTGTATTATACAGAAAGTCAGATTTGGTGATCAGAATGGCCCCTTCTGTCCTATAATCTATGAATCTCTGTATAGATTGGATTTATAATCCCACCTTCCATCAATCCACTTTAAAAGTATGAAAAAATGAATGTCTACCAGTCAAGTAATCAAGTAGCTATGGCAAATCCTTTGGAGAGCT